>NC_142254.1:11927500-12572500 GCF_052056855.1 Sturnus vulgaris | reverse complement strand
GGTTTACCAGCCTCAGGTGTGCAAGAAAAATTTTGAAATGCACGAAGAAGAAAAGAGACTTATCAATTGAAAACCAATATACATTAATTTATTGCTAGTATCTAAAGGGAGAAACTCTTATTGCATTAATCAAAGCAGAGCCCAAGACATGAAAAAAACCTTTAATTTTGTGCCAACTTATTATTGTTCTCTACCTCCTAAACAGGCCACATTCAGAAACTTCCAAGTACTGTTTGGAATAAATTTTCACATGACTCATGTGTATACCTGTGTATAGATTTATGTGTATCCATATATATGAAGAGAGTGAGTTTATTTAGCATACCTGTCATTTAATATATACTCCAGATCTCCAACACTGAGAAAATATATATATATATTGAATTTAGATTGATGAGGAAGTTCAAATGTGCATCTCTGAGATAATAGGAAAGACAAAATTGCATCTTTATGAGAGCTGAGAAAGTGGTGAACAACATGAGATCCATGAATCTCAATGAAGCAGATTTTAAAGTATAATTGTGTTACAACCAAAATTAAATTGTGGATTGTAGCAATTTTTTTTCAATCTGTAATCTTCATATTAAAGTCTGATTCCTTTACTATTCTAACACAATTATTTATTAAATGTTTTAAAGATTCAGACTAAGCTTATATTTGTTGTCTTTACCTTCCAGAGGTGGTGTGGCTCTTTGTCTGAATTCTCAAGGAAGAAGAAATGGGGAGGCTTTGGTTCGGTTTGTCAATTCTGAGCAGAGAGACCTTGCCCTGGAAAGGCACAAGCATCACATGGGTAGCAGATACATTGAGGTAAAAATCTGTGACTTGAAACAAATGTTTGGAGAGAAATCTGAATATTTTAGGCTATGTTCTCATTTAAAATCAAGCTATACTTCTGTTTTGTTCAGAGTACCAAAACACAATTCTCTTGCTTGTGAAAGAGTGTGTGTGGTTTAAAGCTGAACATTGTGATTTTCATGTGGGTTTTTTTGTTCTTTCATTCAAGGTTTACAAAGCAACTGGGGAAGAATTCTTAAAAATTGCAGGAGGTAAGTGATGCTGTAGTTCAGTGTGATTGCTGAAGTTCACAGGAATGCTGTTCTATTTCTTTCTTTTTTCCTTTACTGAGGATGCAAATGGATAATGAAGTAACTTTTCCTGTTTTGCCTTCCAAGAATATTTGACCCTGTCAAGTTCTGTTTTCATGTGGTTGTAACTGAGCTGTGATGTTCACAGACAGGTCTTGGGAGGAAGACCAGACTTTGCAGTAGAATCATCAGTGTACCTTGTATTCACTCTAATCTCATCTTTGTTTCAATTTCATAAAATATGAAACACTTGCAGATTAAATGGTTTTCCCCTCGAAATAGATTGTTGAGAGTTAGCAGTGTCTTGGGTCCTGTCTGGGTTTGTTGCTGGTTTGACTCCTGTATTCTTCCTTAATGCTTCACTGCTGCTGCATGCTCTGGAATTGAGTGCCCAGCACTGACCATGTGCTGTCACCTCTCACCAGGCACCTCCAATGAAGTGGCCCAGTTCTTGTCCAAGGAGAACCAAGTCATCATCCGGATGAGAGGCCTTCCATTCACTGCTACTCAGGAGGATGTGCTGGGGTTCCTGGGGCAGGAGTGCCCAGTCACAGGAGGGAAAGAGGGACTTCTCTTTGTCAAGTACCCCGATGGCAGGCCCACAGGAGATGCATTTGTGTTATTTTCCTGTGAAGAATATGCACAGAATGCACTTAAAAAGCACAAAGAAATACTTGGAAAACGTTACATTGAACTCTTCAGGAGCACAGCAGCAGAGGTCCAACAGGTTGTAACTATTGGTTGTGAGACTCAAAACTGAGCAGCTGAAACATTTCCTCTAGCACTTTCACACAAATATATTGTAGACAACCATGAACGTTTGTTATATGAAAAATGTCAAGAAAGGCCAATACATGTTTCCTAATGGGCATGGAAAATTGTGCAGCACTGGGTATTTTTTGTTTATTTGGGGAGGGTGCACTCGCTTTGGTTTTTTTAAGCTGCCACTGCTTGGGTGGTGGTTTTTTTAACCATCCTTCAGATCATAAAGTAAAAAATCATAGCATAACTTTCTTCTCCTTAAAGGTTAACTGAAATCACAAAAATAATTCTAAAAATATAGTAGATCGTATTGCAGTATTGAAATATTGTAGTAATGCTTCTGGAAAATCTGCAGTATTGTCTTTAAATGCTAATCTCCATGTACAGAATTTCTAATATATCAAAATCTGGAGGCATGAAATAAGCAACTGCTTTCTTGGAAGCTAAGAATTAAGAGGATGTATCTGATTTTTTGGTGAGAGGAGGTGATTTTTTTTGCCTGAGATAATATATTTTCTTTTTTCCCTATACTTCACCAGCTCCTATCATTACTTTCTTAAATTGGTAAAACCATTTTATTTTGTCACCAGCAGCTTCTCCCTAGGAAAAATATCACATATTGTATTTTTCTTCCTGACACAGAATATTTCTAGACTGGTGGCTCCAGAGGTAACCACTATGAGATTTGGTCTTGTCTTTGCATAACCACTGGCTATAAAAATATAACACAGTTACTGTGCAACCTATAAGACAGGTGAAGCCTTTCTGAAGAAGGGATTGGGCAAGGGAAAGAATATCCACACTTGTAGACCATTGCTACCACCGTGATACAGATATTACACCAAGAATCTGTGTGCTGTGAAGGTTGGGAAATAACATTTCCCCTTCCCCCATAACTTCCCTCCTGAGAGAGAATGAAGCAAAATCCTCTAAGGAACAAAATCACCCTGTAACCACAACCAAGTCTCTGCTTCCATTTTTTTTAGGGAGACCTGGATATAACTTATATTCTAGCAATATGTCATTACTTCTTCCCCTATGACAGCTGTCTAGGCTGACACCTGAACTTTTTTGCTGCTTGGGCAAGAGATTATTTCTTAGGAAATTACAGGCTATTTGTTTGAGTAATTACAAGAAGTAAAGCCAACTCTCATCTGCTTAGTGTTAGTGCAAAGTAATTGCAATAATCTCCACACAGCTGAGAGAGATTTCTGGTCTGAAATGTGTTACAAGGAGAATCTTGAAACAAACTCCCTAAGCCAAATCACTTTTAACAAAACTAAAGCTTTGTAACCTGTTTTTTGGTACCTCTTTCAGTAGAATGTGTTTATTTGTGATAATCATCACTAAAAATGTTTTTCAGCAGTAATCCCTAACATGTGTCTTATGTTCTCTTTGTCATTTGGAAATGAGTCAAGAGAAAATGTTGAGATCAAAGTCAAGTCATATATTCTTATCTTTAATTTTTATTTTTTCCTCAGAAACTCTGTACTTGGAGATGAGCACTGGGGTTAAACAAATAAGCACCCTCACTTAACCAATCAGGTTTTAGAATAAATTAGAATTAGTGCTTTTACTTACTAGCTATTTCAGGTCTCAGTTCTTTTAAAATGGCTGTTTTTAATTTACCCTGATTTAACTAAGAACAGTATGTGGCAATACTGGCAATACTTTGTTAGCACAGATGTGATTTCAGATGTTCCTTTTCAAGATACTATAAGTATTTGGCTTTTAACTTTTTTTATATTGACATGACAAAAGTCTGTTATTGGGGTCTAGCAAATTGAATTTGTTAAACTCTCCTTTTCTGAGTTTGAAACTTTCAAACGCCCAACAGGAAACCAACTGCAATAATTTGGTGTAAGAAGGGGTTATTTTTCTATGATGTTGGAAATAGTATTGTGAGAACTGCTCTGTGCTCAGACAGATGATTGTAAATCTGCATTGCTGTGGGTTTTTTGCCAACAGGTACTTAATCGATACATGTCAACACCTCTTATTCCAACTCTTCCAACTCCCATCATTCCAGTCATCCCCTCACCTTACACCATTGCCACGGGCAGCATCCGGGACTGTGTCCGGCTCAGAGGTCTTCCTTACACTGCTGGCATTGATGACATCTTGGAATTTATGGGAGATGCCACAGGGGATATCAAGCCCCATGGGGTTCACATGGTTCTAAATCAGCAGGTAACAGCATTTTGCATGGGAGGAGTGACTTTGCAGTGACTGAACAAGTTAGAAATCAGGGCAGCTAACCTGATCTGGCTTTGGTCTTCTCCAACCTTGGGAAAATACAACGTTCTCTTTGTCTGTCTTTGCCTCTTTGCCTCATTTCTCTTCCCCTTTTACATACACCCTTGCTCTTCTCTCTCTGTATGTATGTTTGCATCAGCCTAGGGAAGATGAAGCTTGTTCTTTGAATGATAACCTCATCCTGGAGGCTGTTTTCAGCCAGAGGCTGGAGATACACGACAGAAATGTCTCCTTTAGGTGGCATAGCTGCTCTGTCAGCTTCAGGGTTCTTGCTGTGTTGTTTGAGTGGTCTTTGTGTCAAAATGAAGTTTTTCGCACTTGATTAGCAGTTGCTCAGGCTTTAAAGAAAGTTGATAATTAAAAATTGTGCTTTGGGTATATTTTAATGATGTGATCATAGAGATATATTTTCCCTGTTGTCTTGTGTTAAAAATAAGTTCTTAATGACAGAAATGCTGAGGTATTAAAGAAAACAGATGAGAGATCTACTATATTTGTTTAGGGGTTTTTTTGTGTGTGTATTTTTTTGGTTAAGGAAATTTTTTGTATTTTATACAGACAGGTATATCTCTCAGACTGCAGAAAATCAGACCTAGAAATCAACTTCCAATGTAGCTATGGACTTTATTAAAGGATCTGGAACTTTATGCTGTTGTACTATTACCTCAAAAGTAGTTGGAGGGAAGGCAAATCTGGGCTCTTCCTAGAGCTTCTCAGCAAAAGAATGAGACAGTGTGAATAAACTACATTAAAAAAAAAAATCAGTTGGGTGAAAAGGGAAAAAATAAAATCCCAATGAGAAATTAGCTAAGCACCTGAACAGGTTCCCAGAGCTGATATGGAATCTCCATCCCTGGAGATGCTCAGATTTCAAGTGGAGAAGGCCATGAGTGGCCTGATGTGAATTCAAAGTTTGTCCTGCTTTGAACAGTTTTTGGATGAGAGACCTCCAAATGTTTTTCCATGCTCCTGTTTCCATGATTCTGTCTCTCTCTGCAGAGGACTGAAGTACCATTGTGTTAACTGGGCACCTGTTGCATGAGTCATGATTTTTCTGCTCCTAGATAGAATTATTGAGTTGTGAGCTACTCATGCCAGAGAAGGAATAACGATACAGGCTTTCAGTAGATGTTTGATCTTAGTCCTTTCTGCATGTCTTGTGATCTGGGTGATTTAATAACACATTGACCTACAATGATTTCCCTGGCTTCCCTAGGGACGACCGTCAGGTGATGCTTTTATCCAAATGAAATCTGCTGACAAAGCCTTTATGGTGGCTCAAAAATGTCACAAAAAGATGATGAAGGACCGTTATGTGGAAGTATTCCAGTGTTCTGGAGAGGAGATGAACTTTGTTTTAATGGGTGGCACTTTAAATCGTAGTGGCTTATCCCCACCGCCATGTAAGTTACCATGTAAGTCTCCAATTCTTCTGCTCTCTGCTGCTAAAGGCTGATATGTGGTAGGTGCTGAAGCTTTGTGGCCTTTCACCTTTTGACTCGGGTTTTGCCATGATCAATAATCATCCATCTACATACATGCTAAGATTGGAATTGTTCCCTTTGGGCAATGATGGGACTGATCAGAGGCATTTTTATTGTATTTCCGGTGGTGAGTAGAGGGCAGCAAGGCCTTGCCAGTGAAATTATTGCACACTTTGCTTTTTATGGGTGTACTGTTCTTCTGAGCTCTGCAGTAGACTTGCCTGTAGTGAAACCTACTTGGAATGAGAGGGATTTTTAAAATGGGGAGAAGTTCTATATTCCAGCTGCCAATGAGTGCTCTTGCTATCTTGCCTCAGAGCATTGAGAAGGTACTCTTTGGGCTTCTTTTTGAAGGAAAACACCCACTGGGATGATATACTAACCAACCAGAGAGTGGTGAAGTTGGATGGATTTAATTTTTTTTTATTTTAAGATTGCAGTAAACCTAACTGAGGAACTATTATGGAATTTTACTGTACTGTCCTAATTAGTTTCAGTACCAAATCACCAAGCAGATACTGATGTGTATTTGCAAAATAGTAAAAAGCTGCCAAATATAGTATATAAAACAAATTTGACTGCACACCAAGCCAAGTTTATTGTTCCTGTACAAATTAGGTATTTGTTCATCAAAATGCATCAGACAGTGATCTAGTGGGGTATTCTCCCTTCCATTTGCTATGTCCTAAAAATCCTTTTTGAAGTCGCAGGAAGCTTATACACGAAGTGTCGTGGTCAGCAGTTATGGATGCCCATGTGTAGCTACTATTATTGTGCTTTTGTCCCACAGAGTACAACTTCTGTTAGAAAACATGAGGGTGTGTTGGTGTGCACGCCTGCTTTCTCTATGCACATGGCTTTATGCTTTCTTTCAATACCTCTGAAGTTCCCTACTTTCCATTTACATATAGACAAGGCTGCTCAGCTCTAGGAGTTGAGAACTTTTAGGAATTACTCATTCCAAATGCCCTGGTTGTTATTCGAGGAGATGTAGCAAAGATCTCCAGGGGAGCAGCTAGAGAGCAATCTTTGCTCAAGTGTTCATCGATCATGCCCAGATGGTTTTAATGACATTGCTGTAGGAGAGGAGTTACTCATCCGAGAGTTCTCCATTCTGATTGCTTTTTGTTGTTGTGACCTGGTTTGGTTTTAGGTCTTTCTCCACCAGCTTATGCAGCTTTCCAAACAGCAGCTGTGATCCCTGCAGAGGCAGCAGCCCTTTACCAGCCTCAAGCCCTCTTGCCAACCACCAGGACGCCCCAGGCCTCTGCAGCTGCTCCTCCAGCTGTTACCTACTACCCAGCGCAGGCTGCTCAGCTTTACATGAACTACACAGCTTACTACCCCAGGTAACCCCGAGATTTCACTGCCTCTCTTGGCCCTTCCATCCCAGGGCAGCAGGCAACTCTCTGGGCACCTGTGAACAGCTCTTATATTTGTACTTCTGGTGTAGGTAATCCTGGGAACGTCATGTTCAGCAACAGAGGCAGAAATCATTTTAGCTGTTTGTGTCCTTGTAAGGGTGTTAATGTCCTCTGTAGGTTCTGCTTGAATCTCACGATAATGCTGGCGTATTATTTCACAGGGTTTTTTTGGCACTGGGGCAATGTCATCAAGGCAGTTCTATTTCTTGGCCAAAAGAGAAGCTGTGTCAATACACACCTCTACCCCCACCTCTTAAGTTTGTTCTTTTGCTCACAGCACTGTTTTCTGTGCTGAAAGACTCATCATAGGTGTGTACTAGGTTTGATTTTGTATATCAGTGAGGCCAAAGAACGTTTTTACATGTGAAAGCAAAGCAGATCTCCACCTTTTCCCTTCCCACAGATGGTATCAGCGTGAGTCACTGAAGTCTGGTACACAGGTTGTAGGGAAATAACTTGAAATAGGCTTGTGACACTTGCTAGCTTGAGTATCTGCTAATTTGCTAGATAGGCCCTGACCAGAGATGGAGATACTAACTACTCACTATTTTGTGACTCAGAAATGCCAGATTTGGGCGTTTTTCTCCTTTTCATACTGTGGCACACCTCCCCTTTATTTCTTTGTGTTTTTATTAATGATCTTACAGCAAGTTATCTGCAGTTAGTTTTTTCTACTCTCCTGTGAAACAACAGATGCCACTCTTTGTCTTTAACTACAAATGTTAACTATTTCCCCTTCCTTCTCTAAAAATAGATTGAGATGCTGAAGTGAAATTAAGAAAGTCCACAAAACAATCCACATCAGGACTGTTTGTTTTTCTGTGATGTTTGGATTATTTTCAAATCTAATTTTTCAGTTTCATCTTTGCCTGTTCTGAGTAGTAGACACAGTTATTGCTTTTTGTAACAATTTTCCTCCTTCTCTCTCTTTCAGTCCTCCAGTGTCTCCTACCACGGTGGGGTACATTGCAGCTCCTCCAGGAGCTGTGGCAGCTGCTGCCACTGCCACCCACACTCCGATCCTGCCCCAGCCTGGAGCCTTAGTCCGGATGCAGGGCTTGCCATATAACACAGGAATGAAGGAGATTCTCAGTTTCTTCCAGGGGTACCAGGTTAGTATGCAGCCCTCACCTTGAGATCGTATTTGGACCTCTGGGTATTGATCAGTGGAGGTCAAACTGAGCAAGAGAGTGCTTTTGGAAACTGCCAAACAAGAGTGCAGGCTGCATGTGGTATATTTAACTGGCAGACTGAAGTGTGGCACACGATTTGCCTTACTACTTATTAAATAAACAAATCCTGATTTGGAAGCACTTGTTTGGGGTTTGAGTTTGAAGACTTCAGAGCCCCAGTGTGAGAGGGGCTGCCACAGGAAAGTGAGGGCTGCCAAAAGTTTTCAGTCCTGGCCTCTTGGTGGTGGGAGCCTTTTTGTAGGGACAGTGTTTGACCTCCAACACTTAAAGTTTGCAGATTTCTAATACAGAGAGCTGTGATCTCGGTGTGGTGACTTGCAAAAGGAGAGACACAGATGTCTTGGTCAAACACTGTTTCAGGTGCTATTTATTTTGGTTACAGGCAGGAACATCTTTCATTAAAGCTGTATTACATTGCAAACTAAAGGAAACCTGTGTTATCCATGCTGTCCATATTGACAGCAAATATCCTGTAGGTAATGTCAGTCTTTATGGACTGATGGAATGCTCTCAGGTGAGCAAACAGAAACTTATCTTCTTGATAAGTTAAAAAAAAAAAAGCACCACCTACTAACCATGTTTTCCAGCAGCCTTTACTTGAATTCATGGAATGGTTCTTTCCATGTCTTCTGCCATTTGTCTCAGAGGATACTGTATCTATATCCATGATTTGTCATGACATGTTTGCTAAAAGGAAAGGAAATTGAATATGGTATGCTCTGGTGAGTATTTAACTCCTGTGGGTAACAGCACTTACACAGCCACCAACTCTGCCCTTTTGGGAACTGCTTGGAAGCCCTGGCCTAAAATCCTCTTTGTGGCTCTCAAAGCACTGTAAGTGAATAAATGATTTGTGTCAAAAGGCAACGATTTTTGCATGTTTGTCCTTCAACATTGTGGGATAACACTGATACTGCTAGAGTTAATGGGAAAGATTTTGGTATGTTTTCTTTCTTTATTTCTTTTTTTTAGCCTTAAGATTCTTAAAAGACTATGAGCTTTAATTTTTTGAGCCATATGTCTGGTATGCAAATAAATGTAGACTGAGAACAGATGCTTAAATGTATATGTCCCAAGTTGTGAATATTTGGAAGATGCAGTGCTCTACCTGTTGTGTCTTCTTTTTGAATGTTACATTTATGTTTTGAAAGCAGTTTTGCATACTCAGTTTTTCAGCAGAAACAGATAGTCACATAAAAAGTGTGGTGAATTTTGATGAATAGTAAAAAGAAATGGAATATTATTGTATTTTAGAGCTTTTTCTTCCACAGATATTTCCAGAGTTCAAATCAAGTTCAGTTATTTGTGGCTTTCATGATGCTCAGACAAGTAATAATAATGCATCCTATTGTTTAGCCATCAATATTTTGCCTTTTAGTTGTTTTCTGCTGGCTGGGGGTTTTGGTGGCTAGATGGTGGATGTATTAAAATCTTGAGTGTGGAAGCTTCTTTGCTAAATTGAAATTCAGATAAAGTGTAACTCTACCTTTGAAAAATGTGGCCTGAACCTGTCCATCCATGGAACAGGTCAGTGACCACCTCTAGCATCTCTACCTTTCATTAAATCTCCAGTTTGATGAATCTGGACTTTGTGTCTCATGCTCAGTTTGCCCTTCTCCTCATTTCTGCACTTTGGGAGCAGTTCCTGGTGTTCATATTGCACAATTAAATGGTTAGATGAACAGAAATTTTGCCACAAGGTGAAACCTATATTGTGCTGCTGCAACCTCCTGTGATTATCAGCTACTTTTATTAAATTGGTCACCTCTTTGATTTCTTTAGAAGATGTTGTCCAAATGAGATCAGGTTCAAAATCTTATAAAGGAACCAGGAGTTCTTTTCAATTGTTCTTGGAATCCCACATGTGGTAATGCTAGTTTTATACTCATTCATTCCTTCAGGGGAAAGAGAGATGGTGACTTACTGTAATGGGACAATATTACATCTCTGGAGCAATAACTAATCTTTATTTTTTTTTCATTTTTCCTCCCCTTTTTTCACATTGTTTTCTCATTTTCTGCTGCCGCCCAAGGATTTATTGCACGATGCTTCTGCTCGTTCATAAAGTGAGCCCTTAATAATCATCAGTGGTTTGGGCATGGTTTTAATCTCTGTACAACTAATTGATGTTGGTATTCGATGGACTTCAGTGTTGGTATTCTGGGAACCAGATCAGAGATGCTGGGGTTGAAGGGTGATTTTTGTCTTTGTGTGTCCTTGTCTGAGAGGAACAGGGTTTAAGTTTTAGTTCTTGCTTTATTCTCCTCTGGATTTTTCCTTCAGGCTTCATGGGCTCTCTATATATTGCATGTGTGCACATGTTGCTACTTCAGTGAAAGCACTTTTCATACCAGACCTGCCTCTTAAGAGATGGACTCTGCCTATCATGGGCTTCAACAAGCTGGTCTCAACATCAGTACATGCTTCTAAAAACAAATAATTTAAAAGTCTGCAGATCAGCATTTTAGTTTTCATTTAATTTTATTAGCATTAGCCTCTTGTTTAGTGTTTCAGCAGCTCAATTTCTTATTGTAATTCTGTTTTCTTGGTTTTATTGGTGAAAATTCCTTCCAGCTTGCATGTATTTCTTGTAATTTGGATTGAGCAATTGAAAAACTTGGGAAGAATTTTCATAGTAAATCAGGGAGATGGCAGTTTTCCCCATCACCTCTCTGTATAATATTGTACTGTATGTAATCCTCAGAAGAGCTAATATTAGTACTCTCTGATTCAGTAATTCACATTAAACTGCTTTTTAGTTGTACTTTAAAGCAATATGGCTATTGATTTGAGTCCAGTTATATGCTGGATACATAGCTAAGGAATAGCTAAAAAACCAACCACAAAACCCAAGCCAACTAAAACCACATTGAAAAAACAACAAACCCCAAAATAACCAAAACAACAACAAAACCCTCACCATGCCATTCACCAGATCCTGGTCTCTGGGCACTATGTTGAGGTAAGGGACCCATGGATGGGATTGTGAGGAAACTTCAGGAATTCAGAAAAATAACTCATATTTCATACCATGGGGTAAAGTTAGAGGAAGAAGTGGTGCAAATATAGTAATAACATACAGCACAACTCCTCAGTGGTGCTTTAGGCCATCACTCTGCACAGCTGTAGAAGCAGTGAGAGAACTCTAGTAAATAATGAATGAACAGGGGTAGTTGTGATGGATTTATATGAAGCTGGTACATAGCAGAATAAAATTTTTCACTAAAGTATTTTTCTTTTTCTTTATTTATTAGTGGGTTTTACTATTTAGCCACTAAATTAATCAATGCAAAATATTTTAGTTTCCACATACTGACTTTTGGGGGGGGTTGGGGTTTTCTTTCGGTTTTCTTTTTTTGTTGTTTGGTTTGGGGGTTTTGAGGGGGGGATTGGTGTGTGGTTTTTAATTTTTTTTTTATGCAAATAAAAATAGTAACAGGGTTGGTATCATGACAAGAACTACTAATGTAAAAGCAGATGCAGTTTAGCTGTGCCCACGATCTTAGCTGACCAAAAACTAGTTCACAGCTGTTGTCTTGGCTAGGATTCAGCCTCCCTTTAGCAGTACTTGCCCAGTTTCTTGGAGGTTGGCATGAACGTGAAGTGAACTCATGCCTGCCTGAAAAAGACCCTGTGGATTAGTTCTTAGAAAGCAGACTTGCTATTTAGGTAGGTTGTGTGTAAGTATAGTTGTAAAAACAACAAAGTAGAAGATGACTAAGATTTAGGGGCCATGGTCACCATCTGAACTTTTTTTAAAGCCCCCTGAATTTGCTGGAAAAGGCTGGGATAGAAATGTAAGGACTTCTTTGTGTACATGTCTCTACATAAGAAAAGCTTAAAATAAATAGTGTTCTTTAAACTTTTACTGGGCTTAAGTGCCTTTTGTAGCTATAAAGAGCTTTTGCAGTATATTAATCCTCCAAGGCTCCAGAGATGCAGAATTTAAGGCTTGCTGGTGGAGGGGAGGAGGGCGAGCTGTGTTTAGAACAGTAATAAGGAAGTGGGGAAAGTGGATGGATGGCTAAATTCCAAGGGAACTAACGACATTTCTCTGTTGTATCAGGACAACAGACTTCATTGTTAATGACTTTTTAGGGATTAGGAGATTTTTTTTTTTTCTGCGTGCTTAAACAAAGAAGTATTCTCCATTTCCTTTGGGTTCCTTTTGAAATCTGATTCTCTGTAGTTTGAGAGGGGGATACCCCATCATCTGTGTGCCAGTCCTAGGCATGGTACCCCCTGACCAGGGAAGGGAAAGGGGAAGTGGTAGAGGAAGAATTCCCATTTACTGGGATTAGAAGTTGTCTGGCACTACAGACACTGTTCCATGCTCACCCCCACACTCTCAGAATAGAGCACACTGCTTGTTTTGCTTTATTCTAAATTTATCTCCCACCTGGAAATGTTGCCTGTGTGTATCTGTGAGACTGGGACAACTAAATTAGTGGTTACAGTTTCTGTCTGCTGCCTCCCACGCTTGAAGCAAGAGACTAAAGTGGCACCCTCTGTATTTTTGGAACAGGCATTACCTGTTTCAGTCTCTGATACACAGAATATTCAGGTGGTGTCTCTTCCACAGAGCATTCAGATACCTGTGGGTGCCTATGCTATAGGCAGTCTTATGGTACAATGGATGTACTTCTAAGCCATTTTAGGGCATTTCTGCTGACTCTTGTGCTAAAGGTTGCAGTTACCTAAATAGGATTAAATCTGATTTTATATTCATCAAATTTGACATATATCAAGGGTATATTGTATTTTGAGGGTCGTTTGGGTGAGAATTGCAGCTGCCTTCCTGAAGTGGCCATTTTGTCTATAATGTTTTCTTTTTCTATTATTTGCTCCTGTTTTTTCCCATTTGGAGTGTGCCTAAATATACTTTCCAGTTACAATGCTGGGTTTGTTGTTGTTTTTTTTTTGTTTTTTTTTTTTTTGGCAGTGGATTATTTTCTCTAGATTTTGTATGTGCTGTTTTTAGACTGAGCTTTGAATATTCACTGTAGGAACTGCAAAAATGAAATGGAAATCAATGTCTTACTGGTTAGTGACCTGGTTAAAGCTGTGCACAGTCTGTGAGGGGAAGAGAGTCCCTTATTTCTCTCAGCAAGAGAAGAACAAAGCAATCAAATAGGTTGAAGAAAAAGAGAATTCAAGGAGAAAATACAGTGTAATACATCTTTATTAACCAGTTTACCCTTGATTTTGTCCTGTGTGGTCGAATATTCTTGTTTTGTTCTTATGGGTTCTGAAATGCAGACAGAATCAGAAAGATTCACAATCATGTGCTTACTCAGGCAAGTCAGGGTAACTTTCATTCTGTTTGAAGAATTTACTGTTCTATAGCTTCTGTTTTAGTTGACTGCAGTCTCTTACCTATCCTTGTGATTAGAAGCTACTTTTATTTCTAAGTCTTTTGATAAATTTATTTTTCTTCTTTCTTTCTGGCTTTCTTTAGGCATTTGCCTAAGCTCTGACAACTCTGACATTTCTGTACAGGATATTTTTTCCAACTTTCATATTTTCCACGTTGTTTATTCCTTTTCAAGTGTAACTTATGAAATACTGTCCTTTACAAGAGTAAGACTGTAGAACTTTGCCTACTGTACATCTACTGATAATCTAAAGTATGTACTATCTTGAGACATTCCTTCCAAAGAGTAAACTTACATTTTGTAGATTTGTTTCAAGGGCAGGTCTGGGAACTGATAAATCTAATATTTGCACGGTCTGGTTGCCCTGGCAGAGACTATCTAGAAAATACTTCTTATATTTGTCTTTTACTTAATGGCATGGGTTTAGATGTGAATGTGGCTAGAATTCAGTAGTAAAATTCTGGGGGGTTCTTTTCTTTTATGTTCTCTGGGCTCTTGGTTATTGTTTTCTGTGAAAGGTGTGTACTGAGATGGTTGGTGTTTTCTTTTCAACTTCCCTTTGGATGGATATGTGTCCTGTATGCCAAATATAATACCCTTTTCTCCCTAAGCTGGCAGGAGACCTTTTGTATGATAGAAATATCAAAGGAAAGGCAGCATGGTGCATCTACATTGTGTGCATTTGGCAATCATTTAAAATGTTAGTGCAAAACAATTAGTGTTAGTCTGTCTGGGGGGAGACAGGAAACTCTTCTTGACACTGAAAAGATATTCTACAACTCAGGTTATGCTAAACACTCTTGTCTTCTGGATTATAGGAGCCACTCAAGTAGTTTTTGCAGCATGTGTAAGAATGCTCAGTCCCTTTCCAGGATATATGATTTGGAAAGATTGTATGCTAAGAACAATTTCATATTCTCCAAGATGTATTTTCTGACTATACATGTCATATTTGTACCAGGCCAATATTATAAATGATAACTGTTCAGATTCAGGATTTCAAATAATTCTTGTCTGATTCACATGTGGTTTTTGTTCTAATTTGTTGGTGTGACTGTTGTGTACAGTCACTATTTTTATTTGATATTGCTTCTACAAATCTATCATGATGCAGTTACACTGTGTAGTTTATTTCATTTTCCAGTGTAGAAATACACTACACTAGGATAAATGCTATTTTACCTTGTGAATGCATTCATGCTGGGGCATTGATTTTTTTTTTTTTTTTTTTTTTTTCATTACATTGGTGTAGTCTATGGAATACAAGTATTGTCTGCAGCTCAAGTGTTGGTCACTCTACCCTAGAGGAGCTGCACTTCATTTCCATGAGTGCATAAAAGATCTGATTGAGATCCATACAATTATTCTGATCCCCCACTTCAATGTGCAGGCTGGAAGATGCTCATCTGTCCCAGTGAGAGCCATTACTGGGTTCATGATTGCGAAAATGTAAGGGTTTGGTTACCTGGTGCTGCCACCTCATGAGTAGAAGGAAAAAGGGAGCCCTTCATGGTCTGAGCTATTTCTCTTCCTTGATGACAAGCAGTTCAAATACATAGCTTAGAATATTCCCCACAAGCATTTACTTGATTTCTACAACCAGTGATACAATTAATGTATTTTTTATCTCACAAAGAAGTAGTTTCTGTCCAATTCAGTGTCTCCTGCCAGTTGTTATAGCTGATGCTCTTAATTGTGGTTGCAAATGATGGTCTGTGTGGCTTGCTGTGCCAGACTGTTCCTTCTCTTGCTGATTGTCCCATGTCACACTTGTACTGTAGTATGCACCTGATGACTACAATGGCCTAATTCAGCTGAGCGATCAAGCCAGGAGTGTGTTACAAGCACCGAAAGAGTGGGTCTGTTTGTAACTCTTTGTAACTTCTGAAGAAGGTAAGATGAGAATGGCAGAGCCTGGGGCTCCAGAGGTGAATGGGAAGGGAAAGAAGGGCTTGGTGCTACAGAGATCTTTGCTTGTGGCTTTCCCCCCTTAGTAGCTTGCATTGGGATCCTGGTGTTAGTCTTTCTGCTTCAAAAAAATCAACTAACCCAAGGAAATGGGCCGACTGTGATCTGTAGCTGATGGGCAGCAGTGGTGGAGGTAGTGTGGCTGCCTGGTTCTGCTCAGTTGATGTGTTTGACTTCCAAAAGGCTTTGTTAATACTTGTATCTCATGTGAATCTTTCAGGCAATATTTCAGTCAATATTTTCCTCTTAATAGTGGTAGAAGATTATTTCCCCACCCCCGATATTGCTAGACAGCACACACAAATGTGTGTGCAAAAACCCCCAGACCTCTGGCTGGATCTTTTCTGTACCATATAACTGGCTAGATATCGGTTTTTTCAGAAGAAGTTTTTTGGGTGTAGTGATTTTCTAATGCAACTAAGTGGTTTTGCTAACAGTAAATTTTTGGCACTTACATATAATTCTTTGAGAAATTTTGTTATATGTGATGCCACAGTACTACTCTATGCCATTCAAAATGCTACAGGTTAGTTAGTACATTTTCCTTAAGAAAAAACAGAACAACCTTTCAGTTTAAAAATGTCAATCACATACTGTGCCTTGAGAGAATTCCTTTCACAGATAAATATACTTTCACTAACAACCATCAACTCAGTTGTTTCCAAATTAGTTGTTTTCTCGGGTTGGATCTGTAGGTAGCAGATGGACTGTGTGGTCTGGTGATTAACTGGAAAACCAGACCAGCAATTGGTTTCTACTAAGTATGACATGGAAACAGTCTTTGACTAATTCATGGAGTAGCTCAGTCTGAATTCTAAGTGGTACAAAGTAGTACCCAGGAAAAAGAGTTGTGTGAATATGAATCTAATTTTAAAACACACATGAACATGCAGAACATCTATTTCTCTAGAAATATCTATAAATAAGAATTGAAGCCCAGTATGTCTTAAAATGAAACTGAAGGGGTTAATTTACCTCTTTTAATTACGTTGCTTGCAGAATGTGTAGACTTCTCTGCTAACTTCCTATGCAACTCTTATAACATGAATTTCCAGATCCCTACATCGATATTACACCAATACTGTTATTTAAACTATGTTTTTCAAGCTCTCCTCTGTGCTCAGAGGTCTAACTGTGCTCCATGTGTGTTTCCAGCTGACTTTGAGCTGAAATATTAAAGTTCTATTCTAGACTGATGGTAAATGAGTTGATCCCATATGGATTAACAGCAAGGAGCTGGTTTAGAGCAGAGCATCTCTTAGCTCAGATTTGAAGCTGAACCCAAGTTGTGTACAACTTTCTCTTTGAAAGAGGGTCACTCTGAAATAAACCATGATTGCTTCCTAACTAGAAGTGGGCTTTAGACATGATTTTTTTATCTGTTTTTGGATTTCTTACTGCATGCTGTTTCTTGACTAATGTTAGTTCTCTGAGAAGAAATGATAGAAAGTCTGTACTAACTGTCTTATGCATGCCTTTGATTTCTAAAGTGTACTGTTGCTTATATTTTAAGAATGTTTTTGCTGCCTGCTCAGTGTTTGCGTGAGTGAAGCTCTGGCATGCACTTGCTTTATTTTCATATGTTTGAATGTAAAGCTGATATATGGTATGATATGATATATGAATGAAATGCTATTGGTAATAACTGAGAAGTCTGCTATTTCTTGTAGTATACCAAGCACACATCAATTCTACAGAAATGAAACACTTAAATACTTTAACTTTTATGAACTCAAGAGGACAGATGTCACATGAACTTGAATTAATATTCATAAAACTAGTTGGTTTTCCAGCATAGCTTTGTCTGACTGTTTTTCAAAAAAACTAACATTGTATGCTGAGCTTTTGATCCTTAAATCTCTGGTTTTGAAACTTCACTGAGATTCATTTCTATCCAACAACCAGGAGTTCCAAACTTAGCTTGGAAGAATTTTCTGCATCTTATGGAAAATGGATGGGGTACAGTAGGGCTGGCAGTGACATCTGCTTTGAACTCAGCAATTTGGACCTGCCTTTTAACACTTCATGAGGGCAGATGCCCTCCAAAGTAAATCAACTCCAATGGCTAAATCTCATCTACTAACCTGATTTTTCTTAGCCTTGTTAAGATTACAATAAATATTTATTTAATTCAGTTGAACTGCACCAAATTTTACTTAATTTTTCTGAAAAACCTTCCTTGCACTGTATACCTGTGTTGAGTTCAGCTCATTCTCTCAGGGTAGAACTCTTCTTCTACAGCTCTTCTATTTTTTGGTTGTGTGTTGGGGCTGTTTTTAACTTTGTGTGTCAGTATTGACATGCCTTAATAGCCTTTGTCAATTGGCCAGTAGTCCACATAGTATAAAAATTATTCATGCCCGGATTTCTTGCTTCATTCACCTATTAACATCTAACTCTCTCTTTTTATCGACCTTTAATCTCAATTGCTTCTCTAGCAAAATTTTTGCACAGAATTATGTCTACATCACTGTATTCAGCACACCAGCAGAATAAGAGCTGCTGCTGCTTGTCAAGCTAAAAGCTGAATTTCCTTTAGTCTTTGATTCCTTCTTCCCTTTCTTAACATGCAGAATATTTACACCGTGGACACAGGAGTGGAGTGAGCCAGATGCACTAAAAAATGTACCAGCATTTAAAACTGCATTTCCAGGTGTTGTCTTTGCTCTTAATAGTTTTTCTTTCTTTTGTCTTCTTGTACCATTGCAGCTCCAAGCAGATTCCATCCTCATGCTTTACAACTTTAGTGGCCAGCCCAGTGGTGAGGCATTGGTGACTTTTCCAAGCCTGGATCTAGCTAAGAAAGCAGTGGCTGAGAGGAATGGGCAGCTCCTGGGAAGCCACTGTGTTCAATTGTACCTGGTCTAACTGAACACTCTCTGGAGGATGAGGAAAGGATGTTGCACTCAACACCGTGCCTTTTGCAAAATGAGAAGTCTTCCCTTGCCACCCAGGCAGCAACAAATGTGCCTTTTCAGCCTAACATGCTGGAATGCAGCATGGTGCATGTCCTTTTTAATTTGAAAAAATGGTGTCTCCTATGCCAAAGATAAAGTGAAACCAAAAATTATGCAGTTAATTTGCTTAATTTCTAACATACCTGTGTAAAAAGAAGCAAAGCCACTCCTGGCACGTAGTTAATTCTGAAGACAGTCCAAGAGCACTTCAGCTACCACAGCCACGGGCAAAACTTACTCAGTAGCATTTGAAGTGGAAAGCGATGCTTGAGTCATTCAGATTCTTCTGTGTTTAGTTTTTAAGAGTTTACACTCGACAAAGTGTCTCGTTCTTGTAGAGTTTAAATGTCTTTAGAAAGGTCTTTTGGAATGCATGGCTTACCCAGTTCCAAGCGTAGATCATATTGATTTTCGTTTTGTTTTGTTCTTGACTAGAAAATATCAGGATGCTGGATCCCAAACACAATTGTGCTTTTTCATGTTTTCATTAAACATTGTTTTGCAAAAGCCATATTTGACTTTCTTACCAGTGTACTGCTGCCAATGTGTAAAGCAAAAAAATAAAACCAACAGCAAAACCAGAAAAATCCTCTTTCCACCCGTAACTCCCTGCCCCCAACCCAAATTTTTAATCTCTACAGGACAAAAATGGCACATAAACCTGAGTACTAATAAGTTATATTTTTTTATTTAAGCATAATAGCTTTCAGATACTGTATTAAAGATTTTGCTCTAGTTTATGTGCATGCAATTTGTTTACATCTTTAAACTACTTTATTTGTATATTATGAAACAGCAAGATATGTTGAAATCTGAATTCTCTAGTGCATGCTTTTTTCTTTTTCCCTGTGTGTGTATATACATAAGCTAGAAGTACTTTTACGTCGTGTAGCATGTGTTTAAAAAAAGACATCTGCTGTAGTAGCACTAAATGACTTTGTTTTTACTGTGCCTTACTTCTAAACCATTCCAAGTGCAATACCAGCAGAGCAAAATGTAATGAATTCTGTTGTTGACATGTTCATGGATGTCTGAATTGATCTTTTTTGTTAGTGTACAATTTGAGTTGTACTTTAAAGAACTGAATGATGTATGCTTCTTTATATTACAATAAATAAAAGAGATGCTTACGATCCGCATTGTTTTTTGAAAGTGATTTATGCTTTGGTTTAATGTACTTTCACAGAGCACACACTTTTCTTCTAGATTTAGATGAGCATTTGTGCTTTGTGCCTGCAGTGTGACATCTCTGGTTTTTTGGGGTTGTGGTGTTGGTTTTTCTGTTGTTTGGGGGGGTTTGTTTTGTTTTTGGTGTGTTTTTTTGGGTTTTTTGTCTTTTTGTATGTTCTGGTACGCCAGAAATCTGTATTAGGCATGTTTCTGTCCTAGTGCAACACATTTTAGGCAATATGATGGAACTGTTTACATGCTTAGTGTTCTCTTTCTGTTGCCAGAGGAAACAAAGTATTGAACTTGAAATTGTGTTCATGTTGGCGTTTAATTGATCTAATGGGTCACTCGCTTTTCTGTGCAACCCAAAATGCTACATTTAAATCAAGATAGAGCCAGTCAGCGTTTTTGTAGTGAAAATGGAGAAAGAGAAGGAAATCATATCGAGATGAGAAGGTCTGTTTCTCTCTAGTCAGACACACCTCATGCCAGATACCATTTCATCATCAAAACCTCCCAAATTAAGTTTCAGCACAATCAGGTGGGACTGGAGGGAAAGATTTTTTTGTTATTTTTAAGCGGGAGTGTCTGCACTAATTTGTTTCCAATATTTGTCTTGGTAAAGTCTACCAATAATCTTACTTTTAAAGTAATTTGAATAGTATAAAGGATTGCACAATGGTAATTAACATTCTCATTGTGCCTTGGAGGAAAATTTGGTAGCTGTGTAGTCCATTTATCACACACAGCCAGCCACGGTCCAGCTGCTTCACGGCTTTGCAGGCTGTTGAAACATTCTCATTTTTCCTCTTATAAAACCCGTATGGAACTTGTGGTTTTCTGCTTCCTTGGCAAGGTGAGGAATGGAGAACCTCAGTCACAGCAGTGATTTGGATGTAAACACTCCCCTACTCGTTGAACACCTTGGTGCCTTAGTTGGCAATGAGCAGAGTTCTGCTTTGGAGAGCAGTCCCACACCACATCACAAACTGCAAACGGGCCCTGCCCTGTGCTCAGTCTGTACCTGCCTATCAGCCACTGATGGTTCATTCCCTGCTTGGCATGAGATGGTGAAAACCAGTTCTAGAAAATGAACTTGGGGCTGTTTCAGGCTGTGTGGTTTGTGTGTGAAACCCATGTGAGACATGGGACCAGTGTATAGTTTTTAGCAGGTGTCTCTCTTTACTCTTTCACCAAAGAAGAACTGAAGTTTGGTAAAGAACTCTGATTTGACTTTTATTGTTGTTAAAGAATGGGTCCTCACACTCGGCAACAAAATTCGATTCTCAAAAAGGAGCTTGTTCTGTGCTTGCACTCAGCAAACTCCTTCACCTGCATTTGTGTTGCCATGTTGTGTAAGTGAGGAACAGAATTTTCCATTGGTTGTGTTTCTTCTCCTGGTTTCACATTTCTGACAGTGCTGGTTTGAGATGATCCATTTAGTCATTTCTGCTCCCATTCGCTTGAGACTGATAGTTTTACCTAGAGATGATTTCTATGTATGCCCATCCATGGGATGTTCCTGCCCAGTTTAGAGAGAAGATAGCTTATTCTTATTATTTTTGTTGGAGATGAGACTGAAGAAACAGCCGTTCTCTATTTCAGTAGTTGCAGCTGTGCATCCAGATCAGGTGTTTCTTCTTGGGATTTCTTTATTTGCAGAGCAGACTTGCCCAAGATGGGCTGTAAATTTGCTTGTTTATGTGAATTAAGGTATTCCCAACAAATATTTTATTAGTGAAATTCAATTCCTCATTTTTTTTAAAGAATAAAAGCTTTTAAAAGCTTTTCAGCACCTTCATTTTTGAAATAGTATTTGTTTTGTTTCAGTCAGTTAAAATGAACTGCTGCTGACGGCTGCCAGCTTAACCTCCTGAGTCCTGTCTTAAGTAGAACTGTATTTGACAAAATCTGTTCTATTTGGAGTCTATTACAAAAAATATCCTCTAAAAGCTGATTGCATCTAAGGAAAACTTGAAATATTCTAAACCAGAAAATTCCTGACCTGCCAAGGTTTGCTTGTAGTCAATTTAAAATGTTACCTTTTTAGATCTACTTCATTTTATAAAGTTTTTTAAAAAGAAAATCCAAACTAAACTAGAGACCTGATTTTTTCCCCCTCTTTTTTCTTTTTATGTAGTCAGGTGAGGGCTACTGTATTATTTAGCTGGATATGCAGCTGAAATGCAAATATTCAAATTAAGATGACAACATGCTAATTCAGATTGCTAATTTCTTTTATTGTTATTATAATCGTTTTACTTTAAATATATGATTGTTTTAAACAGCCATTGTTTGTTGCTTTCTGTGTGCTTGCTGATAATTTATAGTTGAGTTTAAATAAAATGCCTTCCCTTCTGTAAACATTACTAAGGTGCTGCTCTAATTTTGCCGATTTAATGTAGCTGTGTCATTGAGAGAATGTCTTTAGCTGCCAGTAGATGTCCCCTCTCCATCGGGCTTCGCAAGGAAGAGACGAAACAGCAGCTCTGGAGCCGGAGCTCCCTGTCTGCAGCTGCAGCTTCAGTGCCCGGGAATACTCTGCTATCTGTTAGCCTTCAAATCGACGTCATTTTGCTGTCCAGAAAACTGTTGACTTAACTTGGTTTTGCTGTTTTTATATTTTTTCTGTTTTGTTTTGTTTTGTTTTTGTTGTTGTTGTTTTTGTTTGTTTGTTTTTTTATTTTTTTTTTGTTTTTTGGGGTTTTTTGGTTTTTGTTTTTTTTTTTATGTTGTTTTGTTTTGGGTGGGGTTTTTTGTTTTGTTTTGTTTTTTTCCCCAAATTTTGCCTTGTTTTTCTATTCTGAATGTTTTCTACGAGTTCACTGATATTCGATACGGTTGCTTTGAAACGTACAGACTGATTTCAAATTGTGAAAATCACAGTTGCACCTGAATGCCTTTAGTCGAAAAAAAAATTTAAAAACTGCTCTACGAAAAGAAATCCATAAAATGTTTGCTAGAAATCCAGTGCCAATGACTGGACAAAAGGAGCGCTCTAAGTGTCACCCCAATGTAAACTCAGTGTGTTAGACCGAAAACGAAAGGAAAATGCCCCGTGAGTGTCGTGGCTCCCGCTGCCCCTGTGCTTTTTTTGTCGGAGCAGCCCCGGTGCGGGCAGGGCTCCTCCCTGGAGGTGCTGCCGTTCTTTTCTGTCTGCTGGGGCTGCTAAACTGCTGCTGGCAGAGAGCCAGTTTGTTCTTCTTGTTGGTTTTAATCCTCGTCTCTCGGGGCATTTCCTTTGGTTGTGTTAACGCCATAAACTTTGGGAATTCTCCTTGTGGAGGATCCCGTGAGATGCTCAGAGTAGTGTGCAGATCATATAGGAAGAAGGGTAAAAATGGAGAGAGATTTTTAATGTTCAAAATTAGATCTTGAGCTCCAGCACTTTTTACATTTTGGACTGCCTAATTTTTTCAAGAGAATTTGAGAAGGGGGGGCCGTGTGGGGGGTTGCATATCAATAGTTCCACTATTTAGGAAAAGGAACAAACTCTCACCCACAGCCTTTAACCCTCAGACACGGGAGCTGTCTTTGTAAATTTCTGTTGCTTTGAACTCTGGGGACTTTAAACAGGGCCTTCTACTTCTCCTAGACCTTCTAGGACATTCTTCTCTTGTTGAGCAATAAGTGAAAATAAAAACATGTTATATTTCATTTGGGAAAGCAGCTTTTACAATAGACCTAATGAAGGTGCAGTTGTTCTGGTTTATACCAATGTCCTGTACTGGTCCCTACCTTCCAGCTTGGCTGTTACAACATTGTAACTTCTGAGAAGTTTGTGTTGTTGTTGCTATTTGGTTTTAATCATTCCTTGTTATCAGCACTTTATCTTCTGCTTGCTGGAAGTAGAAGAAAAGTTAATGTGCTACTGCCATGGATCACTGTGTGTGTATATCCCCTTCTAAAATAACTTGAGATGTTTGAATTTCATGCCAAGGTAACTTTTAAATTTTGTATTCATGTGCAAAAATATTAAAAATCTTTACTCTGGGTGCGTTTGAAATAATAATACTTGGAAGTATACAGGATCAAAATGAAGGAAATGTTGTTATATTTCTTCTTACTGCTATCCACAAGAATAGGTGAGAGGTGGAAGGAAAAAACAGCATAACTGAGGAGAGGAAAAATGATGTATTTTGGGGAGAAGGAGTCTTACTGGAATTTTCTGTGAGAAGCTCCAAAAAACTGATGGTGGTTTGTTGGAAAAATCTCGGTTATGTACAATAGAATAGCATTAGAATTTCACTGTCTTTGCTGCATTGAATAAAAGCTTTTGAGTTTTAAGAGTAACATCTTTTCCAGCTGTTTTCTGAACAAATTCAGTTTTGGGGATCTCTCTGGGACTGCTTTCAGTAGGGATGGAAGGCACAGAGGGTTCTGCTGTGGTGGAACTGCGTGGTGCAAAGGCTGGCAAGGGACAGGTCCTTCCTCCTCTCTGATCAGGTTAAAGTGAGGAAAGGACACTCTGAGCCTTATCTGGAGTGTAACATTTGTCACTATGACGTAGTCCAAGGAATTCTTAGTTAAACATGCCTTGAAAATGTGGGACTCATTCCCATTAGATTAGGCCTGCCTTTCTTTGGTTTGATGCAATGCAGTCCTTGAGCAATTGTGAACTTTGCTGTGAAAATCCACACAAGCTACACTTGTGGAATAAAAATTGTAGTAATAGCATTAAATTAAAATTTCCCTGAAAAGATCAGGCTTTTTTTTTTTTTTTTTTTTGGTTTTGTGATGGGGTAGGTTGGTTATTTTGTTTTGGTTTTGTTTTTTTGAAAACCAATGCAAAAACTTAGAAGAGCAATCAATTTTGCTTAGTTTTTACTGACAAGAAATCTATGCCTTGGAATATAAACTGTCAGATTGCTTACAATGCTGTGTATTTTGTGTGTGTGGTATTTACCTTTTAAATTGTTCTAAAATGTTTTATCAAAAGTCAGGTACATCATATTCCTGATGGGATGTGGAGCAGAGGTTGGATGATGATCTGCAGGCCATAAGGTGATATATCCTAGAGTTAGAGCTGGAGTAACACTGAAACCCTGGTAGTGCTCACAGCAGTAATTGACCATTTCTCTTGCTGGTGAGGAGGAGAAGGCTTCTAAGGATGGCAGGTTCCATATTTTCAATGGAATTTGGCTTCTGCTTGTCTCTAAAATCAATCTTTTTGATCAGCTAGAAGATACTGGTGACTGATAACAGCATGTTAGTGATTTTATTTAAAGTGACCTTATCTTACCTTGTAAAAAGTAAGCCCCCAGAAAAGAAAGGAATCCAAATTTTCAGGTTATGGAGACTGTTCTGGAGATGATTTGGAGAAGAAGGAAAATTGTAAGGCCTAGACACTGATGATCCATCCCAGAGAGTGTGTTGACAACAGGGGAGACTGTTAAGGCAATATTTTGGGTTTGTGGGTCGTTTGGGTGTTTTTTTCTGTTCTGTTCCCTGGCAGCAGGTTCCACCAGTGGTTTCCTTTCAGATGCACTGCCCCGTGCTGCTGCCGTGTGGGCTCACTGCTGGAGCAGCCTGGACACCTTCCAGGCTGGATATTGCAGCTTCCAGAGGTTTGCAGTGGCTGCTGGGATGGTTTAGGAGATGGGATGGCTTTCGGAGCTGTTTGAACAGGAAAAGCAGGTTGCAGATGTGCTGAGGAGGCAGCATCAGCCCACACTGCCAGCGGGCTGGGATGAGCAGTGGCACAGGACAGCACTGCTGGCAGGCTGCTCTGGGGGTGACTCTGGGAAGCCACAAACATAGAAACCAGTCACAGTGCGTTGTAAATTGAACTAAAGCAGCCCTGAGCTGCTTTAGCAGCAGGTCCAGAAGCACTGGAAGCACAGGCTCAGTGAGTGCAGCTCCATCAGGCAGGAATGCAGCTCCCAGCACAGCTCTGCTCATGTTGCTGGTCTCATGAACTGAAGTCACAACTGATTATAAGTTATAGACTCTAGAGTTTTTTGAGACATTTAGGATAAACCAAAGTGGGGGAAAGGAGCTGGATACAATTGCAATTTGTTCATTGCCTGTCATTGAGCATAAGTGAAGGTTTAGCTTCTAGATGCAGAATAGGAAATGAGATTTGAAATCAGAAGGAAGAGCCAAGGAACAGTTTTTGTTATGCCAGCACCTCAGTTTTCATCCCTTGAAACAAGACTTAGTAAGGGGGAACTTGCAATGTTTGTGTGGATGTCACTGTAAAAAATACATAACTTTGAGGAATAATTATGGAGCTAGTAATGAAGAAGACAAGCCTGGCTCTTGGAGCCCTTGAATTTGTAACTTTGGCATTTGAGTCAGAAATCCTTCAGAAGAGCTATTACAGAATTAGAGTAACTTTTTAATTCAATTTAGCAAGCACATAATCTCCCTTCAGAAATTCTTCTCATTCCTATGTATTGTTGATTTCAGAAATAGTAAGTTTCATATTTGCTTCAGATATAAAATTTGTGGAATATACAGGGAAAAAATGGTTGCTCTTTAACAGACTATGCCACTGAAAATTGAACTCTGCAAACTCTTTGTGTAAGAGGACTTGCATTTTTTCCTGAATGCTCAAAACCACTGCCATCCCCACCCCCACTTGAATGGTTTTCTCTATTGTTCAGTGTACCCAGGAAAAATAAGATTCTGTGGTTTATAATTCATTTTTATTTTTTACCCACATAAACCATAGGGTGTTTTTTTTTAATTTTCGTATTGAAAACACTCTATCATGTGTTCCCCAAATCAACAGTGGAACAGTGAAACCCAAGAGATGAGTGTTTCAGTACCTTTCATTCTGAGTACCTTTGGAAGGTGCAGTGCTTTGCAGATCTCTGTTCAGATGGTGCTGTGAGAGCAGCTGTGCAGAATGGTAACTGCTGTGACAATCCCCTCACTGGGAGGTGCTGAGAGGATCCCAGTCACCCTCTCTTCTCTCCTAAATGGGTTCTGCTGTTGTGCTTTAGGAATTACATAAAGGCACTTCGTGCTTGCTGCCCTCCAATCACTCCAAACCTGATAGATGTTTTTCAGGGATGGCAAACAAAACCTAAGATCTCAACCTCACTTCTCACCAATGGTGAGGTTTGTAAATAACCATCACAAATATGGCAAACAACCCAAATTAGTACCTGTCACTGTAGTGGCTCTGTAGTGCCAAAAGCAGTAAAGCATGGCAGGCTTGTTTTGGGGTTTTTAGATATGAAAATGGCAATTTATAGTAAGGATGACATCATAATACAAGTGTGAAAGGAAAGCTTTTGTCCTGCCTTGTGATGCTCATGAGCAGCTGCTTCCAGAACACCTCTGTGGCATGGCCTAGGCTGTGTTCCACGTTCAAGGGTCTTGCAGTGGTCTGGTTTTTGTGTATTCATTCCCTGCTCAGACCATGCCCTGCTCAGTAGGGCGGGCACTGTGCAAGCTCTGCACTGGGGGTATCTGCTGTGGGGCTCCCCTGAACCTCTCACTGCCTGGCCTGCACACACAGCCTGGTCACAGAGCAACAGCCCAGGTTTGCTCTGATATGCCCCAAGTATAGATTTTGTTTGTGGAATGAGCTCATCTGGTTTTGGTCACATTTGAATACATTTGAAGCATGACGTTAATATTTAGTCTAAAATTATCTTTGTTTTCGACATAGTATCTCAACAGTGAATAAGATCAGCAACTTGTGACTTTTTTTTAATTCACCCCCTCCCCCCCAAAAATTGTTCAGACTTTCACTCTGAGGCACAAAGAAAGTCGGTTTTTTAAAATAATTTTTTGTGAACACAGTAAATGCAGTTCACTTTAGACCAATAATCAAACCACATATACAGGCTTTTGTCTCAACTCTATTAAAGATAATGTTCTCTTGATAATGCTTCATGATGGGAAAGCATTCCTCTCAAAAAATGCCTTTGCATTTATCTTACTGCAGCATTCCCTGAAAGATTGCTAATGCGGAGCTTTATAAATAATCCTTTCTGCACTGCTGTAAAAGTAATTTAATGGACATTTCTGGGAGGACAGGCCGGTGGGAAGGTATTTATGGGAAGTATCAAGGGGTGTCTGACAGAGTGAGGTGGCTGGCTTGGTTTTAGCGGGGCTGTGAGCAGAGGCTGTGCTGTGCGGGGTGAGCACACTGTGTGCTCCTGTCCCAGCCCACCCAGCCTGTTCTGAGAACAGCTCGGCTCTGCAGCCCTGTAAACATTGCTCCAGCTGTGTGAAGCCACTGCAGTGACTGCAGTAGTTGCTGGAAGGCCAGCCAAGGCCAGCCTTAATTATGCTGACAAAAAAGAGAAAATAATTTAAAATGTTCCCAACACAGAGCAAACAACAAAGATTTCCTCTTAACCCTGCTATAGCAGGAACACCTTTTCTCTGAAGGACACGTTTTTTATTTCCAAAATAGCTCTTCTGCCTGAAAGCCTTCACTGAATCATCAGTCCTACCTGGCCGTGCCTTTGAATCCAGCCTCTTTTGTCAGGTTTCTTCTTCCTCACAAAGGAGATTTTTCTGTGCAAAATTCTGCACAACCTTTTAGAAAATGAGTCTATAGAGGGTTGATTTGCTTTGATTCTTCTCACTTAATTTTTTTGAGACACCCAGTGTGGGATACCAGGAATCTGTTCTGTAAGAATTAATGCTGCCTTTCTTAAATACACCTTCATGTGTCCTTTTCTTTAGTTTTGCATCTATTTTGTGGAAACCTCCAGTTGTGCAGTACTGGCTTTCAGGTAGTACCTTTAGTGGCAGGGGCAGATGGAAGACTTCCAGGGCAGTTGTGCATGGCTGGTGTTGGAAGCAATTGTTCTGTGTGGTTTGGATGCTCCTCTACTGCTGTCAAAACAAGAAAGGGACATCAGATTAATTGTTTATATATAAATTATTCATTACTTTTAAATTAATAAAACTAGAAGCCTGTGTTAAAAATTTCTAGAGTTCATCAAGCACCATCTGTTAGCTAAGTGAACGTGATGGGGCATAAATAAGGCATTAGGTGGACCCAAGTATCTTTTCATAACAGCAGAATTTTGGAGCTGGGTAAGAGGACTTTAAATATGAAATAATAGGAACAGAATGGAGTGAGACAACACTCTCTAACCAAGAGCAAGAGGCATTGCTGCCACTGCAGATGTGAGTTGCAGATAAGAAAAGCCCCTGAACAGCTCTGTCCTGCCCTCCCCACGTTTTCTTCCTCTGGGAGTACAGGGAGGGCTGGGGGCTGGGTGTGAGTGCACCACCCAAACCCATCTGATCTTTACTGGGAGCTGGTCCTTCTCTTCTCCCAAGTGGAATCTGATATGGACTCATTAGGTCCATTAAGACCACGAAGGGCAAAGAACCAATGCAGCTTAAAGTTCCTTTGGTTTGGGGCCGACTTTAGATGGTGAATTTTTCTGGGAGTAGGGAGGGAAATTGCTGATAAAACTGTGAACTGTTGAAAGTTTGAGTTCCGGGAAAGATCAGTGAGGACCAGCTCATGATCAATATGTTTGCAAAGACTGGGACTAAAAGGTGCACTTTGTAACCAATAAGACTCTAAAATGCTTTCTATATGTGACCTGAAATGTCAACCAAAACGTATACGGAGTTCTGGGAACTGGAGATCACAGTACTTAACAGAGATTTTATGTTATCTCTGTGAGACATAGTGGAAAATAACTCGGAATTCAAATGATAATTGCTTAAGAAAACATTTACCCTAGTAGCCTGCACAAACCCAGGTAATTTCAAAATACCTAGTTGAAACTCACCTTTATTTCAGCCAGCCATGATATTTCTTAAATCCTGTATTTTTATTATAAATATTAAATACTTGCTGCGTTCCAGCTGAATGGAAGCTGTCTTCTTGGTGACTAACGATTTTTTTTTTGCATTTATTTGAAGTATCTCATGATACAGAGGGACTTAAAATTATAGCACAAATAGTCTGTGATACAGCGATACTGAATTATTAGTACATCCTAAGACATCCTAAGACATCCGTGTATTTTACCAAAGGTTCTTCAGTGCTGTTCTGCCCCGTGTGAGCCTTGCAGCTTTAGTATATTTTCAAAACCTGAATGCCCAGCAGGGAGCCTCCAGTATGGCCAAGAGCTACTAGAGATGATTTGTGCTTCTCTGACACATGTGCTGTAACTCTTCCTGGAGCTGTGCCTTTCGAATGGGGAACCTGCTCAGTTGGTATTTCAATTGAGTGGAAGAAGAAGTCCTGGGTGTCTGGATCACTTGCTAAAATGTCCTGAGGTCTCAGTTTTTACATTCACCATGTGTGAGGATAAGAAATGCCTTGCAGTTCCCCAGATTACTTTAACTAGCATGAGTTGAGTGATTTAGATTGTTAATCTGTGTTTAATCATAATGCTCAGAGCAATCAAGGTAGTTGTTGTTTTGTTTTTAAAGAAAGACATAGGAGTAGAAATAAACAACCAGTCCCTTGTTAGTCTAGTTGCATTTATCCTGTGTGAGAAAGCTCTCTCTTTGTGCAGTCATCAGCTTTAGTCTTTCCCCTTCTGATAACCTTACTAAAGGGTTTAGCCTTTGTGTCTTGCACATTTTTGGTGGGGTGTCTTTAGCTTTTACAGCCATTATTCCCTTTCAAGTCTTCCAGAAGATTTATCCAGGTTTAATCTCACCTGATACCCTCTTTCTTCCAGATCCTACTCTTTTCTGGAGTAGGAGAGTTGGGCCATCCTTTTGGTTACAATAAAGGCTGTTTCCCTTCCATATGTATGGAAATGTTTCCAGCCATGAAGCATCAGTTCCTTTACTAAATTGCTTAGGTGTTTTGCCTCAATGAGGTGTGGAATTCTCTCCCTTCCACAGATGCTGCCCCTTGCTGTTCCACCCAGGCCCGGTGTCAGTCTGTGGTTCCATTCCCTTCCTGCTGGCTCGAGACAGAGACCAGGCACTACCGAGCACCACTCACAGGGAGCAGATTCCCAGCCTTTTCTCCTTCATGGGCTTCCCAGCATTTTCTTGTTCTAGAAGCAAATCTCCCCTGATCTCATCTGTGGTCAGCCCTGGGATGAAGAATTAGCAGTGCTACCAGAAATTCAGGCCTTGCTTTTCAGTCGGATTAATTGTATCTGGGTTAGCTGTCGGGCATTTGTCCCTTCTGGCTGTGAGGCAGCTGTGTCATGAACTGGAGGCAGAAGCTGCAGGGACTTCTCTGGAGCTGGGTACAGGGGACACTGCAGAGGCTGTGACCCTCCTGATGAGCCCTGGCTGGTTCAGTGCAGGCAAAACTGTTTCCCCCAGTGACCTTTCTGCATGTGAGATTTCATCTCCTATTGCTGCTTGCTTATGTTTGTTTTGCCGGAGTCCTACTGAGAGTAAAGTGACTCATAATATACAAACGGAGAGAAATAATTCAAACGGCATGTGATCTTAAACCTCCTTTTCAGCTGCAAATAGAAAGCTGAAGATGGTTTGCCATTAACTTCTTGCTTTAAGCCGAATGTCTGTGCCTTTGGGGAGCTCACAAAGTCTAACCTGGATTCAGGTGTGTGTTTTGTGAGCACTCACACACTTTTTGCCAGAAAAAGAGACCCCAGAGAACCATCCTTTGCCAGCTTTCTTCTTACCCTGACTTTTCCTGGGGGCAATTAGAACTGCATAGGATCTCTACGTGAATTAAATTTTATAACACCCCTGGCCCCATCCCCAAGCTGCAATTTGCCTTCTTAAAAAAAACCAAGTAATCCCCAAAACAAGTCCTTTTGCTGTTAAGCGCAGGATCCTCAGTCACACAGGTATCTATGTGACTGAGAGAGTGCCAGTAACACTGAGTGAAGGTTTGACACTTATTTAAATAAATTTGAGAGCTTGGGGGACATTTCTGAACAACTGAGCTCCTTGAATGTCATTAATGTGGCTTCTTTTTTATTAACTCCACCCCTGAGGCTATTTTATGTTGCATGGAGCCAGTGCTGATTCTGCTTGCTGGGCCCATCTGCAGCACATCTCTACTGCCTGCAAAATGGCCTTCAGTGAAGCCACCTGAGTGTATTTTGAATGGAAGAAACACCAGCTAGCTTGAAAGTTATCTTACAAGCTGAGAGTAAAGACAATATTTAATTGCTTTCTAAATTTTTTCTACTTTGATTATGAACGACTGAGTTGCTGTTTAAATATAATAATATTTAATGTCACTCCAGAATTGTTTAATTTTTAGGTCATGTCCTTCCAACCAAACAGGAAATTTTTTTTTGTCGTAACTGATAGAATTCCATTTTATTCATCTGGTCCAGATGGTGTTTGACCTGTAAAGAGTTCATGTGCTGTTGGAAAAAACATTGAGCTTAGTGTAATATATGAAAATGATACAAATATATGAAAATGATACAAAAGTAATAAAAGCAGAGTCTCTGGGCGGGGGGGAGGGCGTCTGGACAGGAGGGAAGAAATGGCACAGAAAAACGGGACAATAATTTGCATTAGAACATGGCCTGCTTAGCCAGTGATATGTTTAACTGCTGCTTATCTAAAAGATGATTTTTGCAGCTTTACTGCTATCTAAAAAGTATATCTAAGGAGAACTTAGTGAGAGATTTTCCTGCTTTCTGCTATGAAGTAGTTGAGGTCAGCCTTTTGTGGGAGTGGAAGTCTGTAATTGGAGACAGACTGCTCAGTAACCAAAATATTTTCTCTTTTTTCTTTTTCTCCTTTTCTCTGTCTTTTGTATGTTTTGTATTCCTCTTTCTAGCTAAGGAAACCTTAGTCTCCAGTGTCATTTTAGCAGCTGGATTAGTTCCAAAGGGTTTAGGCTGGGGCAAGCAGCATTTGAGTCTCTGAGCGAACTCTGCTGACAGCCACAAAATGTATGGCTGTGCCTCTCCAAGCCACGATGTCATTCAGCCTGGGATTTGGCCAGTGTTAGATTGCTTGTTATCCTCCATTGTTTGTGCAACTTTTCCATTATAACTTCTGTCAGTGGTGAGGTCAGATGGCAATGATGACATTCTTGGCATAGCTTCTTTTTTCATATCCTTAGAAAAAATAATCCCATAGTAGCACTTAATTCAGTTTCAGTATTGCCTTATTTGTCCTATTGGCTTGATGGCTTATACTTCTCCTCCAGCTACTGTGACTACAGCCAGGCAAATGTCACAGGGTGATATTTGCTGTTACTTGAATAAAATTATCCTTGACCTCTCATATTTGCTTTCTGTTGAAGATTTTATGAGCAAATTTTTATTCCTGGTAAGGGAAGAAATGGTGGGAATATGTAAATGCAGAAATGCATGTACTGGCAAAGCAGTGTGTGCTGATCAGTGCAGCTGGAGACAGAAACAACTGCAGCAGGAACTGATCACACAGCACCCACCTGAGCAGGAGCTGCTGTGACAGGCAGGTGTGAGGATTAATGTCCTATGAGCAACCTTTCCACATGGAGACCCTGCCTAGAAAACACACAGGGTAAAGTTGAACCAATGGCAGTTAAACTGGAAATCTGCAGATCTGCTGTCAGCTGCAGCTGTTTCTGACCTTTAAATGTTGTCACACCTTTATTATGATGCAATTCTTAAAACGGCAAACCTTGAAAGTAAACCTTAATTCATTAAATCATAGAAAACCAGTGCTTTGGACAGGCTGTGCAGCAGCTCTGGAGGCACTTGTTCAAATGATGGAAGACTGGAAAAATCTGTTCTTGCATCATACTTAGAGAATTTCCTACTTGAAAACAGTGACATACTGACTGCTAAAAGTTTGTCTTGTCCATTTCCAACACATTGCAAGAACGACTTGGCTGGATACACCAGGGAGTTCCTGGGATATTTACAAATAGATCCTCTTACTGCTGTGAGAAAAAAAATATGATGCATGTAGGACAACCCTCAGCTATTCTGTGCTCTGTGTTTGTTGCAGTGGTGTTGCCACCTTGCAGAGAAGAATCCATCACACCTTTTGTACCAAGCTGAAGTAAATTTAGGAAGGCAGCCCTGACCTTTCATGCCTTGTCCTAAAAAATGCTCTGTGCCAACCCAAATCCTTGATGTTGGTGTTACAGCCAGAACCTCAGGTATGTGGAGAAGTTTGGCTTAGGAACTTCTGTCTTTGATTCCAGAATCTGCAGTCGTTAATGTGTGGAGGTGTTTATTGAGAGATGTTGCAGTTGTTAATATGTAGGGTGGTTATTGGTTTATATAATTGCCTGTTTTCTAGAAAGTCTTTGCCTTCCCAACCTTCAGGATTTTCAGCACTCTGCTTCCTTGTCTTTCCTGCTTTTATTACAAGAAGGACCTTTCTAAATCATCAGTCATTTATCATTCCACTGTCACAAGAACTTGGAGGAGTAGTTGTTCCCTTTTTCCTCCAGCTTACTTCATATGATACCACTGATTATCCAGCACTGCATTCCCAAGCAATATTTTCATATCGAGTCCTCTTTAGGTGCATCACTTTCCTCTGATCAAAAATTAAAGGAAAGAACAAGCACACACTACAAACATTCTTCCAGATCTTGCCAGCAGGTGTCACAGCAATGACAGGAAGGAAGAGAGAAGTATTTTTTTTTTCAGTTCCTTGTAATAAAAAACACCTATGAAATGAAAACTTTATATTTGCAGAAACAACATGTATAGCCTGACTTTTCTAGTGGATCAATCTCTTCAAAAGCAAGACCCATGGAGCATCCATGTCTTTGCAAAGCAAGTATTCTTTTTCTATTTTTTCTGTATCACAGTCTGTTTTTTTTCCTTCTGTTTTCTTTTGTATGCAGCAGATGTTAACAAGGGTAACAGTAGGTTATTGTAAAATAATTTCTTAGAGGATCTTTGCAAATGACAATGCTTTGTGTGTTAAGAATTATTGATTGATAAAAATTATCCTTTTAGCAGGCAGAATAAAGTTCACTGTTAACTTCCTTTACCAGAGAAGCCTGTATGCAAATCTATGCATGAATTTAAATATATGGAAAATCCTTTTTTCTTTTCCATGGCCTTTTACACACCTTAATACTTCACTCACTACAGCAGTGGCTAGTTCCTGAATACTATAATTGTAAATTAACTGAAGCCAAGGGGCAAAGAAAAAAGGTGGGGAGAAAACAGCTCAGTCCTCACCTTATTCAGTGCAGTGGAGCACATGGCGGACTCAGAGCATACAGTGGTATTTTGAGTTAGGCAGGGAGAGAGAGGTTCAGAAACAAGCAGCAGAAGACAGCAAAAGTAACGCTGTGGAACATTGTAAGGAAATAGTGGATACAATATGAGAATTAAAAGGTCTTGACTTCTGCCAGCATTTCCTTGGGGTTTGGGTCCTAAATGAACAAACTTCTGGTTACTCTTCTAAAGGAACTGACTTTAACAGGACACTCCTCTCTGATTACCTGAAATACCAAACCAGTGTTTTGCAGGGTAGAAGTGACGTTTTCACCCCGCCTGGAATAAAGCAACAAGAGCAGTGCGTGTGTCAGTGCCGAGCTTTACCCGCCCTGGCGTGACTGCAGATCCTGTCCTGTCCCACCCATCATCCCGAGCGAAGCAGCGTCCGGCCCATTTGCATCTGTAAGCCTTGAATTGACGGCAAAGGAGACGCAGTCAATGGCTTATTGCTGGTGTCGGTGTGTGCTAATTATACCCTGGCTAATCACCCTACAGAACATGTGAACAGCTTTCAAACTGCCGGGGCTATTTTTACTAAACCTCGGCTATATTTACCGCGCATTCGGTTGGTGGCACTTGAGCATCCCCTTTCTGGTGTATTTATAGCTGAAGTAACGGGCCGGGACACGCGCTCCGAGGGAGGCTGATCCCAGCCCGGCCGGGATCCCTGCGCTCCTGCTCCCGGCCAGGTGAGCATGGGCAGCCAAAGGCCGGAGCTTTGGAAGGGTCCCACAGGTCACTGGGATTCCAGGGGTAAGGAAAGGGCCCAGTAAGAAACTGCAAGGGAGATAAAAACCCGTTCAGTAGTACCAAGATCGCATTGCAAGGCCTAACTTTGCCTTCAGGGACTTCGCTCAGTACTGCTTGATCAGCCAGGATTTGGCAAATAATTTTAAACTTTGTGGGAATTGCACATTTATTTCAGAAACAGTTTAACTACATCTTGCCTATGACAATATCTGGAAATAATTGTTTATGATAAAAACTTGCTTGAATAATTATTTCTGGAAAAATATTTCAAAATAATCTTGTGAATTGAAACAATGGCACTTGCAAATGGGGAAGCAGCAGTATTGTGCAGACTGATACTCTGCCAGCACTGCTGATCACTTCTTAAGCAGCTGGAGGGTCACTGGTGCTGGCTCTAATCTGAGCCCCAAACTCTCTATCAGATTGTTCAAAGTCACCACTCTTCCAGGGGTTATATCCGATGTCCCTCACTTCCTCTGTCCCAGCCTGGCACAGCTGGTTACCACTGCATCACAAACGGGGTTTCTTCCCACTGTGTCTGGTTCTGCATTTTAAATAAATGACAATGCATTTGCATTATTTTTATTTATTTGAACACTATGATTTAAGAGCCTAAATGCAAGTTTTTCCCTTTATTTCTGCAAGTAGCACTGCAATCATAACTTACAAAAATGTTTAAAATACAAAATGTACATGAAATTACAATACAAGGCTCTGTAAACATCTAGAACTTAATCTTTTATTGTCCCACATTTTTAAATATAAAACTTCAATTTGAACGATTTCCAAACCTCAAGGAATGACATCCATTATGAGTATCAAAAATAGAGTTTCAAAGCTTTGTATCAGAACAAAACTGCTTTTTCATTCTTTGGTTTAAAAAGGGTGGCAGTTCCCCTGATAACAGGTAAGTTTTACTACAGAAATTCAGATTGCTAGTTTATGGTAATTTCAGAACTCACCCCTCTCCCCCTGGATTAATATGCTACCCCCTTTATTTTTTTTTCCTAAACATTGATCTTTGACCTCATCATTAAGGCTTTCCTTCAGGATAATCTAAGTTATTAAAAGTTTTTGGAAAAGTACTCAGGGAGAAGACAGGACTTAAGGACAAGGAAGTGGATGCCAACAAAATATTAACAGTTGCCGGGTTCTGTTGTTTAATTAAATTTGCATAGTCCAATAGAGATCGTGTGCTTTTTATACCACTAAAATTATACAAGATTAACAGTCTTTATCTACGTTATCACACAAGCTAAAATAAAATTAAGACCCTTGTATTGAAGCTTTTACAAGGCAAATACAAAACTGCTTTAGTATCCAAAGCTATATTTTTTTTTTAAATTTCATTTTTAAATAGGAAAGCATTTCTATGTCTACAGGCATCAAGGTATTTAAAGGCATCATAAAATTTAGTGCATAGCAACTCCGGATTGTTTGGGCTCCTATATTTTAGGTACAGTGTGAATTCCAGCTACTCGGAGAACTTGCAAGGAGAGTCTGTACCAGCAGGATAAAGGAGCATAAATCCCATACAGTATGAAAAGCTTTTCAGTCAGAATTCTCCTACAAACAATGGTTAATGCAAAAGACCCAATACATGAACGAAACCTGGAACATGCCTTGCCACCAGCACACACTCTGAGACAATTACATGGTTTACAGCATTGTGTGGTTTGGTTTGTTTTGAAGGTGTTAAAAACATAAGTAGATGCATTTCTGAGCATACGAGTTCTTTGTAGGATCTTCAACGTACACAAGTAGAGGACAGAGTAAAGCACCATTGCTGAGGGACAATTACAATATCACACTTTTCAGATTCCAGCCCTGCCAATTATTTCCTGCAAATGTCAAGATTTGCACCACTGAACAGTACATTCACAAAAAGGATGCTTAAGATTCCCAGCAGGTACATAGTGGCCTTGCATTAAGTTGTTTGAAATAATTATGAAACATCAGGTAAGTAGCCTCAGGCTGCACTCTTAACAGGAAGTACATGATAAAACTACAGTTTTACCCATGTAATATATGGTCTTTAAAAGTTCATGATTCAGCTATTACAGAGATGCATTTACAGCTACTGCAATGGTATTGCTTGGGCACTGACTTCCCTCCACGTGTAAGGTTCTGCCTGCAAAAGGCTCAGTGGAAATTTTCCACAACTATTTACCAAAATGCAACATCAGCAGAAGCTGTGTTCACTCTCCCAGGTGTTATAACTCAGCCCTGCTCTCCACTGTCACACCCTTTCATTCATGTGAAGTCTACAAAGGGCAGGTGCTCCCCATGTGCTAAACTGCTACAGTGGCCACACTTGTCTGAACTGGATCCAATGCAAATATACTTTCCAATTTTCCAATTCTTTGTGTTAATTCACTCTTAATTTTCGTTAGATTATCATGGCTCACCCAAATGAGCAACTAGTAGGAACACCTTGGATGCTCTGAGTTGCATGTACTGCTGACCTTCCTTTCCATGACTGGTGTACCCTGTGTGTTCCATGGAGGGAAGCTCTGTAAACGAGGGATTCCTGGGGGAGGGAAATGTGTGTGGCCTTCACAGTGTATAACTGGAAAGGCCAGAGATTTTTACATAATGACCTAAACAGATTGTTTTAAATTCATCAGTTTATGGGGATAAGGGAGACTCATGCTCACAGCACAGAGTTTTGCTGCTGCTGTGATGAATCTTGAGTATTTCTTTGGTAGCTCCTGCTTCACACCTTTAAAATTAAACACGGACACAGCATGCTGCCTAACCACTAATTCACAGTAAATTACTTTTTAGCAAACTGACATTTACAAACAGCCTGAATTTAAGAATTGTAACAACTGTCATCTCCTTAGGACTTCCAAGTGGCATGGTCGGGCATACAGCATATAGAAGATACAGATGTGATCAAATGATTTATTGCATTGAAAACTTGAATGCCACTGAATTGGTGATCTCAAAACCATATTCTGCAGGGTTAATGGGAACATTCAGATCCTCAGCAAACATTAAATTTTCTCCTGTATCTAACATGGCTTTGATGTTGCTGTTCTTTAATCTAAAATGCTACTGCTCAAACCTGATTACAAATGTAACTTTCTAAGAAAAAAGCTATTTCAAGAAGGAGCTTGTGCTAATAAAGATCAGGAAGATTATCCACAAAGTTATAAAAGTTAAATTTTGGAATGTAATTTCTATCCCAACACTTTCATGATGGAATGGTCTTTTTGCAGCCTATCAAGTAACATCTTCAGTTTATAAACAAGTGCAGATCTATATTTGGCTTTGCTTCCTATGAATCTAAGAAAGAAAACACTACAATATTCATATACACAATGGCTTCCGTGGCATTGGCTTCAGATGACAGGTATGATTTGCCACTGGAAGGTCTTATTAAGAAAAAAATTAAACAACAGAAGCTTTAAAGGCTTTCCAAAATGACCAAAAGGTGTTACAAATCATCAGTTACAAACTATACTACCTCTAAGGGCAAGCAGCACACTGAAGATGTGCATTAAATCTTCCATGTTCAGGACTGTGAATATTATAAGAGCAAACTAACATCTCCACACATCTGAAGCACTTAAAATAAAAAAGTATTCTATTTAAATGCAAAAAGCAAAGCTTGTTTGTAACTTTAAAACAGTTAAAATATCTGGTGTAGATTCTGTGTGTCCATTTTAAGAAGTCTCTTTACAGCATCTGAGGAACTATAATTAAAATGCTCTGTCTCTACATCAAAAATGTAACCCACTAAAAGGGCTTTGCAAGGATCCACTGTTCCAGTTCATAAAGGCCACAGAGTTGGAAGCACAGTAAGTCTAAAGAGGAAGAGGATGAAGAAATATTCAGAGAAACTGTGAACTTTTCATGGACGTTGAGTTGTTAGCTTATCCGTTACTGGATTCCATCAGATATTCTCGTCTCCAGAGATCCAGGACACGTACGGGCAGGCTGGCTGGCCACTGTTGTTCCATGTGACACCGAGATCTGGGACATATCTCTTCCTATGATCTCATTCACTATAAAAAAAGAAGAAATATTACAAAGTTTTTATGCTTTCCAAAAGGCAGAACTCATCAGTATAACCATTTAAAAAAGAAATCATTTCAGTGCTAAGCCTTGACGCTGTTACGTAACAGGAGATGAATGAGGAGTCTGGTTCAGCACCAGTTAAGCAAGGGGGTAAAAAGTCCTGTCATAATCCACGCTGGAGACTCCCTAAGCCCCTTGAAGAAAAGAAGCACATGAGTATTCATGACACATAGGTAACTGAAAGGCCAGCACAAGTCAGGTTTATCGAGATTTCCCCAAAGAACTGCTGTTCAAGAGTGTGACAAGCACAACAAATATCTCTAACAACTCCTGGCTCTTTCAGGCTACTTACAGAACTTCCTCAGAACTTGGATTCAGGCTAATAGAATATTCTTTTTAACCACTACATATCTATTAATTGGGCCAGTTTTCTGAATACTTATATTTCTGAAACCACAGTAACTAAATATTACCAGTCAATTTCTCTACAGTGAAGATTTAGGTTGGACTAACATGCAGGCCAGTTTGTGTATCCATGTGTGTCAACTTCAGCAAAGTTTAATCATTGTATTATTTAAAAGTGAGGGACACCTCCTTGAATGTGACAAAAATAACCTAGGTTATTAAGAAATTACAATCTTGGAGTCTTACTCTAAATTCTATGTAATTTATTGCAGGACAATTGAGGTTGGAAGATGATAAAAATTATAATTTTAAAGACTAAGTGTAAAAACAGTGATATAAATGTCTATTTTACAAAAATTGACCTTGGTAATGTTATCAAAGAAAACTGAGTAACATTGTACATGGACGTGAAAAACATCACACTAAATAATGAAAAATTTTACAAAAATATTGGACTATAACCATGATCTATATTATTTCACTGTTAGAGGCAATGAGTCCTGTTGATTCCCATTACTGAATGGGCAGTAGGTTATAATATCTCTTGCTCAGCAAGACTTCGAATGACTGAATTATAGAGGCTTTTCCTTAATCATTAGAATGACTTTGCTTGTACCTTCTATAAACAGGTATTGAATGGATCTTTTTGTTGACTAAGGACCATTTTAATGTTTCGAAGGTTTTGTTCTGCTAACAAGCTGCTTCTATTGAATATCCTATCAGATTTGGAACCCAGGCTTTTGCTACTTTGTTCTCCATCAGGTAACTTTACAGAACAGTGTTGATGCACTTCACCACCTTTCTTAAAGCTTCCTTAATTTTTCATAGCAGGATTTAGTTTCCTACCAACCACTACTGTCTGGTAGAAGCATAACAAAATCAATCTACAGGTGGTGTAAATTGCTCTCTGTGTTTATAACACTGAACAGCCTGAGCATTGCCCTTCATGGCAGCAGGATCATAAGTGGTTCTGAAAGAAAATGTACTAATACTGTGAGTAGGCTGTAGCACAGAAAATCCAACTCTGAAAAGAGGTTGTGTCTATATTCTTTAAAGTCGCTCGAGAAAGTGTTAAAACCACCTCCTGCCACAGGCCTGTGTGCAATGGAGGAGGTGTTTGTTATCCACAGGTCCATCACTGCAATGGTTTTCTCCTCAGCAGTGGAAGGACACTTGTTTTACACATGGTATTGAAGCCAAAGGTTCTAACAGGTCACACACGCTATGGAAAAGCCAATTCCCTCAAGCATTACAAGATTTGCAATTTATCTGGCTTCAAAAAAACCTGTCATTCAATGAATTTAACTGCACTACAATATGAAATTGTGTGACTGCAGGTAGGGCACTTCCTCAAGTATTTTTATTAGGCCAACACAATGCATAAGTAAACAACTGCTAAAAAAACCCACAACCTTTTTTTAAAAAAAAACAAATTATAGATGATCATTCATAAGAACTGTGGTCCACCAGCTTCTGTCAGGGCATTCATAACAGTATTAGCCTGCTTTAAGGAACTCCAACAGCTCTCACCTACTTAACAGTAGCTTTGTGCCAATCGAGTGCCCGAGCTGTTCAGTACTGCTAAAACTTTCATGAGTGCTACAATAAAAACATTAAAAATAATGTTTTGAAGTTCAGTATTTCAAAATTATTAGTTACTTCCCTGAAGTTTTGATGGCTGATTTGTATCTGTACTAGCACCATCAGCACAAACTGGTCTGTCCTGCAATGTTTTGTGGTTCCCACAGGCAGAGGTGTTTAACTGAACAGCACGTAGCCACTGGCACCGCATTCTCCTTAAAACACATTACACTGAAGACAATAGCTGGCCACAGGGCGTTTAACTGGCCAAACTTCTGCAGAAGTCATTATGTAGAATATTAAAGCTACAGGTTAGCTTGTGTTGCTTTGTTCTAAATGATCACTGATTTGTTTATATGAAGTTGTTTTGTAGTTCAGTGGGTTTTTTTTGCAATACTTTTTAGCATGTGGTGAATACAGATTTATCTGGTTTACATGGATTTCCATTAGAGATATCTACTATTTCTTAAGCAAATGTAGGACCATGTCTTCATTCCAACAGAGAATTGTAGTGGAGAAATCTTAACTTGTCCCAGTGACTTTGCAAGAATTGCTAGTTTATAAAACCAACCAGTATTCAAGTGTGCTTTTTTCAAAATAAGTATGTAAATCAATGCTCTGCCAGGGCACCTTGCAGGCCTCAAGAAAAGGCCAAAATGCTTTTCCTGCTGTGTCTGGCCAAAGCGTTTTTCCACAGACTTTGGCCTCCCAACTAAAATCTCTTCCTATTTTTATAATGCCCATTTCAGCTGTCTGGAACTCTGTACCCAACAAATGGGCTGGGAGGGAGGCCCTGCAGACTCCAGAAGACTCTCCATTGATTAGCTGAGGGTAAAAATAAAGGCTTCAAAGAAAGCAGAACTTGCAGAAAGCAGCACCTCAGATCAGTCTCTAATCTTTCATGGCACACATAATAATCATATAATACCAACATTATCAGAACTTGTCTTTCTCATGAGGAATGGTATAAATTAAAGCAGTTTAAAATGTAAGTCATGTAGTCAGTAAGAAGAGATAAAACCCTGCACAAAAATGTACAAGGCTGAAGATGAAATCATGCAGCATTTTCCTTTTTGTATTAAAGACTAAAAGAGAAATCCAAAGGTCAGTATTTGAATGCATGACATGTCACCTTCCTCCAATGAGGGGCAAGCACACAACATGTAGTAGTCTGTGATTAAAACTGAAAACTTAATTCATGCACATAAATACAGGTTTTCTACAATACTGTCTAGCAAAACTCAAATTCTTCAGGTGACAAACTGGGAGACGAACGAATTTCAACAATTCTGAGAAAGGACAAGCTCAGGCTCTATTGCTAATGCTTTACAAATAAAATAAAATTTCTTTACTTTTAATAAACCACTTTGTCCCACCTCTCCTAGTTTTGACTATGGGCTGCAGGGGCTGCTCTATCCTAAAAATATAGCTAGAAATGTTACATACTCCCTTTTGCTTAACCTTAAGAGCCCCATCCCCTTAGCAACTGGACACTGGGAAAGCAGCATGCATGGCTTTGTTAAGCCTCCTTGTCTTGATATCATTTCCTTTCTTCAGCACAAGTTTGCAGGGGAAGGCTGCAGAGCTTGTTTGGGATTCAGCAATACAGATCTCCAGGATGGTTTTCATGTTCTCTGTGCTCTGTCTGCTAGGTTCATGTGTGTTTTGTGGTTCACGCTTTCGCTGCCTCTTTGGAGAGAATCAGACTTAGAAGAACAGTTGTGCAAGTAGAACCTTGACTTTTCAGTCCACTGCCCTCTCCAGTTAAATCCCTGCCTGTTTGGTACCTGTGGTGCCAGGTGTTGACTGCTGATCCCATAGCCTGGATCTCTATTGACTCCTCAAGTCAGGAGAAATCAGAAATGTCTTACACACTAAATCATTAGAAAGGCCTTGCTAATATTTAGTAATCATTTATTACCGACTGATACCTAAAATCATTCTGGATGATCAGTGTCAACTGAGTGGATGATATAAAAAATGTTACAAAGTGTTTTCTGTGCTAACAGTCCAGGTCACTAATCCTGAAATAATGACTGAAGCAGACAAAAAGAGAGAAGGGTGCACAAACTACAATACCAGAATGATAACTGCACTTGGAAAACTTGTCAGATGTGGCACAGATCAAAATGTGATACAGTGGGTTTTTAAAATCTTTTTCTCTTTTTTAATATTGGGCCGTGAAATGGAAATTATTTTAACAACTTTTCTCTGCCTATATAATTGACCTCTTTGGCAGTTTTCCCAAACTTCAGAATTTCAGCTGTTACTTTATGTGCAATAGTTTCACCTTTTCCTCCCTTAGTATTTATCTAGAATGTAAGCTGGCTGGCAAATTTACACTAACAGTTAAAAATAGATTGTGCAGAACAGAAGTTAAGTTGGTGGGGAGAAAATCTGCTACAGACAGATTAGATTGGCCTGGTCAATACTGGTGATACTGTAATATTGCATTGCAAAGCTTTTCCCTCTCTGCTGCCTTGAAGAAGCAGCAACATACTGCATTGACAAAGCACCAGGTATGAGATAGAGGCTCCAGCCTACAAAAATAAAAATCACAAAATATGAAGCAGCATCCTAATATCAATATGGGTAAAACAGAGTAGAAGTAGCTCTTACTTTTGGATCTGCTGTAAAATAAGAGCAACCACTTACTGTGTTTTACTGGGTTCTTCCCATGGTTTTCATTTCCCATTGTGCTGTTTCCAGTCCCTGCTGACTGCACAAGAGGCAGCAGCTGCAGCACCCAGGCTTCCCCTGCCCCTGAGGCCCTGGGCTTTGCCTCTGGCCACTGAAGGCTTGCACTGGACAGCCTGACAGCCAAACTGCTCAGGATGAGCTCTCCACACTTTGCAATTTGCAATCCAGAGTTTAAAGACCTAAAGTTAGGTTGAACAGCTCAGCCATTTGTGCAGTGAGTGACACCCAGAGCTATGGGTGCTGATCTTAGCAGCTGTTCCAGCTTTGACCAACCCCTCCAGAGAAACTCCCACCTACACAAAGTGATCCAAGCTCACTGATTTGAACAGAACAAAGCTCTTGAGTTATGAAGCATGACATCAGCAGGAAAGCTGGTGCTTCTAATAATAAATTCCTGAATGTTTTTGGATAAATTAAAACCCCATCAACTATGAATTTAAAATAACAGGTTATCTTAAGGTGTTTGAAGTTCTAATATCAAAAGCAAAGGCATTATCTTTTTTAATCAAATGCCAAGCAAAAACTAACATGCTTCTGAATTTCTCTGCATTTAATTTTCCCTGTCTGTGTGCTAAAATACAAATATTTTGTACTGGAGCACAAAGGAAAACAGAAGTATATCTAAGTGTATATATTTTATATAACAATATAAGAAAAAGAAATTCCCGAACCTACAGGCCTTTCAGGGAATAATGCAAGTAACCTCTTTTTCCTTGCAGGAAGCCACTAATCTACTTTCTACAGGACAAGCAAATCTCTTTATTGGCAGTTACCAAGCATTTCAGATTTATCTGAGTCAAAAATACTGCCTGGAAACCTCTGTGAAGAACTTCAGAGAAACCAGTTCAGATTACAGACCATTAGGGCTGCAATGGGCAAGAGCAGAGATGTGTGCAAAATACAACAATGCAAAATACAACACCCCAGGGTGTTCCACCACCCTCCAAAATGTGTTTTCCCAGGGAACATTTTCTTATTTTCTGCTGTTCTCTAGACACTCCTAGCATTTATTTACCCTTTTAAGACTACTTTTAACATTACTGAGCAAGTTTTCACAGAACTGTCCATTTTAAATTCAAGACAGCTTTAAATGAGAATAGTTAACACTGTATTGATAAGTGCAGGTTTTATTCTTTCCTTTACTCTAATTCCCATTTTTTCTCTAACTGCCTGGTTTTCTGTAACCACAAGATCTTCCTGTAGAGGTTTCTAGACAGTTTTTGGTTTTCACCCTTCTGAACAGCTGAGCAGCAGCAGTGTCACATTTACTTAGGCTCTACATCAGGTTCTACATTACAGTTGATAATTAACTGTTGTTTACTCTTCCAGAGCTGCTGTCTGACATGTCATCTACTTGAGAATGATTGTCACTGTTCTGAAACCCTTTTACTGACACCTTACCTTGGGACAGGTCCTGCAACATGTCTCTTTTTCAGAGGACTCTGGGCATGAGAATCTCTAGTTCCTCAACTGTCAACATCACTACACAAAACCTTCTAAGACCACTCATCTCACTTTAACTGAATAACTGATTTGTCATCTGTTGGTCACATTTCCCATTTAACTTCATAACTTTTATGTTCTTTTCTGATTTCTGCATGTAGAAGCAGCTTGTAGTCTCTCTCACAGCAGAGTAATTGCACACTTGATATGAACCTTCATAAAAAGTCTGCAGACTGCTTGCAACTATTTGATCCTTTTGACCACCTATTGTATCTTCATAAGCTTGATTGTTTTTTACAGTTTGTCTTCTCGAGTTTGTCACAGCCTGTGATGCTGAAACTGCTACAAAACAAGATTTAACTTTTCCAAGAAGTTTTTGTGCATTCCTTTCAATCCAATAAAGAGATATTTCCTCATGTGGGTTCTCCTCATGTTTTGGTACTCCCTGAAGCAGTCATCTCACTTACCCCTTCTATAAAGGATGACTCAAATATTCCATTAGTTACTTCCTGCCTTTGATCAGATGCTCTCATCTCCTGCAGCACACTACGGTCACAGTTGCTCTCCTCTTCAGCAGTATAATTTAGAAGCCATGCTCTTCCTAATTTAAGCCTAAAAGTTGGCTCTGTAAGAATTCTGTACTGGCAGTGGATACAGTTAACTTGTCTGATTTGACACTGAGCATTCTTCAAGGTACAAAACCATCCTACTTTCCTCTGTAATCCTATCTCTTATATTAATCCCACACTACATTATGCCAAATACATAAAACACTCATTATTTTAATTTTAAAAAATGCCATGTTTCTCGATTGCATTTGTCAAATGCTAACACTTGTGTATAAATGTGTTTCTCTCTGGGTCTGGGTTTCTGTTTGTGTGCCTTTTTTTAAAAGGGACCTGTCAGCGTGCATTTCACAGGCCTAAATTTGGGGGCTGCCACCCTATGTGTTATTTTTCAGTTGGGCACACTGGTGTTTGAGGGTTATTTTATTATTAGCCTGAATATCCATTTTTCAAGAACTGCTGCTCTTCAGCAATTATTCTGAACTGCACAGGATATAGTGCAGAACACTGAAATAATTAAAGTTATAACTTGTATTTTACTAATTGATTTGCTGTTTCAAGACATAGAAATGTCAGCTTGGTGTACAGTTCCTTCTCTGGCTTTGCCACTCCAAACAGGAGCTACTTACCTTACTAATTGTTATTATTTTGATAGGTAAGGAAAGCAGAATTAAGTTTCTTGAAAGCTGGCAAAAGACCAGTGTGGTTTATTTCAGTTTCACAAGCAAACTTAGGATCGGTCTACACAGTAATTGTGTAAAGGTTTTATGAAGAGCTTGGTTATTTTACTGTTACCAAAGCCATTGTACATTAAAGTTATTAACCTTTTAAAATCTATGAAGAAAGTAGAACGTGTTGAAAGTGTTTATAATATATTTGTATACATATATATATAGAAAAAAAAGTCAGTATAGTTCTTCAGCATTTTAAGCATGTTTGTATTAAAGTGAAAACCACTAAAGTCTAAACACAAACAAGACCAATATACCATGCAACAGCTTCTAATATCATTAGTATTCAGAAGAGTCATAGTGCATAATTATCTTGCTTATATGTGAAATAAAGAAGCTGAAATAATAAATCCAGACATTCTTACCCCAATTATAGTGCACATTCAACTCCAAATCTGGTTATGAGCCTGTATTCCTAATAATCTGACTATGGTGCACGCCTCTGTACTCCCTCTATTTAAACTGACATTGCTTCATCTTTTTGAAAAAGGGAAACATTTCAAATTTCTAAGTTAACTGATCTGGCCACTCTTCTACCTTGCCCATATCTGGCTTAAGATTTTCATAGCCTCTTCTGCTGTTTTACTAGATCCTACAGCACTCAGGAAGTTCTGTGGCAGCTCTGTATACTTTGAGTGGAGGTTTTTACTGAATGACTGTACACCTGTGTCACAAATGCTGAATTTCCAACTATTTCAGAATACACAGGTGTCCAGTTATAGCAATACTTCAGTACTACACAGTGCTTTTCACTTGCAGCTCTTAAAACTCTTATAACACTTTCCCCCTTCCTTCGTGCTCCAATTTCAAACATTGAAGCATTTCAGTAAGCAGACTCACCCTCTAGATTTTCCACATAGGAGTTGGACATGAGTGCTGAATGTTGAGTCCATTTCTCTGTTGAACCTGATGGCTGGTATTCCAGGTCAGAGATAAAACTGTCTGTGTCAGAGAAGAAGACAGACATAACTACTGACTGGACTAAACCAAGAAGTTACAGTTCACTCAACCAGGAAGTGATTTTCATTTTTCTTTTAATAGCACTAAATTTAAACACCCCGTTTCATTCACAAACACTGCGTATGTGACATAGGTAACTATTTATAAGTTATCAGAGTGCCTATTAAAAACAGTATCACTTATCTTGTATATTTACTTGCAGAGTTACTTTTCATCTAGCAGCTAGAGCCATAAAGGTAATGATTAATATTTTGGATGTCTGCCTAGCTGTATCATCATGAATTTATACTACTTAAATTTGATTTTAATACTTGTGATTAGAACATTCTTCCTCCAGCTTTTTTCAATTTGCTTTACTTACTGTGGTCAGTACTTATTGTACTTACTTTACTTATTGTGGCCCTTGACAGCAACTCCAGGGTAGGCAGAAGAGTAGTAGTTAGTAAATAAAACTTTTGGTGCCATCTTCCCTGTCCCCCAAGCACAGGGAGCTGAGGCTGCTCTCAGCTGCTGGCTCCCCTTTGCTGTCCCACTGCACAGCCTGCCCCAGGCTCTGCAGCCTCAGTGACAGAACACCACGTGTTATCTCGGCACAGGGGGCTCCCTCAGACCTGGCCCACCTGAGAAACCGTGCAGGTAGTGCAGAGCTGCCTTTCATGGAACTGCTTTTTGTAGAGGAAAAATCAATGTCAAATAGTGTATTCATTATTTTAACCAGCAAGTCTGTGTTTATTCAGTTGTGATTAGTGGCTATGCAGAGCTTACAACAGGGTTGGATTCGGGTTTTTTTCCTGCCCAAGACAGAGTTGCAAGTTTAGTCAACTAGGCTTTAATACAATTAACAAAATTACTCTGGACTCTGGCTAATTTGTGCCTTCTGGATAGAGGCACACACTTGTTTTGCCAGCACGGTTTCTAAGCCCTGCTTAGGGATGACTCCTGGGAGAACAAAGGAATCTACTCTTACTTCCTTCTGAAATTCAAGCAGCTCAAATTACCTCTTTGGGTGACTTCTTATGCTTAATTGTTCAAAGTGTAAAGTTACATGTGTTTAAATGGGAAGTGGAAAGCATTATCTGGGTTTCAATGAAAACGTCCGCTGCCATTGTGAAGGAAAGGAGTACATTAAGGACAAATTCTTGTCAAGTAATAGCAGATAAGACAAGATTATTTTCCCCCATCATTTATGGTAAAAACAACAAGAAAGTGATATTTAAAAAAAAAATCTAATGAATCCAGGGAGATGAGCAGGAAATTGCACCGTGATGAAACAAATTAACTTTACCAACAACCCTCTTTAGAAAGGTGAAGCTTTCAAAAGAGCAGACAACAAACACTGACAAAAAGCCTCCAGAGAGAACAGTGGAGTTCATTAGCTCAAAAAGCAACAGCCTCTGCACCATAAAGACAACACAGCTTATACAGTAAGGATTATATGTCACTCTAGCAGGGAAATACGTTTCTGAGCAATTTTTCTAATTAGTTTTATACTTAGCAAGATCCTGAAGTTTTTATGTGCACTACCAAAGCTGCTGACAGTGGTGAGTGTTTGCTTTTATCAATCCCTGACAAACTGTGCCATGCACAGCACACACAGCATCTCCAGCCAGCACCTTCTGGAACAGAGCATGCACTGCCTTCGGGCACACACTGCTTCTTGCTGGGGAAACGTGGGACATAAAGCAACAGCCTTTTCAACTGTGTGATACAGCACCAAGATTTTGTTCTACACACACACATTAGACAGAACCTGAGGTACCAGAAAAATATACATTAAAAATACCTTTATACTTTGTAATATCCTAAACATTTGAGAAAGCGTTTTACTACCCTAAGCTCTACTAAAATGCATTCTGTAACCAAAGAATATAAAGCCAAAATGAAACTAGGAAGTTGAACCAAAAATCAAAACAGAAAATGACACCTGGTAGATCTGTTTAACTGATCAAAAATTCATACTTTTTTGAACGACCTCATTGTCCTGACTCAGTCTTTAAGTAGAGAAAGGTTAAGAAAAGCTTTAAACCCTCAATTACCAGCACCTGGTTTGGGTCAAAGCAGGAAGTCAACTTAAAATTAGAGTTCTGTTATGGATATAGGCAGAGCTCCTGGAGCCATCCCATTTGGTTTTCAGGATCTCTTCCTACAGAAGTCAATTAATTTCCTGTTTTCGTAGTACTATCTGATTAAAAGTTTAGCCTGTGTGTCCTTTACTGCTGCTGAACTGTAGCAGGATGTGTGGGCTGTGGGATATAACCTAGAAGATGTTTTAACTGGTTTTAGAGAAGTAAATCTCCCAAAATATTCTAGAATGCATGATTTTCTGCAGTGCTGCTTCAGCAAGTAGCAAAGAGTGGAGTTATTTTAATATGCTTCGCAAAAAGATGTTTGATACAAATTGTGCGTTTTAGAGGACAGGTGAGTGACTTGCTCTCCTGACAGAGGTAACAAGGATCAGCAAACCTCAAGGAAAATTATGGACAGACTGCAGCACACATTTCCTGGGATATACACCTTCTGTCAGCTCCAGACAGAACTCTACCAACTGAATTTATGTGAAGAATCTCTGCAATTATGTCACATTGCTTAGTGCAGTATATTTAGCCTGGTTTTGACTCCACATGACCAGCAAGTGTCAACTTTCCCTAACAAAAAAGAAGCTGCCAGGCTCTAATTAACCCTCAGTTGTCTGTGCTGGAGCAGCCAGCTGAGACCAAACCATTCACACGTCAGGCCATGGCTGCTGTGGCAAACTACCACACATGTGGTGGGCTGCCATGCAAGTCACCAATACAAGCCACAGGCCAGGCTTGCTTTTAGTAATTTCAGGTTTAATGCCAACTCCACTAAGCAGTACTACTTTTTTTTTTTTTTTTCAATTAACTGTATGGAATGTTGGACTATAGTTTTCCTGTGCACATTATGTTTATAGCTGTACAGAAAAACTAAATGTGCCTGTAGAATCACAGCACCAGCTCTGCAATTATCTGCTACAGTAACAAATACCCTGCTCATGGCTTGGCTATGCTGTCACACTGCATTTCTGTATCCCGATGAAACCAACTCATTGCAGTCATGTTTCTCTTTTCTCTCACACAAGAGAGCCGAGCCTGACACAGAATTCAGTACAAGCCTTGGCTCTAGAGGACACGTGGGCCATGTGGTGGAAAGTGGTGCTGGAGGGTCTGTGTGGATTTTTTCCAGGGTCACAAGGTGCACTGAGCTCCTTCCAGTTCTGCTGGCAATTGCCAGCAGCCACATCTTGGTGCAGAAGTGCCACCTCCACTGATGGAAGAAGTCTCTAACCTCTTGTAATTCCTGAATGGGAATATTTTTGAAGTGGTGAGGCAGCTGAGTTTACTTTGCATTAGTTATGAGATGTTCTGTAGCTCTCACAGGGAGAGCTGGCCACAGGCACCCGAGGATTTAGCTGACATTTTTACACATTAGAAATCTGTAACTGGTGTTCTCAATGGATGCTTCGCTGTGAGTGAATCCCCTAAAAGATACGGTCAAAGCACCTTTGAACTGCTGACAACCCCTAATGCAAAACATTTCACCTTTGCTCACTGCTCCACCCTTCAGCTTTTAAATTACTGTTTGGTCTGGATCTTTCTTTTGTTCATAACACATTTCTCAAAGTCGATTTCTATTCTCTTTCAATACGTTTTAGGTTCTGCCTTATCACCTTAACATCTCACTGCAGGACTGCTTTTTACTGCTGTCTCATAGTGCATGACCATACAGATTTAATAATCAGAATGCTAAGAAAGAAGGAGTTTGAACACAACTTTACTAAACAGTTTATACTGGAATAGTTTTCAGAATGCCTTTGAGTGCAGGATTGTTCTGGAGTTCCAGGCACAGTGTAGGTTAGAGTCCTTGGCTGTGCTGGGCACACTGCAAGGTGCAATATTTCACTCTGTACTCAGTAGACAATAAAAACACCTTGGATTTGAGATGTACCTCTCAAGTTCGAGCTGCTTTCCTCCACACTACACCAAACTCCAACATTCAGAACTTTCTGTGCTTCTGCAGACCTCCAATGGCAGGACACTGCCTTAATTAACATCGATCTGTTAATGAGCAAGCTTTAAAGTAGACAGAAATACGAAGTATAGTCCTTCTCCAATATTTTCCTATTACTCACCACTTTGATTCTCTAGAAATTAAGCTGAAGCTACAGCAAAAAAAAAGCTGCCTGCAAAGATGTACAAGTCTTCTAGCCAGGATCAGAATATGAGCTTCTGAGCAAGAGAACTTATCAGCTAAAGAGTTATCACAGAACTATTAAAATGAATGAATGCTAATGGCTTAGAGTTCTACATGGAATATAGAGGAGCCTTATTGCTTTATATACACAAAGTGCTTAGGGGATTTCTAGTTATGATTTATAGTAAATGCACACACTGGATTTTCTAATCTCCAGCTTTATGTAATGGAGATGCAATGAGTAACAAAATGTAGGAGGATTAGAAGAAGGTTATCCTGGTTTGCTGAACACAGCCAAACAATACCTTAAAAATGGTTAAATACAGGTGTACATGTTAGAAATCTCATCACTGTAGAAAGCCATGAAATCCAAGGTAAACTTCCACCTAAACTGCAAACCACATGAGATTAAATTTGAGATCAACAGTTTTGGAAGTTTTAAACCTAAAACTTGACAGTGGGAATAGGTAAACCATTACATTAGGAGTATTTTTAAAAACAGAGGGGGTGGAAATTAATTTGGCCTCATCATATAACCAGACTGAGTCTAACTTCGAGTAACTTTTCTTTCAAGTGCAAAAGAAACTTCATTAGCTGGGTGTGCAGCAGAGCCCAGTATGGATGATGGATATGGGAAAGGCCAGAAATGACCAGCTGCCTGTTTCCAGTCGCTTCAGCTGCCTTGTTTACATCTATTTGCAGCCCTAAACATTCCATTGTCTATCCAGGGAAATGTTAACCTGAGGTGCTGGCCAGAGGGCTGACTTGCTGAAAGATGTGAAGGGGAAAAAAGGTACAACACACTGGGGGATAGAAAAAGTAGAGGGGACAAATAGAAGTGCACAAAGCTGCTTTTACTTAGTTCCAGCCCAGATGTTTCTGAGCTTCTGCAGCCTGACTACTGCAAAAACCAAAGCAAAAAAGAGAACTTCTTCAGAATACCTTTGAAGTAGTAGCATACAATAAGTACTTTGAAGATGTGTTATGTTTCAAATATATTTTATAATGTAATTTGAATTTTGTATCTATGTGACTTCATGCCTTTTGATCCCTTGTTACAAGTGAACTAGAAGGTGCTCCCTGTAGGATTCAAGGACTGAAAGAGGGGAAACAAAAACATAAAAGCAAAAAATAAAAGGTGGAGATTAGAAAAGTCTAAGGATATCAACAAGGTCCTCCTGAAAAACAAGACAATGAAGAGTCACCCAAAGTTCAGTATGGGGTGGAAAAAGGAAAGAAGCATCCTTTGAGCAGACACATGGGCAGGATCTGCCTTCCCATCGTGCAACCTGTCTTCAACCACAGTCTGAACAGAGCCCAGGTAAAGGGCAAAGGAATGCAACAGCATTTTAAAAGATTCTCCATCTAGTCACTGGCAAACACCTTGGACTCTGCAGGGAAGCTGCAAATGTGTTACACAGTCCAGGAGATGCTGGGTCAGGACTAATTCAGATGCTCTTGGCTTGAGCACTGATGGATGAAGTAGTTTGCAGTTCTCTGTTATGTATTTGGAAGGGGTTTTAGTGTGTTTTTAAGAAAAGACCTCAATGTTGGCTGAAGAGGCAGTAAGTCACTTCTAGGGCTCTTACTTAAATGAACTTATGTAACTATTATCCACACTGCCACATCTGGAGGTGGGGGTTTCCCAGTTTTGTGGGGTTTTTTTGTTGGGATTTTGTTTTTTATAATTTTAAATCAGATTCTGTCAAGCTACACAGTTATTCTGGAATTAACTTTATCATGGGATAGCACTTCCATACTACACTGAAATTTTGTAAAATATTTCTTGAAATATTTTATTTTCATGGCAAAGAAATAGATACTATTTTAATTTTGAAACAGCGTACATTACTTAAAAGGAGGAAGATAATTTACAGTCTCAGAGTTTTTTGTTTATTTTAAGACTACTGATTTAAATATTTAAGGCCGGTAATCCAGACATGATTTAAAGAATTTTCAACTGGCTTTGCCTTAGTGTTTTATTTTGAGAGGTTTATTTGCCTTAATTGGTAACCCTCAAAAACCTATTTTCCAACTAAGTAGAGCTTTCAGGTTTGATGTATTAGCTCAGAGAACATATTGTATCAACACTCATTTTATGTATGTAATTATGTTTGGATTTTTTTCTGTAATTGTTATAACGTTATTGTAGAATACTCTATTTGCTATTTGTGCCTGGCTCTATTTGTACAGAAACGAAAATTGAATTATACATGAAAAAGACATTTTAGAATTATTTTTTAAACCAGAGTAATACATTAGATAAATTATTGAAAAAACTATTCATGTGTAAACATGAGGGGGTTTTTTTCCCCTTAAAGCTGATTAAGCAGAGGAAGTATTCACTCACACTGAGAGAACTGAGCAGCTTTGCTTCTTGTCACTGTGCCCTTCCAGACTTTTGGAACAGCAGGTTTCATGCTTGACATCTGATTTGTATTTGCACACGGAAATGCAAACAAGGCCCAAACCCACCCCCAGGAAATCACCACACGGCAGCAACATGGAAGGGAAAGGCAGGAATCTGCTCACAAACTCACTGCTGCTGCCAAGGGCAAGTTCAGCATTTAAATCCATGGTCAATTTTCCATATATGAAGTATGTTTAATCAGCAGTTATCAGAACTTCTTTAATTTTCTACAACAATAATTTAAAAAAAGAAGTTAATTACACCGTGGCCATTTGACTCCCACATTCATTGTACTCTAAACCATCAGCAAGTGGCCACGCTTTCAGTGGGGCTCCAACAGCTTCTGGCTGCTGTGATTCCATGGCTTTGTCAGCATAGGAACAAGGGAGTACTTTCAGTGCTAAGCAAAGGGAATAATATTGAAAAGCAACAAATAGCTGTGACATAGAGAAAAAATTTTCTTTATACTGTGCATACTGCCAGGATGGTCATAAGTGCTAAACACTTCTGCTTACTTTGTGAACAGTCTAACTACAGTATTTAGTTATATCTGATTTGTTTGTACATCTTTTTTTTGTGGGTGTGGAGAGAAGAAGGATGAGAGAAAAGCAGATTCTAACCTGACACTTCCTGAAACATTGGATTTCTTTCTTGCTCCTCTATATAGAAGAATAAAATACTGGTTTTTTGCTGCATGCTGTTTCATAAAGCTTTGCTTTTCTCCCCTCAGCAGGTCCTTGACAGAATCAGTCTCTTCCTTCCTTTCTAAATAAACTTAAGTTGATTGATAAACAGTGTTTCTAAAAAGAGAGCTTTGTTTAATTAAGGTGGCCATTGAACTGAAAGCTCAACTAGATTGGTTTCTCTTGTTTTCTTCCTACTATGCCATGTCCTTAAATGCATTTCTGACTAAGTTTTATTACTACTGTCTGGATGTAACAATAGCAAGGCTCCATTTATGCAAGGATCTGGGACTGACACAATACTTAACAGATGGCCTACACTTAAGTCTGTATTCTACTGGTGATGCAATTAAGTAATTACCAGGGATGGTTAAAAAAACCCCAAACCACAACATTTAAGGCTACTTTAGAAAAGAGACACTGGCATGATTCCCTTCATCAAAGCAAACAGATTTTACACAACTTTTAAGGCCAGGCCTTCTGTTCTTCCAGTCTTTTATTAACAAGACATTTCCTTTAAATTGCTTTGCATCTACACCTCAAATAATCTGATGTTTAGGATCTGATATTTTTCTTTTTTCACTTGGTTGGAAAATATTATAACTATTTAATTAATAACTAAATTTAAAAATTGTCCAAATATTTACAATATACTCCTTTATAGTCTGGCTTTTAGCATTATAATGTCCTTGTTCTGCTTATGTTAAACAAGTGAACTTCTGAAAAAGGTAGCCAGAGTGGAGAAAGCAAACAGCCACTGTGAGCAGAGGTGCTGAATGATGACAGGTATCCACAGAATGTCTGTGAGGAGATCAAGACAGTGCCAAAATGCATGTGATAGATTATCAAAACACCAGCCTGCCCTTCAAAACTGGGACAACTCCAAGAAACAAGACTCTAAACTACATCTATGCAACTTAGATATCATATAATGGTTTTCACTGAAACATGTCAATGAGACAATCAGAAAATACTCCAAATTACTTTCTTGAATACAAGGTGTCAATGTGCAAGAGTTGATCCTCAAGCCTTGTTTTAGGCCAAGACCAAAATCTATGGGCAAATCAGACTAAACTGCTTGAATTGGGTAACTACAAATTCACAGCCAATATAATTAGTTTTAAACAAGTTGTTGCTTTGAACACAAAAATATGACTCCATTCTGATGATATAAATTTCCTTCTGTGAAGAGCAGTGTGTTCTAAACAAAACAACCCTCCCACACCCACTTTGTAGTTTATTGTCCATTATGACCCCAGTATTGCAATATTATATCCACTTACCATCATCTAGTGTGATGTCTTGTAGTCCTATGGTTTGAAAATTCAGTTCGCGGTCTTCAGGCTCTGGTTTGATGTGAACAGCTGCCCCCTCGGGCGCAAAGGGAGATGAGTCACACACGGGGTGGGGCCCCAGGGGTGACACCGTGCCCAGGGCTGCCAGCGCGGGGCTGGCGGCCTGCGGCGAGTGCTGCCCCGAGCGGCTCCCGGGCGGCGGCGACGGGGCGGGTCCTGAGCTCGGAGATTGGTAAGGCAGAGGCTGGAGCTGGGGGGAAGAGGGGCCGGACAGCGGCGAGTGGCCCAGAGGGTGGGAAGCGGTCGGGGACGGGGAAGAAGCAGACGCTGGGTTTGGAGAATGGTACGGGACCTGCTGCAGCTGGGGAGAAGCCTGGCCGAGGGAGCGGCTCATGGCAGGGGCGATGGAGCCCTGCCCGGTGCCCGGGCAGTGGTATCCCAGCGAGGGCAGGTGAGCAGATGACTGTCCCGAATGAGCTGCATGTGCCAGCGGGTGTCCTGCTGGACTTGATGCTGACACAGAACCTGGATTTGAAGAATGGAACTGCACTGGTGGTAGAGCTTGGCAGCTGAGATTTATCAAATGAGGTACAGCCGTGTCTTGTGGAAATGAAATCGCATCAAATCCTTGGCTGGAGGCAGAGTTCATAGGAAGACCAGGCTGTCCATTGTACACATCGTTAGACTGCATAGGCTGGTAAGAAGGCCTCACAGGAGGGGCTGATGTTACCTGAAAAGACTGAACCACAGCAGGAGGCAAAACATGACACTCTTCACTTGGGCTGAGGTTTCTACCCTGCATATGTGGCAGGTGTGGCACTGCCGAGGTCACCATGGCCGTGTAGGGTGGCTGAACGGGACACACGAGGCTCCTGGGTGATGTAGACAGCAAATTGTCATGGGGGTGCCCTTGCTCTGGTGAAGGCAGCTGGGTTCGCATCGAGTGCAGGCCCTGGACACTGCCTGCGTGTGGCAGGGCCAAGGACGGAACAGCAGACAGATCCACCTCATCTCTGTGCTCTTGCTTCATTATAACTAGAAAAAGTAAAACAGTTTTACAACTCCAGCCCATCTGTACCCTGTGACAAATACACACCAACTGCTGTTTAACAACCACAATAGCATTGTTAGTGTCATTGCTTCCCTTCTGCTCTGCTTTAACCTTCTTTCTACATCTGCAAAGCCAGAACAACTCTCCCAGAAGGTATCTAGGGACAAGTATCTCCCCTTCCAGCACACCTTCCTATGTAATGTAGGTTTTTAAAGACATTTGCAACCCAGCCAGACAAAGTCCAGCTCATCTAAAGTATTTTCTTGTCACTAGAGGAGGGGAGCTGCTGCTGGGCTCCACTGAAAATCGGCAGATGTGAGTTCAGTATCATGCACTAGGAAATGGTGAAGGAAATTTTAGCAGGCTTCAGGCTTTCCTTCACCTCTGATCACAAGGACAGCTGAACTTTGGCATCACCTACACTAGTTTGAGTAATGCACCGTGTTTTAATTACAGCAGCTCTTTAAGCACATTCCCCAGTCAGTGATGGCAACAACTGTTCTTATAAGAGTTACAAACTGACACACTTTCAGTTACAGGTTTATTTTTTTTAACCTACTGGTAGGCTCACAACAAGATCCTGATCTTAAGTACTAGTAGAAAAATGCTAACGCTTAAATGCTCATTTACTACCTTATAAAATACTAAATATTACTAAATATTACAGTCAAGTGAACTGTAATACTTACAGAGTATTTTAAGTGCTTGTGTAATAACAGCTGCACTTACTATTCAGCTTGCTTCTTATTTAAGTAGTAACTGTCATTATTTCGTTCCACCATTTAAATAATTTAAATGGAGATATTTCAAACAAAAATATAGATGTGTAACTATCTTAGGAGCTGATATTCCTGAAAAACAGTTGACAAATACCACAGAAATCTGATAACACAGTTAATGTGTACTTGGCGTACCAGACACCCCAGTAACACTGCCTAAATTTAAAAAGTAGGTAATTTTAGAGCACAACAAGTGAGCAGAGCTTATTTTAAATTGTGTTAACTAATGGAAGTTGGCTTTGTCAGCGTATACAGAAGTTTTAAGAAGTTTATATTAATATCCTTATCCGACTTTAAAGACTCCTTCAGATATCTGACTTGGAGTGCTCCGAGCAGCACAAAGGGTCCCCACCATCACTGGTACCTCGGGAATTCTGCCTGCTCTGAAATGAAGCAAGGGGCAGCAAGGGAGCAGGCACTGCACATCTGCTCTAAGCTCATCCTCACACCGAGTGGGAGGGCACAGGCTGTTTTACTACATCTGCAGTTAACATGTCCTGGTTTCACTTCTGGCTAAGTTACAAGCTGATTTGTCTCAGTTAGCTGCAATGTGTCCAGAGTGGGGGAAAAAATAATTTGACCTTCCTTCTATCTAAACCTGGTTACTCTTTTGGTATTTGAGAATGGGAAAAAATGCACAAATCTTCTATGATATCACTATCCACTGTGAGGTCATCACCAGGCTTATTTAAAGAGCACCTTCTGAGTTTCATCATCATTCTCAAAGAAAAGTAGAATGCAAAAATTATTGTGTAGAAACTGTAATGAGGAAATAACTGGCTGCAGTCACAGTACTGGAGCTTATTACTCTATATTTCAGCTTTTTAATTAGACAAGCTTTAGTAACTGTTTTACAAACAGTTCAAAGGTAATCCTATATACTTGTCAAAAGGACAAGACTGTCTGAAGAACTTTTGAATGTCCACTTTAAAAAAGAAAATAAAATGCCACTTTTGTATTTTTCATTTGATACCTGGTGTGTAAGTAAAACGTTGAGATTGGCTTTTTTTCCTCTTGCCATTGCAGAGATAAAACTGCACCTGAACTGCAGCTGTGATGGTTTTGTTATGGTATGGAGGAACTTCAAGTATGATGTTTGCCTACAGGAAAGTTGAAATAAAAAAAGTTTTATATATTAAATGCAAATGAAACTATTAACTACAGAAAAACAAACACTTATGGTAAAACTAAAGCACCCTAATATTTTGAAATTGACAAACTTCAGGTTTATGCACATTACATAGTAAAACAGTACTATAAGCAAACTTTGATTTGGAGAATTTTATCTTCTTTTAAACACAAGTGCTCTGAAGATAATGCTTTAATTAAATTGACATATCATTTAAAGGATGCTTTGCTTATCTGCCAGAGCACAAAAAAACCTTCTAGCAGTTAAAGAATTGTATTTTGGATCATGAAGCTTTTAAAAAAATTTGAATGCACTGGAAGTAATTTGTCATGTTAGCAAAATGATCTTAAGTTTCTGCTTTTTGATTTTCGAGTTCTTTTTTCATTGCTTTCACAATAAGCATGCTATTTCCAGTTCCTTCAAAGCATCCTCTTAATGGCTACTTTATAGTGTTAAGACAATTTAGGAGTCTCCAATTGTCTGTCTGAATAAGCCAGTGATCTACTTACTTTAATAAATGAAGTCTAAATTTCAGAACAACAATGAAAATGTCTATTTTCACATTAAAAAAAAAAAAAGCTTTCGCAAGTAAGAAAAATTGTTTCTCACCCCTTGACACTTTTCCCTAATTATTTTCCCTTCTACCTCCCACTGAGGTCGTCCATCTGTTGAGAGAAATTAACAAATAATTCAAGCAAAAAGCATTTTCTTAACACTTTAATAATTAATCTTAAAAATATTTAAATACTTAATATAAAACTGGATTTATTTTCAGTCATAAAGAGGCACAAAATTAAACTGACAGACACACACTCTAAACAAAGCACAGAGATGCTTTAGGAGTTTCAGCACTGCAGCTATTGTGGCTGCACTGTGCAGGATCTGCACTGGACCCCAGCGTGCCCATCCCACACAGGCAGCCTGAGCTGCACAGGAGGCTCTGAGTGCTGGCAGCTACAGAAGGATCCTCCTCGTGCTCCTGAAACGTTTCTGAAGGGTGGTTAAACCGCTGCTGCCACTTGTGCCTATTCAAACAACTGCTGATGCCTTGCAGGCTGAGTCAGCAGCAGAGATAACCCAGGGCACCCCTCCCTGCCCGGCCCCAGGGTCACCGTGCCCTGCCCGAGCCCACAGAGCCCGCGGGTCAAGGTGCAAGGGGGAATCACCTGGGCAGCCTCCCTGTGCTCTGACCTGCCCCAACCCACACCTTGAACAGAGCCCTCGGGTGTTACAGGTAACCAGGGAGCCACTGCAGCAGCTCTGCTTCTTCCAAAGGTGTTCAGCTTGTGTGGCAAAACACACCATTACATAACACATTGTATTTGCTAATAAAAATAACACCACTCTTATTTACGTTTTCCTGAAAGTTCAAATCAAACACTTAAGTCACCAAAATGATAATTTAAGATGTCCAGATTTAATGTTTGTTTTCTAACTAGCACTTATTTTATTAGCTAAGGAGTCAGTTCCTATGCATTGATTAAATTAGATGCAACATGGCATCAGTGCCAAACAGTACATTTAAATTAGATCCCATTTTCACTTTTTCATTTTTATATAATAAGAAGGAGCAAATACACAGTATGATCTGCCAACAGCATCTTTCAAACAGACACATTCCAAGTTAGTTACCCTCTAACTGTCTTCTTGAATCAGAAGTACTACTTCATTAATAACTGTCTACCAGCACACAGATCAGTGCCCAAAGGAACTTTCCAATTACTACTCAAGACTTTTTTATTTTGCTTTTAAACATCCTTATTTCTTAAAATCAAGCTCAGGTACTGAGCGTGGTTTGAAAAAAACCCAGCAAGACAGTATTTACCTTGTCCTTTTTCAAAAAATATAATTTTGGATTCTGGAAGAAAATTGGATCCTGTCACCACCATTTCATGGCCTCCATTTACTGAGCAGCTGTTGATGCTGTACTTCTCAATCTGAGGAAGTTCTTGTGCAGATCGCTGAGCTTTAGAAATATTAAGGGAATAATTATTATTCACAGTTTTAATCATAATGACATTTATTTTATGATTCCAACTTGAAGAATCAGACATGAAAAATAAAATTACCATCTGTTTACATATACAAATCATATTTGTGTATGATTTATCTTTGTTTTTAAAATTATTTTAAACTTACGTAATTACAGAAAAGAAATACCAAGAAGACATGAATGCCAACAGTCTCTACTGTTACAGCAAATTCAATTTTTAGTTTAGTAGTACTGGATTAAAAATTACTTTAGTAGTTTCTAGACAAAATGAATTCTAGGGGAAATTCAAATTAAGGCCATGCCTTGATTCCTCAGTGCCAGTATTTAACAAATCAACTCTCCAGGAGTTCAGCAGTTCACTAGATAATACTGTATAGGGAAAGCCATGGTACAGACTCTTGTCAATGAAATGGTATCAGCTTTCGAATGAATATTTTCACTGAGATGTATCAGCTGCCTCTGCTCATACACAGGCACTACTGAAGCTGCTGTGTGACTACACTGAAGTTAAAGCCCAAACCCTTGTTTTTCCTCTAAACCTTCAAGCTGCCACTTGGCAAGTACCATCTTTACTTAAAGATGGATTAACTTTTGGTAATTGAGCTCTTTACACACAATGCTTTTCGCACAATTGTTATATATAATTCTGGCAATAAATATTGTCAGAATGACACTACTACGGACACATGCAGAAGCCATGAGTATTAAAGATACGTGAAAAAAGTTAGAGCAATCTTACAGCATTCAACAGGTATGGAAGCAGTCTGCAGAGATAACACTTTTCCACTGGGCTGTGGGATGTGAACACGGAACACAAGGCGCACTCTGGTGTTCTTTCTTCCAATATCTGTCTCTCCTTTCCGGAGCTCTATGTCTGAATTGCGCAGTTTCAAAATACCAGCACAATCAATACTGGAGATAGGAGAGGATGGACAGATGGATCACAAGAGAAATGGAAGAAAATCAATCAAACTACTGCTAAAGTTCACTCTGTAAGCCTTCTGTTTGTTCAAGAAGGAAGCTGCTCTATTTTCCCCCGGATTATGGTATTTTAAGGGTTATTTTAAATGTCTGCAATTAGAAGAACGCTTAGTGTGGAAACAGCAGCAAGTACTGGTGAAGCATTTTGTCTTGTAAATGTCCAGCTGCTGCTTTTTCAAACCTTTAAAAGATTACTTGTTATTGCACATTGTTTAAACTCCAAAGTGAGTTATTTAACATAGTAAATGTAATTTACAAGGAGCAAGAGACCAGTATTTAGTTCTGGCTTAGGAGGGACTAGAGAATGTCAAAGTGTACCCATCAAATCCCAGCTGCAATTCCACACAGAGGTCCATTATTCATATGAGACATAACCTCAATCATGTAACACATTTGTATGAGACCTTCCCTGCCCCTCTGCTCCTTTACTTCTGACTGTTCTCACACTGGCTCGCTTTAAGAGATGTTTCTTCATCATGACCCACATTTTACAAGATTTTTCTTTCACCTTTACACAAACGAAGAAAATAAAAACTACACACAGCAACCGAATGGCTAACTCATGGTGTGATGTACCTGGCTGACATGTTATTTTCAGGAAGAAGTGGGATTTCCAGCACTTTGGTGCTGGCAATGATGATCTCCTGGCTGGCAGTGGCCACGGTCTTGCCGGTGATGCGGTGCACCTGGTAGAAGGCGTGGGGCCGCAGGTAGCGATCGTCGGCCGTGCCAATGAACATCTGCAGGTTCACCGGCTTCTCGCTGTAGCCCAGCAGCTGAGGGAAGAGCACCAGGTTAGGGGACTGCCACTGCATCTGTGTGTGCACACTGCAAACACACCACGAGCCCAAAGAGTTAAGAGTCAGTAGTACTTCATCACAAACTTCTACAAACTCTTCAGCAAGCAGAAAACTGAGTACAGGTATCTGTCACCAAACAGAAGGACTGGCAACAATTACTGGGACAAACGAATATCAAAATACCATTATTACTTTTGAATCTCTGAAAGAAAATTTTTCTTTCTACAGAATTTTTAAATCAAAGCTATGCAGTGCTATAGGTCTGTGTCTGGTACTGTTTTTAATTACCAATTACCACTTTTACTAAGATGCACCTAGATCCTAGAAATAAAAAAAAAATTTAGCTTTTCTCCTATGAAATGGAACAGCAACTTTACTAAACTTAAGAAGTTTTTGTGAATGAAAATGTATCAAGTTAGGACTTGATACATTGATTCTGGCGCAATACTGAAACAGTAGACAAAAAAAATTAAACAGAATCTAGAAGAAAAAGCCCATTTTATGATAGTACACGGGTAATATGTTAAGGAACCAAATGTAAACAACAGTAACACCAGTTTCCTTTAACTCCTGTTACTATAAATCTGAAAACCTACAGAATATTTCTCACAAATCCATTTTCCTTCACCTTCCTGCAATCGGCAGATTGATGCAGGCTGCAAGTTACATAATTGCTAAACTGCACTGGAGCAGATTTACGTTTCATTGACTTTGACATCAACTTGTGTTCAAACGGGAGGGAGGGCCAGACAGTCATTCTTTAAACGTGGTTTTGTCATGTCAATATTTTTGTCTCTAGGGAGAGTTATTTGGTCACACAACAATATTATCCAAGCTCTTTACAGAACTAACACTTAAAAACCAAACAAAACATGTCAATTTAACCTACTTAGAAGAGTAATTTAAGCCAGTAGTCAGCGGCACAAAAGCCCAAACCACACCCCCACCCAGCAGTCAGAAGCCCCACTGCTGGTGCATCACTCCTGGCAGGCAGTTTTATGGACCAAATGAACACTTGGTTTCTATATTCAAGTGGCAGCACCGACCAGGCCTATCACCTTTATTACAGCTTTCTCTGTCAAGAATAGAAATTTAGGTTCCAACAGAAGCCTGTAAAGTCTTTGTTTTGTCAAATATGTTATCCCTAGAGTTCTCAATATAGAAAGAGCTAAATCCAGCTAAATAACACCCAAACCAAACTATCCCTTCAGCCACTGAGTGGAAATAGTCTGGATTGTCACAGTTGCTTCCTATGTAAATTAATGTGATTAGCATTTAGAAAGGTTACAGTAAAGAACCTCCTGTGAGAGTCAATGTACTGAGAGTTTCTCTCCCTTCACTGCCAGAAGTCATCTACAAACTACAGGAACATCAGGACCACAAGGAACATTCCTCCTAGTGTTGCAATCACAGTGGAGCATAGGTACTGTTACATTAATTAAATATATACACATGCTCAAGTTCCTTTTTATGCTTGATGGAGGACTCCAGTGTCTTTCCAAAAGTTTTTGGTTTTTTTATTAAATACCAAATGAATATTTGTTTTTTTTATTAGTCTGAAATATTTTAGGAGTTTAAAGAAAATTAGGACATGTATTAGTTTAGCATTACAGCAGCCATCTTGTCACAAGTTCTCAACACTGTAACTCCACCATCCATTTTCCTCAGAGTTAAAATTAAATCTTAATACAATGGAATCCAGCCTAAATGTGACGTTAGTTAAATGTGTTCACTCTAATACTGGGAATTATAAAAATTACAAGCCAGACCTATTCAAAAATTTGACTGACTTCCAAATGCGGTCACTGTGACAAAGCTAATTTCCAATTAAGGCTAATCTTCCCCATGCTGAACAATGGACATGTACACAGCAGTTCTAGAGATACTGGTGATACCAGAGATAAGGAAGGGTGGGGGATACTTGTAAAATGAAGCTGGTCTGTCTACAGTGCATGAAGACCATCTTCTACAGAAGCCTACACAGAGCAGGAGCTCAGTTTAGGAAAGTAAAACATCCCTCATGCCAGCAGTCACACTGGTAGTGCCCAGCAGACTCTGTGGCCATATACACTGGCAAGGTAGCAGAGACTTAAAAATATATATTTGGTATTACAGGCAATTTATTGCTTTTATTCAAGGTTAAGTAAAAAGAGAACCACCCCCCAACCCCTTCCCAAGTAAAGGTATCAATATAACCAATGTGTACAATACCCATGGCAATAAAGCAAGCCAGGGAGTGGGGAAAGAAAGAAAGAATACCCTCCATGTCCTCCAGCCCAGAGTGTAATTCAAGGCCTGACTGAACCAACGGGGCCTCATCAAAGGGAACATCCCAGCCTTAAGCAAGCAGTGGACAGGCTGCAGTGTCCCCGTGCTCCCAAGAGCCACAGCCACAAGCCAGTAAGCTCAACAGGCATGCTAATGAGACAGCCTGATGTGCTAGTGAAACTCAGGCAGCTGGAGAGATTGTGGATAGAAGAAAAACAACTTTTATTAGACAAATCTGTACTTTAGAATTAACCTTTCCTCCTTAAATCTTGTGTAATAAGCGAGCTGGCAACTCCAGGCTGACTTACCATTATTGATGCAATACCTACCTTGTGAATAATGAAAGAGACTTACAACCCCAAATCAAGTTCAAATCAGGAAAAATTACTTATTTAGGCATTTAAAATGTATTCCTTTTTAAATACAGTTTTGCTCTCATTCAAAAAAATATTGATTGTTCTTAATTGCATTGACAGCAAGGTGACACTTTCTTACCATCTTGACTACTTAATGCACAATTCTGTATGTTGAACAGCCCAAACATTTAAAAGAGTAAAAAACCCTCAACGTGCTAATTGTTTTTCAACTAAAATAAGTACTTAATTAACTTGAGAGAAAAAATATTATATTTTGTTGAAATACATAATGAAGCCATAGTACCTTTAGTTCACCTTAGTAAAGAATACACACAATAAGAACACAGTGTCTTTTCACAGATCATAGGTATTTCAATAAACAGCATTTTACAACCTACTGGCAAGTGCTGCAGAATCAGCACCATGAAGATGCATTACGGTAAGGCACCACAGTATCAGTGTGCTCAAGATTCAGTCATGGGTCACTTAGAGAGGAACAGTAACCTGAACTACTGGTTGAACTCTAGGAAGGCTTTCAGGTACACCTTCCAGCCCTTATTCCATTAACGTGCAGTGTTAGAGCTGCTCACCACAAACAAAAGTTTGCTAATTTTACTTTAAAGATATAGCACTTTCCCAGGAGCAGCAAACAGTGTGCTGCAGACAAGCAGTAAGTTACTGCACTGTGTCACTAGTGACCTCTAGAAACCCTCCTCTGTAACAGAATCCTGACACACCACCCACTGCTCTGCTAGGAAACTCAGCCAAGTTGTTTTTGTGTTTCTATATCGTTTCCATAGCAAAGGTCAGTGCCTGCGTAAGTTAAACTAAAGCTGGAAGGCTAAAGACTGAAGGTCACTACAGGATAAGCCACAAGGGCTGCACGCCAAAGCAGCTCCAGCCGTATTACTACAGTGCACACAGGAAACCCCTGCATGGCACTGCGACTTCAGAGCTTTCACCAGGCAACTACAAAGGCAGGCACTTAATGAGAGTTTTAGATCACCAAGAAGTTGTATTTTGTGCAACAAAAACACTCCTATGTTCTTAATGCACACATGGAAAATCCTTTAAAAACATGTCACACTACAGACTATACGGATTCATTTTATCACTGAAGACAGCACTATTTAAACTTGGAATTTTGTGGCAGTGGGGAGAACCTTTCCTTGCTGAGGAAAATAAAAAGGTCACATTAATTAAGATGCATCAACCTGGAAAAAATAAATTAGCATTCTTCCAGATTTCACGCAGATTATATTTGGGGCATAGATAGCTCACAAATCATTGGTTCCGTGCTCTGATCTAAAGAAAACTTCGCAACTTGAAAAGCTTGTGAGAAGACTCTTTTTAGTCTCTAATACTTAAAATTTTTACCTCCTCATCCCACCTCTATTTTTTTTTTAATGAAGAAGGTTCTGTCCACGTTTTCTATTTACTGTTGCAGTCATTCCAATCACACAACAAGACACACAACAAAGCTTTGGAAAAAAATTATCTGACAGGAAATACACACTTCACGGTAACCAGGTACTTACAGACATCATTAGTATACTTGGAAATAGTCTTGGCTTTTGAGCCAAAGTATCCAAAACCCCAAATAGCTAATAGGGTCACTGAATCCAGAAATAATGTCATAATTCCATACACCTATACTTTCAGACTTGGAATTTAAGAGAAAACATGGAACTGGGGGTGTGTGTATGGGTTGCTGGTGATAGGGGAAAGATAATTTCACCAGTTAGGTTTTATGCTCAGCTATCAAGTAATACTAGGATACCAACAATATTCAGATGGTTTCAAAACCTATTTGATAGTATTTTTAAAACATTTTTCCTACAAAACTTTCCAGCATTTATTAGGAAATTGCCAGGCTTAATCAAACTTTCATTGGGGCTTAATAGTAATGTTTTATCTTTTATATGCCTTGTTTTTGCTTGCTAATTGAAGATGATTTCAGTGCTCCTTTGCCTTTGTGCAATTAATTCACTGCTTATGGCATTACTGGATTGATGAAGTAGGCTGATTAGAAAGAAAGCTTTTACATTCAAATAGGCCTCCCTAAAAATAGGGCATAGTCTTGAAATACAAGGCAAGTTTGGCATAAGCAAGTCCCTGAAGTTAACAATCCATCTTCATCAAATGCACCAGTATCGATACAAAAATCCTCAGTTCAAATGTGAAGAACGGGAAAGGAACCTCATCTGTGTAAAGAGCCACAGGCACTTAGCAAGCATTTACTTCAGATGGAGATTTCTAAGGCTTTTCAACACCTTGATATGAAAAGCAGGTTGGAAATAGTGATTTCCCCCTTGATAGATTCACAGCAGCTGGATGGATTTCAGTGACTTCTCTATTCCTTAGAACACCCCCCAGAGTGACACGGTAAGGAGGGCAAAAGAAAAGAATTCAGGCCCGTTGTAGAGGGTGAAAAGAAAGCTGTTCTCTTGAATCAGGTACTTATCCTTTTACTCTGGAAGACTGAGCAAAATATAGTTCACTATGAAACCTAAACAATCCTAAAGGAAAAGTACCTTTACTGCTACAATTTCTTTTAAAAACTTGATTTAAAGAAAAAACCTCTCAGAAGTTTTACCCTCTGAAAAAAGGGAGATACAACCCACAAGCCTGGAATCCTTTGGACAGCGGTATCAGAGAGGCAACAGTGCATGGCTTTGAGCAACTGAACTTTTTTCTACAGATATTTCTCCACAAGAATTTCCCTTTTGAGTGGTGTGCAGTGACTTTCCTAAAGAACTGTGAGGATTGCTGGGTTTAAAAGCTGAAGGGCTCTCTGCCAAGCAAGCAGCACATCTATCAACCATGACTTGGGATGACAAGGATCCAAGGGCATGAAGATGAACCTAATTTAAAACAAAAGACACCAGGACTAACACCAGTGATACAATTTATTGTGAATTTATCGACAGCTGCGTTTTGAAAAACTTGAAGCAAACCATGGGCATGAAATGAAGAAAGTGGAGTTCATGGAAGCTACTTGAAGTCCAACTGACCACAGTCATCCCTTGCAGAGGTGCAGTGAGTGTGGACCTATAATCTCCAATGGACTACTTTAACGAGACTGCAGAAACTGACGGAAGGAAACTCCATTCAGATCTCTCATGCAATATCCCAACCACTGGCTCAGAAAGTCTTAACAGCACATTGGAATTTTTTTTATAATTTCGCTATGATTCTGCAGAGGTTATAATGTTACAAGAAGTTAAATGTCTGATTTTAAAGTTCAGTATGTTGAACCCTTGCTGAAGTGCAGTACTATTTTCTATCACTTGATTATCTGGTGCATCTTTCCATCAAGGAAAAGCATATAAATCAGAAAAGTATCTTCCTTTGTCTTTTGTTAAATAATCTTATAGAGTAGACTGACTTGAAGACTTTAAACTAGTACAGACCTTTGCAATTGTGAAAAAAAAATAGTGACAGATATAAGGAACAAACGGCAATGAACTATTAGAAAGGGGCATAAGTCCAATTAAAAACATTTTAAAGGTCGTCACAAGAACAAACAGATCCCACAAAGAACTAAGGCAAAAGAGTAATGGCAAATATCAGCTCATTATTGGTCATGGTACCATGTGTTTACACGTGTACAGAAATTCTTCAAGGTTTAAAAGTTTGGATTTCTATTTCTAAAATCTCACACTTTTACACACTCACTGCATGCAGACAGGATTGAAAGTGCTTTAAATACTGACTTCAGGAATTTTTTGAGGTGTTTTAGTCCTGTCTCATTTTACACTATGCAAAAAAGGATATAATTTAATAGCTAAAATAGTATTAGGGTAACACACAGTGCAGAATTGCCAGTCCCATTTAACCAGCCATCAAACCATCCATCTGCACTTGGCTCTACCACACTCTTGTAAAAAAAGGTGCTATTTCTGAAATACCAACCAACTCCAGATGCTAATTATGCTATGGAGAGTTTTTGGACAAGCACTGCTGGGATAGGAAAGGTTATTCTCACATAATCTGTGGAAAAAAAAATTTAGTAAACCTAGGATACAAAAAGCAGATGACTGTTTTTATTGGTTTTCACCAATTACTGTATTTTCTAGAGTGAGCAGATGCACCACATTTGCTATCTGTTTCTGAGATTCTGAAGCAGAAGATTCCTAAATCAAACTGTTCTTGAAAGATACATAGTTTTAGATCTCATCCAAAGGTCGATTTTTTTTGCCAGGACAGCCCATTACACAGTTCACACAGGCTGAGATGTACCTTCTGCCTTTTAAATTTATTGGCAGGTTGCTGTTACCAATCAACAGTAGGCAACTAGAGCTGGCATACAGCCTGCCTTCTGGTGATGGACAACCAGGAAAAAATTCAAGACAAAAATGAAAATTAGAGAGGGAAAGGCAGGAAGAATGGGAAGGGTTGCAAAACACAGAAAAAGTGTGCTGTTTATTGGACATAGAGAAAGGGGAGAATTCCAGTATTATACCTGATATTCAAGTAGTTACATGCTTTGGCCACAGAGAACAGCTGGGAAAAGGTGACAGCCACAGAATTACAGGCCAGGAAACATACACTCATTTAGACAACCGTTTGTTCATTTATTTTTATCAGATCATCTGACATTGCCTGGATAGACCCTCTCTTGTTGGTTGCAGTTTCTTCCATCAGGACTCAAGCAGAGTTTGACAGGCTTTTGAGAACACATTCCTGTCTCAGAACTTTCAAAGCAGTTCAAAGTGAGTTTACTTTTGCTCAATTAGTTTACTTCTTTCTTCCACTGCAGAGCTTGTCATGACTTCAAGCTCTGCAATCACTTTAAACAGAACTGACACTGAGTCCTTCTTTTACAGGTCTCCATGAAACCTCACACAGAAGACAACTCTCTGCTTGAGTAGTGAGTAGCAGTGTGTAGCTATTTAATGAAACTGGCTTTTATTTAAAATCGCTTTGATTTTTAACCACACATCAGCTGCAGAGCTGCTGAGTTGTCCATATGGATTACATGATGCATCCCCTCCTCTGTTACTGTGAATCAGGAAATTTTGCTTGTGGCAGAGGAACAGAATGACTATCCTTAAACCCTTTGCAGTATAAGAAAAAGACACTTCTGGTCCAGGCAAATTCTGAACAGCTACCACCACTCCAAATCTACCTTGCATACACAGGGTGTAAGTGGATTCTGTACAGTGTCTGTTGCAGAACCAACTGCTCCATCACAGTTCATACCTACAGTGCCTCCAACAGTGGCCAATGCCCCAGGACAGGCACTCCTCACACACAGAATGGTGCTAAGGAGTAGCTGTGAGCCCACAGTCCCTGAGCACATCACTCTGTATTGTTCCAAGATGGGCCAGCATGGACATCACCTTCTTCCCTAGCAACAGGACAAAAGATAAAAGGAAATACTACTTCTTGTGCACAACACAGCCTTTATAATTTACTACCAGAAGATGTCATTAGATTTAAAATACTTGAGCTCAGAAAATAGCAGAAAATTACATAAGTAGCAGGAACACAATATATAAAACAAGTTTTCTTTTTAAAATAAGCAAAGTTCATTTTAGATCAGAAAACTAAGATACTCAAGTAAAAAAACCCAAACTATCCCAGAGAGATTCTTATCAGGTGCCCACCTGCTCTAAAAGGCTTTTCTGTTTTTGATCCTAAGCATTATCCAAGTGAGGTCTCATGAAGAACTCTACCATTTCAGATAGAAGTAAAAGCTCATTTTAGCAAATTGTAAGTGCTAACATTGTTTTATGTACAATTGGACCCATGGGAAGGGTGGAAATTCAAGCAATGATGACTGTTCATTTAGAGTTGGATAAAATGTGACAGCTACTTGTTTAAAAGGCTCCATGGGTGGGTGAATTGCAGACTAACCTATGAATTAGAATGGTAAAAATAGGGAATGCTCAGAGGCTGTCTCCCGGCAATGCACTACAAAATTTCCACATCATTTAGATGACAAAAGCTCAACATGCCACCTTTCTCCTTTCAAACCATTTTGCTATATTATTTATTCCTTCCCTGTGAAAACTGTCAGCATTATCATGTGGATTTCCTACAAAGGTAAAAGAAATTGTACCAGATGAAAAGGATTAGCTGGAACTACTCCCAAGAAAGCAGAGCTTAAAATGAAAGGTATCTGCTACTTAGAACGTCTGCATTAAAAAAAGCTAAAAACAAGGGAACATCATTATAGAATTAGCTTTCTTAAAGTTAAGAGATATACAAAGCAAAGCATGATGCTCCACTTATTTAATTTCCTCCCATTTGGAAATAAGCTGATTAAATGTACTCACAACAGATGATGCCAAATTTGTCAGAAGCTTAGTGTCCTAGCAACAGGTGTGGTACAGTATTAGTAATAGATTAATGACATGCACTAATACATTAAAGGCTTGAAGCCATGTACTATCTTAAAAGTCTTTATTTTAAATAATACATGAAATGCACATGCAGAACAACAGAGGCTTCACAGTTTGGAAATTAAATACTCCAGCTTTCTATAAAGCAATGTTCAAAAGCAAAACAAGTTGTGTAAGAAACAAAAGCACAGAGGCCTTCAGGCACTCAAAGATGTGGCAGTTGGACTTGACAACCACTGCAGGTCTATTCCAATTAAAAGATTCTATTCTACTTACCCAGCTCCTTTCTCATCTCTGACACTAGTAAACATACAGTTATTTTACACAGGAAAATGCTGAGTACTTCACTGCCATGACCATACACATGAGGTGACTGCTCTAAAGCTAAGAGCAGCAAAAAGAAAAGTCAGAAAGAAGTAGTAATGCATATTGTGACATGGATTTCTGGAATAAGCTTCCAGAAGTACTGGAAAACATTTCAGTATGAAAGTAAAGTAATATTTGCCTGCTTACAGATATTTACTATTACCTTTTTCAAACTTGGTCCTTCCTATGCTGCTTTTCCCAGCAGTAAGTAAAAGTAAATACAAATCAATGCTTTGTTTCATAACAACTTCCTATCTCCTCTCAAACACAGCAATTAATTTCCAATCTAGCTGGAAGAGACCAAACTGCAAAGCTGAATATTAATTTGCATTCATTTTAATTTAGAGAGGCATAGTACAATGCATGTGTTGAAGTATGAGAATGTCAGGCATAAATGCCATCCTCATTTTTAAGACAGCATTCTCATATAGCAAGGTGTTTCACAATTTCAATGCAAATAAATAGCTTTTAAAATCATTGGTGTAAGTCACCTACTACAGATCTGTTTCTTCCAACCTGCATTACTGCAGTTAGAAGCATCCAGTACTGCAGCTTAGAAGCATCTAGCTCTATAGGTGAAAGAAAGCCTACATATTTGTCAAATCTTACAAATATCAGCATAAATTCCCTTAATGCAAATATTAGTGCAAAACATAAGCACTCAGAGAAAAAATTACACTATATTGAATGCAGTTCAGGAAAGATTTTATCAGCTAAAATCTCTCAGGTTTCTGGCCTCATTAATGACGTGTTACATTCCACTGCAAGCACCTTGGCATGTGGAAGTTGTGTCTACTTGTCCTCCACTGACTAAAGCAACACAATACTCCACATGAAGGAACGTGTCTTGCCAGCTTTCCCATTCCAGCCTAGCCCAGGCATCCTCAGCTTTCTCTAGTTTGCAGCATACATTCCCTAAGAAGCACCTGACCCTTGCCTCTACTGTGATAAGAAACCTTGTAGGTCTGACAAAAGGAGAGAGTTGCAGCTGCTTAGGCCGCAGTATTGTCAGAAGAAAAACACCCGATCAACTTTGCAGGGAACATGGAAGCTGGATGTAGAGCTCAGCTCAAGAATAGAAATGGAAAACCAGGGAAAGACATTCAAGAAAGAAGATGGGATGCAGATAACCAACTCGTTTTAGAGGGAGAGAAAGGAACAATACAAAGTCTCTAAGAGGAAAAAAGATGTAATGAAAAAGTTCAAGGTAAGTTAACAGAGAAGAAACAGTTTGATAAACAGCCCAAAGAATATGATTAGGAGTCAGGTTGATGGAAGAAATTCATCAGATGAAGAGCCTGGAAAACAGAGGTTAGACAAATTAAGACCAGCAGCTCATCCAAGACACTTAAATTCTGCCAGTGTATCTTCATCTATATAGATTAAACATAAGGATGTAAATACAGAGTGTGACAAAATTCACTTGCCAAAGAGGAGGAATAAGCTATAAGGAGGAAAAGTGATAACATGTTTATACTACAGTAAGAGTAGGAAAAAGAATGGGGACTGCTTATGCCAATTCTATCAGCACTTTGCATCTGGTCTCCAATAGTAATAAGTTACTTTCAAGTACTGGAAGAGGATAAATATATAAAGTATATTTTTAATGTATAGACTGTAGCAAAAGATTTAAGACTGAAACAGTGACTGTAATTTTATTGGAAAATAACATGAAATATCCTGGATTTGGAGGAAAAGACAAAACCTACTGTAACCTTCATGTAATCAGATTTTTCTCCCCTCTTTGTTTCAAAAAGATTTTGTAACTGTTGTCTGATTTGACTTAAAAACAAGACATTCAATTTTGTCTTAACCTGGTTTGGAACTAAGATAAAGACCATTCAACAATACTGAGGTAAGTAAAGAGACACTGCTTTCACCTAAGGATGTGGCAAACATAAACCAAAGCATCTTAAGAAGCCCCCCAGTTTCTCAGCACCATTTGCCCCATGTTCAGTGAATGCGGGTTCCCTTCTAAGCTGTGTGAGTCAGCTGACACCATGGATATTAAAGGAGATATTAGTGACTATCCCTAACCAACCCAGAAGTCTTCCCAGCACAGAGCAAGATATTTGTGTACACACTTGAACACTCCAAGCCAGAGAGAAGTACATCACATCTCATGCACACAGTTATTCCAACAAGACCAAACCCACATATCCTTCTCTTCAAAGAGAATACAATGTCAAAGCCAAGTCTAATTTACCAGGAACTTACACCCATTTCTGAGCTTAACAATAATTGGTTTTATTGGTCAGTGTTTTCAAAGCAGTTATCATTACATTTAAGGGAGAAAATCTTGCCCAGGAAAGGCTGTAAGCCTCACAAAAGGTAACAATTCACAGCATTGTAAATACCAATAACTGTAGTTAAAAAATTACTTTCTATTCAAGAAAGCCAGACTTCCTACCTTTACTACAGGGTGTCCTCCAGTAGATGCTTTTACTGCTCCTCTGCTTCCTTCTGTTTCATAGTGAGCTCTGTGATGAGTTTTAGGCTGGACTTCAATTTTCAGTTCACACTGCCCATAATGGCTTGGTAAAGGCCAGTCAAGAGGTGGCAATGAAGATGTGCTGCAATCAAAATAAGGACACTGCTTACATGAACTGTGCCATCTGGCCACAGCACAAAGCCTTCACTGTAAAATACAGACAGTGATGTCACTTCCCTAACAAATGACAACCAAATAAGAATAACTATCAGCCTAAAATTGTTATGTGAAAATTCCACAGTTTTGCTGGTACATTAAAATCTTCAACTACAATGGAATTTCTTATTTCCAACACCTGAGCAAAAGAAAGGTATTCTATGACCCCCAGCCACACACTACCAGTGCTACTCCATAATGCCCTTAAATTCACTTTTTAACCTTAAGTATATCAGCAAGAAAATTCAAATGTGGTTGAGGGAACAGTCTAAACTCAACCTGCCAGTCGTTAAGTTTTAACTCTGCATTATTTTCCAGCTTACTGTTTTTGCTTTCCTTTGGCAAGCACTGCATTTTGTTAACTATTGTTAAAATGAACACTGTGTGATCACCCAAAGTTTTAAAGACTACGTGTTCTATATAAGCATAAAGACTTACTGCAACAAAGACACCCGAAGGTGTGTTCAGCTTGTCCACCGACACACCCTCACACACAGTAGCAAAGTCACTCCAGGGAAGAACAAAATACAGTAATAGAAATAACATGAAAGAACTTCAAACTGATGTTTGCATACCTACCCTTTTACCTGCATAGATTTATAGACTTAAGATTCTAATAAGATGAACAGTCAGATTCAAGCCAGTAATTATCTGGTATAGTAAATTAAATTATGAACATTTAAAAGTGAACATTTATAGCATTGTTTATCAAACGAAAACATTTGCAATAGAAATAACCTTCTTTTAAAATAGTTTTAAAATAAATTTTAAAATAAATATCTTACTCTGACCAACAAGGAAAGCAAATTAGGTTTTAAAGTGATGGACAAATACAGGTTTGCATCATCTGGGAAAGCTCAGTTTCATTTCTTTCCACTTTACAGGAAGTTTGGTAAAACCCCACCACCAATCAATGCAAATATACACAAACATGAATAGTCACAGATCCATGACAGATAAATGTTTCCTTTTGGGGAGTTTAGCTAAGACATGTAAAAACATATCCACAGTTGGGAAAGAAGAAAAATGTTTGGAAAAAAAGAAAGAAATCTCTGTCTTTAGGAAGTATCTGGAAGGACTTGGGCTCAGCCTGCAGCACCACAGATCTACCTTTTACCACAGAAAGTCTGTCATTAAGAAAGGGAAAGAGGGAGAAGAACACAGCACGGCTTGCTGGCCTCCTCTGAGGAGAACAACCTCCAAGCTGCTGGTCTGCTGTTTCATGGACACCTGTGCTGTGCACTTCAGGAGAGAGCTGGCATTAAAACATAAACCTTCTCTCCTGAAGCACCTTTTTGGGAGCAATGAGAGGAAGAATGTGAATATTTCCCTTTCTTCTCGCTGAAAGGCAGAAACAAATCATCTCCAGAAGCATTCAATGCACAGCAGAGAGGCTTCTTCCCCCCCCATAAGGAGGTCTGATGACTGCTCCTCCCACAGCAACAGCATTTACTGGGTAGGAAATTATGGTGATGCCAACAGTAAAGGAGGGAAGTGTCAGGAATGCAGTATAAGCCCAGTCCTTTCAGGTACTCACCACAGGCCAAGATGTACTCCCTAAATGCTACTACTGACTACCAACTACATCTTGCCATTCACTATTATAGCTACTGAGGGAGAAGGATTCAAGTCTTCAGTCTGGAAACGAAAGAAAAACATCAGGATTAGAAGATACTAAAAAGGGGTAAAAAGAAGTGTTGCATGTGAGAATTTTTTAATACTGTTTCCGAAAATCTTTCTATCCCCCACATAACCAAATTTCTGTGTCAAAATAGTTGGTATACACTGAATAGATACAGTATCTGAGAGAACCCTGTTAATGCACCACAGGCTATACACCAACTATTGGGAAGTATTACCGAAAGTTACATGATAAATTCAGTCAAGAAAAAAGTATTTGTTGCTCATGACCACTCTCCATACAGTGTCTCAGAGACATTTACTCCTCCTGCAATTAACTAACAAATAACGTGGCACAAGTTGTACCAGACGCAAATTATCATGTGAAAAAATATTTGGCATACTAGAACAAACACGGAGACAAAATAACCAAGTCTCAAGATTCTGTCATTCTTTGAAAATAAGTAGAAAATAACACGAGAGAGCAAGGAAATGAATGCAGTGTGCACGTGCAGATGCCTAAAACGTTAAAAGATTGCAAAGCTTCCAAAACACAGATTCCCCAGTAAATGACACAGCTTTTGAGGCTGTACTGCATCAAACAGATGTTTTCTAGATGTAGCTGGTCTGACAGTTACAGCTGCTTCCCCTTTTGATGTCGGATATCCAAACTGTTGTTTCTCTCTGAACATTTTTCTTGCTGTCTCTATCTCTGAACTTCTCAGCAGAAGTGGATTCTTTAAAGGTTTTAGAATACTCTGTCATGCACCATTCTGCCCTGTAGGGGTATCAGTTTTACGGTTTTTTGCTTCCATGTCATCCTTAGACATTTTTGAGACAAATACTATACAGATATACATTGAACTGAATCAGTGATGCAGCTTTGGTTCATTTTGAAATGTAAATTTTTAAATCCTATTAATTTACCCAGCTGTCTGTATACCTTCAAGCAGAACTAAGGGGTGGGAAGCAGAATGGAACTTCCTAACCAGCACTGTCACCTTCTTAAAGTCACATGAATCCCCAAAATTGCACATTAAATAACTTTAAAAGCCCAACAGAATACAGTCTACAAACTCTCGGCATTTTGTTGTTTCTTTTTATTCTATATAGAATCTAATATCAAATGAGAAAACCAAGTCAGCCTTACGGGTGCAAGAAGTAACAAATTTGTATGTTTTGAATACTTTTTGATATGAAGCAATGCTATTTTGTACCAGATGCTGAATATGGGAAAGGTCTGAAGTTGCATTTATATTTCTGTATGAAAATGTTCCTACCTCTCTGTGGCCACTAATTCTAGTAGCAATTTTTCAAAGACACCCCCCACAGTACCTCCAGATAGTTGTGAAAGTTCTTGTTTCCTTCATTGGTCAAGATTCCCAGATCTCCCAGAGAGATACTTTTATTAAATTTTCAGCTGCAGCAGAAATATTTTTCCACTTACAGCTCCTCCCAACATTTCGAAAGGGAAAAAGACATACAATGGCTATTCCACATTTTTTCCTCTTCCCATTTTGCAGAGATGAACCCACGGTGTATTCTGTGACAAGCCAATGTTGCAAGACAGCAACCCCCTGAGAATCTCAAATCATAACTATGATCCAATATTATGGTTTTCAAGAACTTTTGTAGAGCCAAAATACTCCTGTGGCTGCTCTTCACTGCCTAGAACAAAGCCATATTCTCCCTGGTGGAAAAATCCTGAAATTAAGAAGTTTTGGGGCCATTCCAGCTGCCACAGTGGCCTATCAATAGACTTTATTAATACTACTTACATTCAAAGTACCGCAATTCTGCTCCTAGCAGAGCCACACTCACAAGTGGTGTCAGAGTACTGTGAACTGCACATAGAAATCTCTGTTCCATCATCCCAGAACAAAGCACAGAGATGAATAACAGGTACAGCACAAAGATCCTGTATTAAACACTACCTGAATTTCCCTGGATTTATTAATGGTGTGTAAACATGACAGTGATAGCCTCGCTTATTAAAAACCTAAAAGGTTCAAAGTTCCTTTGCTTGTCTCACTTAAGAGAGTCCTTATCTTCAAAGTCAGCAATTTGCAAACATTTTCATTTAAAAGTTTTGCTACTAGAATAGCTGGTGTTATTTCTATTTATCAGAATAAGGTGATAAATACTTGGCAGACTAACCTTGTCTATAGAAATCTTTCAATGTGAGTGGAGTTCTGAAGATAAAGACTGAAGGCCCAATATAGTTATGGTAAAAATAGGACATAATTCTGTTACTCTCTATTCTTTAGACTTCCAAGAGAAGGATTCAGACAAGAGAAATAGCTTTCCCAAATATTCCATTATCTACCACTTTATTTAAACTAATTTATTCCTGAACAAATTAATTACATTGTCAGCCATCCTGGTTTTCAGCAGTAAAATACTCTCAAGTTGCCAAGACATATTCACCATTGAAAAGATTTCTGAGCTGTAAATACATCTGTCAAAGCCTGTTTCTTCGTCACCACTGGAACCAAGAAAATATTTGATGTCCCATCACCTCTCAGTGTCATAGATTAAATTCATGACACAATAATCTGAAGACCAACACCAATATATGTGTAATTTTTAAATCTATGTGTAAGTTGCTATGAATTCCATGAGGGAAGTAAAACAAACTATGGTTTATTTCAAGACTTTTGACCATTGATGAATATTGCCTGGTTGAAGCAAAACAAGAGTGCCATTTATTGCCATCAAATATTGTGGGGCTAAAGAAAGAAAGAAAAAGTGAACGACTCATTAGGTTTACTACCCCACAAAGTGCCCGACTGCTTGAGACACAAATTAGATTCTCAAGATCCACTTTACCAAACCTAAAGTTTACTGTTCCACTAATCAATCATGTTAAAATTTTAAGTTTAAAGCAAAAGATAAATCATGGCAGTTCTGTTAGTTTTGCTTTTAGGCTTGGTTTCATTGCATCATCAGTGACCATTCTTCTAACAAACAGCCTCATGTTCCCTGCACCAGTGCTGGCCATGTCTGTGATGGTCCTTAACTCCATAAGACCATAACCAAGGTTATCACCAGCAAGGCTGCTGATCTTTTATGAATTGTACTTGTAAAGTGAAGTCCACATCAAAGGTATTCTACTATATCACCTTCTCATTACAGACTTCTATGTTATCTCTTGACTGTTTTTATTCTTCTTGTTCAAGTAAAAAAGTATTGTAGAACAGATTCTCTGGTTTTTTTTGCACTTTCTAGAACTGTTACAACTTAAACTCCAACAGTAAATGTGCAAGAAAGTAATAAAATGAGTGCATTTGTGGAATGTTGGGGTAAAATGCAAATGGAGAGGTTGGATGTACTATCATTGCATTAAGACCCCAAAAACAAAGGGGTTTTTAGATGGAGGGGAAGGAAAACATGAGATATAGATAAAACTATGTCTTATCCATCACCCTGTGGGGAGGCTGGGGGTGAAAGAAACAGGTATCTTAAATAGTAACAAGAGTAACCATTAATAAATAAAATTACCAAGTTCATTGCTGAATACTCTGTAAAATGACCAACTGAATCTGCCATCATACCTGGTGAATGACATCATCAACAGACACCTCCTGTACTATTCCCTCTGCAGAAGCTGCTCCCCAGTTCTTTCATTTGCAGGTAGGAATTGCAGTGGTCCTGGCCAGGCCCTTGCCTACACTTATCTTTGACAAGGGAGCAGAAATGGGACTCAGGGTATGGAATACACAGACATTTTTCACATGCCATGACTGGCAGATTATGGGTTTCTGTGAGCAAATAACAAGCTGTCATCTAACAAAACAGTTTAGGTGGCACGTGAAATATGACTAATATGTTTAAAAGCATCTTATACATTTTTAGATTTTGTTCAGCATTGCATACTTACTGAAAACAGAAGAATGAAGGAAAACATGGTCAGGGCTTGACAGATTAAGTAGATAACAGATTTACAAAACTTTAGAGAGCATTCAAAGCAGACGGTGCTACCTACACATTTCACACCACAGAACATGTGAGACAAGTTACCCTCCCCTTCTACCAGGGGTCAGTTATTGCAGGTGGGTATGCACCTCATCTGTTTGGAATCAGTATTCTTCCTTACTTCATGCACTACTTTGTGCTTGACAATACAATGAAGACATTAAAAAGTCTACTTTTACTGTATCTTGTAATTTATACTACAACTAATCCAATTGTACACACAATATGGAATAAATGCACAAATAGTGACTATATAATTCTTTATGAGAACTAATATGCTCACTTTTGGTCACCATCATCAACTATTAAGAAACAGTGGATCTTCCTGCATTTCAGTTTCATTCACAAAATTAGTTACTCTGGTTTACAAGAATGAAGATTACAAAATATTTTATGGCAGAATGGAATTTTTTACCTACTGAAGATGCACCCTGCCATAGCCCCTTGTGGAACAGCCTACAAGTGCTAAGTAATTCAACATTGCACTGAGGATACAGCTTCCAGTGCAGCCATTTCCACTAATTCAATAGTCACCTGACATTTTTGGCAGCAAAAGTACCCAGCTTAATAGATTTATGTAGTTTCCTTGTGTATAGGTGTAGTCTTCATTGTCTTCTGTCTGTTTGCCCATCTTATATTTATAGAAATTCTTCAGTTCCAGCTTCTAAATAAAGTCTGACATTTAAAAAAATATTTTTACTTTTTAATGAAAACACTATAATTTCTTTTTATTCAGTTGTACTCAGTTCTGTGCAGTACAAGAGCAAACAGGCATGAGCTGTGTTTTAAACCACTTTGTTCATCCCACAGAAGAACCACAGATCCACATCCCATGCCTGTATGTTCATGACCTCTAACCCTACAGTAGTGCTCACCTTTTATGAACAATGTTAGCCTGAAAACTAACAAAAATGACAAGTTGGGATTGCTTAGTATCCTACATAAATATAATACAATCCCAAAATACACAATTAAGTTAAAACAGTCATCATTGTTTTAGTTTGAATGAAAAGATTCTAGCAACAGATTGAACACCTATTACTGACAGATGGCAATGGAATTAAAAAAACCCCAGACTTGAGGACAGTTAACTTATCTGTTAACACAGTAGTTTCAGACCTGGTAGAACAGATTTTTCCAGTCAGCAGTTTTGTGTCTTTACTGTTACATTTTACATCCATATACAGTCAGGTGGAAGAACATTTAAGGAGAAGAAAAAAAAAAGCACTTCAATTTACTAAAATCAGTACAATTCTGTGGAGAGAAATTAAAATCTGTGGTTATGAAATCAGGCAAAAATACAACCAAATGGTTGAATAAGTATTGTTTAAATATATTTAGCTCTTAGCAAAGCCAAGCTAGGTGACAACTTCTGAACAATTTATACAAGCTCTATAACTTGAAGGATCACAGAACTGATCCATCTAAAAAGTAACAGACTGGAAAGGAGGGAGACTTTTTCCCTCAATTGAACCAGTTCCCTCTTCTGAGTCTCCACAAATCAACCTGCTAGTACATGACAGGACTGCAAAAGGAAAAGACTTATTTAATTCTATCATGGATGGTGGAAATAGCTTGGAACTACAGTCCAGACATCCATTCTTGCTGGATGATTTTCAACAGGGCATACAAATTTTTTTTCTTTATTCTATTTCTAGAATTATGAGCCCAAAGAAGCAAATAGACACAAAAGCAAATAAACTCCCCAACTCTTTTGTGAGCTCCCAGTTTTATAAAATCATGTAAGTCAGGTTTCCCTGGCTGTATTAAAATGTCAAGTGCTCAGATTAGATAGAACTGCAAAGCATGTACAAAATCCACAGACAATTCAGCTGGCTCTGTGCATATACACAAACTTTACTTAAATAACACTAATCCTATTTACAATGCATCTACTGTATTTTTAAAAGATGAAGGGTATTTGGTATCTCAACTTGTTTTTTCATAATTATAACATCTATCTGCTTTCAAAAATTTTTCTTTAAGTCGTCTTAATGCATCACTGAAATACAAAGACATTTTTATGTCTATTTAAGATGCACAGGAGGGGATAAAACAGGAAGGAGTTACTTTTAATCACTTACCGGAATATAGGAGTGTGACCAGGCTTCGGTTTGTTCCAAGTAAAGTGCGAAGGAACAGAAAGAAATTGGTCTCCAGGCAAGTCTTTTTTCAAAGTATGCTGAGATCCAGAGCAATCATCTACTGCAGTTTCAACAGATGATGGCAAGTTACCTTGCTCTTCAGGACAGATATCTATTTTTCCAGATAAAGTGGCAGTCTGATCCTCTGAGGTCTTCCTGGTTTTTAGAGGAATATCAGTCTCTGTACAACACTGAAACGGTGAAAGGCCAGAGTTAAGGCCTTGTACATTATGAATGGAAGTGTTTAGCCACGTGTCTTCTGTTACACTTCCTCTGGGAGAATGGCCAGGTGATGGAGTTGGAGAATGGTGAGGAGACAGAGAACCAGCATAGCAAATCTCAGCACTGGAGTGTCGGCGTTTCCCACAGGGGGATGTAGGTCTTGATGAGGGCCTTGATGTTGGTCTAGGGCTCAGCCAATTTTCATCTGTAATACTAGTTCTAGGAGAATGACAGGGAGACTGTCTAGGTGACAAGGCATGCCCAAATCCATAAGGCTGCTGCCACGATTCATCACTGGGACCTCTTGGAGAACCACCAGGTGATGCCAAGGGAGAGCCAAGGGTAAATCGAGCAGCTGCTTCATTTAGCTCTGAGTCTACATCATCATAAACATGGGAAATGGATTCACAAGAGGAAGCATCTGAAAACCAACTCCTGGACGAAATGCTGCTGGCAGGGCTCGGACTAAGGGATGATTCCCTATACGATGGCTCAAGAGGAAGATAGAGATGGTCCCGGGAAGGCCTTTCCATATATTCATTTTCTGTGCCATTTGTGTGTAATTCATCTTCGTTGGCCTCAATCCCCTGGTGACAGTTGGGTGAAATCGATGTGATTTGAATGCTGGGGCACTCGAAGGGTTTGGGTCCACCTAGTGGACTGTACTTGGATTCTGGTACCTCACAAGTGCCTTCATAGTTCTTGTGACTCTGAAATCTTGTAGGAGAGGAATGAGACTGCAGTCCATGGCGAGGAATACAAATTGGCTGATTGACAGAGGATGATGGCTGGTCTACATTAAAGATGTATATGGATGCACAGTCATCTGACTCAAGATCTGAAAACAAAATTTAAAAAGATAAAAAAAGAAGTAAGAGTCAGAATGCAATACTTGGATAAATGCCATAAACAAAATCCTTTGCTTCCCAGATATGGACTGTTAACAACATCCTAGACATTTCCCATTACACTAGTTACACAAAATAAAGCCAGTTCTTAATTTTATATTTTCCCCAGTCTATTTTACAACTAAATATGACTACAGTATGGTTTTCTATTATAAATCCTGTTTACAATCAGATTTCACAATTTATACACATCTTCAATCATTGAAAATATAACACAAACAGAAAAGTAGGAAGGAAGGATCTAAGCTTGAACACTCAATTCAAACTTCATCTACATTGTAACAGTATTCCACTTTTAATTAAACATTTTTAATTAAAAAATCATTAGAAGTTCATCATTTTGACATAAATAGGACTAGGGTACTTTCTGCAAGCCCAGTCCATACTTACAAGCACGAGAAGATCACGTATATAATACTGATCTACTTTGACTATAGAAAGCATCTTACAGCGACTCAAACTTGAATGAAGATTATGAACTACTAAAACCTTTCAACCAAAGGAAGCCTAACAAGGAATGTTATTAGAGATACTATGAAGAATTCTATTCCTAAGATATATTTTTTGTAGGGTAGAAAACTCTCAAGTGTCTATGCTAAAGAGCATTTCTCTATGCAGTCGCACGAAGTTTGAGCACAAGTTGTTCAGCAAAATAAGGCAAAACAAAATATTCTCAGATCTCACTAACTTATCCAAAACACAGGAAATATTCCAAAGAAAAACAAGCAATTGAGAGGGAGTACAAGTCCCGTTAAGAAAATCAGCAACTTTGTCTCACAGAACCGAAGTAGATTTTCTTGCCTCATTTCTCAATATTGAATTAACTACCAATATGAGACATTTGTCTGAAATCAAAGTAGAAAACACAACTTTTTTTCATATTTTGTATCCACTGTGATTCTACTCTTGTTTCTTTCCACTTGTAAATAGCGTCTTCACTCTTTAATTTTCCATAAATCCAGGCTAGATGACATTAATTGCATCTTTAGTATTAGCTCTTTTTAAAAAATTATTTTTATCCTGAGTACCCAGCAGACTATTAATATTTGTTTTAAAATAAATGTAGTTTCTCTCAACATCAGTTAAAATATCCAGACAGGAAGCTATGTATTTTAGACCTTTTCATGATGAAAAAATTAGTTTGTTAATGAAGTCAGTCTGTTATCAGCTTAAAATTAACTAAAACAGAAACAAACCATCAGCTTCTCAGAGACAGGGAAGCATTTTCAAATTAAGAGAAAGCATTTTGTTACCAAGGAATGGACTACATTCCTCAGACTTCATAAAAAAAACAAAAAAAGAAAAGGCTGAAGGTTCATTAACAGGGAACAATTCTATAAGAAATATATTAAAGGAGGTATACATTCCATTTAAGGAGTATGATAGTAATATCATAAACACTGTATGATTTTATATATATTATGGTTATGTATGACAGTTATCTGTATTATATATCATTAGCTACTATTATATGTGTTAAGAGCACAGAAAATCAGCACAAGTTGATTTCTAAGTATGCACACACTGAGGATCAGGATTCTCAGGAAGGACTATTGCATGTACTACACACAATTAACACAAGCTCACTATGTTGAGCACTCCCAAAACTGCATTTCCCTGTCCTTTCACTAGGGTAACAAACATTTTTTTCACTATTAATCAAAGCATAGATCAAGGGAAGAAAAAGGCAATCCTAATAAGGGCTATTATCCAGCTTATCAAAACTTAGAAATAAAACAGTTATAGCTACAGAACTTTTTAAATGTAATAACAATGTTTTAGAAAAACAGCAGTTGGAAGTCTCCAAGCCCTGTGTATAACCATTTACTGTCCCTAATGGTTTTAGGGAACAGTAGCAGCACACTGTTTGCACTAAATCTCTCACCACTGCAAAGAGCCTTATTCCTCTTGCACCAATAATCAAGAAATCTTAAAATATTTAAGACAATTTCTCTACTTTCAGTGCACAGAGATTTACAAAAAGCTGACGTTCATTCAGAATTTAATTTTCACAAGACTGAGGTGGAGAGATCAGACGAGCACGGAATTACCAAGAGCAGCTGGGAAGAACAGGGGAAGAGATGGAGCAGACAAGAGACAGAACTTTCCTGACTCAGGCTTCTTTGGTTCTCTCCTGAGTTTGGCACTGTGATGTCCTGTTACCCCTCCCCAGCTGCACACACAAAAAACAGGAAGCTAGAAACCTAATGAATATCCAATCCCAAAAGCATGCTTAACAGTGTGAACACAACACAGTTTGAAGTCTAAATCACCCAAATAATTTTCAGACACAACTGATAAACATGTAGATTTCTTTCAGTTTGCACACACAACTCCCCCTTACAGTTCATGTGTTAAAATAACTTGTTAGCTGCTCACAAAAAAGGACAACACTAAGACCTTCACAAATCGTGTCATTAATTCTACCAGGTTATTTACCAAGAATTATTTTTGTCCTAATAAAGACTGCAGAGAATCTAGTCTAGAAAAGCCCTCCAACCTATCTTAAGGAATTAGTAAACATACAAACAAATACAACTTGGGGGAAAAAAAGAATGAAAAAAACTTAGGTGATAACCTTTAAAAGAGAAAGCAGTGAAAATAGCACAAACAAATCCAACACAGGGCTTCAAGAAGCAGAGGGTAAACAAACAAAGGGAAGTCTCACAATAAATAAGTGTAAGGAAAAAAGAGTTATGGAGAAACCCAAGAGAAAAAAAATGGTGTTATGGAAATCTGGTTACTTAGTAGAACTGTTATATTCAAACAATCCTATTGGGGGAGGAAAGACAATAAAGAAGTTGGCCAAGCCAGGAGACCTCCACTGACCATAAAATACACGAAAGCACTCAAGACACAGAAACTAGGGCAGACTATGAAGGTAGAGCACAAAAACTGCCACAAGCACATGAGGGCAAGAAGCTAGACAAGACAGACAGCAAAATACACAGACCAAGAGAAATAGTGCCATTCACATCAAAAACCCTTCATGCCACTGAAAAGGCAGGTGTGCTAAATGCTTTTGCTTTAGTAAGGACAACAGTTAATAAACTGTTAATAAATATAACAGCAATACAGAGTAAAGAAAAGTGGACTAAATAAAAGGTTAAATATTACTGAAGAATTATGGGCCGATAAGTTCAACTTCAGTTTTAGAAGTAGTATTAATAGTTTATTTGTTCCAGAAAGCATTTTAAAGGAGACAAAGAAACAGAACAAGTCACTGTTTCCTAAGAACAAACCACGTCAAACGAATTTTCTTTTACAATCAAAGGAGATCTTCTGGACAAATGGCATAGAAAGAAACGTAGCTTTGTCTTTACTTACTAAGATTTTTAACACTGCCAAGCACCGAGAAGCCATGAGCCTTCAGAAATTTACTGAAGCCTTCTTCCCCACCCTGCTGAGATCAGGTTCACTACTGAGGGATCACAAAAATGAGCAGATGCTCTATATTCACAGTGTATCAGCTAAATAAAGCTGCAGACTTTCACTGCAATCTTACATCAGGCGTCTGTGTCATCCACTGTCAATGAGAACCAGAAGGTTGCTCATTTTAAATGTACATTTGCTACTGTCTGGAAACAGCCTCGTGTACAGAAGCTCCTGTTCAGTATTAAAACAATGCTGGCTCATCCCTTACTAAGCTGCTAACCACACTTCAACATAAGCTGTCTAACTGGGGAATATAATTAAATAATATCCAGAACAACTGCTCCTAAAGTACATTTTGCTTGCTACTTGCTGTATACATCAGAATGCACATTTAGGAGTAGCAATGCTTGCCCACCAGTTGTTCACTCCCCAGTGATGTACTGGCACATGCACATGTGCAGCTGTGCACTCAGCCAGATTTCTCTAGAGAAGGAAGGTCAATTACTATCAAATGTCTGAACACAAGCCTTGTGCCAGAATTACCCAAGCTGTTTTATTATTCTAAGTTTACAAGCCCATAAACAAACATTTTTAGACAATAGGAGTTGTTATAAGGTAAGAAGAAAGTGCAACATGACCTAGGTCTTATAAAACTACTACTGTGAAAACAGGATCAGTAATCAAGTCCTTTAAATAGCATGAGGAAAGACCTGAACATTGACACAGACATCATGTGTGTTCTCAGGCAAGTCTGTCTCACTTACAGGCTTTAAAAAGAATGACCAACTCTTCTGTTTTCCATTTCTGTTATGACAGTTACCATTATCTCTTTCTGAATACAATGGTTACAAAAATATTTGTAAAACAGGATAAAAAGCATATGTGGCTGTTTTTATATTTCATTATTCTTCAGATTTGCACAAGTTTATATATTTCTTTGGATTAAAGACAAGTTTTAATCTTCACAGGGAACACAAAATAGCCAATAATCACAAGTTTTTCTTTTGAGCACTTCAAAACACGATTGATCAGAGTTCTTCTTGGTACACTATTGCACTAAAGCTTTATAATTGGATATTTAACTCCAGTTTTCCATTACAAGCTATCGGTTCTCCAGAAACACTTCCTACAGGCTTAAACAACAACTTAAAAAACCCCACAACCCCAAACTGAAACATAGCAATGTATTCGTTTATAAGGAGTACAACTGACTAGCAAACCAAATATGGTACTGAAAAGGAATAAATTGTGAAAAAAAATTAAGGTAGCAGGGTGGAGTAGGGGGAAACATCCTTCTAGACCAAAGTTAGCAATGTGTGGGGCAGTACTGCAAGTTTAAGTTTTCAGAAAAAGGATGATTTTACAACACTCATTTTTAAGAAGCAGTTCACTCTCTTCGATGGTTTTGTGCTGTTTCATGGTCATATCAGATTATGCAAAAAAGGATAAAAATAGGTTTTTACTTTTGTCAATCATGTATGCCAGAGGCTGTTTTGTCATGCCCATGACAATTTCACTCATTTTCTTTTGCTAAGCAAGAATACTGGAAATGTAGAAGAAAAATAATCTTCTCAACAATGGGAGCTCATCAATGAGTCTTTTCCAAATTGTAGTATGGAAAGGAACTCATTATACTTGGTAGAAATATGGAAGAATAAAGAAGCTGCACTAGTTTAAGCAGTTTAAGCAGGAGAATAATCCAGCATATCAAATGTTTACAACTGACGCTGACTAAAATAAGAACATACTGGCTCTTGGGGTGTAACTACACTAAGGTTTTTTCAGCAGCAACCACCCTCCCACACACCTTCACACACAAAGGGGGAGGGGAAATGAGAAGAGAGGTTCTTTTAACACAGATGATTTTGGCAATCATATTTACAGTGCACTAACACCTGTATATACACAACTGACAGAATGGCAAGCTTTAGGACATGGGGGGAAACAAGCAACCAGTACAAGAACTGCAGGTGTTCACTGGTGCTCGCTATCAAATAAAAACGTAACATGCAACTAAATAAACTCTTAGGCCACAGCCTGAGACACATTTAAACCAGAACTGTTGTCTTAGTGTGCATCCAGCTTCACACTGAAGTAATTACATTAAATTTCAAATAGGGAAAGAACAGCTTTGAGACAGATTGATAAAATGGTATGTACAAGGCAGGTAAAGAATTCAACTTGTAACTGTAAGATTCAACAAGAATTAGTCATTTTAAGTTCAGTTAGAAAACAGAAAATAACAACCGGAAGTGCTAAACAGTGTTTCTACCTGTGCCTTCTCCAGCTCTCCTGCTATTTCTGATTGATATGAAGCATGTCTTTAAATGGTAACTTTATAAAGCCTTTGGTTCAGTATTTAAGGATGATTCATTTAAAAAATGGTTTAAAAAAAGTCTGCTTCTTGCTTTAAAAGCCTCCAAGCTTTCTGGGCTCCTCTTTGGTTCCATTTTTTCATCTGTGGCTGTATCATTCAAGAAGACATGATATTTCACTGCCTAATAACCTTGTAGACAAAACAGAAGCTGCTGCACTGCAGTTTGACGAAGCTTCATTTGTCATTCACTGTCAGTTCAAAAGCCATCTTAACATGACCCAGTAGTTCAGAGATCCTAGTGTACAGCCTTTTGGAAACAGCACAGTACATGGGCACAGCAGGCACTGTCACACGAATATGAGCAGCCTTTGGACACTGCTGTTCTGAAGATGAACTATCTTATTCTATACAATCAGGGGTTAGAGTCTGCAAAAGGACTGCAGCCCTGCAACCCCAGAGCATTTCAGATGTGTAGATGTGGGATCTGAGAAGCCTGACCACTCCAATCTGGTGTGCTGTGCCTGACTCACCGAAAGTAGACTGAGTATAAAGGTAAGATTAGGCAAATACCGAGTGAAGGGAACAAGGGAATTAATCATGTGCTGTAATTGCCACATGTAATTGGCCTAGATTCTTGGTATCGTGGGCCAATCTACCACGCACAACTCTTCCTTTGTGGGGGCAAAACCAACAGACTCCATAAAAAGGCTCTCCAGTTATTCAAACAGCATGAACTGAAATCCTCACCTAATTCACACAACTTCTACACGGATGCCTTTACCACCAACTTCTGACACGACCTCGCTCACAGCAACCTGCTGCTCTATACAGACACTGCCGGTTCACTGCTCCAGCCCCAAAGCAAGCACTGAGCAGAAGGCAAATTTCCAAGATCAGAAGCTGTTAAGTAGGGCCATATCAAAGAAAACAGATACAAGTGTGCAAGAAAATGTGTATTTTAGCTACAGGAGAGTGACACAGACCAGAGTCTTTGTGAAACCTGGCAGAAAAGGAGAGCAGTAAGCCAAGGCAAGATGTCCAAGTGGGGAGCAATTATACACTGGGGGGGAGACTGAAATGGAGGCATCTCCTTTCTGATTATCAAACAGAGCATGGCACAGAGATTGAGAACTGGTATTGATAATATCTGAACAAACTCGTTTGGGAACTCTTCACACCTCGGCCAAATTACACTGTACTTCTGCAGCTGGCCTGCATGACAGAGGGCAAACCATTCCACAGCAGGCAGTCCTACTTCAAACCATTAATTCTTACAGCTTTTCACCAATATTTTATAATGCAGCTTAAATATGGACTTCAGGCACATTAAACTCAAAGGCTGTGAACATCAAAGAACTATAATGAGCCACACTGACAATCTGAAACTGCCTTGTTTTCCCATCTGCTCACATGAATGCAGAATCAGAAACACCTTGAATTCACTTTGCTAGCTTGATACAATAGAAGGCAGAAACACAAATCAGCCAAATAAAAAAGAGGAGGCTCAAACTGAGCACAAATACAATTTTTTTTCAGCAATATTCAGAATGACACCCCAAAATACAGAGATGGTAATATTAGGATGCCTCATGACTGTGCCACGTGTAACTTTGCATCTCTTCTAGAGTCCTAAATAGCTTGTGTTTATTCCAGCAGGAGTGGAGGTGTCACCACATACATACACATCAGCCTAACTAACCTCCTGCCCCCAACACAAAAAGTTTGGCAATTTGAAGGACAGCAGCATTGCTCTCAAAAGACCAAACTTTACAAATTGCACTGATGAAATATATAGACTTACATAATTTAAAGAAGCTATGCAAAATACAAAATGTTGAGAGATTTTCTTAGCATTTCCTTATGGTCTTGTTGTTTGAGTACAGTTATCCCAAATTACTGAAATCTCATCTTCACGTCCTTGACTTAGGGAACGACTTCTAGAAAGCATCTAAAGATACACGAGTAGCTACACATCACTGCAGATATTATTATAGGCCATTATGCAGCCATCAAAGCAATGAATCATTGTCACTAACAGTTAATAAATGCAACATTACTGAATTAGCAGTTTGTCATTCTGTTACACTTTCATTTTGGCTATGAAGATACAGAGGGCTACTCTGTAAAACAGCTTTAGTTAAAACATGACAGTTTCTGCCCTGGCCCAACTATAATCAGTCACGATTTCATTCCCTCTCTAGCACAGAGCAAATACTGCTTCTCTGAAAGTACGTGTAAGTCATCCTTCCATTTTTACAAAACCATTAAAAAAATTAAAATATGGGATTAAAAAGCCATTTCTCACAGCATTTGTTTCCAAAAAAGCAACATTAGCAGCCACTCAATCAAGAATAATCTATTTAACCCTCTCCACCAACCTGCTAAGAAAATCCCAAAAAATACCAGAAATATTCAACTCCATTCAAGAATGTTTTCTATATTAAAAATATTTCTCATTTTTACAAGTGATGTCTAATCTTCAAAGCGCAGCCCGAGATGCCATTTTCAAGCATGTAATTCCTATTAATTGAAATAATATATTACATTTCCAGTACTAATAAATTAGCTGTAAGTACTTGCTCATGTTTTTACCTATAAACATCCTTCATGCAAGCTCAAATGATGGTTTTGTTTCTGCATTTAAAAAACCCATCAAAATCACCACGTAACACCAAATCAAACCACAGAGAGTTCTATTTTCATGACTTTACTGCTGAAAGATCATGGGTTTGCAGTCAGATCCTCAGAAAGTTCATTCTTCTCTCCTTCCACCAGACCTGCAGTGCTTCAGAATCAAATTTATCTTCCTTGAATGACTTTGAACAGTTCTACGACTTTTTAATGTTCCCTTTTGCCAGTACTTCACAAGAACACTCACAGATGGGTGTCCTAAAGGTAGAAGAGAATGCTGGCTTCTTCATAAGCTTGCTCCTGCCTTGCAGTTTGACTTAGCCTTACTGATCATTTCACTCATCTTAAATTCCTCTGTCATTTGAACCCACATGGCATGCCTGGACAAATGCAAGGACTTGGATGTTGTTTTACTGGCTGGGCTCACTGCCAAGTCTGCTCCACGTACTTCCCTGGCCCACTAGGGCAGCTTGAGGCAACAACTCCCGTATTTACGTTATTGCTGTGAACAGCCAAACTGCTGCTTACTATTGACCCAGGCCCCATCTACTCACATTTATTCTCTCACTCACAGCAACATTACTGAGCTGGCTACACTTCAGGTGGCATCTGACAAACTGCTTCCAGTTGGACAACACAGACCAAAGGAATGGGACTGTCATGTTTTAAGCAGAGGGCTACTTCTTACTTTGATAAAGAGCAAGTTTATTTCTAATTTTGAGAAATATGTAAGACAAAAGCACTAGCCCAAATGCTTTTGTACCCTCACCATCTCCCACATCCCAAATCTCAGGATTTGTTTTCATTTACACTCTGTCCACAATTCAGTTGGGAGGAAAGGGGACAGAGTGATGTGCAACTATGAATTAATGAACAAAGTAAGTGACATTTTGTCAAACTGGGGGCCTTTTTCAAATCTCTGCAATACATAGTGACTCACTACCTAGTGACTCCCTATGCATTTTGTAATGATCAAAGAAACATATTGCCAAACCAGAAAAAGTATTAAATTAAATTAGCTGCAACTACAACTGCTTTTCAACACCACACAAAAGATTTTGGCATTTTTTTCTGAACAGTCTCATCCTGGTCAAGCTTCATTCAAATAGGCAAGATTTCATTTATCCAGAACACTGTGAAAAATCAAAACATACTCAAACATGTCAGCTTGCCAGGATTACCATCTTAATCTCTTAATTGCCAGGCAATTCTTGACTCCACTGATACCACTTTAGTACTCATTCTCCTTTAGTTCTTCCTCAGTATTTCTCTAAGCTATCTTGAAGTCACAAGACCCTCTGTTTTTGGTCAGATGCAGCTGTTTGGTTTTCCCTCCTCCCCCCTATCAGCAGATTATATAACCACAGCCTATATGACTGATTTGCATTGTGTCCCTGTGTGTCAATCTTTTACATGCAGATACCAGCATCCACTAGCTTGTAAAATAAAGTGATAGCAGCTCAATTTCCTGCAAGTGGTGGTTTATCACAGTATATTTAATACTCAGTTATCTAACAAATAAACAAATATTTCTGTTAGAAAGCGTCATTTATATATAAGAGAGGAAAAAAAATAAATGGATTCAAGTAACTTTTCTATTCATTCCTTTGTTAAAGTTGCACCAGCTGATCCTATTCTTAACCCACACGAGCACTCTTTTGTATAGCAAATGTTAACAGACCAGCAGACAGCTGTATTTATATGGATGGCTCATATTATACATATTAACCACAGTTACCATCTTGTGCAAAGACTTTCTCTCCTACCCATTTATATACACAACCAAATCTAAACAGAATCAAAATATTTTTAAAAATAATAAAACTTCAAGTGAACCATACAGTTGTGCAAGGTAGCCTGGTAAAAAGACTTCAAAAGATGTCTCACAAGCTCCTCTTACTCAGCTAAGGAAAGCAAACTTTGCAACAGTTCTGGACCAACTCTTTTGAACACAAAAACAAACTTCACCAAGAGCACTCCTCAATCAACTCACACCTCAAGTTCACAGCTACTGCCAGCATCCAGCCCTTATTTTCCACTCAACCTAATTATAAGACTAGTCTCTCTTTTCTATCACAACTTGACTTTCTTAAGATTATTTACCTTAATCATGACCTTGAGGAAAAGAACAAAAAGTTCAACCACGCTACAAAGTCTTGTCAACAGCTTCGGCTGTCTTCTACTGAACCAACAATCCCTGACAGCAATACCAGCCATGAACACACATTTGGGAAGGGTAAAAGGATCCTTTACATATTAATGATGAAAGCAAAGCTACAAAGACCAGCATTGCGGTGGTGTTTCAGTACAAATCAGTTGTTTTAAGACTTCCACGACATACCTAAGTGAAATAACACACACATAGTGCCAGTTTTCACTACAAGAGAACTCTGCCTAGCTGAGGGAAAATCCAGCACCCATCATCACTTCGGAGCACTTGGTATGTGGGGAGGAGACAACTGCAGAGCAGCCCAAGCAGCTCGTGGAAGCCTCACAGAGAAAGGTCTGACACAAAAACCTTCAAAAGAAAAGATCAGGTATTACTCTGCCAGTCACTATAGCAAAATGTGTACTTCAGTCATGGTATCCAGTAACCTAGCAGCTCTAAGCTAAAGGGAAAAAAATCTCAGAGGAGAACAGGAGCAGAAGTTTGCAAATCAATGAAAGAGCCGAATCCAGACATAGTGTCCTAGGCTGTAGCTCACAAAGATGTTTTGAACTATCACTAAATTCATCACAGAACTGGGATTTTTTTTATACTTTCCAGAAGAAAAATAAGAGATATTGTAAGATTAATTTGTAACAGGAATACTAAACAGTATTACCTCACCAAATGTTAAGTCACAGGAAATATGAAGAGCTTGTTTCATGGTTTCCAAGAAAATAAAATAAATACTATGAACCTGAAGTCCAAGGAGGGTAGTCTGATCAGTTCTTTTAAAACCCTCATATTGTGGGAAAGCAAATAAACAAAATTAACCAGGGAAGATTACTTACAAGGAAATATTAATTTCTCCTTCTCTACTTCAAAACCCAAGAACAAAAGGTGGAAGTTGGGGTGAAACTCACATATTACTGTTGCACTGGGTAACAAAACATTAGCCCCTCTTTAGCTCTTAGAATACTTAATCAGAAATAACAGGATCATTTCAGACAGGATGCTGAGTAGCAGCATCAATAACTCATCTGTAATTCATCTTCTGAAAAAAAACACTCTAATTTTAAGTTAGTCCTGATTTCACATACCAGTAAGAAATAGTTTTGCATGACACAGAGATCCCAAGATCCCGAATTCCCAGTTTAGTACAATATACTCCAAGTACAGTTTTTACCTTGTAAAAAATGATCCTTTAAAAGAGAAGATGAATCCCCAAATTAAAACTTCAGAAAATATCACAGGAACTCGTATTTGCTTCTGTTTTAAGAAGTCTGGCATTTAAAAAGCATAACGTGTCCTCAGCAGTGTGGAAAACTCAATGCAGTTTAATTGCTTAATAAATTCTAGACAAATTTCCCAAAATTATACTGAATAGTATTGCAAAATTGGTGGTGGTGAAGGGAATCGGGGCATCATTACAAAAGCATTCAAGCTAATTCAATTACTCAAGTGTCACATATTACATGCCAGAGGTCTCTTCATCAAGAAGACCAAACCAGGTGGCACATCAAACACTGTCACTGGCAGTTGCATGCCAGTCTCTTTTAGCAGACTGTGGAGGACCTGAACACACTGTAATGCACATGCTGACTTAGACATTTCAAATGCAGCTGATAAACGTGGCATGATGCAATCGGATGCTACTGCAGCTACCCAAAATTTTGCAACAAAGAGCACACTAAAGAGATTTGGTTCACTTCAGAGTGATCTACAGCATTACCTTTGGGCACTGGAGGCTTGAATTGCTTGGCCATAAAAAGATGAAGCTCATTAGTACCTAGAACTGTACCAAATACTTTTAGTGCCTAACACTACAAAACCAAAGTGACAATTGCTTTGTTCTTTGGGAAAAGGACACTGAACAATCAGAGAAACAGAAGGCAAGAGTTTACAGAAGGTGTTCAATACCTAACATCCACTTGAAAGCAGCTGAAGCGCTTTTGAGAATCTTTAATTTAGCCATTACCTGAGGAAGTTTTTACCTCCACTCAAAAACGACCAGAAATGGGCTACCCCTTTAATTTCAATCCAAGGATGCTGCAAAGATTGTAATATTACACCAGGGATTTCAAGCATCTTCACACCATCTTTCATGCATTCTCCTCTGCAGCAAGAATTACAACTTTCAGATCAAGCAAATAAGCACTAATGCAGAACAGAGGTCTCAAGTCCTGCCACTTAGCACAAAATTATGAATGTTAGTCCTGCAATCACTGAAATTGCTCTATGTAATAACTAAAGATCCCAGCTGATTTAATTTCTCTTACTGTTCGTTTAATATCATAAAAAAGGTAATCTACTGCCTGGCACTAGCACTTTCTTAGTAGTTCAGATATCAAAAGTATTTAAAAGAAATGAAAGAAAAACTCACTTTTCCTTGCTTTTGATTACAAATACAGTTAAATACAGACATGTAACTGTATATACTTATATGTCTACATCTATAAAAGAATAAAATCCTCACAACGCTAGAGTAGTCTCAGTATAAAAGACACAATTAACATACATTTCCATGCTACTTGCACAATAACTTAGTATCAGACACTTCTTTCATCAGACACTTTCATCTCAAACTTCTAGAGACAAAGCATGAAGGATCGGAATGTGTTTTAAGGTGTTCTCCGTGATCATGGAAAACATCATAATTTTAGTATTATTTATTTCAAATTAAGCAACTTTCCCTGTGACCTGCATGTTTTATTATTAGCATACATTTGAAAAAAAAATACCTTTATGCTTAGTTTGCAGCACAATGGACACCACCATTGAAGGAAGTGATACGGGATTATGAAACAGATGCTTCAAGGAGCTCTAAGAACTTTTTTTTTATTCATCTAATGAATTTAGAAGAGAGGCAAAGGAAAAATAGATTTCCAATATGGGACCTCTCATATGAATTCTAGTTCTTCATATGTGCAAAATACATGGGCAGAATTAACAGATGAGCTCTGGCAATACTTTAACAGAATACATGAAGGCAGAGTCCTAGTCTAACCCTTTTCCCCTGAAGGCCACATCTGTGCACAGCAGGCGAGATCATCTCCAGAATTCTACAAAATAGCAAAATTATTGAGTTTCAGATGGAGGATTTCTTACTGAGAGCTACAGCAAACAAACTAGTTCATGGTCCAAATACCACATTTTAAAATTTGACAAAAGAATAGTTTTGACTTATCAAGCATGGAAAATTCTCTGTATTCAGACTAACATCTGAAACTGCTTCTAACAGAATGCTACCCAAATACAAATATCATAACAGTGAGTTGATACCACACTGGTATTTCCAGTTTGCTGAAAAACTTGTTCTCTCATTCTCATCTATCATCGACAAAGGAACATAGTTTAGACAGCCAGTTTTATGTCAAAATAACAGAAATGGGGGTGTCAAAATTATTTTTGTTATTTGCTCACATGTTTTCCATTGTTTTCAGACGGTACTGTAATGCATTTATCTCTTGCAGAATTCAGGTCCCCTTCACAAAACATACCATCTGCTATTGCACTGAGATGGAAAACAAGAAAGTCTTCCCTTATCTGAATGAATGTGAAAGTTAAATCTGAGCATCGAAAAAGTTATGGATTTTCTAAGAAGTTAATCCTGAGTGCTTGCACACAGACTGTATCAAACAAATTTTTTTCTAATTAACTTAGGCAGACAACCGAGTCAGAGAACTAAACAACATGGCTGCATCATTTAGCCTGGATACAGTCGTGTTTCAGAGCTATCTTATCATCTAACACTAAGACATAAGACAGCCCATTACCAATTAAAACTTATTTCAAGTAGGTTAGAAAAGAAAGCACGCAGCCATCAAACTCTGGTACAGCTAAACAAGGCACAGCTGGTCCTTATTGATTCTTCACACCACAATTCACAGTGAGCACTTTGTTTTCTGCAGTTTCAAGAAATACGGGCATTTTAAAACAGGATTTTCAAAACAGGAATTTTATAAAACAAAGTAAAATGGAAGCACTCTGGGATATATGCGTACATCTGTACACACGGACCCCAAGAGCCACCACATCTCGACACGCGATGTTCGCCCATCCACACGTACACAAAGTCTGCAGAACACACTGGAGTAACTGGGATGTTCTATGTACGGGGAACACTTCGGTTCAAACTTTTCATCGCAAGTGCCCGAACACCGCTCTGGTCCGGCCCCGTTAACACTTTGCTGCTCTCTGCTCTGTCTCTCACCGGCCCCATCGCGCTCCCCGGGCTCGGGGGGCGTGGGGCCACCAGATCCAACCCGGGGCCTTTTCCCCGCCGGAGCCACCGCGCCCGGGGCGGCTCCTCCCGCACGAGGCGAGCTCTTGCGTTTCTTTTCCCAAAGAAAGTTGTTACGGCGAGGAGAGGCCCGGCCGATCGCCCCTGAGCCCCCGCGTCCCGCGGGAGGAACGGGAGCGGCGCCGGGAAGCGGCCGCGGCCTGAGGGACGGACGGACGGCGCCGCTCCCCCCGAGCTGCCGCCTCCCGCAGCGGCGGGGCCGGCGCAGCCCCCGCTGCCCTCCCCGCCTCGTTCGGAGAAAAACAGGAACCCGACCGACCCTCCCGGCCCCGGGGCGCACCTGCGGGCCCCAGCGGCGGCCCGGGGCCGGGCTGCCCGTCCTCGCCGAAGATCAGCCTGAAGTCGAACTCGTCGGTGGCGCCGCAGTTTGCCGTAGTCATGGGTTTGGCCGGCGAGGCGCAACGAGACCCCGTCGCCCCTCAGGGCCGCGCCGGGTCCGGCCGGGCTGCGCTCGCCCCTCAGGGCCGCCGCATAACACCGGGCGGCGGAGGGGCCGGAGGGGGGGCGGCGGCGCGAGCGGCGGCTGCGGCCCCAGCGCAAGCTCCGGTGCCCGGGCGCTTCTGTCACTCGGGGGGGGCGGGCGCCTACTCCGGGCTGAGCCTGGACCCGCCCCCGCGCCGCGCCCCGGGCAGCGCCCCCCGCCCCGGCCCGCCCCGCCGGGCCCTCCCACCGTCCGTCCGTCCGTCCCTCCCGCGGTGACGTCACGGCACCGACAGCGCCCCGTCACCTCCGACCGCGCCACCGAGGAACTGAGAGAGACACCGCCTCGCCCCGGGCCGCGGGGCCTGCCGGGAGTTGTAGTCGGCGGTCGGCGTCCAATCAGACGCAGCCAGCGGCTCGCGGGGGGCGGGGCCGCTCGCGGGGCGCGGTGCCACGTGTCGGCCCCGCCGCCGCCGAGCAGCGCCCGCCCCGCTCCGTGCGGAGCCCGAGCCCGAGCCCGAGCCCAGTCCGAGCCCGAGCCCCAGCCCGAGCCCGAGCCCAGCCCGAGCCCAGCCCGCTCCGGGAGCCCTCCTGCGAAGCGCAGACGGCCCCGCGCCAGAGCAAAGGGGCAGAATTCCCTTTTGGCGTGCGCAGCGTTACTTTCTAAAACACCGCATGTAAATAGATGGTGCTCTTGGCACCAACTAATGACTCGAATAATTAGGTAGGATGGCGTAAGCTCAGGAATGTCGCTTGGGTAACAAATGCTGGCTCCAAGACTCAAAGCTGTTAGCTCCTTGCCTTCCGGCTCAGTGGGAACAGTGGCAATCAAGCAAATAGAACCACAGAATATTGAGCTGGAAGGATCCCCCAGCTCCTGGGCCTGCACGGGACACCCCCAATCCCACCATGTGCCTGAGAACCTGCCCAAGCACTCCTTGAGCTCTGGCAGGTTTGGTGCTGTGAGCGCTTCCTTCGGGAGCCTGTTGCAGTGCCCAGCCACCCTGGCTTGCACTGTGACACTTCCTCATGCGCTTCACTTTCTGGTCACCACAGCTGCTGCACCGAGGTTCTGGAACTCTGGGGAATTCTCCTCCGAAACCAATTCCATAAAGAATTTTAAAGCATGGAATAGTGTCTTCCCAGTCTTGCATTTTGTGAGATCTGCATCTAGAAGTTTTTAACTATAAGGAAACTAATTAAAATATTCCTTAGCAATGTGTGTCATCAATGAAGGGAGCCCAGTAGTCAGCAGGAACTTCAGGATGCTCTGCCTGCATGATAATATACCATAATCTATAGTTTTGCCTTGCACTAAGGTGGAAAGACAAAAAGAAGGGCAAAATAAAATATAGAATTTAAGTTGTTCTTACAGCATGAGCTGTTCCCTGCAGGAGATGGCAGCATAGAAACTGTAACTGTCCTGATGTGTCTGGAATTTGCACTCTAAAAAATCATAGAGCAACTTGAGGTGAGCTTAATACTTGAGTCCTGTGTCCAGTTCTGGGTCCCTCAATTCAAGAAAGACATTGAGGTGCTGGAGCATGTGCAGAGAATGGCAACAGAACAGGTGAAGGGTCTGGAGCACAGGTCCTGTGAGGAGTGGCTGAGGGAGCTGCGGGTGTTTAGCCTGGAGAGCAGCAGGCTCAGGGGAGACTTTATCCCTTTTCCACAACTCCCAGAAAGGAGGGTGTAGCCAGGTGGGGGTTTCAGCAACAGGATGAGAGGACAAGGTCTCCAGCTATGGCAGGAGAGGTTCAGATTGGACATCAGGAAGAATTTCTTCACAGAAAGGGTTGTCAGATATTGGAAGGGGCTGCTCAGGGAGATGGAAGAGTCACTATTCCTGGAGGTGTCCAAAGAATGACTGGACATGGTGCTCAGTGCTCTGGTCAGGATGACAAGGTGGTGATCAGTCAAAGGTTGGACTCAATCATCTTGGAGGTCTTTTCCAACCTAAATGATTCTGTGATTCTATTCTATGGTTCTGACTTAATGAAATAGTCACTGTGTGCTGTAGAATTAGTAAAATATTACATATAATTTAATAATAATCTATTTTAGATTTTAGGTTTGTGCTGAAACTTGGGCATTGATGGGATTTAAACTACTACTCACAAATAGTCAACTTTGCCTATAGACAGTTATGTAATATTCACAGTTTAATTTGTCATGGGATATGAAACATATTAACCAGAATTATCATTGCTATCTCTAAGGTTTCATTACTCAGTTGAAAAATCAGCTGAACTAGTCAGTGTGTTGTGACTCCATGGCCATCTGGAGATTAATATTGTTTGATTCTAAAATAATTCCAATCGTTTCTACGCACAGTGTCTTTCCATGTTTGTTGCTGTTTAGACAGATCCAAACAGGCATGTCATAATCCCAGGCATGCATTTGTACCTGGATGTGCTCGTTAGAGCATATGAAAGAAGGTGAGGAAAGAAGGTTCACGTGAAGAGGAATTAGCTACAGTGAATAATCCTCAGTCCAGAGGCTCTTAACAGAGTGCAGTGACTTCTCTGCGAATTCTCTCTCTGTGCACTTCTGAGGAAGGTAATCAGTAATCTGTGCTGAAGAAGGGAAGCCTAAATGAAAAGCTACTTTGTGACATTACGATTCTAGTGGAAACAGAATGCATAATATTAAAAAATACTTTGCAGAACTTGGGACAGCAGGAGTTTGCCCAAGTTTGCCCAAAATGGGAAGTTGCTTCTAGTGCAAAAGCAGCCATATGTTTTTTACTTATCTTGTAAAGCACTGTCCTTGCCATTATCACTTCCCACACACCACTAGCTATTTCTTTACTGAAAATACATGAGCAGCTACAGCTACAGTTCTTACAACATTTAAACCAAAGATTCATGCTCTTCACGTTAGGGTTGACAATTCCCTCTCCTGAAGAAAGACTGAACCTTTATAAGGAGCTCACACCCAGTTGGCCTGTAGCCTCTTTTTATCTCTAAATCCAAGGTCACGTAGCAAGACAAGCTGGAAAAGTATGTGTAATTGGATTAACTGTGGTTAAGAAAAACCCTCATACATTCTTGAATGAAAACAGATCTACGATGAACGAGTCAGTAAAATACACTATACATAAAATGACTTTTAACAGCTAATTTTTGTCTGAAAGCGTTTGGGTAATCTTGCTTTTCAAAGCAGCTGAATTAGACTTTGTCTTATTGTTAAATAATTATTGTGTCAGATTACAGCAAATGGAGCAACCACAGCAGTTTCCTGTTCTGTTATACCAGTAGATTATTCATTATGCATGTCCCTGGTGAAAAATACAATCAAACTTGTTCTCTTCATAAGGGGGATTTGAACACAAGTATTTGATCCATGTTCTTTGATAAGATGTTCAGAGTATATTTCTAGTGAATATGCTAAATTAAAGATTTTCATATTAATGACTTGTTCATTTTCCTTAACTATAAAATTAATCTTGTCTCCTCTTTTTTTTGTCTCCACTATTCATTCAGAAAGCTATGATATAAGCAGGACATTAGGTATTGCTTTTAGTCTTACCTACTGCTGTCAACTGAAAAAGAAAATGGCCTATATTCCTAAAATAAACAGAGTAATTGGTTATAACATGGTCACCTAGCTAACAAGGCAAGAATTTAGAGAATATGTAAAAGGTGGTATTGTAAGTTATTTACAGTAAACTTTATAAAGCTTTTTACTTCAAAAGCAGATATCTGTCTTTGACTTCAGTACTTCCATTGCAAATATCATCCTCCTATCTTGTCTTCACCATAGCTTTCATTTTGCTGACTCTGTTGTACTGCACCAAAAAGCACATCCTTTCTGCGTTTGCAACTGTAAAGAGAAATACACCTTCAAACCTCTTCTACACAGCTAAAGAGTAATTGGGGTGTGACTAGGAGTGAGTTGGTAAAACAACTGACATGAGTGAGCTCACATCAATTTCCAGGGAATTATGTCAACCTCTGTGCTTGAGGTCCAGGGCATGGATGGCTGATTTGGCTTTTGTTGGCTACTGAAAAATGAAACGGTGGCAGTAACAAGGGCAACTTTATTTCACTTGTGGTTTTGTGAGGAGAAGCTTCTTTTATTTATTCATTTATTTAATATGCATAGGTGGTTTCTGTCCTTGTTGCTTCTAGGCTGTGTTATTGCATCCAGATGGGGATACACCTTGATCTGGTCAGGAGCTGGAGTTATTGCATGTGACTTGAGAAGGAAGGAACGTGCTTCCTGTGGTATTTGAATCCTTTCCAAACTGCGGCTATTTTTTAGGCGTGTTGTGACTTTCGGCTCCAAAAACCTGAGGGCTACATTGTGCTGTGTTTTATTTTCCACACATCATCCGATGCTGGATAGCCAGGAATTCTGGATCTGCAGCCACATCCCAGATCTGTATTTGTGTTGGAGTAATAGGGATTCCTCCCCCCTTCCTATGGGCAGCAAATCAAAGCCAGCTGTGCAATTGTAGCCAGAATAGGCTTTGGAAGACGCATGGTCAGGCATTCGTTCTGCATGATTCAATCAACCAAACAGCCTCGAATTAGGAATATAACACAGAAGGTTGCATTTCATGTGCTTGATCTCATTCCCATTTGTGGTTGAATCTGGACCTGTTTAAAAGCCACACACACCAGCGTGGCATAGAAAGGGCAGATGAGAAAGCACAGAGAAAGAGTCCTGGATTGAGCAGATAGTGTTCCTTGGCTGCAGCAATGGTTATGCCTTTTACAGCTGCTATTGAAGAAAGCATGAGTACAACAAGGGGCATTTTTTGATCAATGGGTATACTTAATACTCTTAAACTCATTTGCAAATGGCATACAAACAAAATTATCACAGCCTTCATGTCTCTTACAGCTAACAAGGCACGTCCATTGTTTAAGCAAGCAGAATGGTGTTCTGCAGGAGAAAGATAATATTTCAGTATTGAGCCTGTGTTGAAGAAGGTTAAATTCAGCAGTCATATAGGAAAGAGGCTTGCATTCTGCACACAAGGTCATAGGTTATTTATATTTAATATGTGACATCTGGCATTTTAAATAATTTCCTTGGCTAATTACCAGTGCCTGGGTGAAATATGAAACTTCTGCCATTGGGGAATTAAAAGCAAAACAAAAACAAAAGTAGATTGCATAGCATTGGAAAGTTTCCTAGCAAAATTAGGAGTTTTGCTAATTCAGGCATTAGAATACACAGTAGCAAAACATAGAGTACAAGACAGTAATTTGACTGAACTTTGATAAATTTTCAGTGAAAATCTACAGTCATCCTTTTAAGTTTTCCAATGTCATGATGTAGTCACACCACTCCTATCTAGATCTTGAGCTTGGTGTTTGATCAATGGGGCATTTGTAATAGCAAGATTACAAAGTTAAAAAAAAAAGGATTGCCTACATGGTGTGTGTTGACAAAAACATACCCACATAAAAACTTAATGAGATCACAGTCTCATGTAACTGTTTTACAGTTTTCCCCAAGAAATTTCATCACTCTCCTAAACCTACTGGAGTCATATTAAATGCATTTTAATATATTTCTCTTCAATATACTTTTACATTAAACAATCATTGCTTTGCTTTATTGTTTGTTTAACATGCCACGTAAAGCAGACATTACTTCATAAAGTTTGCTGCTGCTTTATATTTCTCGAGTTTTACAGACCAGGTTGCAATCCTCCCATTTGGAGGTTACCATCACACATGTTGAAAAGACTAGAGGGTCTAGAAATCTGGCACTGAACTGCATGGCTCTCCTCACAGACTTTATCTTCATAGTATTTTGCTCTCAGGTCATCGAGTGAAAGCAAAGTAAAACGATCAGCTACATTATTACTGATACCAGTATATAAGGACACTCCCAGCACAAGTACTTGTTTCTGAAATGATTGCTTTTACAGATACCTTAGAGTCTTATTACAAAGCCTAAAGTGGTTTGTGAGTGAAATCAGATGACAACCGAGATTGCTACCAGAACAAGAACAAACTCCTTTAATGCACAGTGATGTTTGCGTAAGATAAATATTTGTGGAAACTCAAATGAGGTTTCATAAAAGCTCTTAGCCTTGAAAAAGAAACTAAGATGGCATTTTACTTACTTTCCCATATTTTAAATTTCATTTTCAACTGTTCACTAGCCAGCAGACTGTCCTCTTGTACAGTACTGGGATCTAGAAAATACGGGCTCTGTTCCAAGCTTCCCCTTTCGTGCAGTCTAATTTTCAGACTTCAGAGGGGCACAAGTAACTTGCTATTTATATAGGCACAAACCATTGCCTTAGTTTCTCTCTAAGGTGAGGGTAATATGACTTCTGTTCCTCTTTTCACTTAGATTGCAAATGCATCTGTGTAAGGACTCTCAAGTCTGAAATATTTCTTATACACTCCATTTGAACATTTAAGCAGCCTGGCCAGATGATTTGGGCTGGTATTTCTCTTTGTACTGGACAAGGAGAAGCATCACACAACTGTTGTAGCAAAATGGAACCTGAGTCTCTGAGCCTTTAGCTATTGTATCCAAGGATCTATAAAAACTATGGTCCTTCTGTGGAGTGGTTCTGTTTTGTTCAAGTGTAATGCACATGCAGTTGAAGGTGCAATGTTTTTTTCTGTATTTCATATATGCACTTGAAATAATTTGATCAGCTTAGGTATCATCACAATCTCATGTGCTTAAGTCATCCCTCCTTATATAATCTAAGAAATGATACACAGACTTTGCTTATCCATAAATTGATGTTTCTTCATCAGCATTTTAATTATCTTCAGGGGTAGAAAAAGAGTATTTCTCCTCATTACAGCTTTGCACCATAATTCAGAAGAACTAGAATAGATGTATTACTAAACTTTTCTTGATGTGCCTATTCCCAGGTTTCCATAGGAAGCCTAATGGGCTCACTCTGGAGCGAGCAGGACTGTCAGCCTTGTGCAAACCACTCTCGTGTCCTTGACTCGGATCAGGCTAAGCCAACATGAAACAATAGGTTCCAGTGGTGCGGAAAACTTTAAAGGCTCCCTGGCAGTTTGGATCTGGGACTTCCACCTTTCCTCTGTGGATCCCTTGTGCAGTCCTTAGAGCACATAGGCTCACACCCCTTGCTTAGCCTGTGCCTAATGAGCTTTCTGACTCAATGTCTTAATTTGGACACAACAGGTTTCAGCTGAGAGGTGAATGTGAACACGACTGCCGTACCACAGCTGTTGCAGGTGCTTATGTGTCTTTTTTGCTGTAATCCACCCCAGTCTAAAGTCAAACAGGCCGGCCAGGTGGTTTACGTTTATTTTTGCCTTTGCATTGGAGTAGAGGCGGTGGTTTTCATTAGCTGCTCTTGCCTCTCCATTTTTTAGTTGATTGAGTTTCCGCCTGGCTTGATGTCCAGATTGCAGCATGTAAGAGGGTTGATTCTTCTTTGACAGAGCAAGGGCTGGGAGCTTTAACGATTCAATTTGGTCACAGAATCAATCCTCATTACAGTCAGTCATCTGATATGCTGCCTGGTCCTGATCCTTATCATTCTATTCCTAACCCCTTCCCAAGAATAGGCTTAGCTGCATCCTCTAGCTCCTTATATATTGGCAGAGTGGATTGGGATAAAGGTGCTGCTGTTTATTAAAAATTTATGGAAAGTAGAAGAGACAAAACACAGAAAGGAATAACTGATTAAATACTATCTCAATATTTTTCCTAGCTGGAGAATGAGCTATTCAATTAATAAAGTGATCCCAGTCAGCTCTGGAAGAATATTACTCAGTAAAGGTTCACCCATTAAAATTAATTTAGTTTTGCTGTATTTGCAGTTCCTATATATTTATTCATCAGATATGTGTAAAAAGAATGGTTTGGCTGGTAATTTATATTGAACAAAACAACAGAGTTTAAATGAATGCTCGCATAAAATGGATTTTTAACATGTATTCAAACTAGAACTCTTATTGCAAGGGTTCAATCATGTCACTTAATCATTGAGCAAAAACAAATCATGTGATCAGTCCTTTTGCTTTCATTATCAAAAAGGCCACAGATGCCTGAATATGCACAAATCATCTGTCTACAAATACAAAATAAAATGTTTGACCTGCTGCTTAGTCCTTTGGAGACCAGGGTCTGGTGCTCCCATATGTTAAGAAGAAATGCCACCAATAAGTACAAGTATTATCCAATTAAGAAAACCAGTAAGCGAAAAGGCTAAACTTGTTAAATTCAACATAATGATATTAATCGACTGGTAAATAATTCTGTGAGGACTCTACCAAATTTAAATATATTACCTTCCCATTAAAAAATGGAATTTGTCTAAAACAATTCTATAATCCATGGCATTAAGAGTGATTCATGTTAAAATACAGAATACATCCATTCTAAAACATGATACATACTTTGGAGTGCTCAAAATATTTTTTCTCGTGTATTTCATTGCATAATGTTTTTTTGAGGTATTATAATTGTTTGACTTTGACAGACTCAAAATATGATTACCTCTACAAAATGTCATGTGCCTTTATCATTTAAAATGTTGGCTAGTTAACATTTAAAGCGTTCAAGGCTGCACTGCCTCCTGGGAAAAACAATTAACTATTCAGTTTTATTTTTATTCAGTCTGACTTTTTTTAGAAAGCATTTTTTGACACTGAGGTTCACAATCTGTTGATTAATTAGAAAGCAGACAACAATTGCAAAATGTAGCATTAGAAAATTGCAAGCGTTCAGACTACTCTCTAATTTTGTCATTTATTTCTGGTTTCTGTGATTGTTAGGCTAAAATACCACAATAGTAGTTACACCCAGGTAGTAACATCTGAGAGGCAAAAAATATAAGATAATGGAAACTGGTCACCTCCATGATGATGTGAAAAATACAGACAGGGAGGTGCTAGTAAGTAGTTTTATGGCAATTTTTTCTTTAACTTAATAAACCTTTTTGTTGAACTAAATATACTTAGATAAGAAAAAGCCTCTGGAATCTGCTACTTAGCTTTCCATTTGAATTAAAACATACACATCTCCAGTTTTGCAAAACTAAAAAAAAAGAAGAAACAATCAATCAGCCATGGAGTGGTTTCAGCCGGGCAGGGACTCAGCAGGACTGCATGTACCCACAATCACTATAATGCATGACTTTTTTAGCATGTAGTAGCATTAAGCTGTCCTGAAGGCTCAGCAAAAAAATGCTGAAGAGAACAACAGCTGCCCTTCTTGGTGCTCTCCTGCAGCAGACTCTAATCCTCTGGGTTTATACAGTTGTTCAAGAAACATTAAAAGGAAAAGCCTTCTAAAGCACCAGAGGCACCAAATGGGACATTGCTTGCTCCAAGTTTTATCTGTATTAAGAAAAAGTTGTATTTTATGCTTTAATATTTTTAACAGTAGCACCTTCCAAAACCAGTCAATGTATTAAAGATCCATATCACAGAATGCAGTTTTGTATTTATTATCACAAAGGGAGGGGTGTGTCTGCTACAGTATGACCATAAACTGAAAATGAATCTTTTCCAGTCAAGACAGTACATGAAAGTTATTCGTCTAAGCAGCTTCCAAAGTTGTAAACCCAGTTCAACTGGCTACCAGGCTCTGACTGTGCTTGGCTCAAAACAATTGGTACAGACCAGTGAATTAGACAAAAGATCAAACTAAAAATAGTTTCAACATTAGTATTTATATATCTTCAGAGTATTAAAAATAGTCTTACTGGATTTCTTGGACTTTTTCTCATTGGGGATTCCCTAACAAATAATATTGAGGCTGTAATAAAATTGATGGTAAGAGTTTAAAATTAAGCTTTAAAATTAGTGTAGAAAACATTTGTAAGCCAAGAAATGTTAGAGCAGAACTTGAAAGAAATCCAAACTTTTCAAGGCATAGAACTGCACATAGGATATCCAAGCAATGTTAACTCTTTCCTACATTAGTCCTTCAGTTGGAAAATCAATTTGATCTACTTTTTAATATGCTTTTAATCTGAGATTACAATCTCTTCTTACAGTAAATGATGTCAAGCTTTTGGTATTAATGTATTTCTGGTGTCAATAACTTTGCGAAATATCTAAAACTCTTCTGTTAATTAATGGTAACGTCAGTTGTCTGTGTGAGGCTTCATGTTAGGAAATAGTAGCTATATGTGGTTTATATTGCTAAGGGAATCACAAATAAGAGGTCCTAAAAGGAAAGGAATGGTTGCCAGTAAACTGTACAAGACCAAAGGTTAAGTAACTCTCAGAACATGGGGTTATGGGTTGAAGTAGTTAAAGGGAAAATATCCCAGAAATACATTTCAGAAAATAAACTAATTAACCCATAATATCACCAGAATGACAGGTATTTAAACAAAGGAGAAAGGGTGGATATAATTCCTTTTTTGGGAAATCTACTTCAATATTTATAACTTAACCGGCCCAAATATGACTCAAAATTAAAAATTAAATTAGAATTATGTAGGATTTAAATTCCTTTGTGCTTAATATCCTTGCATTTCTAAGTAATGGCTCAATTGCTCAAGAAAAACAGTATTCTGGAAGGAAAGGTTTTATACTTTTTCTGCTTCCATTCAGGGTGTATTTCTCTAACACCTTAAGCCAACCTAATTTACAGTTGCCCTAGCCTGGCCCTCCACCCTGGCCTGGCTGCTGGGTGATTTGTGCTGATGTGAGCACTGCACACTAAGGCAGCTCAGGGACCTCCGCCAGTGAAAGGCTCGTGCTCCAAAGAAAACAACTTTTTGTCTCGGTTCCCTGAACTGGCTCATTATCCAGTAGCGTGAGTGGCACAAGGGAGGGAGCTCAGCCAGCTCAGCTTCAGCCTCGTTGGACAGGAGCTCCTGGAGAAGCCCGGGGACCCTCAGGTTCCGTGGTTAGCCACCCTCGGGGAGCCCCAGCGCCCGCAGGCTAAAGAGTCACACGAACTATAATTAGCTTTAGGCAGGTAGTGAATTAAACAGATGAAACTTCACCAAACCCGATACTTCCAACATGGGAACAGTAACATCTTTCAGCAGAAAAGTCACGAATGGCCCAGCATGATTTGTTATAAGCGGTTTGGTAGAACCAGCACAGGAAAGGTGCAGTGGGATCGCTGCTCCAGCTGGACGTTTCCCTGTGTGCAAAGGGGGGCTCCACACACTTTCTTCCCTATGACCCCCTTGTATGAGAACTGCCCAAACTCACTAAACCGGATGGAAATGTCTCACTCACTTTTGCTGTGTTAATTTTCTGCCTGGGGCAGAACAAGGTGGGAATGGAGTAATTTTCTTTTGGAAGCAGGTTTTTCAGCTCACCTCAGCTCAGCCTGTGGCTGTTCCCTCTCGGGCTGGGGACTCATGTCCTGGTGGGTGCTCGGGGAAGGGGTGACCTCCCCCAGCTCGCTCAGTGACACTCCCTTGCAGTCACAATTTAAATAAGCCACACTACCCACACAGCTTGAACTGCAGATCTTTCTCTGGGAAAATCAGGATGGAACCTGCATCTCAGTCATAACTTTATCACCTTAGTTTTCTTCGCCAACAGCCCACCTGCCTATGCCTCAGAGCCAATCCTCTGAGGTATTCGATGGGTGTGTACCAGAGTTCTCTCATTATGCGCCAATTTCGCAATGAGGCCACAACAAACATGTTAAAGACAGGGCTTTGCATGTAACCTTTTCCTGTTCCTCTATTGTTGTCTCCTTCTCCATAAAATTAAAACAAAAAGAGCAATTTGTATCAACTGAACACATCTAGTTTCAAAATTAAGGTATTGATAAGGATGAATCTGTTGTTTCAACAGAAATTGTTAATTGCTTGCCTTGTGCCACAAACTGCAGAGATGGGGGCAGAAAAAAAAAAGGCTTTTAAACCACAGGCTATCTGAAGGTTTGATCAAAGAACAGTATATGGAGAATGAATGCAGGGCAGCAAAGGCATAATCACAGGTTTCTGACCTACAAGACTTGCAGGAAAAGCCAGCCCAAGTCAGGTACAGTACAGAAATCACTGGAATTGGTTCAATTTGACTGAATGCCAGAGCACACTCTAATCCAGGGAACAGAGCCAGACCTGACCCCATTTGCAGGACCTTTGTAGCTGTTTGAAACATGTATCTTTACTGTGCCAGATAACAAACCAAAGATGATATTAGTCTAGCAATTAAAGAATAATTAGCAGAAGAAGCAATGCTTTGATCCATACCAGTTACTTAGACTGCCATTAATGCCAACTGGGATGTATTAAGTACAGATTTTTCTCTAACAATGTTTTAATCCATTTGAACAAATAAATTAATTTAGGCTACATGATAAGTTATAACACCTAAGTCTCAAAACCTCCTCCCTTAGAATCAGCAACCTAGCCATTAAGGTAAATTGAAGTTACAACTACAAGTATTAGGAAATAAATTTAATATTTGCATCTGTTTGTACTCCGAGGCTTATGAGAATATGGCGTTAGGCAATGCCAGTGTAATGGTTTGCTCCTTCCCTCTGTGCCCTGCAAGCATGCCATCTGCTCAGCTGCCTCAGCAGAACCATCTGTGAGACCACCCTGTGAGCCAGACCAAGGGAACTGACCCAGCTGCGGGCTGTGTTTGGGGGGAGAAGGGAGGATTGCCCAGGTCGGCTGAGTTCCCCCCGATCTGATGCACAGAAAGCCCCACACAGAGCTGTGTCAGCACGGCCACGCGGGGACGGTGCAGCGGCTGCAGCAGGAACACACAGCAAGGATGTCTAAAGTTAGTTCTGCTGCCAAGGGCTGCGTGTCATGAGACAAAACCACAGCAGCAGCCCCGGTCACTGGCCATGCCCACGGCAGGCAGCAGCCCCAGAGAAACGCTCCAGCTCTGAGTCACATCCATGTGCCCCAGGAGCAGTAAAAGCCCCTGTGAAGGAGCATATGAACGGTGAACAGATGGTACCTCAGGGATAAAGGCTGTGAATACATTGCTGCACGGTGACTTTAGAAGAAAAGCTGTGATGAGGCTGATCGGCAGTGAAACTTGGAGAAAGTGAATCTGAACAGTAAATAATGAGGCTTATTGCAAGTGATAAATACAGGGCTATTGAATTGTTTGCTATGGAATTTCCTCATGTTAACCTTTGTTTTAAAGATATTTTGCATTCAGTAAAGAGAAGGATAATCACTTTAAAGCATCATTGTCAGAAAAATGTATATGAGATAGTAAATCGGGAAAAACAGGCTAAAGTTACTTCAAATATGAGAGAAGCTTTAAAACACTTAGACAACAATTCATCAATTTCCCCCCTCCCCACAATTCACAGCAGTAACTCTGAAAACAAACAATTTGTCCGCTAGGGATGATTGTTGTTCTAAGCCAAGGCCCTGATGAATGTAATTTTTAGTCTCAGATATAAGGAAAGCTACAAAAGGTTAAAAAATGTGGGTACAGTTTAGATAAACATCTAAGAGTTTGGAAATTCATCTGAATGCTTTCTGTCAGAAAAAAATGTGCCATAAGTCTTGTGAGAAAAAGGCTTATTTGTGATGTTGGCACTTTTATTTCTGTTCTCAGCTGGAATATGATGAGAGTAGGCAACCTCACACATTGTGTTTTGTCTTCAGGAGTTGTGGGGAAAAAGTTCAGTTCTAAAAATAGAAGATTATGGTGAGACTTTTATCCTACGTAAACTCCCTTTGCCTCTTGTTACTAAAAGAGACAATGGGATAGCAATGTAAAATTTTGCTTAGCACTGAAAAGTTGCATGCAGTTGAAAAGAGAATTGTTTTCATTTTACAAGATTAAAAAGCCCTCATATATTCAACTTGAAAGACAACTTCTGTTCTGATTTTTAGTTACATGGCACAAAATCAAAAATGCCTCTCAGTTGACTTGAATTGTATTTCTGACACCCACCAAGTTCTTATGGCAGTGCCTAGAGATGAAGCTTCACCATACACAGCACTAGGACTGGATCTTAGCAACAAATGGAGTAAGTAGTCTACCATCAATAAGTTACCTCCAAAAACTATGTTTCATTTCCAAAATGCCTTAGAAATTTGTAATTTCAAGTCAGTTGGATGTAGCCTCTAATATTAGTGATGAAAATGAAACTTGAAAATTTAAATTACTTAGACTTGTTGAAATTTTTCTACCAAGGGTTTTATGTGACAATTACACATATGTGCAGGCAAGGGCCATGGTGTACATGTAAATTTTGAGTGCTCTGTCTCACCAGGGCCAGCTGAAGAAATCATATCTCTTCCATAATGGCAATTCTCCCTTTTGATAGATCAAGGAGTTTTTTATCCTGATACTAATGGGTTTGGTTTATATTTCCTCTTAGAGCTCTGCTGGGAAGCCTTTAATGTTTCTAATGTCACAGACATCCACATCAACAAAGGTAATGAATATCTACAGGACACGGTCTGATAAATGCTGCTTTTGTCAGCATTTGTCTCCTTGTTCCTTCCTTTTCTTTCTGCCTTGTTGCCCTCAAAAAACTGTTCGGAGGGGGTGGCAGTGATGTGGAGAATACAGGTTTTAACCTGCAAAAGTTCCCTGATCCACCAATCAGACTTGCACTATTAGGACCAAGGAGATATCTACTTTAAAAGGGTCACACACAGCCGCCCATGGTCTCTCCTTCTCCCCCTGGATAAGGTTGCAATTTCACACCACTTTTGTATGAACAAGCTTGTTGTTACTGACTCTCACAGTTTATTGGAAAATTAAAAATTAAAATATGCAGACTATTTTATAACCCCACATGAATGTACAAACTTCCAAGATTCAGTGTGTTTGCTCTCCCCAAACCAGATACACAATATAGGTATTTGTACGTAAAAGTTCACAGACAGAATTTTAAAGGCTCTATAACACACCAAAAAGAGCTGTTAAGCAGCTGCTCATTCCCCACTTTTATGAATAGAGGGCTGAGTTATTACTCTATATAATAGAGTACTTGTTTTTCCATGAGGTAGGAGGTAATCCCTAACACTCAGTCTGTTTACAGGTCAGATCTGCCTCCCCAGTGATACTCCCAGAGCCTGGTATATTTTCTAAAGGGCAGTGGGACTAAACTAAGTACCTTTCACATACTGACCAGGGTATATGCTCCCTATTTAGAACCTCTATAAAGAGATTCCAAAGAATATGCTTTTGTTTTAGGGAACAGAGGCACATTTTTGTTTTGCTCCTCCCCTCCTAAATCTTTTCCTTCAGAAATGACTCCTGCTAATCCTTCATGCTTGTGTTTTTTTAATCTATAGACAAAAAACTGGAGCCAGAAGTCAGAAGAAAACTCAAATACATAAATCCTTTTAAAAGAGCTTCTATCTTATCTAGGCTTATATAGATGTGGTAGGAACGTGGAGACTGGAGCCAACTGTATTATTTTTGCCAATCTGCCTTCAAGTGTGAATAATGGTCCCAAAAGTTTATATGCTTTCCTAGATATATGTTACATGGCTCACAGATAGCTGTGTAGTTTGTCTGTTACCTATCCCAGCAGCTGTGAGAAATACCTGGATTCCTCAGGAAGACCTATTGTTCAAGATGTCATCATCTTATTCATTTAGAAAATAATAAATTCTCAGGAGCAGCATCAAAGAGTAGTGAAAAAAGGTTAGCGTGGATCCTGGGACAACTTTTTTTCAATTCTCTCCCCTGGACCTTTCCCTTGTCTTTTTCCATCCCTTATGCTCTCTGGGACCAGTTCAGTACAGAGGATTGCTCTGCAAACCTTGGCTTCATTCACAGCCAAGTAAAGCAAAGGATCAGACTCATCTGCCTGTCTAGAGCAATCAGAACTTCAAGTTTATCATTCAGAAATCATGCAGGCCATAAGCTGAACATTTATTTGGCCTCTGTATCACAAGGGACTTTGAGAATGGAGTTTCCATCTCCCCTGCCTGAGAAGGAGCATTACTGAATTTGAGGACATGGTCAGAGTTATGCAGCTGGTCTGTATTAAGAGATGAGCTCCTTCACATCACCTATAGCTGCCAGTCCTCTCAGATCTGCCAGTCTGGCTACACATGGAGCCACTCCCTAACCTGATTCTGTCAAAATAATATGTTTTTTGTGGCAAATTATTAGACAACCATAGGAAAGGAATGAAAGAAAAATGTTCCTTTTTGTTGGTCCCTGTTACTCCTGGGACTGGACAAGGTTCTCTGTGACAGTTGGTTACTGTGCCTCTTGATAGAAAGTGAATGAATACCATGATTTAGAAGAAAAGAGTGAAATCTCACTAGGAAACCTTAGGAATATCACAGGAATAGCAACTGTATAGCAGTTTCTTTAAAGAGAGGAACTGATGGCCATTTGGAAAAAATTTATATTTAATGATCTGCAAGGTTTAGCCTCTGGCAGCTCTATTTTAAAAATAATCTCTTGCAATTAAAACCAGTTAACTCAAAAACTGCTGCAAGATGAAATATATTTGTTCTCTTGTACACACTTTAAATTGGCACAATTTTTCTTTTGCTGCAGACTAACTTCCCTCCATATATTAAATGTTGCTATCTGCATACATAGAGAAGAGGCACAGCATCTGTTACTCAGTCAAGAAACAAGTCTGAGTGCCTTACTGCCAGGAAAGACAACTCACTTTGTACAAGAATGCTATTTGTCTGTTAGACATACAAGAATCCACTTAGCTTCCATTTCAGCTCATTTGTAGTTGCCAATATCTACCCTTTAAATACTTCCAGCTGCCACTTCTGTGTTGAAAAGGTATCTGTTTTCATCTTTCATTTAGGACTGAGACATTGTCCAAAGCATCTGGCAATGTGGGGCCCTGGGTAGCCCAGGAACTACATAACCTGATTCAAAGGCATCCCAGAGGGGAATAAAGGAGGTTCCTGAGTGGTTCTTCTGGCAGCAGTGGCCATTTGTTATCAAAAAATTCCACCTAACAAACCCACTTTCTCTTGCAGACCCTGCATCAGTTCCCCAGTGAAGTTGGCCAGATAGTTACACACACAGTTACACTTGCAGAACTGAGAGTGTGATGCAGGGGCCGGAGGAGATTTCCACTGTGCTTTTCTAGAATGGGCTTCACAAGTCACACTTGCAAAACTGACTTGACCACAGTGCATCCAAATCATAGACAGAGGAATTCAGCCTACACAGACACTAACCCAAACCTCTCCCATAGCACTAATTCCCCAGGCAAACATTTACAAGTAGACTGTGGATTCAATAATGATTTCAAAATATTTGTTTTCAGGAAACAATAGTGGGAGGATAAAGGAGGTAGAACAAGATATTTAATTTCAGATTCTACACTTGAATGCCTTGTTTATCAGCTGCCATAATCCCTATTGAGAACTAGCAAGAAGTAATAAAATGTCTAGGGCTTAAAAGATACAGTCTTCCCTAACATCACCATCTAGGCTCAGAAATGCAGATTTGCATCACAAACTTGCATTGCTGCCATATGAATCAAAATCAGTGGCTAGACCACCTGAACTACAACTATTTTAACCATTCAGTAACTCCCCAATGTGTCTGATAGTATATGGACACCGTAGGCATTTTTAGAGCTACAGCTCATGAAAGCACAGCCAGCCTGGCTGTAGAGCAGCTGTTGCTAGCAAAACTCTTGCAGCACAGATTTCATTGCAGGGGTGCATGATGTTCTACAAAACTGAATAAATACTTGAGAAGTTTAGCCAGATCAGAGATCTGTTTCAGTCTAGGTCTTCTGCCAGTAGCCAGTCATTTTAACTGGTATTTTTAACAATACAACTTCAATTACATGGAAATAACATTTGTCTTAACTGCTCACAGAAATCACAGAACTTATGAAGCAAACTGCTTCCCAATGTATCATATCCTTGTTCAGGAGGGCTCTTTTGCCATGTTTTTCATCATCTGTAGGGATAATTTAATGCAAAAAAGCTGCAAGTCTCATTTGACTAATATGAACTGCTGGGAGGTATTTCTCTGGGCCTGAAGCTAATGAGGCTTTGGCTGTACTGACCTTTTCTAGGTGACTAATACTGGCCAACAGTCCCCATTTTCCCTCTTTAGGCACTCTCCATTGCCACATACCCTTTCTCACTGAGGAGCCATCCCTGCTGTTGTGCCACCACTAAGACTAGTGTGGCCCCAGAGTGAATCAAATCAAGGAACTGATTCAGCTGAAAAATAAAAGCAACCACAAGCAAGCATCTGTGTTGGCAAAAGGGAGGAGGTAAGAAGCAAAAAAGGCTGCAATAAGAAGCAGAAGGCAAGGATTTGATACCTTGGTTCGAACCACAATCTATTATGTGAGCCTTGATAACATATAGTGTGTCTATTCTAACAGAGGATCTGGAACTGTAAAGGGATGAAATTACTGCTGAGTGTGAAAGAGTTCAGAATAGATGTCAAGTCAGCCTTCATAGTCCTTTGTCTTAGCTGTATCTCCACTTTTCAAGAAAGAGAGAGTTTTGAATTCAATGCTACAGGAGTTTATTCAGTAGGTTTGAGTGTCTCTGGGAAATGTGTGTTGTTTCAAGAATAATTAGTCCAAGAATATAATGGCAACAAAGTTCAAATACAGTGTCCTTCCAATACACCTTGAGACTCAGGGACAGGTAGCAAATTCTTTAATTGATGGTCATTCAATACCCCTTTTTGGCATTCTTCAGTTCACCTCCCATCTCAGTTAAATATAATACATCCCACAAAAAAATCTCATGCAGTCCCCATGAATTATTGCATATCAGTTCCTTCTTCTTAAGTGCACAATTAAAAAATTTCAAACACAAAAGAGCTTGGAGCAAAATTCCTTGGCTAAATAGCTTTTAAGTTTGTGAGAACTTAGATCCAAAGTATGTTACTGCAATCCATCTAATTCAGCTAGCATTTCATCCTTTATAAGTAATTCAGTCTAAAGCTTTATGCTCAACTAGTGAAAACTTGAAAAAATGCTGATTTCAAACAATTCCCTGTCAACAATCATATATAAGAAAGTACATCAATACTTCTCATGTATGTAATGGGTAGATCTGAATTCAGGACATCATCCAGGATCTCGGAGTCATATCTAAATTACCAATAAAAGCACTCATGGAGATGGCAAATAATTTCCCCCGAAATCATGTTACCCCAGTTCCAGACTCCTGACTATTTTAACTTTCTGCTCACCAGTTCATCCACAACACATTCTTTAAGCTGCTTTGTATGCTTTTCTTTCTTTGTCTTGATGATACCATGAGTCCCTCAGCTTCCTCCTCCTTCACCACATCCATCCTTGTCACAGAGCACAAAAAGTGCAAAAATATGTAGTCCAGCTTCTCCTCTACTCTTGTGAAAAATGGGTCAGTCAGCTTTGTGCTCCTCCCTACCTTTCACCCTTTGTAGTTATATCCTGTCTGCTCTATTGTTCAGCTTCGTTCTTTTAGATGGTAAATTCTCCACAGCAGACACTCCACGTACTCTTAGCACATGGACTATTTTGGATTTTCCTATCATCTACAGGATAAAACTATATTCCACACAGACCTGAACTTTTTCCTCATATCAACCCAATGAATTACTAATGTTTTTGAGTCAGAAAAGTAATGTCAGAGTCTATTTTTAGACACTGTGTTAAGTTTCACTCACTTTTGATAATCTACATTTTCCTTTTATGGAGCTATGTTTTGTTTATGGCTCAGAAATTGTGCATGAGATCTCACATGATGACCTTTAAAATAAACCAAGTTTAACATCTTGATATCCACAGTGGCGTGGGAGTCTAAAGATGTGGTTGCAGATACCTGTTTCTCGTTAGAAGGAAGCTAATGACAGATCATGCCACTTCCTCACTTATCAAGGAAGATCCTCTTGATTTGAGTTTTTTGTTAAACTACAGCAGTTCACCATGCACTGGGGGTGTATTTCTGTTATACAGATTCAAGTTGTTGACAGAGCTCACTACTGTACATTGTTCATTAATTGATTAATTCACAGAAATGAACAGAATAATACCTATACAAAGATTATGAACTTGTCTGTGCAGTATTGAGTAGTCAATAAATGTGAAGTATACTGGACAGAAATTTTCCAGACAGTTCCCAGTTCAATCACAAGGAAACATAACAGAAAAGTGCATCTGTTGGTCTGTATCTTCTGATGGCATTAATTTCTCTGCTAATTTGCATAGAAGTGCCAAAGACTGAAAATTATTACATTCTTTTAGGAGATCAGCTGCATTACAGACAGTAACTGAACAAACTCCACAGACGCCCCTATCACTGCCCTGAGTCCTGATCTGGAGATACTGTACTTGAAAAGACTAGGAAGTATTTTAATTGCCCTTTTCTTTTTCTGCCACTGATGTTTGTGCTGAGGTTGTCAACAGGATGTTTCGTACACACATGCTCTTGAAGATCCCAGCTGCAGTGTGAGTAAGGAAAACCAACACTGGCAGCAGTTGGATGCTGCCAAGTGAGCCCTACAAACCTCAAGGAAGAAGCTGTAAAATGCTCTCTACTACAGAAACAATCTTTGCAGACCAAAGACTGGAAAACAATCGACATATATTTTTGTCACCCCAGCTAAAACCCTTCTTGAATGGAAGTCAATACCTGCACAATACTGTTTAGGTGTAACAGCTGCACCACAAATTCAATTTAGTTCACCCAGGGATGCAAGAAAGGCTTGCAAGAAAGGATTAACAAGGTGACTATTTATGTTCAGCTAAAAAGACTGGTCAGCTTGACATGCCTACTCTAAATACTGAAGTGGAAGAAAATAAAGGTGTTTACAAAAGCTAAGTTTAGCTTAATTAACTTAGGCTAAGAAAACAACTGAGCAGGAGCTATCCTGAATTACCATTTGAAAACTTTCTTCCTGACCCACATAGACTTAAGTGAGGAGTATCATCAATATGCTAAGATTAGCTTTTGTCAATATCCCAAAATTTGTTAAAAAGTTGCAGACAGCTTCTTTAAGGGCTGAATTGTATTTAGTGAAAATCAAGTTAAGTCACAGTCCTAGAACAGCCAATAAAAATTCCTAATTCAAGAAGGAATACAATTAGCTGCTCACTGTGAGTCTGCACTGTCAGTACAGTGACATGGGGGTTCTAAAGCACAGGGGAAGTGAGAGGGGTGAACTGTGTGGGTGAAAAGTTCTCTCCAAGTAGGTGATCTGGTGAATTCACAGGCTGGGCTGAGAGGAAAACAGTACACAATAGCAGTCAGGCAGTGATAGGTGAAGATGCAAGATGTTTTCTAACAGGATGAGGTTAGCTCTTCCTTTCATGAAAATATATCAACCTTTTCTGTAAAATCTCTTCTTCATCTAAATTGATTTTAATGGAGAGGTATGAAGAAAATAAAGTGTGGGTGGATCAAATCTGTTTGTCTTTAGTGTGTTTCTCTACAAAGTTAAACGGAAACTCTTCCCTCCATCCTATTATGAACTGTATTTGTTCCTGTGACATACGACATCACTTCAATAAACATTGTGTTCTACATTTTGCCTCTAACAAAGAATGGAGAATCTTACTACAGACGTGTACTAAAAATGAACACAATTAAAAGGGGAAAATGTTTAATCTGTGGGTAAATGCTGTATCAGTACTAATGCACAGAAAGACAGCAATGACCAATCTTTTTTTTTTTTCCTCTCACTATCCCTTCACCCAGCATCACTGCCATTATGGGATATGCACTCTCAGGTCATACTGCACAGTCATGCATGTTACCAACACCAGCGAGCAAACTACCACTGATTTTACAATCTACATGGCAACACTTGGCATGCTGATAAAAGTTAATGGGAGAGAAGGTAATTCATTAAATCCCTATTAATTCAGCATTCACAATGCAGTATTTCTGTAGCCTACAAGCTATAAACTTTCTAAGAACTACAATTGTTTTCCATGTTGAGCCACAGTAAAATATGAAAGCTGTTATTAGCTGTAATAAGAGAATGTCACAGAGCAGCATGACATAATTACCATGCTACTGATGTGACAGGTAGGCATCATGCTCTAACTGTACAGCTATTTAGCACCTGAATCCTGCAGTCCCAGTACTGCACCTCTCTGAAATCCTACCATTCTGATGTCCTTGTGAACACTCCAGCTTCCACTCCTTTCCACCTACAGATCTGAATACACAATGTTAAATTAACTTCTAAAAAAAAACCCCAACCCTTACAAACACCCCTTTTGTATGCCATACAGGGGAAATAAATGCACACTTCTCTTCGAGTGAAACTGCCCCATATTGTTTTTAACACCCTTCAGATCTCATGGGTTTTGTGGCTCGTATAGGTGCCTCTACCCACACATGTTTACTCGTGTTCTGTCTGGTGCCCAGGATTTGGGTCTCTTTCATCACAAAAGAAAACAATGGTTTCAGCTTTTAAATTTTTTGTTGCCTGGGATTTAATGAGTATGTAGCTAGAATGGATACACAGCTGGCCAGAAAGTTTGCTTTCAATTTTATAGCGATTCAGAGAGCTAATGAAACAGTAACTACCACAAAGAAAAAAAAAACAAAACAAAGTATTTGCTACCTGAAAACTGCAGTAGTCCATTTTTTAAAGTAAATAAGCATACACTGAACCAAACCAGGTAAATCACTGAGAAGCCTCACAATGAAGTTCAGTTACAGCCTTATTTTTTTTTTACTCAAAAAGAATATTTTCGAACACTCAAGATTAGAAAAGGTAAAAATGTACTAGCTTTAGTTAACTATCTTCATAACGCTCACTTCTCTTTGACCACAATGAGGGAAACCACTTTATCAGTTTCTGTGGAAGAAAAAGAAGAAGAAGAAGAAGAAGAGGGCCCATGAGCAGGTGCTGACAATCCATGCTAACACCTGTGCACAGGCAGTGGCAAGTGCACAGGCATGCATGGCAACCTAGCACTGCTTAGAGAAGTTTGCAAATCAACAAAAAAAAAAAAAGTATTAGAAAAAGGACTGTGTTTATACAGCTTTAAATCAGCTAAAAAGTAGGTTGAAGATCTGTATTCAAATCCAGTTCTGCCAGCTCTATGCAACAGAATACTAATCAAAAAATGCATGTTCACAACTATACATAGATTATATCCATTGGTTCCAATCACCAAGCAATAATTTTTAAAGGCAGCTGAACAGGAACACAATGTCATACTGAAGCATTAACAAACGTATGGAGTTTATCAAGGAAAATTAAGTTAAAATGAGTAAAGTATCAGATTTGTTCTACAGTGCTCTCTCTCTGTAAACTCTCACAAGAGGATATCTTGAAGACAATTATTTTCTAAAAACAGAAAACAGAGACTCCCCACCATACCAGGGTAAGGGAAAAGTATTTATTTGTTTAACTGATAGATGTTTAACAGCAGATTCACATTAGCTCCTGGAACACAGTTTCATTTGGGAGCTAAGTGAACACCACAAGTGAGGCATATTTTAAGCCTCCTCTCACAAAGCCCACTGAGGTTAGAGCTCCTTGGAACACGGGTGACTGAACCAGACTCCCCCTGGAGCTCAGCAGTTCTTCTCCTTAACTGACCTAGGCAACTGTTTTTTAACAATACACGATGCGTGCTCTCTTCAGCACAGGCTTGCTTTCCATGTTTAGCTTTTAATGTTTTTCATCAGCTTTGTCATCAGCACCTCTGACTCAAAGCCTCAAACATCAGCCTCCTGCACTGTGGCACAGATGGAACCGAAGCCTTACAGGCCATCTCATCACTCCTTCACTCGGAGTCCAAATACAAGCAGGTTCCTGTTTCAAAAGGCAATAGCTCTCATTATGTTGAGCTCCTAGGTTTGATTAAAGAACGGCAGTAAAATGCTTTTGTGAATGAAGACTCTTTCCAGCTAACACCTGTCTGGGACCTCTCACAATCTTGCCAGTTGACGTGTTTGAAAAGCACGTTCTTCTGCATGTCATAACGGGTAAATGAAAACCAAACCAAAACAAAAACCATCCAACCTCCCCCTCCTTCCCCAGCAACCCGAGGCATGCTTATTCTTTGGAGAGCAGCTGAGCTGCCATGTGGTTCACTTGCCAGTTTCTGAAACTGCAGTGCTGGGGAACTCTAGGATTTTGATATTCAAACTCTGTATTTGTACCGCCAACATTTAACCTCACATTCCAGGGCGGGGTTGGGCTCAGAGCCCGGGACATTCCAAAAAGCATTCCAGCCAGCAAGGCCCTGGAGGTAGACCCACAGTGAGTGCATCCACACTAAAGGCTGGTAAAAATATCTCTGCATTCCCATTCACATTTCTAGTAAGCAGAATACAAGGAGGACAAGTTACAGTTCTCCCCATACCCATGGACCACACTTTGGCAGGTATCATTACAAATACTCTCTGCACATCACTACCAAGTAGAAAAATACAACTGCTTTTTTGTTGGCTGATGGTACCCCTGGGACAAAAAGACCCTCCAGTTGCTTCACAGAGTTCCATAGGATTAATAGTGAAACATTTTCACTAAGTAAATACTTAAAATAGAGCACAGCTTTCATCAGTATTGACCAAGTATCATATTCACACGACATTAAAATTTAAAAAACAAAACAAAAGTGAAGCTAAATATCCTCCAACCCAGCTGTGGTCTCAATTGCCACCCTATGCAAGAATGCTGAAGTGCAATGGCCGGATTGGTAAATACTGCAGAAGTCAGCGTATTTTTCTGAAAACAATAAAAAAACCTGCCACCTTCTGTTTCCTGACGGCATAGCAGGGAAGCGAAGGACGCCAGAAACTCATACAGAGTAACCAGTTCCTCTTTAAAAGCAATGCCAATGTAACGATTTCTAGGAGGAAAGCACAGGTCACTGAAGTAATTACTTTACCACCAATGCTGAGAAGGGAACACCTATGATAAATACAATTTTCCTATCTGCAGAACTGGTTAGGATAAATTGAATGATCAAAGTAGGGTAAGTTATTATACTTAGTTGTCACAGAGTTACAAGGAATGAATGTAACAAGAAGTCATTAAATCACAACATTCTGACAAGTACATATACATATATATATATAAAACATATAAATATATATGTGTGCAACTTCTCTTTGGTTCTTCCTGAAACTGATCAAAGGTGTCATATGTTACACTTTCTAGCCATTTGCCAGAATCACAGCCCTTCTATATTTAGCATTAAAAGCTCATTCCAACAGAGTGACTCCTCACTCTCATTTTCACAGGCTCCGTTTGGCCTATCCATAACTGCAGCACAGACAACCCCATTAATGTGTACAACCGGGGCAGAGAGCTAAGAGGAGTAAGGGTAACATTGGCAACCATGTAATAATTTCAGGAAGGATTAGAAAACAGAAGCATCCCCCCCCACCAACACTTAGCACCCATGAGATTTAATACACACACTTTGCAGCCTAGTGTTAACATAGAATTTGTTTCACTCATAGCAAACTATGCAGCCAGTTTTATCCAACTCTGTCCACCAAGCAAGCCAAGGCACATATTCTGTAACATGAGTAGTAAAGCACCTCCAGGCTGGTCCTCATACAACCTGTTAAGGTATCTATCTTCAACTACAGTTACATGTGAATTTTTGACAGCATCCTGCAGAAGTCTGCTCAGCTGTTGACATGAACCCAAGTTCACACCTTCTCAAGCAGCACTGGAACAGCCACCTCCCACCACAAACCTGTGCTCTGATTGCATGGAGTCACTGGCTGGAAGGAAGCAATATGAAAAGGCTGCACAGGCTGGACCTCACTAAGGAGGCACAAGGATGCACATTCACATCACATGACAAAATACTAGAAATAAAAACCTTCAGGGTACAGTTACTGTTATGAAGGCTTTGGCTCCTAAATTAGATGATCCTATCTCACTTCTATAAGAAGTTCAAGTCAGCACTGGCACACTTTGTCCTGAGTCATTTTTGGGGGGATTTTTACGAGTCAAAAGAGAAATAACATGATCCTCATGACCCACTGTAACTTCTACTGATCCACAGTAATTGCTGCCATACAAGTCCACACTGTGCTTAGGCACCAACACCTGTATTACCCAAAGATTCAATTTTCCTTCTAGACAGACAATGATTAGGAGACTAAGCCAGATCCTTCTGTGTGGCAGGACAAGAGGCAATGGGCACAAATTGAAATACAGGATATTCCATGTAAAAGAAGGAAAAAAACTCCACTTTTGCTTACCTTAAGGGTGCTCAAACACTGGAATGGATTGCCAAGAAAGGCTGTGGAGTCTCAGTCCTTGGAGATGTGCAAAACCCAGTTACACACAGTCATGGGAAACCTGCCTTGGTTCACCCTGATGTCCAAACCCTGAGCTCAAAATCTTCAGAGGTCCTTCCCATACTCAAACATTCCATGATTCTATTACATTAGACCTTGCAAACCACACTGGTAGCAGGACCTAAAAATTACTTTTTCTTTATTATTATGGCTCCAAACAGTTTTGACAAAAGTAAGATATTCAGATAGAACTTATAATTGGAAAAGGGCTACTTCTGAAATTTCTGATTAATACTGCAGAATTTTTTAGTGCTTCAGAGTAAAATTGTAGCACTAAAATGATATCAAATGTAAACATATTAAAGTGCATTTACTGCAATGTACAAATGGAACAACAAAAACTTCCTTCTTCCTAGACCTGTAAATTTGTTAAGTTCGATAATCTAAACAGCAGACATTTTAACTTCACAACCCTGAATATTATTTGATGAGATACTGTTCTTCCTTTTTAAAAGGATGGTTTAATTTGGCACTATCACTTCAGGAAAAGAATCAAATTTTTAAATAGAAAGATTCTTTATGAATTACAACCAAATTGATTATATCTTGTACATTCTTCATACAAAGTACTTTAGAGATCATGGCATGATATATTCCCATCATTTTGCTTTCAGACCAGAGCTGATAATCTCATGATCCCTCACACTGTTGATGGAAATTAAGTCACCGTTTCAATAAACTGTTAATAACAGAATGTCTGAATTCTTTTGGCATTCTTTTGAGGATTCAGAAGGCGAATTTTAATCAGACAAGCTCAACTGAGTTGCCACGAATCAGACTGGGTCTGTATCCTCTCTTGGCATGCAGCATTTACTTACAGTTTACTAGGAAGTTGTGATGATGGAAAACAAAGAAGAGAACATGGGCCTTTGATCAAGACCCCTTGTTTCACCACCAGCTGATTACTGAGACAAACAAGGTCACATTTCAAGAACATACAAGGGCAGATTTGGATGGCCATTACTGCAAGTAACCTACTTGTAGACATTTACGAGGACTTTCAAGTTCAAAAGACAAAAACTCAAAGGGCCTTCATTCAACAAAGTCATTGCTACCAGGCTTGGCTCCAGTTCCTTACTGGAAAGAGACAGTTGTTAACACCTAAGACCAGGAAAGGATGGTTAATTCTACTGTCATATTTATGAAGGGTAAAACGTAGGAGAAATTATCACAGAAGAATGTTATTTTAATGCTTGTCTTACAATTTTTAAGTCCTTCTCTGTGCAAAAAAACTTTTTCTTGATACATGAGAGGAGTAAACAAAGTTTGCAAAACATGCATAAAACTCAGTTGACACAACCATTTCTACTTTGCTATTAATTATTTTTCTACATTGATTTTTCTGATTAACTACAGTTTCAATATACAGTTCCACTCCTTTGCTTGTGGATGATGAATTAACATATCTCTTACCAGCAAACTATAGACTCATTAAAAATAAAAAACAAGTAATGAAACCAAAGACAAAATTGCTTTGAAATACCTGATATTTTTAAAAAGTTTATTACTGGGATTAACTTCTCTGTGTTCTTTAAAATCAAGTTCCTAATTATCATCTGAAAGGCACCATAGGGACAGTGAGTGGTGAACAGTAAACATCTTCGTGGCATTTTTCACAACTGGGAAATTCATCTGTCTCTGAGAAAATCCACATAAAATGTGAACAGCAAGATATACAAATAGGAGCTCATTTGTAGCTGCATAGGCATGAAACTTTTAATTTCCATGCTATCGTGGCATCTTCAGTACATTGATGTCAGAAGTGTCTTCAATAAAATTAGCTTTTTTATGAGAAGGCTCAGCAGGATCCTCTCCATGGTCTCTGCTAATCAAGAGCTCCTGGTCTCCCCTCTTGCGTTTGTTAATCAGGTGATTTTCTCCCTCACAGAGCTTTCCCTCTGGGACACCCAACGTTCTCAGACAGACAATAGCTGCAGCCTGTTCTGCCAGTTTCTTGGACTTGTCCCTGAAGAGCAAGCACACAGAGCACATGTAAAAGTAGAAACTGAGGTCTCTACATTGCCAAGAGAATTTCCTGTCTCTGATGCAACATCATGAAACAAAGAGCATCTGTAGCCATCTCACGACAGAGGAACAAAACAGGTCAGTTCCAGAAATTATTTCAATCTTGCTAGGTGTCAAGTGTTGATGTATCACTCCTGATGAAATATTCCTAGAACATCTGTCTCTATCAGGTCTTGTCTCTCAAACACTCTCCATTTCAAAGGTACACAGCCAATGTGTTTTTGGCCCACACAATCCTCAGAAAGGTAACTTCTACAAATCTGATCACTAAATAAAACTGCGTTATGAAGAATCACTTTTCTTGAAAGAAGCTCAGGTGTAAGTATACTCTCTGGCATATGCACAATTTTATTGATGCTGACAAAAGCAGGAACTGTTCCATAATAATAAAAATTCTGTCAGTTCTGAGAAAGACTGCACATCACACATTTATGGAAGTCAGTATTTGAAAATATTTTCTTCTCAAACTTTTGTATCAGCTGACCATAACTTCCTACAGTCTCTGAACAGGAAGGCTGCAAAGCAGTTGTGTGCACTTGTACTGTTTAAAATGTTCAGTGCTGAGCTCCAGCTTTGCAGTTAAATCAAGATCACCTTAGGTGCAAATGCCTCAAGTCAACTCCAGTATTAATGGATGATTGTATAAAATATCATCATGAAACTTCAGAGCAGCCTTGGATGTAGCTGCTAATTAACTGTGATCTCCAAGAACTCAGTGTACTGTCCTCTACTTCACTGGATATAGACACATAGTCCTGATTTCTTATTGAGAATGGATCTCCTGCAGTGGCTGACAACATAACCTCCTCCAGCATTCCCCTCTGCCTCCCTTGGCTTCTTTCTGAACTCATCACATACAGAATGGAACTGGGTCACCTATTTGCTCCCCTTCCAATACAACTTGTGGACTAACACGAAGTGAATTACAATCTGTTTAATTGATTATGCCAGTGCTTATTTCCTCTTGTCACATTCAATTCTCAGAAGTTTTTAATCCTTTCTCCCGCCTAGAAGTAGCTTTAGGAGGCAGCTTTTAGCTGACCTTTATCAAAGTCAACTGGAATAAACTGGAACACCCTTTTAATGTAAGTTTTTAAGCAACATTTCAGAAACAAAAATCCAGCTGAAAAACCCATTAAAGATGGCTTACCACAGAGTCGATCGGTATTTCTGCTCAGCCACTGTCACTACTGAACAGAATAATCTATCCAGTGGTCTTTGAACCTGTAGAAAAAAAAGAATTAAAAGGGAAGAGGCTGTCAAAAATCAGTCATGTAATTTACAGAAGAAACAACATCATCAAATTCCTTCACAGTTATACAGACAAGAATAACAAGTAACACAACTTTTAAATTACTCTAATTCACACCACATATTTCACCATACATATTCAACATTAAAAAATCAAAAAATTGTCCAAGCTGCAAATATTTTTGCTTTACAAAAATAAAAAGTAATCAAATAATGTCCCCATCTAACCAAACAGGTGCTCCTGTCCCATACAGTTTCTATCTGCAAGAGTGTGCAACAACAGAGGAAACATTCTAAGACTTAATTCTTTACTTCAGAGAAGTAGCAAAAGAAAGTCAATCATGGGCGTCTATACAATGACCAAGAAGTTACAGCAACTTTTTTCACACATGAACCAAAAGCAGACTGACTTTTAATTCTTTAAGTTCTAATAAAATAAGTTGCTATTTTCATACCTGTGTGCATTACTATTTTCTGCAGCTGCTTTCTGAAAGAGCTACACCAGACTGGGAAGCAGAATTTCTCACTGCCTTGAGTCCTAAAATATTTAATTTCATATACAATGCAGAGGAAGAGGTTTGAAAGGGTTTTTCACTGACTTACAGTTTCATAAACAGGCTGAGGATGCTTTTCTTTCCTACACCATTCCAGAAGATACATTTTTGGAGTGATCTGTGGTGGATATTCTCGCCTAAACAGAAAAATTTGTGGTCAACAATTGTGTACAAAGTTCTATTTTAAAACAGACAGTGCTGCTTATTGTATTACTTCTACAAGTTATTTGAGGTTTAATTTTACAGCTCAAATTATGAAAAAGATGCTTCTTCCTCATTAGATAACTCAAGCAATAAGTGTGACAAAACATCTGAAATAAAATCTGAAGTCTTCTATTAATTCTTCCCAAACATTTACATCCTGTAGTAATGCAGCTAGAGAAAAGATACCAGAAAGGAGATTCTATCTAAATATGTGACACAGAAGATAGATACAATTTGGTACTGCATATTATAAGCACCAATTAAACACTAGTAGGAAAAAGGAGAAGCTGCTTCTGTTACAAAGCAGTAATCAAATGAAAAAAGGGTAGAAAATGTAGGAATTTATTCAGTTACTGACACAGAATTACAGCCACTTGCACATGGCAGAACAAAAAAATTCTAAAATCTGTATTCAGTTCTCAAAGTGTCAGGTAATATATCCTTTAAATATTAAAGCATTATGACTGGCTTTGTGGAGTATTTTACATATCACGCATTACATATCAGCTGTTCTTGAGCTGTTTGATAAGCCTATTAGCAAAAAACAGCAAACAGGAGTTTAACATTGAAAGTAACATCAATTGTATAGACTTTCCAGATTATAATTTAAAATTATATAAAATAGAATTCAACTCCATGAATTGAATTTTCAAGGAATAGCTTATCAATGGAACACATTTAGACTTCAGATGAGCACGTTATCTGCTTAGAAGAGTATTAAGAAATTTCTTCAAGACTTCTCACAGAAAAATTATTACATTTTAGTCAAGTTTCACTCCACATCTTTGTAATACACTTTCCTATATAGAGATGCTATTTTGTTTTTTTCTTTTAGAGCACTCAGCACTTTTAACAAGTTAACTCAGACAATTAAGCAGTCTCAGGAAGCCTGGAACTAAAGAACATCCTACAACATCCAAATGGCACAAGAAGAGTGGTGGTTACGCAGTGATGTTCACTTACTGCTTCGTAGGAATTCATTCAGTAAATGCTGTTTTGCAAATTATCATTTTCAAAATACTGTTAAGACACTGTGAACCTCAAAGTTGTTATTCAGAGATGCAAGAGAGTGAAAAACTTGATTTGCATGCTTACTTGTCAAATCTAACAGCCATTTTTATTACATCTGGATCTTCCATTTGGTCATCTTCATCTTGTGTCTTGGTTTCTAAAGATGTTTTCTTTGCTTCAAAAATAGCTGTGATTTCTTCATAGAAGTCACCCATTTCAAAGACTTCACTATTCAAACAGAATTCCTTTATATTAGAGATCTGTTTATATACTTTTCTATCTTATTATGACAGAGAAAGAAAACGTAGAAATCAGTTGTGTTTACAGTATATGTTAAGAGTACAGAGAACAAAGTGGAAGTGTGGCTGTATTCTGCACAGTGACATTGAATTGTTTCTCTTTCAATTCTTATCAGACATTGTTGAGCTACAAGTAGAAAAAGAATGTTCTGATTTGCAGCACTACATATGCAATTTGTAGCCTGAAAGTGCAGGCAGAATCAGTCAGAAATACAGGTCCTGCAACGTTCAAGTTATTAGCTCATTTAATAACTTGCAGTTGGATGAATCAGCAAACAAACATCCCAGAGTGACTCCTGGTGCATCAGCTCCACAACAGTAATGCAAGCAAAAAGTAGGAAAAAGAATCTTCTTTTAATTATAGTGATTAAAAATACTATAAGCAATAAACACTACAGCATCCAAACCCCTCAAAATCTCAGATTTTCTGACTTCAGAGTACTATTCACAAATAGCCCAAATAAAGAGAACGAGCAACCAGCATTTTAGTCAAAGGCAAAAAGCCTCAAACCTTTTTAAATTTCAAATTCATGGCAGGCTGGATCAACTTTGAAAAACTGAAACTATTGATTTTCTACAGATGCTAATGGCAATAAAACCTGCAGCATGAAAGGAACTTTTACTTTCTGTTATGAGGATGCTGGTTGATATGGGGCTGTTCAATGACAAAACGAATTCTGCCCACAAAGCTGTTTCCAATGCTCCAAGCAAAAAAGCAAAGAAGCTGAACAATACCAACTTATGCTTCTAAAGGAAGGCAATTTATTACATACTGCTATGCAAATGTTTTGTGGGAAGAGCAGCAGGCTGTTCTCTTGCATTCAGCACTGAAGTTAAAGCCCAAATGGCTGTAACCCATCCTCACCACCAGGAGACAGCAGAATTATGCACTATTTTAGTCTGAAGATAAACTGGTGCATTTTAAAAAAGTGAATGTTCCTCAGTTATCTGGACATGAAACAGGTTGTTCACAACAGGGGTTAAAAGACCAAGTTTACTGGCAGAAAGCAGTTTCATAAATTTTCAAATGGATCTCAGTCCTGCTCTCCTGCACATGCATTGCTTTAGCCCATTTTGAAGGCAGTATTGCATCACATTGTACAAAAATGGAAGAGTTTGATTTTGGAAGCACCTAAAGAATTGTTAGGCATAGCACATAAACCCCAGTTTTACACTAGATCTCTATGCAGTGTATATGTGTATGAACTGTGACACCTCTAATTAACAGTGCAACACTGTTACTTTACAGTATTTATTTTACATACTGTTAATTTTCCTATTCAGGCAGCAGCAAATACCACCACCCTTTGGGCTAAAACTTTATTGAAGTTGCAAAACATTTGTGTTCCAATCTACACTCTATTTTTTTTTCCTAAACTCAAAATCCATAATCAAAACAGATAGTCTGTTAGCACACTAAAACATGTTAATATTCTTTAAGTTGCCAAAGTGAAAAGTAACTTGCAAAATTTAAATGTTGTTCATGGATTCCACTGCTCCTTTAAGAATAATGAAGTCTAGCTCCCTTTATGCAATACAAATTCCCTTCATTGTACTCTAATGTAATAATCATGGACAGAAATATTTATAGAAAGCCAAAATTGGTAAAGGCAATAAAATGGCAAAAGGATTGCAGACATTTAAATTCATTTTGAACATGAAGAGAATGCTGATTGCGGTTTGCTAGAAACCAATAAATTGTTTTTCAAAATATTTCAAGCTTTCAACATTTCCATCAATTTTCATACACATTAGATATCAAACAGTTTCAGATTGTTCGTTTTATAAAAAACAAGGAGACCTTTCCCCTCCCTTCTATCAGAAGGATAATTGTAACACACAACATGGATATGATACATGCAAGCTCACAGCTTCATTTTGTTCAGTTTGGGATATGTCCAAACCGGAATTCCCCTAATTCTGCATAAAATCTTTATTCACCTGCCTATTTCATGGTTTCTTTCACAATTTTTGTTCTTTCATTTCTGTCTCTCCCACTGAGAAATTTCACCCAGTCTGTTTCAGATGTGCAGGATGACATGATTCTTTAAAGCTACTGTATTTCCTCGGAAAGATTGCCATCATTCATTAGGATATTCCAGGTATGAAAAACAGCAGAAAAAATTACATTTAAGTACCATCCAACTGGACAACCCTGATACACAGTTTTGAGTTTCTAAGTGTTCATTAAAAAAAAATATATTATTCCAGTAACATTAAAAAACCCACATGCAAGAGGGAAAGCTATATCAAATAAATATCCTTGGAAGAAGACAAGTTCCACAAAATTTCAGACAAGCGGAAATTTTTCTTAATCACTTCATGTAAACACTGGATAAATGCCTGTCACTCAGTGAAGCACTACTCAAATTAGTGTGCTGAATACAGAGAGTTTTAGGGTTAAAGATAAAACATTTGAGCATGGAAAACCATCTGACCTGGAAAAGTTTATTCTATTATTTTACATTTTCAATCTGGATTTTTTTGGGGGTTATTTTTGGGGTTTTTGCAACTTCTCGTGACAGTGTGAAATGCCAGGCAGTGCTAGACAGTGAAGTGGTGTGCAGGTCGGACAGAGCACCACTCCTTTTCTGAAGTCCATGCTTACCAGATCTCCTGTGTGGACTGTGCAGCGTGCAGCTTCTTACCCTGAGTAGTTTCCAACTGTTCTCTTAACATCTGACACAAGCAGTACTTAGTGTTGGTGTAGTGATTATCATATCTCACTGCCTGATGGAAAGAGACAAAGAATTCAAAAACACACCAATTCATCTTCTATACTGCACATGCTCTCTTGATGACTTCCACTACCATTTTTGAAAGGCAAACCACAGTGCAGTTTCCTCAGTAACATATTCAATACTACCCATGAATGTGACTATAATCTGATTATTTTGGCATGATTTCACGAAGTAAAGTTCAACTGACTCATATACTTCTAAAGAAAGAGTTGACCTGTTTACATCATTGACTAGCAATGCACTGACATTTTAGTAACTGCCTAATAGCAAGCTCAAATTTAAAAAAAATTAATTGATGACATGATCAAAGTTACAGATTTCTGACTAATTTCCTATTACATCATTAAAATGTATTTTTTGTCTTTTGAAGAGTGGATAAAACTTTATATATTAGATGACTTGGCTAATAGAGCTACAGTACTACAATACAGTATTACTTTATTGACAAATCATTCCCTTTGCTTCCCTACTGTGAATACTTCTTGTTAGTATTTGTGAAAAGTAATTAATTTCTAAAAGTGAATCTAGGAGTAACTGAGTATTTACTTCATTTTTCTGTTCAGTGTTGTAAATTCAATATTGTATACTGTATACAATAATCTGTTCAATTTGTACAACTGTGACTTCGAAAGAGTTGGATTACATATTTTTAAATTTCTTGACATTTTTAGACAGCCTGGTACACCTCATGAATGTTCCCAAGAAACTAGGGCTAAAAAGCATGTTTTCTGAGTATGGATTTCTGAACTTTTTTTTTCTGAACAAAATCAAACAAAGGAAGCAAGGGTTGATTGCAGGACTTATGTCACATGCACTATATTAAAATACCCCCAGAACCAAGTCTTTGAAATGGAGTTAAGATACTGCAGTAAGATTTGGATTAACAATTCTAAACAATGTTAATTACAAGTAAGATCTTAAAAAAAAACCATACATATTTGATGTAATCTTGCATGACATCCTTCAAGGGGCAAAATCCATCTTTTCTGAAAATAGAGGGGTTCCACATGGCAGCACGAGCAATCATGACTGATGAGGCAGCTGTTGCTTTCTCAAAGGTCTCAATGTCCGCATATTCTTTGATGAAGTCATGAGATCCTCCACTAAAAATTAACAACACTAATATAATTAATCATAGTTCTTTTTCCATAGTTTTCTTTTTCCAGTATTAAATCTTAAGTACATGCATCTGACCATAATGAGCTAATTCGTCCAACTTACTTTGCTATTACTGGAATGGAGACAGCTTCAGATATGGCCTTGATCACATCACAGTGGACAGGGTGCTGAGGCCTCTCCTCTTTCTTCCTTTCCAAGAAACAAACAAAAAAGACAAGACAAAGATTTCTTGTGGAATTTATAGATTTCTAAACCACAGCAGACATGACACAAGGATTATTGGGATATACTTGTTTCAGCTTATTTATTTTATATGTTTGATTTTTTAGATACAAAGTAAGCAAGATAATTTTATTTTTATTTGGTCTTTGAGAAAAAATATTTAGGAAAAGAGCAGCAAGCAGTTAAATTCCCTAATTACTGAATTGATTTCCTAGAACATTAATCCAGTTAATGGTTGAAATCTGAACCACGTATTACATTTAGAGTATAGAGTATACTCATATCAGTCATAGCATACTGTGCTACAGTCAACAATCAACAAAAAAAATCTTTCTTGCCTCAAATCAATTTACCTTCCATGGACTGCAATGGCAGCAATGCCAGTTTTCTCTATTCTCTTCACCAGGTTCACAGTATCCTCAACCTGAGGGATAAGACAGACTGACATGATTTTAATTCAAAGCAAAAGGAGTAACTATCATGTGACCATTGTACAAACAAATGCTGGAAGTCTTTTTTTATCAAGAGGCCTGTGGTTCCTGTCTTTTATCAATAACACAACATGTACAACCATTTAATACATACTTCAAGTAAAGAAATACATGCTATGGAAAAAATAAGAATCCATTTTCAATGCTTCCTTGAACCTATAGATTACAAACTTTCTCAAACCAGGTAACATAATACTCTATAGCAGGAGAGTATTTTCCAACAGCTTTTCAGCCTGTCAATTGAAAATGATTGGAACATTTGATTAGCAAGTCCTCTCTAATGACTACTCTGTAAATTGTAATTAAAATTCTTTTCAGTGAGAGGATGCCTTCTGAAATCAACATGCAATCACATAACTATAAATATTCCTCTCAGATGTGCCTTAAAAATGTCAACCAGCATCTAAAAAATTCTAAGGATATTCATGTATGCCAAATAAATCAAAAGGCCCAGTATATCTTCAAAGAGGTAAAATGCTCTTAAAAAGCAGAAATAAAGTTGACACACTGCTGTATTAGCCTGTCTTATGCATCCTTAGGGAAAGGGAGAATGAAAAAAAGGTAAGACAAATTTTCCTTTCAAAAGCTGGAGGAGTATCTATGACTAATCCCAAACATGTCAAATTAAGCCTGAAAACTGCAGCATGTACCAGCTGGCAGGGATGCAGAGACAGAAGCTCACCTGCTGTCCTGATGGATGACATTATGCAAAACCAGCTTGAAAAAAAAGGAAGAGGCTCTAGGATAAAGGTGTCAGTTCTCTAATTTAATACTTCAGAACCAAAATGATCTTAGACTGGGTTACTGATTCTTTTCACACAAGCTTCATTTGTTTATCCCAACACATAAATGACTTCTGAACAAAGCTGGCTCAGGTACAGTTCATCCATCTACTGAAATATCTATTTAGGTCATATGCAATCATAGAATCTAGGCAGGTAATTAAATACCCAACTGCAAAATAATCAGCCTTTAAAAGAGAAGGCTCATCATCTCTTGGAGGTTTAAAAATATGCAGAGAATTCATCTAAGCAAAAAAAAACCAAAACAAAACCAAAGTAAAGAAGCTACATCAGCTGTAAAAAAAGTCTGGAAAAAGATTCTGAAAAAGGCAGATCCTGTAACTTCATTGGCTGCTATAACTGCAAGAACAGGAAAACAGTATGGAATTTAAAATCAATCTGAAAGAACAGAAAACAATCATCTATTGGCTACCCGATCTGAAAAACAGGAATTAACAGCAGTGAAACATACTAGAACAACATATATTCTAACTGACAGTAAATCAAAGAAATAACAGCTGAACACTTCAGCACAGTGAGTTATGCTCTTACTGAGGGCAAAATGCGGATTTTGCAGGTTACTGGTTTACAAATTCCTTTAACAAGGGTAGTCAATATCTGAAAAATAAGAAGACAAAAACTTGATTACAACAGTGGCATTATTAAAACTCTTCTCCTTTCTCTCTTAAAAATAAGTTAAAATAATTTAACACTGTTTACTATTCCTCTACAAAGAATCTTACATGCTAGACAGACATATACAATCTGTAACTCAATATACAATTTTATCCAGTAGATACACAAGCCTACTTCCAGTCTAAGGTATTTTTACTTCCACTTCTTTGTTGATTTCAATTGGATTTTTAGAGAGGAATTAACTGCTGCTGGAGTTTCAACACTGCTTTTAATATGACACGACAAGTGAACTCTGATAATTTCAAGTTACATGCACAGACACGTAAAACTCACAAATATTGCACCACACTGAAAGTTTTCAAACTGAAAAAAAGAAGGTAGCAATTTTACAGTCCAGATAAAGGCAAGGAGAACTAAATCAGGAATATTTATCTATAACCTTAACTCCAGTGTCCTAAATGGAGTATTCCACTCTAGCAATCACAAATTTTTTGTCTATGCAACTCATTCCTGCTGCCAGTAGAGCACAGTGCACAATTCTTTCCAAGGCAGCTCCAACCCCACCAGGTGATACTTACAGACTCTATTTTGTCAGGATCAGACAGCAGTGCTGCTCCCATACCTCCCTGTGAAAACAGACAGAAGCTGTCACCCACTAGGCAAATACATTTTTCAACTGGATTGTTTTGCCTAATAGTAGACCACAACAAAAGCTCAATGTTATATTAAGGAAAAACGGCAAAATTTAAAATACAGGAGTGTTACTGAATCCCCTTTAGGCAATATTTCTTAGATCTGTATCAGAATAAGTAAGCAGTAATTCAGGACACCAACTTGCTCTCATCACTTTAGGGAGCAGACAGGATTTCAGAAAGCTATTTTTAGCAAACATAATCATCCATTTTCCCCTCATTAAGTGACAGCTGAACAGATTTACTGTTTTAACATTAGACAATACAGTTGAGAGATCTTTATGTACTTTCTGTCTACACACTATATTTTAAAAAAGAGACTAAGACAAATTAAGTGTCTTTATTGAACAGAAATAATGTACAATTAATGTAATTATGAACAATTTAATATTTTAGCTGTTCTTCCCACACTGTTTCATCTACATACATAGACGCAGAGGCCAACAACTTTTTTGTACAAATTTTTTTAACCCAGAACGATTGTTGGAGAATAACCATTCACCAGCAGTTGAACTTCTGATCTTTCACCCTAGTACAAGACAGATATTTTGGTGTTTTGCTCTTATTTATGTTTCCATGGAGCATTTGACATAAAAATGGAGCGCCATGCTCCAATTTATTGATCCTTTATCTCTACACCAAGTAGCTTAAAAATCCTAACAACCAGTTTGAATGCTCTGTTCTAGTCACAGATACAGGACTAATTTAGAACTGCATGTGTTTTATTAAAAACTAAATAACAAAACTAAGAAAAAACAGGTTATAGCTGATCCATTGTCCTCCCACTTAAAACTGACAAATAATTGAACTCAGTATTATTAAGTTGTGACTGGTTTTTGCCATCTATTTGCTCGGATGACAAATTGTGATTTCAATTTTTATTAAGGCTAGGTAGAACTTATTTCACTCACCCAACAAATTAATGACTTCAGAAAAACATTAAAAAGCCCTAAACAAATCAGTTCATTTTATCTGGCCTTTAAGAATTTAATTTTCTAACAGCCTATGTTATTTTAGGGTATTAGGGCCAAGACACCTTCTACAGTGTTCTGTTTACTACAAAAAATTGAATTTAATTTTTCTCTGCATCAAAATTTTACTGCTTGAATTCGAAAACCAGACCATGTATTCCACACTCCATACCTTCAAGACAGAAAAGGCTCATTTAAGAGCAATCAAAATCCACTTGCCTTTGTAGAATATTCTTTTGGGCATCCCATGTTGATATCAATACCAGCCACGTCACTCTCTCTGAAAGAGAAGGAAAAATTAAAATATTTTTTAGCATATTAGAACAAGAATCAAGAAACAGATCTCTTTCCAGGTCATTTGTTCCACCATCATTAAGGCGTAAATGAGAACTTAAGGTAAAGTTTATTTGAACTTCTGAATTTTTACCTTCTCACTTATTTAAGTTAAATATATAAGTCTTAATGACAGTCTGAAGAGCAGACTGTCCACAGATTTCAATAACTAGTGCTGTGCAGAAGCTGCAAATACTCATCTTAAATACCTTCTATATATACTTAATCCTATGTAAAGTATATCTACCACTAAATTCACCACTATCACTAGAGCAGCTCCTATTGAAACTTCCATCTGTTAAATGGAAGCTTAAAATCACCTTTTTGAGAGCCACTTTTCATTCTCCACAATAGTTTTTGGATGCTTTAAACCACAAACAGTAAGGGACATTTTCAGGTATACTGGTCTTGCAGGTGTGCAATATCCAGGGAAATTCACACTGAGAGATCAAAGAATTCAAGGACACACTTGCACTAGCAAAAAGCCATTCCAGCACAGAATTTATGCAGCTGAACTTTTCTTGGTTATATCAAGAACTACTTTGATGCTCTCAATCATAAAAAACTCTTCTACAATAATTCCTCTGTACAAATAAACCCAGACAAACCCATGGTAGGAAGGGGTGAGAGAAGATGACTTACACAAGCTTAGCTACTGCCAGGGCTCTTTCAGCATCTGCTGAACCCTGTTGATAAAAGAATAGGGTTTTATTACAAAATATCATCAAATCAATAAAAAAACAAGGTGCTTACTTGCACATGTGTACAACTATATTTGCTCTGAACATTTAGTACAGACAAGAGACCCACTCAGAGGCACACTGGATACTTAAAACATTTACCTACAGCACATACTGGAGTCAGCCACTAGATGATAAAAGGTGATCCAAAAAAGGATCCAAAGAGGTCTGCCTGCCCTCTTCACCTATAGCAATATCAAATGTTCTTAGCCCCTCAGCAAGATACCTATCTTCATGTTCTTAAGAAGCTCCACTAATAACAATTCTACACACTACAAGCAACCTATTTCAGGGTTACATTACAACTGAAAAAGGTCTTTTCAGTATCTAATGCAGACTACTCATGCTCCTCCTTCCCTCCAAGCCCATCATGTCTTGTCCTGCACAGAATGGTCTCTAAGAGCAAATTACTGTCTTTTTCTCTTCAGCAGAGAGAATCTTTAATCCATTTTGCGATGCTAATGCACACATTAATCCTCTCTTATCTATACTGAACAATGCCATTTCTTTCAGTCTTTCCAGTGAGAATGTTTACGAACGGTGCAAAACCAACATGTGATCAGACATCAGCACAATTTATTTTCCACATCCATAAGTTCAGAAATATATCTAAGACAGCTGTTATAAAAACAAGCTGCTGCAGAACACAGAGATTATCTTAATCATCTGTTCTGGAAACAGCTGTAAGGAGAGCTTACAATGTAGAATCTTGATTTGTACCAACAGTTCAGAAGTTCTGCAACACATTTGGTGTGAAACTTTACCTGCCCCTGAAACACCAAGAAATTGACAGTCTGCATCAGGGAGAGCCGCTTTAGACTGACATCAACATGTCACCAGCACTTCCTCGTGTAACTGTGTTGTTAGGAATGCATCTGGTTTCTTACCATTTGGAAGACAACACGTTCTCTTTCCCTTTCACAAGTTCTGAAAACAACTCTTTCATTAGGTGCAACAAAGTCCACCGTTTCAAGTACTTCTGTATGAAATGAGAAACAGATAAAACAGACAAAAATCTATACAAATGTAAAATTTTAACAATGAAAATTTTAACAATTTTAAATTATTATGTCATTTGTATGTTAATGAAATGCCATCAAAGTCATTTGATGTTCTTTGAAAATTATCAAAGCCCAATGATGACTCAGCCAGAATGAACAGTACTATTTTTGGGAAGGAGCAGGAGGAACTTCTGTTTCCCAGCAGAGACACTGCAAACAACTGTTTCTATGTCACTCAAACAGGGCCTGGTCTCAAAGATACCTTTTTAAGAACTTGCAGTGACAATCATGTTATTCTAAGTCCAGCCCATGGACTTCAAGTTAATAAATGAATGATAAACAGTGAGATCTTGTATGTGTTGCTTCCTTACTGCAGTAGACTAAAAGGTATGTATATGATCATGTCACAAACAGCTAACACTTAAAAAGACTCATGATTGGAAACTGTCTCTACTGCAGTCCAAACAAACTGAAAGTTTGAAACTCTAGAACAGCAGACAGGCCTAAGGTAGCACTTCAAGAGCCTGCTGTAAGCCCCTAGACACAATTCAGTGAGATTATATGTACTGACACACCACTATAATCGCTAGAAAAATACTTTTGAGAAATAACTACTCTTTCTCTTAACTAGAAAAGAGTCTTCTTACAGGTATTATCAAAAGAAATGCCACACTTACCATTTACAACTCTCTTACACTGCAGCATCTTTATGTCAATCAGCTCCTGAGTAGAAAGGATAAAAAAAACTCTATGAGTTGAATTGTTTCAGCCAGTCAGCTCTAAACAGTTGCCCATTTTATTAAATAATTATCTAGAGAGACCAACTCCTCTGAGCAACCTGTCCCAGTACCTCAGCACCCTCTGGTTAAAGAACTTTTTACTAAAACCTAATCTCAAGTTCTCTTCTCTTTAATTTAAAAAACTATTCTCCCTTGTTCTATTGTTATCTGTCCTTGTAAAAAGTTCATCTCCCTCATTTTTTAAAAGCCCCCTTTAAGTACTGGAAGGGCTCAGTGAGGTCTCCTCAGAGCCTTCTCTTCTCCAGAGAGAACAATCCCAACTCTCCCAGCCTGTGTTTGTAGGAGAGGTGCTCCAGCACACTGATCCATCAGAGTGGCCTCCTCTGGATCCACTCCAACAGGTCCACATAGTTCTTGTGCTGAGGACCCCAGACCTCAATTTCAGCCAGCTTTAAAAAAAGTGGTTAAGAAACAAGGACAGTAGTGCTGTGAATAAAGATATGGATGCACAGCAGAGCTAACCAGATGAGACATGAGGTCGGTCTTCAAAGTTCCTTCAAAGTTCTGACTCTACTGAAAAAAAGAAATAGAAAAGAAAAATACTACACTCCCCCCAAAAGCGCTAATAAAGTACAACTTGAGGAAATTGTTACCATGTTTTGTCTAAATTACTTGAAGTTACTGAACAGCGTTAAAATATGGATTTGCGTAGCTGAGAAATGCTTTAATAAATAATCTTCTTTCCTCATTTTTAGTGGAAATTTATATGCGAAAAGAACAACTCATACAGTGAAAAAAGTCCATTTGTACTTTTCTTAATGTTATCAGATAAAACCGCCTCATCTGCTCCTTCTCCATACCTCACAGTACACGATATCGGCACCATAGTCCAGAGCAAGCAGACGCATTGGCAGTGTTCCCACTCGCACCATCGGAGCCAGGATCTTCTTTCCTCTAAAGCACAGCGGTGTGTTCACCGTCATTCCTGTCGCTGTACCACCTGAAAGAGACAGCCCGGGGGGACTGCCGTGGGGTGTCATTTCCTGCCCGCGAACACAGAGGAGTCCTTTGCCGGGAAGGGGCGGTGGCTGCCCCGCCAGGTGTGACAGGGCTCGCCGGGCAGCGGGGACCGGGCTCACCCGGCGTGAGGGAGCCGGGGGATGCTCCCCCCACACGGGCTCCTTCCCGAGCGAGGGACCCCTCAGGGCCGCCCCTGCCAGAGCCCTCAGGGCCGCGGCTGCTCCCGCGGTGGCGGCGCGGGGAAGGCTCTCAGCCGGCAGCGGAAAAAGGCGAAAGAAGGGAGCGGCAGCGCCCGCCACACTCACCCTCCTCGCGTGGCTCTGCCGCGGGGCGGGGAGAACCGGGGCCAGCGCCTCTTTCAGGCGTCATCGGACAGCGCCGCGCCCCACGTGGGGGACGCGATGGCGCTGGGCCGGGCTGGGCCGGCGCTCGCCCTCCCGCTGCTGCTGCCGCGGCGGCCGGCGGGCAGCGGGACAGCGGCAGCGGGGAGCCCGCAGCCCCCCGGGGCCGTGGTGCGCATCCCCTGGGCCCTGAGGCAGCGCCTGCAGCGGGGAGCGCAGCGCCGGCGGCGCGGGCAGGGGGAGGCGGCGCCGCCGCGTCCCGGGAAGCTGCTGCTGCGGAGCCGGCGGCCGGAGCTGAGCCAGCCCCGATGGCAGACGGTGGGGCGCTGGGAGCAGCCGCCGCTGGTGTCGGCGGGCTGGAAGCACCGGAAGGCGTACGGGGATTACTTCCAGTTGGAGCCCTCGCAGGAGGCGGCTCCCGCCCTGCAGGCGCCGCCGGCTGAGGCGGGACGGGGCCCGACTTTCGCCGAGCTGGGGCTGCAGCCGGCGCTGCTGGCCGGCCTGGAGCGGCTCTCCATCGGCCGGCCCACGGCCGTGCAGCGCCTCGCCATCCCCGCGCTGCGCCGCGGCCGCAGCGCGCTGTGCGCCGCCGAGACGGGCAGCGGGAAGACGCTGGCGTACCTGCTGCCGCTGCTGGAGCGCCTGCTCGGCCGCCCCGAGGCGCCGGCGGAGGCGGCGGGGCCGGCGGCGCCCCGCGGGCTGGTGGTGCTGCCGTCGCGGGAGCTGGCGGCGCAGGTGGGCGCGGTGGCGGCGGCGCTGTGCGCGCCCGCGGGGCTGGCGGTGCGCGGCCTGACGGGCGGCGGGGCCGCGGGCGGGCTGCGGAGGCAGCTGCGGGCGCCGCCGCCGGGCCCCGCCGTGCTGCTGGGCACCCCCGGCGCGCTGCAGGAGGCGCTGCGGCGGCGCTTCCTGGCCCTGGAGAAGCTGCGCTGGTTGGTGCTGGACGAGGCGGACTCGCTGATGGACGAGTCCTTCACGGAGCTGCTGGAGGAGATCCTGGCACACGCGCCCCTGGCCGCCGGCGCTCCCGGGCCAGCCGGGCCCGACGAGGAGAGGACGCAGGTGGTGGTGGTCGGAGCCACCTTCCCCGCGGGGCTCAGCGAGACGCTGGCGAAGTTCACTGACGTGGACCGGTTTGTCACCCTCAGCACCCAGAGCCTGCACCGCCTGCCGCCTCACGTCCAGCAGAAGTTTGTCCGCATCAAAGGTCGGGACAAGCTGCCCGAACTGCTGCAGCTGCTCAAGGAGCGCCCAGCATCCGGCGGGGCTGTTCTCATCTTCTGCAACAGTGCCAGCACTGTCAACTGGCTGGGCTATATCCTGGACGACCACAAAATCAAGCACCTGAGGCTGCAGGGGCAGATGTCGGCAGCTGCTAGAGCCGGCATCTTTGCCTCTTTCCAGAAGGGTGAAGTGCCTGTCCTGGTCTGCACCGACCTTGCCTCCCGGGGGCTGGACACCAGCAGTGTGCAGCTAGTGATCAACTATGACTTCCCAGACACCCTCCAGGACTACCTGCACCGTGCTGGGAGAGTTGGCCGGGTTGGGAGCAAGGCTCCCGGAGCTGTGGTTAGTTTTATCACCCACAGGTGGGATGTGGACCTGGTACGGAAAATAGAGACTGCAGCCCGGAAAAGGACAGGTCTCCCAGGAATGGACTCTCTTAATAAATCTTCACCTACAGGAGGTTGATTCAGGTTGCCAGGCATTCCCTGGTAGAGGCTTACCTTGAGGTCATTAATGCAGAGTGAATGAGCTGCTATGTGTAAGGCACATTGAAAAAATAGAGTTGAGTTTCAGAACCAGGTGATCAGGTTAACTTTGCACTGTTCTGAAAACTGCAGTATTCATTTGCACAGCCATCACAACATGTGGCTTTTCCGAAGGAAACTCGTGAGTAACAGAATGCTTTTGGAGAATATTGAAGAATTACTTCATCAGTTGATTAGGTTTACTTATTTTGAGACATAATTTAAATTCAAATCCAGATGAAAGTACGTCTGTATGATATACAGCTCTATTGCATTTCATTACTGCCCACCACCATCAGCTAACATTTGTTACTAAAATTTAAAAATTGCTACTGTGGCAGGAGAGAAACCTGACCAGTTACAGGCATAAAGGATACTTGATTTTCTTGTGATGTAGTAGCTCATTCCGAAAATTCTAGACTGGATGCCTGTAAAGTCCATTGGGAATGAGAAGGCACAATAATGCCTGAGGCTCTTACAAGGCCTTAATTTGTTATTTTTTGGTTATCTTTCACTGAGAAATGGGATCTTGCTCCTTCATGTTATATTAAATAAAAACTAAAAACCCTGAAGTGTTTCCTGCACATTTTTTTCTGCATGATGTAGAAAAACGTCCAGTTTCTGAACTGACTGTAAAAAACCAAAAACCTCAACATACTGAAAGATATCTTCTGTTAAATGAAAGTAGAGTGTTTATTCACAGTTTCTAGTGACTCTCATGTAACAGAGTGAGTGATTTCTTTTGAATGTTGTGCCTTTGTCCTATTTTGCTTCAAACCAAGAGAGTTGAAGTGAGGCTAAGGTTAATTAATATCTAGCTGCTGGTTTGTTTCCATGGTAAATAATCACACAAATAACTCTGATTTCTGTTGCAGTGATTGCCACAACCCTTTCTTTTAGTGGCTGTTTTTCCCATGCTACCCACTTCAGGCTGTGCAATCATTTGGAATGTAGAAATAGTAGATTTCTACATTATGGTAAATGAGAAGATCACAGCATTGGATCTAAATCTAGTTCCTAAGGAAATCATTCACTGGAACTACTCTTAGTATACTGAGAACAAAAGTTACACAAAGAGAAAACTTTCAGAGATCAGGCAATGACTTTATCCTATTGTGCATCTGATTGTGTTCATATTGCTCGGTTAAGGGGCTCTTAAAGGAAGTTACAAACTGGAATAAAAATATTTAATACAATAGCTCCCAAGTTTTAGAAATATAGTGAAAGAGCGATCCATTTGGAAACTGGAAACCCATTCATTGCATGTAGTTTAACTTCTGTACTTCACATTTTTGCAGTCTATGAAATCCAGCTCTAGCAATCTGCAATCAGTCTGGATTGCAGCACACAGGAATACGATATTAGACAACACAGTGAAGTAATGAAATTCTTTCAGCCAGTTGCTTCCTACTTTTGAAGGAATATGCATTTTATATATTTACAAGTAATAACCTTGAACTTGGTACAAATGCTCTTACCTGTTTGTTGCTAGAGCACTGTTGATAACAACAGTTCATCAAAACAACCCAAACAAAAAACCCTCACCACAAATTTCAGGCGTTTATATACTAAAGTGTCTGAGAAAAAGCCTTGGGTGGATACACTCAAGAGAACACTGCATTTACCAACAAAACCTTTTGTAGACAGTACTTTCAAACAAAATCACAGTTTTTTAAGCATATATTGAGAAATGCCATTCTCCTATTGTTGCTCACCAAGAGACAGTTGCTGGAGCCAGTGATTAACAGCAGTAATTACACACAGGAGCACACAGACACTCAGACCCTGGGATGTACAAGCTGATACAGAGCCACCAAGAGCAGACAGCCACGTCACTGACACATCATGTGAAAGGTGTAATTGCCCAATAGGTAAATGCTACAGCAAAGCCTTCAAGGAGATTTAAGAGACCCTACAACCAGTAGTGAGCTAAATGTGTATGTAGCTCACATATGGTCAGATTTGTTGAAGAAACAAAGGCATCCAAAGACTTTAGTTTGACTTCTCCCAAACTGCTCTCTGAATGTCACATCACTCATTGTTCACATCTTGATAACTGTCTACAGACATCATTACTGCTGTCTTCTTGTCTGTACATATTCTGCCTTCTGTATAAATCTTATTTATATTCTCTGGTCATAACTACAACTTCACGTCCTCTATTCTTATGGGCATTCAGATACTTCTGTTGCACGTAGCCCAGTGACTAGCAAGGTACCCTAGGACAGGCTCTGCCACATATCATCATAATGAGAGGGAAATATGTCTCCTTCCACTCCAGTAACCTGGCAAAGTCCACACCTCTGCAGACTCCACTGCTCCCTGGAATGCACTTGAAGGCATGTTCTCCCCAGATAGAACCCTCTTCCTCCTGAAACACGTTTTTGTGAGCCCAGCTTACATGTTCGTGGTGGAGTGTGTGGTAGAGAAGTTCTCCATGCGCACTCTGGCCAGTTTCTCAGCAGAAAGCGGCCGCAGGAAGAGCTTGCAGGTGAAGACTTGGCGGCAGGCCTTGCGGAAATTCTCCGAGAGGAAAGCGTAAAGGATGGGGTTGATGCAAGAGTTCCCGTAGGCCAAGCAGTGAGAGATGATGCGGAAGGTGAAGGAGATGTTGTTCAGGGGAAAGTGCCCAAACTCCGCCCACATGGTGATGATGTGGTGTGGCAGCCAGGAGAGCAGGAACACGGCAACCACGAGAAGCACTGTCTGCGCCGTCTGGGAAAGAGAAGATCGTGTCTTAAATGGTCACAGTGACCAAGTGGGTCTGTGCAATGAGTGAGTTTGCTTTCCTCTGTCAGTAGTGAAAGCAGCATAACACAGGCAACACTGACAACTGCCACGTGGACAAATTATGACAACATGAAAAAGGATGCTAAAAACCCTGGTAAATTTTGATTGATTAGTTTTGGCTCAAACAAATAACTGTAGACAATTGAGGTAGTGCCTGTAAAATTTCAAACAGTTCAAAGGCTGCAGCAATGATGTTACAATAATATTCCCTAACATCTGGAGGGTGAGGAACATTAAGGCTATTGAAAATAACTGCAGGGGAAAACAATTTGCAAGTAAGCACGCCCCTGAGAGGAGTAACAAACGCTGGCCTGACGAGAAAGGGTTCTCCAGTATCTTCTCTATTACAGGACAAACCCAGAAAACCAATTCATAGAGTTTTTTTTTTTTTTAATACACAGTGCTTATTGGTTAGACACATTCCTAGCTGGGTGATGGATGACCTGAGGGAGGCTCCCTGTGCCTGTGGAATCCCAGCCTGTGCTGCCTGGGTTAGGTGTGCCCCTGCAGTGCTTGCTCCCCAGTTAGCTGGCCAGCCTCTGGCACAGTCTGTCAGTTGTATGTCCCAAAGCTTGACCTGAGGTAAAATTTTCCTGAAAACTGTTCTTTGAGATCTCCATACAAAATGAAGGTTAACAGTGACAGTAAATAAAATGAAGCTGTAACTCACTTCAACTTTCTTTCTGTAAGACCCTGAGGACTGTGGGAGCAGGACTGCACTTTTTAAGTTTAGGAAAGTTGGTACTGTTGCTTTTCTCTCACTATTTCTAGAACTCTTAGTGAATGCCTGGCAAGGCTCAAATATTACTGACTTGGGAGCCCTAAGATCCTTGCCTGATGTTTTTGTAGGACTAATTCCACTCGACTTAATGAATTTTCAGAAATGGTAATGAATTTACACAAATGGTAATGCAAGGTGAGCAATTTTTGTGTATTTAATCCCTCAGTTTTGGGGTTCTGTAGAAGATGCACAGCTGATGACTTCCCTCCTCTTTCCCCACTTGGTTCTCTGCACAATGTTTCCTTTTTAACTTTGGTATTTAGTGTTTCTCATTTCTATTTTGTCATTTTAATAAATGTAACAACTTGCAAACATGCAGATGATATCCTTCCCCTAAGGATAACTGTTGTACAAGTAGCAGAAAATCAGTGGAGAAAAATTAAAATTTCAGCTCAAGATTTACAGCCTTACTAGTCTAGGTCAATGTTTCTCTCAATAATTCTCTTGCATGATTTCAAGTGAATAGTGTAAAGTTACTTTCCTAGGAAAGGGATAATTTTCTAGTGAACAGGAATTCATTTAGTCAGTATTTATCATGGCCACATTTAGTTAAACCCATTAACCTCTCTAAGGAAGACATTGTGTTAGATCAAGACTACAATACAAGTTAAAAAAAGGGATTTCTGTTAAATAGGTCTCTCAAATAAGGTTCTATTAACTTTGAAAGGCAATAACCTGTAAGTTCACTGTGTACCTGGCATGCTCCAGGTGCTTCCTTGTTTCACCTACCAGAATGCTGTCTGACACTGAGCTAGCAAAGATGCTCCCCTAAGAGTGAACAAACTACCCTGCCAAGCATCCTCAAACCAACCATGCTGGGAGCCAGATGGTGTCCTTAAAAATGGACTGGAATGTTTAGAAATTGGTAAGAATGAAAGACACAGACCTAGTGGTCTTGTGGGGTCTAGCTCACCTACTGTGGTATGATTACCAAATAAATGATTAATAAACAGGTCTCATCATTAGCTTTCACCAGCAATAATGGTGCTACTTCTTTACCCTCCAGCAATGCTAAGTAGCTTAGGCTTGTTACCCAGGCAACCTTTCAGGGCATCCATCTGCTTAAATTAGGGGGATACAAGCACTGAAATATTCTTTTGAATAAGGCTTATATACCTAGCTTTTTTCTCCCTTTTGTTGTGAAATAACGAGCTCTGCATTTAACATAGGGCTGAGTATTACACAGTGGGTTTGCAGTTGCTGTGTAATAGCACAGAGCTGTTTCTGGGATCCAGCTTTTTTGGGATTTTGCAGATGGAAAACATAGAGAATACTACAGAACTAATGTACATAATTCATGATTCAAGAAAAAGGTTTTGAAAATGGAATTTGTGTCTGTTTTTTCAATTTAGGGAATAGGTAGTTAAGACAGAGTAAACTGAAACAAAACACTATTTGGCTTTTAATGCAACTTTGCTGTAGCTTAAACTACTGTTACTGTGGACTGTGACCAGCTGTGGAGGACTGATCCAAATAGTTTGTGTACTGTTTGAGCTTCTTCCATGGACTGTTCCAGTTTGCAAAGTTACTGCATTACTGCTATCAAGCTGTCCCCATTTAATGCAAACCTTCTGGTTCAACTTTGAAATTTTGGTGGGTCCATAATAGACATGTACAATGGCCACTTAAGTCTAAATATTCCTAGAAGTCTTTCAAGCAGCTCCAGGAAATAACTTACAGTGTATTTGTTGTACAGGCAAAGTAAGTGTGTTTAAGCTGTACAGTGAATCAATAGCTTGGTGACAAAGACAAGGAGATATTTTTGTTTGTCAGATAATGAAATAAATTTCTGTTATTCCTCCCCCCGCCCCCTTATTTCTGTCATGTGCAGATTGTATTGAATTTACTTGCTTATTCTTTTGCTATTTTTGTAGGTCATCTGCCTGTCATTTATGCTTTCCAGCCTTTATTTGTCTGTTTTGCCATTTGATTATTTTTACCCGGCCCTGAACAAGCTATTTCTTGCTTTCAGCCTTCCCCATCCTTATAAAAGCATTGGAAAATGTGTTTAAAAAACATTTTTTTGGGGAGATGCTTCATTCAGGAGGATGATGAAGTCTTTAACATTTAATTGTGTTTAGAGCTGTTGTCCTTGATAAGCTTATAATGAAGTTGCTTGAACACGTCAGGCATCTTGTCAAGGGCAGAATTAAGATTGCCCTGTAATGAGTCAAATGCTTCAAGTATTCCATGGATTTAGATATTTTAGGAAGAACTACCTGAATGTTAGATTAATAAACATTCCTGAGATTAAAATATAGAGTGGACAGAACAGTCTAGAGGGGTATGGGGCTTGTCACTTTCTTCATTTAGTCCCAGTTGGAGACAGCCCAGCTGCACATCATATTTCGGAGCTGATCAGACCATCCATTTCTACTGTGTACCTCAGCCACACAGAAATGGGAAAGAACATTCAATTAGGTTTTTTATTAAACAGTACTGGCTTGCAGACAAACTGTGTTTCATTAGTGAGACCACTGCTGTTTCCTGAATATGGTGAGATTATTTTTCCTCCTTTTTTCTTCTGTAATTCTAAATGAAGAAGCATAAAGAAGCCTGTGCCTGTTCTTCCACACTGTCTTATCAGCAAATTACAATTGACTCTTCCTTTATTACTGCTTTGTAGCAGGATGTCTGATATCTGATTATGTGATTTACTGATACATCTTTTCTCCTGTTATGCTCATCACATGTGGCTTAGTGCAATATACCACTGTGCTGCTGGAAGAACTTACCAATCTCTGAGGAAGACAATTTTTGTGGCTTTAGATTCAGGGATACCCAATTGAGAACATCCCTTTGCTCAGAGTCCATCTGTGAGCCAACGTGTGAAGTGAAAACTGCATTTCCTCACTCCTGGTGCCACGTTCTTGTTTGCTTTGTTGGCAAATCTGACTCCCCTTGACGGATTTGCAAACATTCTTTTCTTTTTTGCACACAAAGTTCTAACAGAAAGGTCCCAAGCATAATCTAATCTCCAGAAACACACACATAGCCTAGTGATAAATGCAAAATGTTTAGAAAATGGCATAACTATTCTTAAGTTCTAGAACATATTCTTAACATACTTATTCTTAAGTAAGGTAAAGGTTGGATAGCAGCCGTCTCTACTTCAGAGCACTCACATCTTTTAATTACTATTGAAGCACTCCTCATTGCCCTCTGTTCTTTTTATTTTATTACACTGGAGTCTAATTCTACTCTTCAGTGATCTGAAAATCACACTGAAAGTATTCTTTCTTATTGTTCTGTCTTCTTTCTTGGAGCCAGAGATGCCAGTTGGATGTCATGAAGAAGCGGAGGGAATGAAGTAATCATTTTGATTACCTGATTTATGTGCTAAGCAGCTTGCTTGCACTGTTCCAACTGCTCATCTGCACATCTCTCATCCTGGGGATATGCCACTAATCTCCTCTGTTGATGCCCTTGAAACTTATTCACTTTCTATTCATAAATGCATATAAGCATTGTGATATTTCTATTATGCCCTAATTGGCAATGATGCTCTTAATTCCTGCTGCCCTGGGCTCCTCTTAACCAAACAACGTGCATTCACGATTTCATTTGAGAATTATATTCTTCTGCCTGTTGGATCCTGGGATCTTCCATGTTTCTTTGCTGTATTTACCGTTGTTCAAACATCACGTTCATCATCTATATGAAAACCTTCAATTTGCTTGGATAATAGCCAAATAATTAGTTTAGCATACAGGAAAGCAGTTACAGTGCATCTTTTATGTGCCTCTCTTGGCCAAGATGTTCAGGAACACCCATCTACCTTGAAGGAATTCTGTATCTTGTACCTCAGGCTCTTGTGTGACCTTCAAAGTGCAGCACTCCTGGGAGTGTCCCAAATAAACCCTTGTGTCTTTGTGTTTACTTAGCTCTGGAAGCAATGAACAGCTGATCTGCCAAGCTGCCAGGTAAGCACGGCTCACCTCTCTATTGTAGCTAACCAATAGAAAAGCATATGCTATAAAAAAGAATTTGTTATCTTTAAGTGGCTCATTTGGTCTCTTAATTGAAGCTTTTGGCCTCAAGGTCCCATGACTACTATCCTTTCAAGTGAGCTTGCAAAATAGCTGTGAAATTCACCTCCCCAGACACATTCTTAAACTTGAAAAAGCATTTCAGATTGTTCAGTTTGCAAGGCTTGTTATTTGTTTTGTAAAGATGCATAAGACAGAACTGAGTAAACACTGAGGAACCCTGGTGTGCTCCAGAGGCCAGTAAAACACCACAGGGCCATGCTAGACCTTAGTTTGCATTAATTTCCATCATTAAATCATCTTATTTAAGACAAATGTATGATCAGAGTTCCTGGGGCTGGGCTCTTATGAAACATTTTGCAACACTGTCAGACAGGGAATCGTTAACTCTCTTTGGAGCCAAATTACAGACTTGCCGTACTCTGCATAGTTCAGAAAAGAGGTAACAGAACTGAAATATACCTAATTGTCATAGAGGGGTGCACAGAATTTCCTAGCATGTGGTCTTGCTGGCTGGCCTCAAAAAATGGTTATCCAAAACTTCAAAGGAGAATCCTGCAGCATCACACCATCTGATTTTTAAGGCTGGCAAACTTGTATAGCTAGTATATCATTAAATGGGGAAACAGCCACTCATGTATCTCTTCTGCAGGCACAGTCTTAGTTCATCATGCAGAATTTCAGCCTAGGCATGCAAAAAGTTCTTAACATCTTCCTTGCTCTAATGCACAGATGATACATATAAATGGAAACGCACTTTAAATTGAACATATCCAACCTTTGACGTGTAGGTGGCAAAGTTACAGAAAAATTTCAAAGCGGGAATCTGAATTAAGGGTCAAATTCTTTTGATACTGGAATGTGAAGTCAAGATGCAGCAAACTTTATGCAAGGAAAATTTTTGCAAAGTTTCACGTGTGCATAAATCTAAAAGGTTGCTGTAGCTTGAACATAACCATCCTGTCACTTAACAGCCTACAGATAACAATCTAAGCACAAAACCTTTTATTTGTTTTTTGTTTCTTTTTTTTTTTTGGTGATATGTACCTGTATGTAATTTGTAGGATTCTGCTAAATACAAACTTGTTCTTTTCAGCAGGTGTTTGAACACTGACTTGGAGAGGGTGACAGCTGTCAGAGCTCTCTGGCTTTTTCATAAACTGGACCCATTCAAACAAAATCTGATTGTAACTGACTTTACAATAGTGGGTCTAAACATTGCCCATGAGTAGTTTGCCCTAAAAACCAGGGCTGTCTTATGCTGTCCTCTTAACCCCTACATATTTTCAAATAACAGACTTTGAGTACAATGTTGTGGCAAATGGGACCATGACAGACAGCAGAAGGATCACCCGTAATGGAAGAGGAGGGAAAAGTGACTTTGCAAGCATTGTGCAGGGAATAAAATCCACACTGAAACTCCAGCCATATCTTGTGGCAATGTCATCTGGGAGACAACAGCTGGGTCTTCAGATCCAGGTGGAATGAAATCTGCTGTTAGAGACTTTTATTTAGAGAAGATGCTTCATATAGCAGTGGGAACTTTTGGACAAGACTCCCCTGAGGGGAAAAGGGGTGGCAGTGACACTCTGCAGCTGTATGTGTCAGAGCTTCTCTTAACCGTGTGGATAACCAAAACTCTACCACTGTTTTAATTTTTAATTGGGTTTTGTTGCCATACTCTGCTAACAGACAGAATTATCACCCTCTTGTCTGCTCCTGCAGCTCTGCAGGGCCCTGGGCAGCAGGTCCTGCTCTGCTGGCAGCACCCACCAGGGAGGGAAGGGAGCACAGCTGGAGGGAGCAGGCACTGGGAACAATGCTGTGTCACAAAAAGGCAGAAAGGGGTAGAGAATCAAGCGAGAGACTTCTTGGAGAAACGAATTCCTAATATTGTAGTTCATTATGCTTTGTTTCCTGTTTCCATGGGTTTGATTTATTAAAAAAAAAAAAGGTTTTAATTTTTTTTTAATTTTAAAGGCATAGATACAAATTACTGATACAGTATGACCTTTAAAGGGGGAAGTTGAGCTACAGTACCAGGTACCTGGGCTCCAGTAATATGCTTCACATACTTAGAGTCAGTTAAATCTAGGATTATTTTGCTTTCTTTGCTACAGCAATGTACCTAGGAAAGTCATGCATGTACTTGCACAACATTGGGGCTCTTTATTTGGCCATGCCATCATCATCTCTTCAGAAATCACCTTAGGCCTGGATCCAGCAGGTCCCACTTGTTCTATAAATGTTTGTCTTACTGAGGTTCACGTGCTGTTTCCAGATTTCCAGGGTGTACTAATAGCAGATAAAATGCCAGCTCCCCTATGACCTTCAGGGGGCTTTAACTTGGATTCATCCCAGTAATGCTTCTTACTGCATTTCTGTGTTCTATGGCTCAAACTATGTGAGTAAGAATGTTGTAGGACCTGGAGGTGGAGGGACTGGTATTACACCAAGATTCCAGAAAGGTCAATGAAAGTGAAAGATTCAGAAATAAGTCTTGACATTTAACAAAATCTTACCTGATGATTTTATTTTTTCAAAAGCAGCCTATAATGGAGAATAATAGCAATGTATTTCCAGTCAGCATGTGGAATGCTGCTTATGGCAAGACTGAGCTCTATGGCACTTGCTTTCTTTCTTAACTATGTTTTATCTTGAAGTGCTCAGTCTTGAGGAGAGTTCTTGTAGCTTCTGAAATGCTGAGTGACAGAGCAAACTGTTTGCAGTGGTAATGTTGGCAGCTGTTTCACTAGAAAATCTTGCTCAGCAAGGACTGACTCTGAGTCTGCAATTTGATTCTTTTGAGACCTTTACTCATGTATGGAGCATTGGGAGATTTGAACAAAAAGCTGTTTGCAAAATTTGCTATTTAACTGTTTAAAAACAAAACAAACCCACAAACCAAACCCCCCAAAAAACCCCCAAACCAAACCCAAAGGGGAAAATCCAAAAAGAGCAAACCCAAACCCCATTCTCTTGGAGGTAGAAGGAGGATAGTAGCTCAAATGCCCTGTTTTCTTGAAATTATAGGAACTGCATGGTCATAGTTTCAAACTATCCTCTTTTTTATGAATATGACACCTTGCCATCCATATTGGTTTGGTGAAGACACATGCTGTGAATTAACAGATGTGACTCAGACAATTTTATCACCTCCTGTGGGAAGACTTGGCTGTTGTGCTGCACTTTCTGTCATAGCACAAGGCAATCAGGGTTTAGCCACTGAAGCCACACATATTTCAGAACAAACTCAATGTTCTGTATATACTAAATTAACCTTCCAAATGTGGATCCAGTTTCATTTGTCAAACATCTTTCAGTTAAATAAACAAAAGCGCTTCACTTAATTCCTGATGAAGTTTGTGAATTAAATCCAAACACAACTACTTTCACAAATGGACCAAGAAGTACATATGAAGGAAGCTAGATTAACACCACTGACAGCCATCCATGTGTTTCCTCTTAGGCTCTAAGGTGAAGTGTTCTGAAGAAGATGTGCTTTAAAAGACTGACTCTCACTCTTGTGTTTCAAGCATGCTTTGAAAGCACATGCAGGAATTGAGTGTGTCTGCAACCAACCCAAGGAAGCCTTCCCAAGAAATGCTGAGTAGCATTTGCAACAAAAAGAACCTTTAAGTAAACTAAAGAAGATGTTTGACATGCAGGAAGGCTAGATGGACAATTTCTACACAGACAGGGCTGGATGAAGACATATTGTGAAGGATGATGTGTGTGTGTGTGTAGAAGAATGTATTTAATTTTTCTTCTATCTGAAAGGATCACCTATATAACTAGGCCTAACTGTGCCACATGGAACAAGAATCACTATTGGGTGTTTCATAATTATGGCCAGGGAAATAGTTAAGAGGAGGGAGGAAGAATTGCTGCACCACTAACTTGTTTGAACAAGTAAAATCAAAAGTGTTTTTTAAAGCTGATCCTCTTGGCAATGTCTATTAACAAAACTTAGTGTTGAAGAAACTGTAGAGCTATTTTTTCATCCAATTCTACAGAGCAAATCTGAAAACAATGCAAGTGGATATATCTGAAAAATGTCATAAATGAAATTCTTAACTTCTTTACAGGAAAGTAACAGTAGTAATTTTTAACTGTTCGTAGCATTCTCTTAAAAATTAGCAACAAATAGGTAGTGTGCCATTCATACATAAGTAAGGAAGTTCTGGAGGGAAATTTAAGCCAACCAGTTAAGGGATTTGTTGGTGATTTTGAGATCTAAAACAACAACTTTTGAAACCTATGAAATTATGAAATGATTCTATGTGGAATGACAGTGCTTCTCAGCACTTTATTTGCTGCATTTTTCATTATCAAAATTGTCAACACATCTTGGTTGCCTTTGCTCTTAGTAGCTGTTAAACATACAAAACTCTGGCTTTGCTTTCTGTTTGTAGTCTGCACTATTGATCCAGAAATTATACTCTTGGTTTTGACATTTTAATCCACAGTTTATCTGCAGCAGCATCAGCACTCATCAACAAGTCAGTAGGCAAGAAAAGACACAGTGTTCTTCAACACAGTCTGTTCCATCTAGGTCTGGTGGTGTTCCTGCAGCAGGCAATACACAGCAGCTCATTCTACATAATGTGTTCCCTTAGAAAAGGTGGTTAAAAGAATGTTTATCAGAACCTACCTGAAGTTAGATGAAGACAGAAAACATGTTCAAAAACACTCTGAGGGGAAAGGGAAACTAACACCTGTATAGTAAATATTGTTTGTGGTGTATTATAACTTTGACAGTTATTGTGTTATGAGATAATATTGCAAATACTAGTTGAATTTGAATTTTATCCTTACAGACAGTGTATATGCAAGACCAGTTATGAATTGGTCCTCATAAGTATATTGCAAACAAAACTGAGTGTATGCCAATGAATGTAATGAACCAGTAGAAACTACATATAATCTACAGTTAAATCTGGCTAGGATTCATAGGCAAAAAGGACTGGCAGAAACTGTAACGGCTCTAATTTAACTGGAATCAGCACAGACCAGGCTGATTACTTTATAAATCTGGCATATCTATTGTATTATAGTCAATGTACAGATTAAACCAAAGATATTTACCTTCTTCTTTGATCTCTCTGACTTCTTGGAAATGTTCTTTACCTTCGTATGGAGATGGTATAAAACCTTGGGGGGAAAAAAGGAGCAATATAATTGGGGAATTGAAATTTGTGTATTAATACTTGAACTCCTCATACAAGCACCAAAAATTTAAAGTAATTGTTTTAACATGATTTCAAAGATGAATTTGATGCTTTCAGGCTTTTAATTCTAAGTTCTCCACTTTTTCTTTCAAGAAATAAAGTTTGGAATGAGCATTAAACTGCTAAGCTTCTAGTAGTTCAGTATATATTAAGAGTTCAGCTGGCACTATACTGAAATCCACTGGACTTTTCACATGGACTTTGAATTCCATATTGAGCCTCAGATTGTCTTCATTTATTCCCCAGGCTGAGAGAGCATGGGCAGAGAGCAGGCTGTACCCTGGTGGGACTGCCCTGCTGCTCCTGAAGGCAGCACAAACAAATGCAGTGGTAAGAGTGGGTCCCACTCCAGAGGGAGGGTCATAAGGAATGTTGGAGCACTGTGAGCAATCTCAATTAACATCTAGATCTAGCTTTTTAAACCTGATTACAGCCCAGCAATAACCTGAGAATGTTTATCCCTCCATAGGTTTTTACTCTTGCCAGTAGCAAACATTTGTTATTTAGAAAGAACAAAATGAGAAATATGAAAACCAGCAAGTCTCTTTAGGGGGGTTGGGTGTTTGTCTGGGTGTCATCTTGGTAGTTGCAATGCTTTTTGTGAGCTGGTGTATTTTCATTCTCTGTTTTCCTTCCCTCCCCCTGCCTCAAAAAAGTATTCTGTGCCAGGAGAGGATATAGAAAGGGTTGGATCAGTTATTTGGCTGTGTAGCTGTGTACACACATAAGCCACCAAGAGTCTGGGATCTTCCCCTGCATTTAAACATTATTCCCATCCCTGGCACCCACCTTGGCATAGCAGCAGGTGATGAGCAGCAGGGGCAGGAGGTATCCCACCAGCAGGATGGTGATCTTGTACATCTGCTTGGCTGCAGAACCGTTTGCCCAGTGCTCCCAGCAGAAAGAGCTGTTGGGTGCCTGCTGATGGCCACTCATGAGGGCCTGGTGCTGGGCCACGGGGATGGCAATGAGGAGAGACAGCAGCCAGATGACAGCCACGCCCAGGGCAGCGTTGCGCTTGCTGCGGATGCAGGGTGAGCGTTTGGCATGGACCACAGCAATGTATCTGTCCACTGACATGGCCACCAGAGTGAAGATGCTGACCAGCATTGTTGCCATGGCCAAGTAGTGAACCCACTTGCAAAAGAAGGCACCGAAGATCCACTCTGGCAGGGAGTAGATGGTGGCCTGGAAGGGAACGCAGAAGAGCAGAAAGGAGAAGTCTGCAATGCTTAAGTTCAGGATGAAGATGTTGGTGGCACTGCGCGATGGGCGTCCCCCCGGCCGGAGACGCCCCAAAACAACCAACACTAACGTGTTTCCCACCATTCCCAGGAGAAAAATCAGCCCAAAAAGCACAGGAACAATCACCACCTCTGGGCCACCCCTGGTTGCTCCTGCCCAGCATGTTGGGGCCTCCGTTGGGTTGGTCTCAAGGCTGCACTTGCTGGTGTTGGCTCCAAGGGAAAGCACAAAGTTGTTTTCCTGCTCCTCCATGGAGCCAGGCAAGGAACAGTCACTGCAGCCCTCACTGCTGACAGGTACGTCTGTGTTTGTTAGGGGTGGCCAGAGGTGAACTTTTGCTTTCTCCAATGCGTTGTCTTTCCTACGAGGAGTAATTTTCTTCAAATGATTCTTCCGAGTTCTCTCTGTCTCTGGTGCAGATTATTCCAGGGACTAGCAAAAAAAGGAGCTGAGGAATTTGTGTCATTCGCGGCTTTGGCAGCTGGGGCTGGTGTGGCAAAGTCCGTGCCAGAGGAGCAGAGATGAGGCTGCCCTGGGAGCTTGGAGCAGCGGCAGAGCAGCAGCAGCTTGGCTTCCACATGCCCCTCCTCTTCTGCTTCCCTCCCACACTCCCTGGATCTGTGGCTGTCATACCTGCTTTCCCAGCTCCACGCTGAGCTGTGGCAGACTGAACAAATGCTGTCTGTGACCTGAGCCCTCCAGAGAACAACCCCTGGCCAGCTTTGTCCCCGTGCATTACGGGAGAAGAGCAAAGCAACAGTTCTCACACAAAGGGATGGATAAACAGCAGCTGCTGAGCAATAATGGGTGCAGTTCTATGAGGGGCAGCACTGTTAGCGGCTGCATAAGAAGGCAAAGAAGCTAAAATACTTAATTTGAATCAACAGAGAATGATTTCGTTATTTATTTGTTTCATAGTCTTCAATGCTCCCATTAGAGCATAAAGCCATCTGAATAGCTGTGTTTCCAACACAAAAAGCTGGGAGAGCTTTAGATTCAGCATTGGGTCTTGCCACTTCTGGGATATCTGCCCAAATTCCTTAAAGCCTGAATATTCATGGGTCTTGTTGACCCAGCTTCCAAGACATTTTAGGTTCAGCCCAGTAGTGCCAACAGTATCTGCACTGGAAATGTTCAGTCTTAGTAGCTGTGAGCAGCTGTAATATTCCCTGCCAGGGAACAGAGTTATGTTTTTGTTTTTGTTTTTGTTTTTTTTTTAGCAGAAATTTTATTAAAGATTAATGGCTCAGTTATTGTGATTTTAATGCTTACTTATAGAAACAGTACCTATGTTTTAGAAGGTACTAAGTAGGTTAGTTCTAATGGTTTGTTTCCTCGCATTTCACAAGGAATTCTGCAGGCAGTGAGGAGGAAACAAAGTTTAGGCAGACACTATGAGTACCTGCACACGGTGATTTATGGATGCAGCACAGCTGCCTGAAAAGAGGAGCACCCACCTCTATTTTCAGTGGTTACAACTCCAGGCTCTTGGTCAGAATGGGGCACCACTGGCTCTTGTGAATGGGAGGCTTCCACTTAATCTTAGAAACGAAGTTCAGGAGCTGGGAGTTGTCCTGCCTTGCGATTATTTCCTAAGCTCTTGTTGAGAGGTGACAGCGCTGCCTTCTGTAGCCTGCTCTGATTAGACCCTGGCTTCAGGCTGATCTGGAGCTCAGTCCCTCATTTCCCTCACAGCTTTGGGGTGGTTACAGGGGGAGGCCAGGGATGGAAAGATGTCTAAGCTGCAATGGGAAAAATCATCTCCCCTTGTCCTGAGCAGATCACCCCAAGTGCTGTGCACAGGACCCCAGAGACCTCCCACACCTTAAAGTCCTGCAGTTCCCCAGTGTCCTGTGTGTTTGCTGGGATCTCTGAATGGACGGGGCTGTGCTGCAGCCCGAGTGCCATCTGCTGACATTTCTCTCCTGTGCCGCCCTCAAACATTCTTCCCTCAAACCCATTCTTCCCTTCCTTTCCCTTAAACATTCAGTCAGTTCATCACTTATCTCTGCCTGCTGTGGCTCTCTCTCGTCCTTATGCACACCCACCCCCCACCCCCCTTAAATCATGAAACTTAAATATGTTTTCCTTTTTCCTTTTGTGATAGTATGTGACCACTGTAAGGTTACTTTTTGTAATATTGTTCATATAACTACATGTAACATTTTAGAGAAGGCTATTGGAAGTGATTTCAATGGCTGTCTTTGTATTTTTGATATTTGGAGGTTTTGTGTTTTGTTTTTTCCCCCTTTTCTTTAGTGGATAGTCATATCAGAAAGAATTATTAAAAAAGAACCTGTAATTTTCACAGCAAATGAGAACATGCATTTTAGTCTTTTAGTGGGTCTGGAAAAAGCAATAAAATCTGCAACATGTGTGCTTTCTACTGCAGGGGATTTGAGACAATGCAAGCAGGATTTTAAGAATTGTTTGTATGTGTCACCTGCAGAACAAACACAGCTTTGCAGATCTGAAAGATCTCATGGCACACTAAGCAGAGCATGGGCAGGGAATAGCACAGTTCTGGCAGTGAGGAGGGACAGATCATAGGTTTGTTTGGATTTGTAAAAAAAAATAAAAATAATTCAACAATTACCTAAATTCTTACAGGAGGAACATTCCAATTCTCTGGAAGTGTTGTAACTGGGGCAGGGGGAAGAAAGGTGAATATTCTGGATAGAAAGTGGCAGTCACCTGCTGAATTAGACATCCAGAAAACTATGTGCAGGAACTCAGCCTGTTTTCATTAGGGAGCTGAGATGCTGCAAATTTGATTTCATATGGAGCTTGGCTGGTGGGGAAGTACTCCTGGCTGGCCTTACTCACAAGGAACTAATTTCCAGTGTTAATTTACACGCTTTGTTGAAAACTGAAAACTTATCCTGAAAGTATGTTTACCATGGCAGTGAAAAATTTTACAAAGGTGAAGATTCCTTCTTTTTCTTTTAATGTGCCACTTCTCAGCTGCTTTAAATCATGTGTTTTTGACAGTGAGGAATCTCCTGTCCCTGAGAATTGCCAATCCAAATAGAGTCAGAAGGGAACTGGCCATGCCAAGACAAAGTACTTGCCATAAGACCTGTTCATTAGTCCAACTAGCAGGAGAAGGTCAGGTCACTTAAATAAGTACAGGAGCACAAATAGCGAGTGAGCCTGTAATGTCTGATTTGCTGGGAACATTCACACTATGTGTGGTATTTTAAAATTCACAGTGTTTCATCTGGAAACCAGAAACAATTAATACCCTGTGGATCGAGCTGCATGAAATATCTCAGCTGTAAAAATTTTGCTTTTCTTTAGAAACTCTGTTGCTTCTTAGATGAAGACAAAAAATACTTAAACATGAGTGGGAGGATGTAGCAAAAGGACACTGACTAGTCTCTGTGAGAGGAAAAAAAAGTAGAAATCTGACAGCCATCACTGATGATCAAGATCAAGAATGAATTGGAAGGCAGATGCTGTTGCTTTTGAGTTGATTTGGGCTAAAAGCATTGAATTTTTATCCCTGACTAAACAGGCATCAGATGTGTCTTGTTGAGAGAGGATAGTACTGGACCTCCATGAACAGATTTGCAATCCCAGAGTAAGGAGAAGGGTGGGAGAACACCAATCCTAAGAATAAATGTGAGGGAAAAAACCCCAAAACATTAAATAGTAGTATTTAAATGGTAACATTTTTAGCTTGTGTAGGTACAAACTAATTTGTCCATTTTCTGATTGCTAATGGGTGCTTCAGCTCTTAATTGCACTGAATATCTGGCATGTTGTAAACCACTCCTACTGTTTTGGTAGTTATGGTTCAGCTTTTTGATACTTGTGCATTAGCTCTCAAAGCCTCTTGACTTTTGAGTGGAAGGAGGGCACTGAAGCCTAACAACAAGCAAGAACCTTAGTGTCACACTTTTCTGTCTCTCTGGAGAATGTGGGCTACATCTCAGATTCAGATCCGTTTAAAGAAAAACAAATATCCAGATCAAAAGCCTGTTTGTGGCTTCAGGTTCAGCAGCTGTTAGTGCTTTTTGAAAGGCTGATGCAGGCTGAAAAGCCCTTTAGGCTGACCTAGATGGAACGGGGAAACAAACAGTGGTAGGTCAGAAATCTTTGCACTTGGCTCACACCAACCCTTTCCAGTCATGATCCCGAGTGGAAAGAGAAGGTGCAGTGGCCATCCCTCCCGAAGTATGATCCCAAGAGAGGCAGGAGGTCGTGTTGACTGCTCTGCATATTTGTCCCCAAAAATGAGAGTCCAGATTCAATTCACTTCCAACTCCACATAATCCTTTTCCTGAGTTGCACTTAGATAGCCCCTAAAGGAACTGGAACCTTCATCCCCCTACAGGTTCCTTGTCCACCAGGCCCCAAGCAGAGCTCCATGGGGTAGTCTGGTCATGGAGGAGCTGTGATAAAGTGCTGCAGCAAGTGCAAAACTCCCAGGGCCAGAGTAAGTAAATCCTTTCATCTTTTGTGAGCTATAACCTTTGAGTCTCTTCAGTGAAGGATCAGAATTGAACTTATGCATCTCACTCTGGCCATGAAGTCCTCACACGACTTTTCTGTGTCATTCTTACTGGACAGGTAGCTGGTTACAAATACCCTACAAATTCCTTTTGACTTGCCTAGAATTTATAATAAAAATAGAACAACTTCATTTAAACAGACAAAAGCATTATATCCACACTGTTTCCAAACTTTCTTCTGCAGTGTAATTTTTGATAAGGCAGGTAAAATTGTTTAACAAAGTTTGTTATTCATTTATGACCAACAAACCGAGTAAAGAATCATGATTTTGGTTCTCACAGAAATTATGTTGGAGAGAAGAGAAGATTGTTTGGCATAGAGCGTTGGCAGATACCTATAAAACTAGGACAGGAATACATCAAAACCATAATAAACCTCAAAACAGGATGCTTGTAGATGCTTATTTAGTATTCTGTAGGGAATAAGGAACGTATTTTGGCTTATGTCAACAGATTCAAGACAATGTATCTCTTCCTGTGGGCTCCTGTGGTTTTGTCAGAGGCGACAAAGTGATGTGAGTGATCTCTCACAGTTTGGCCTGAACACAGAAGAACAAGATGTCTTTATCTGGGTCCTAACGTGATGCATTTGTAAATACATATGTGCCTCTACACAAAGGACAATCAGATCCCAGTGCAGAGTCTGGGACATCCTGTGCAGTGGAAGCCAGAAGCACAAAGTCACCCTGCAGAGATGCTGCTCCCCTGTTCAGCACCAGACCTGGTGTTTATGTGAAGGAAGGAAAGGACATAGTACAGCTTCAGTGGAGTGTGTGAGCTTGGCACACCCTGATCTGAAAACCAGATCATTCTGTGATCTGAGAACATTTAGTTAGCTTCTCATGGTGATAAACTGATTTAAGGCCAGTTCACAAATCTGTTTTTTCTACGTGTACATCAACTTGACTTTACTAAACTGTTTGGGTAAGATCACTTGTTCATTCATCTCTTAGCACTTTTCTATCTGTAACAAGATGTGCTGTTAACTGGCCAGCTCTGCAGCATAACAAAATCCTGAAATAGTTCTGGGAAAGTCCTGGTGTCTTGCTGTGCAAATAACCCTTTTACTCAGTCACTCCAGACTGTATCACAAAATGCTGCCTGTTACAAAAGGAGAGATGTAAGTGTACATGCTGTTTTTTAATACCATCTTAACAAAAAGTTTCCATGGTGATTTGCTCTCATTGCTGCAAGGGAGCTCTCTTTACAAGAGAACCATGGCAAATTCCTATCTACTGCCTCATTGAAATTATTGCCAAATTCCTCAATTAAAAAAACCCTCTTCTTAGCATCACAATATGTTGTGAAAAATACCTCAGAAATAATGGATCCTAAATTTTCTGGTGTAATAAAAAAATCCCAAGACAAAAGTACTTGGAAGTTTCTTAACACTTATGTTAAAAATATATATATATACTTAGGATCTCTTATTTGCACACAGCTCTGAATGTTTAAGAGCATCTGATTGTGCTTCATGTCAGATTGTGAGGCAGCTAACTTAAAACAATTGCAGTATATTCTAGATTTTTCTGAAAGTCTCTGACAGACTGAATGAGTGACTTTACTTAGTTTCCAGTTTGTTCAGTGTGGTCTGGACAAGAGACACAACCAGTCAATTTATTTACATGTTCCATTTAGCTTCTTTTCCTGCTTCTGAGGCAGGAAAATAAACATTACCTGTAAATGTGCCCAGCACAGATGTTTGCAGATACACTGCAAAGAGAAGTTATTGCTTGAGCCTTTTGAAATTGCTAATGAAGAGACTGGCACACAACTGATTATTTAGAAAGCTGGTATAAGAACCTACACTCTTCTAATATCCTAGCATGTGCTGACAAGCTTGCAGTTAAAGGTGCTTGAGAGCTTCTACTCATAAGCACAGGAATGAATAAGAAATCAGGCCTTGCTCAAGGATTACCTGGATACCATCTACAGATCAGGCAAAGATGAGAATTTTTAAGCATCCCTCCAAAATCAAAGCAAAGTCTTTGAAACACAAATTTAAAAAAATAGACCCGTTATTAGGTGACAAAAATGAAGCTAAGTAGACATGCTCTAAACTGGATTTTCTCATTGATACCAAAATGATTGGGTGTTCTCAGAAACCCGTGCTCAATAGGAAACGTGGCATTCAGTGGAGCTTGCTGCTCTGCCTGGCTGTGGGTGCCTAATGCCACAAGGGCAGCAGCTGCTTTAAATAGATATGAATGGCTTTGTTCTTCCTGAAAAATTGGAGTGGGAAGTGGAAGAAATACAGCTTTGAGAATTCTGCTTTTAGACAGGAAAGTATTTTTTTTTCCTTTTCTTTTTTTAAGTGTTTCTGGAAGCCTTTTCAGATAAAATTCTCAAACTGAGTAGGCAACAACTTCTGTTGTCCTTGACGCTTTCGTGACCTCTTCAACTGCCTTCCAAAAACATTTTTCCTTTTATTCCCTTGGGTGGGGGAACAACCTCCAAATTAAGGAGCCCACACCTCTGAAACAAGCTAGTTTGCATCCTGGTTCTCAGAAGTTGTCTCCAGTCCTGCCAACTAGCAATCTGTCATCAGGTCACAGACTATGTATTATTTTAATGAGGAAGCTCCTGCCACTTCGTGGCAAGAACTTTCACCTTGCTTGAATTGAAAGAGTTAAACTGGATACTTGATACCTTTGTAGAACAAATGCATAGCTAAACAAACAGAGGCCTTGCTTGGTTTGCTTTGCTATTTGGGCATTATCAGTTGTAAATATTACTGCTGTTTTAAAATAAACATAATATAAATTACTAGATAAGCTTATTGAAGCTATTTTTTTTTCCACTGCTGCTTTCTCCATCTTTCTTTCCAAGAAAGTACAGAAATCAATTCTGTCAGAGTATTAAGCCAGGAGAACCCACAGCAACTCTGGTATTTTTAGAAAAACTTGCTGACAAGACACATTGATGGGTGTCAGAATAGTACTAATTCGTGTTCATCTTGAAAGGTATCTGCTTTCATTATGGTCTATTTGCTTTCAGCTGTAGGCAACATTCAGCTCTAGATTCCTTCTGAGGAGCTTTGGTGATATCTTCACGTGCTTCATGAAATCTTTTCTCTGTGAAGAAAAAACTTATCTTGGTACTTCCTGCTTCTTTTGTGTTTGGTAACTGGTGCCAGTTGATGTGGCTCTGTATGTTCATGTCCTGAGAGTGTATGGCATCCTCTGAACTGCCTTCAGGATGCTGCCCAAATTAGTAGTGAAATTGGAAGCAGAACAACACTGCAAAACGTTTTTTACTGACTTGGTTTTTAAGCTCTTTGATCTCCCAAGATTACTATTTCTCATAAGGCCTCATCTAAGAAATAAATTGCAACCATGCTGATTTAAACAGATAAAGGAGCTCCCATCACCACCCTCTCCGAGTGTGAACTCACATCATTTTAGGACCTGAAACTAATGCTGAGATGAGTAGAAGAAACAGATGGAATTCAATTTGCAATAGTGAAGTCTGCCTGTATTGCTATTTTTATGCAAACTGAAATCCCGGTACACAGGATTTCCTTTTCCTAACATGTTGTAACAGTTTCTAATTAAAACACTGCTACCTGCACTCGAGAAATGCCAAACTGACTGCCCTGGAGACTGCAATCTTCACACAGAAGTAAGACAGCAATTTGAATACTTGATAAGCAGGACTTAAAATACTATGTTAATGTGGCTTGTCTCTAAGCAATTGCAATTCGGTTTTGAAGCTGATTCACACACAAAACTATATCCATCCCAAATGCTGAAGTGCTATTATGTAGTGTAGTTGATGCCAGGAGCTGGTAGAAGAGGAGAACTTTATAGAAAACAAAATTGCAGTTAGAAATGACTGCTGCAATAGGCATCTGCCTGCACAAAGTCCTACTTTCCCAGCTGTAGTCATTTACAGTTCAATCTGTGCTGATAGTAAAAACTATCAGTGGTTTGGATGTGTAAGTACTGAAATTAATGAAGATGCTCTGGGCTGGAACAAGCCTTCCTAGTGGGAAAAGTAGTTCCAACACATAATGTTATCCCTCTGCTTCCTGACAGCAGCTGATTTGAGTGTGGGTGCTGCAGTTCTCTTATGGCTTCTCAGCTTGCTCCAAAATATGTGTGAGGTGAATATGACATGGTATAAACATAGAGATAGCTATTATCAGGGAGAGACAGCTGTGTAACAACATTCTGGACTATCAGGATTGCTCTTGGGATATTTATTAAGAGACCAGTCCCACCAGATGAACTCTGCAGGAAGAATGTACATCACAAATGCCACATCGTAAGAATAACAATACACAGACAGCTGCTAACACTAATCCAGGGCTATTGGAACAAAATTATAGAAGAAACCTCACTGTGAGCATTTGGCATTCAGCAGCTTTAAAAATCAGTTATGTTCTGAATCTGCAAAGAGGTGAGCTGTTAAAAGTGCAAGAAGATGCTCAGTGGCTCTGCAAAAACTGTTGTTGAACAAAGAGTTGTTGAGCTTATGGAAATCAGATCAGATATTTATCTTGACTTTGCAAGGAGAGAAAATTCAGAAAATGGGAAAAATAAATTGCAAGTAATGATTGTTATGTGATATTTCCTTACTCTGGAAGACAGAGATGAGAATCTGAAAAGTTTAAAATTAACAATGAAATATGGGCTAGAACTAGACCACAAATGGAAAAGGAATCTGAACCTGACAATTGCTGCTTTAATTGAAATACAAAAGATAGTTTCCTGTCATGGGCATAATAATGGCTCTTGCCTGGATCAAACTTCAAATTAGAAAGAGAAAATATTTGTCTTTTGTCTTGTTACTTCATTTGTATTATTTAGGGTTCTCAAGTCCACAGAAGTGGATAGTAAATATTTATAACTGAAGTTTGTCAAATTAGTAATGTGAAGCAGAATTCCCAGGGATGTGGGGGCTTCTGTTTAAGTTTTCCAGTTAGTGGGAATTAGTGTTCCACTTAAAATACAACTTGCACAACGGGTCTGTGGGAGATTTGTTCATGAGATTGGTCATTTCTCTACAATGGAATCATAAACAAAAGCATGATGCCCTTTTGGTTTCCAATACAAAATATGAAGAGAAATAAAAATTATGATAAGCAAACCTCATTTCTTGTGAAACTCTAGCATCAGTGTTTTGCATTCATTTCTTTGTTTCTGAACTTTCATGTTTGCAAGGGAGTGAAAAGCTACAGTAAGTTCAGAGACATAATTATTTTTGGAAAGGTCACCAGTAGCTTGTGACTGTTTTGACCTCTACAAGTATAATACAATGGCACTGTAAGTCCTGAATAAAATACAGGAGGTATAGTAACAAGAGGTAGATATTTACTGGCTTAAGCGTAGTCAATGTGAATAAGCAAGCACTGGAGCAGGGGCCTGGGAAGATTGTATGATCTATTTCATTGAGGATATCAAAATTTCCACTGAGTGAGATCCTGAGCAACCTGATCTAACTTTGGAGTTACCTTTCCCGGGACCAGGTGGCTGGACTAGATGACCCCTTCCAACCTGAATTATTCTGTGGTGAGAGGCACCTATTTCTGACCAATACAGTGATTTTAACACATCATCTGCTAGTGAACAGAGGCACTGTGGACTGCACAGCCGGGCTGCCACGAGAGGGAGGAAATGGGTTTTTAGCAAGGCATAGCAAAAGCCTTGTGGGGCTCCCAAGGGGGTGTAGCTGAGCTGAAAGCTCACACACAGACCTTGCATCTCAGAAAGTGGCAATTTCCAAATGCCTGCGTGTGTGCAGCCTGTGACACGAGCTAAAGAAACAGAGGAGGTTTCCTGGGTGCTGCTGTGATGCCAAGCAGATCCAGTGCCAAGCTGTAGCTGCTGTATCCAGCACAGCGGAATGTGGATTTCGGCTCGGCTGCATTATCTGAAGCAGGTAACTGCTCCAAGGAGCCTCTAGATAAACAAAAGTAAAGCTATAAATCTTATTTCAGCTCCCACTTCTCAACTCTGCTCAGCCAACATGGGAAAAAGCTGTGTGGGTTTTGTACTTTAAATGTTGTTTAAATAGGGATGCTAATATGCCATGTTCTTAATTTTGTGTAGTGCTTGCAATGCTCTTTCAATTTTCAAGTACTGATCTCTGAACGATGATTTAATTGTGACTCTTTTTTTATACCTAAACAGTTTCAACAACAAATGAGTCTTACTGTTAAAGTATAAAGAATATATCACATGAAACTAAGATGCTTTGATATAGAAAATCTATAGAAAATTCTTGTAGCTACAAAGAATTGCATTTTTGTACACAGGAAAGAAGTTTGGTAATGTATAGATAAAAATAATTTATTCTAGCAGTCAAGCCACAGGAAGAACACCTAGTTCCTGCTGAAAAATATTCCTGAAAATTCCTGTTGAATTCAGGAAAAAATGGTAAATATTTGGATCAAAATCTACAGTGTGTATCAGTTTTTATAGCCTCAGAACAGTTTTATTGTGTGAACAAGGTTTGCTACTTTCTCATTAAGCAGTTTGAACTGACACATTATATGAACTTCTATAACTATAGGAGACCAGAGCACATAATAAGCTATAAAATCTTAGTTTTTCCTTTAGAGCCCTTTTGTCAGGATCTGGAAAAGTTCTGAAGATTCAGGCTGCATATCTGACCTGTATTTTGGCTTGAGGAATTTGCAACCAAAACACATCTACAGAAACTAATTTGCCTTTGTGATACTAACTTGTCAGAATTCTTCAGCTCAGGCAGTTTTTTGACCTTTGTTTTTTAACATTTTGCGTGCTGAGCTGCCACAAACAAATTTAACATTTTCTAGATTAGACATACAAAGATTTTTTTCCCTGTGGTAACAAAGTATGCACTTGTGGTGAAAGGGAAGTCTGTATTTGTGCTTTGACATTTGAGGGAAATCTCTATGGTCGCCATAGAGCAGAAAAGAAACAACTTTATCTTTCTGTTTTGTAGAAGTGCTGTGCCACTAAAGTTCTTGGGTCCCACAATGCATGTATATTTCTGATGCATATATATGGAAGAAAAACTTCTAAGACTGTACTATTGGAGGAAAGATTTTGAGGATGGTTGTGTTTCTAGCAATCACTGTTCCTTTCATCCCATCTGATGTTCTGTGTGTTTTAAGAAGACAGTTTACTCAGAGGCAGTTCACCTCTCAGCTTTCTCACAAAACAGCTTCAGTGCTCATTTCAGAGTAGGTTTCCCACAGAAAGAGAACAAGCAAGTTAACATAATGAAAAAACGATCTTCTTCTGCTATGTTGGAAGCTGTTTTTGGGAGTTGTGAGTCCAGGGTGTAGCAGGCTCAGCCTGCCAGCTCTGACTGAGCAGTTGGTTCTCTTCAGCACTGAGCTGGTGGCAGCAGCAGAGTTTAAGGAGAGGTCATATGTGCAAGAGCACAACAGCCAGAGGCCCTAAAATCTTTGGGAGAATGTAGCAGTTTGAGAGGTTCCAATGCTACCTTCCCTTCTGTTTACTATTATTTCTTTGTTTTTTTCTTTCCTCCTCCAGAATTCACACCAGCCTTATCAGGAGAGGCATTCTACTCTGCCTGCACTGTTAAGCCTACAGCCTCTGCAGACTGGACTGCTGCTGTTTCATTGTCATCAGTGAACAATTGTGGTATCCCTGTGCTCTAGCACTTTTTCCACTGGAAAATGGGAATGAAGACAAATACAGCAAAGTTTTTGTGGCTGCTGATGTTCTTCTCTGATATTGTGCCATTCAGCTGTGAGAAATCAATGAGAGAAAGAGCTATTGAGCTGATGCAAGATACACGTTTGATCGATGGGTATATAAAATATGTTCAATTAAACTCTCTTTGTGAGTCCTGACAAGTGAGGAGGAAATGCTGAAATGTGTGTAGATTAGCAGAGACATGGGCTGTTACGAGCACGTAGCACTGAGCTACTCTTGCAGTGATACATTGGGAAGGAATTTTGGTTCAGAGGATACTTAAAGTAGGATTGTGTTATTCTAAACACTGTTGTGATTTTCTGGCCAGGTCTTATGGTTTAACCCCAGCTGGCAGCTGAGCCCCACACAGCCATTGCTCACTTGTCCCTCTGGTGGAATGAGAGGATCAGAAAAGTAAGAAAACTTGTGAGTTGAGACCAAGACAGCTTAATAAAGAAAACAAAAGCCACACACAGGAAAAGCAAAACAAGGAATTAATTCACTATTCCCACGACTAAGGTGTTCAGCCATCTCCAGGAAGCAGGGCTCCATCACACATAACATTTTCTTAGAAAGATAAACATTGTGATTCTGAATGTCCCCTGCCTTCCTTCTTCTCCCCAGCTTTACATGCTGAGCATGACTCAATTGATCTGGAATATCCCTTTGGCCAGCTGGGGTCAGCTGTCTCAGCAGTGTCCACTCCCAACTTACTGTACTCCCAATCTGCTCGCTGGTGGGACGGGGTGAGAAGCAGAAAAGGCAGAAAAGAAGAGAGACTTTTAGGCATCTATTGCTGCAAGGATTATTGGCAATTAATGGTCTAAACAGTGGAAGAAATTACACTTGGGTTAGAAAGGGACCAACTAATTTCTGTCATAAGTCCTATTCGTTTTCCATTCTAGCCACAATGACTTTGCACTGCAGCTGAGAATACTTTACCAAAATAGGCTCAGCAGAGTCAATTTAAGAGAACTCAACACGACCCACACAAACCTTGTGAAACTTCAGGCTGGTTATGTGGGAGCTCAGGTATGTACTGCTGTGGTGGTGAGGCTCAGACAATATTTCTACATTTGCTTCCTTCCCATCCATAAAAGTACTCCTAGCCCTGATTTTGGTTCTTTATGTTGAAAAATAAAAAAATTAATAGACCTGAAAAGCCACAGACCCTCTTTCATGTCTTTCAAAAGTTTGGATTTTATAATTCAGGTACTCCTAATCAAAACAGCAGTATTTGTATTGTGATATATAAATTAAGGAAGCTTATATTCGCTTTCCTGCATGTACTGTGGAGTAGCTGAGTGTATCAGGAGGCCTTAATCATGTCTGGAGTGGGTGCCCTTGCCTTGCATCATAACTCTTTCTTTGGGGAAAAGGCTATAGTGGCAACTCCCTTGTAAACTGCAGGAAGTTATTTTGCTCTGTGCTCCTGAACTATGAGCAAACAGAAGTTTCCAAGTCAAAACACAAATTACCTGGTTTGCTTGTCGATGTCTCTTTCAGTTTTGGTCAGTGTATGTTCTTTGCAGCGCTCAGAACAAGGATGCTGTGCGCCTGACCTTAGAGCAAATTGATGTTGTCAAGAGGATGTGTAACAGCTATGAAGAGCTGGAACTCGTGATGACTTCCCAAGGTGAGGCTCCTTCTTGTAAAAGAATTTTTTAAAATGTGATTGTAGGAGGTATGTACAGAGAGATGAAAGCAGGCAAGTTATCCTGCTTTAAAGAGTAACTTCAACATTTCCTCTGAACCACAGCCACTGACTGTGCACTGCCCTGGTCCACTGCAGTCATGAGAAAATTTACCATATAAACATGTACTCTGTAAGCTCCACTTCTATAAAAATGTTTTTATTATTGCTTGCTATTTACACAAACAATTGCGGTTCAGTAGTGCTGGCTTCTAATCTGTCATGGAATTACTTTGGAATTATCTCCCTTTGTGTTTTCCAGGTATCTCTGACAGTAGAAGGATTGCATGTTTGATTGGAATAGAAGGTGGCCACTCCATTGACAGCAGTTTGGCAACACTGAGGATGTTCTATGACTTGGGTGTTCGTTACATGACTTTAACACACTCCTGCAACACTCCTTGGTAACTATTGTGCATATTTTTGTGTGGCTGCCTAATGCAAAGCAGTGGCAGCTGCATGGTAGAATTGTGGATTCAACACAACCTTATCCTGTGAAAGACTTTGAATCAAGTCAAGGTGATAGGTTTTGGAGGTAAATCATTTGCCATTTGTACAGTGGGAGACTACATCTATTATCTAGTGCTTGTTATGATCATAATTTGGACACTTGACAGTCTGCTTGTCTTAAATTCCTTCACAAATATCAGCATTAGTGAACCTGAAAGCAGTTATGAACATAAAAAGCACTGCCTGAACAAGATACCTATTATGTAGCTCATTATCCCCACATTTGGCTATGTGACATTGTAATCATTTTTCTAGTGTGTAGTGTAAGTTTTCAGCTGCTGGTACTGTATTCTCCAGAATAACATGATGTTTCTCCTCCCTTACTCCCCCTTTTAAGGTCTGAATCATCATCTAAAGGAATACACAGCTTTTATCCCAATGTTACTGGTCTGACTGCGTTTGGCCAAGTAAGGATCTTTCGAATGCTAATCTGGGCAATCTGTCATGCAGCTAACAACTTCTGGCCTTATCTTCTCAAAAGCAAATTGTCATTAAAAATTAATTACTGGAAGTTCTTGATAGTTAGGAGGTGATCAGGATTTAAATTCCCTGTGATGTTTCCTAGGGTAAAAGAAGTGTTAGATTTAATTACAATTGTTTTAATACAGATTAGATGAACCCATATGTGCAAGCAGTAAGATGTGAATAACACTTCAAATGACTCATTTTAGATTGACTAAGTTTTGTAAGTTTTGAGCATGTGGTGGCATGCTGCCTAATTTTGAGTGAATAAATCACAAATGAATTAATAGGTACACAGAAACCAATACAGGCACAGCATGTTTATGACTAGCTGACAGCTGCAGAAATAATCTATCTGTTTACATACACCAGCTAAATGGCTTCCTTTCAGGAAACTTAATACTGACACTGTTGTCTGTACATCTGTTTTAGGAAGTGGTAAAGGAGATGAATCGCCTGGGTATGCTGATAGATTTATCTCACACCTCATACTCCACAGTAAAAGCTGCACTCAGTATCTCAAAAGCACCAGTAATTTTCAGCCACTCCTCAGCATTTTCTGTTTGCAATCACTCTAGAAATGTTCCTGATGATATCCTCCAGGAACTGGTGAGTGATATGGTACTTGGGTTTGCTTTTTGGAGGAAGGAATTTGTTGGTTTTGCTTCTTGGGATTTTGTTTTTTGTTTTAATGGCAATGTTTGTGTGGGCTGCAGCAAACGTGAATTCAAGTCATGATGTTTATTTTCCACCTCCTCATTCCTGCATTTGATTTAGAAGCAGATCCTTGAGCAGCAGCTTACAATTGCTTCTGAGACATTTTCTTTGGGTTGTGTTTAGCCTTTGACTACAAAAATGAATTGTTTGCAAATACTTCGAAATTCTGGTTGAGTTTGTTTGATGTAATCACTACACTTTGGCTGATTCAGTCTACATGAAATAAAACGAACCCAGGGAAAAGGGCAGGGAGCCAAAGCCTTGTGTTGCCATCTGAACTTAGTGTTGCTGTTCTCACTGATGGGTGAACATGGAAGATTTTACATAAGGTGTCCATGAAGTTTGCAGGGCACAAGTGTTCACTCATCACCTGTCTCTTCATATCTTACAGAAAAAGAACAAGGGAATTATCATGGTGAATTTCAATGCAGATGTACTGGCCTGTGGCAGAAAAGTTGTTACTATTTCTACCCTTGCAGGTTTGATGTTAATATACTGTACTTTGTGTGGGTTCTACGGATTTGTATAAATAATATGAATATCCTGGTGCATACATAATTTTCAAGGTCATGTAAATTACACTGTTTGTTTATTCCATCCACACCTTAGCCCAGCTCTAGGTACTTTTTGAGCTAACACTCATTAAACAATAACACGAGGTACAAGATGTGTGTGTAGCTGGAGGACACGATGCTCACAAACAGAGCCAACAACCATTAATCCCAAAGTAGTTGTTACTGTCTGGAAAACACCTTAAGCCTATGTAATTAACAGTGGGAAACATAGGTTTGTAATAGATAATGAGAATTATAATAATAATGAGAATTCTATTGGTATAAGGGCTACCTGTTAGGAATGAATGTGCTGGTCATGTCTCTTTCCTCATTTGCATTTCATCAGGCTAGTTGTTATTTTGAAGGTTGAAGCCCGATGGGGTCTCTTTTGACTCTTTAAAAAAGGATTTGTTCAAGAACCCATGATTAAGGAGAGCTGTGACCTAGTGCCAATATGTGTGAACTGTAACATTTAATTTTTGCTAGATGCTTAGATGTTGTTTTCTTGATATTTTCTTTCAGATCATTTTGACCATATAAAGGAAATTGCAGGCTCAGAATCGATAGGAATTGGTGGTGACTATGATGGAGTGGAACGGTTAGTAAAGTTGTGCATACATTGACATCTGCTCCTTAAATTATGTGGGTTTTGATTCATTTAAAGGAAAAAAAGAAGGCAGACTAAAAAAAACCAGTATCAGATTATCTTGTAATGAGCACTAAACCAAATTTGGTGAAAGAGGGGCACAATGATTCCTTTTTAGAACTGCATGAAGCAGTGCTACAAATGTAGGAATGGATCCTCATGTCCTGTGAACTCTGACACTGTGTGTTCTAGGTGGTGGTTTGTGCATACAAAACCAGTGATAGAGGTTGTTTTTCTCCAAAAGCCACAAATGAATGACAGAAAAGCTGCCTCAACCTTTGTGTGGTAAATGGCTCAGTCTAGAGAGATGCTGCAAAACTTTCCTCCACTGCCCTTGGGGAAAGCCCAAAGAGTTTGGGTGCTGTGAAACCACTCCTGCTTTTGGGGCTTGGGAAATGTTTGAGGCAAGCAGAGCCTGGTGAGCAGCCTACCACAAAACCTCTCCTCACTCCTGGACTTCTGCAGTTACAGCACAGGAAATAAAGGCAGATTGGCTGGCATTTGCTGCTGTAACTCTAAACTTTTTTTTTTCTTTTTATCTTTCTGTTAAAGCATTATCTCCTTTTCCTTTTTTTTCTTTTTCTCCTGGAGTCAGGTTTGCTTGGGAATGAAAGTCAGTCAGGCTCCCACCTGTAAGGTACAAACACAAACCTATGGTGTCAGGTCCCATGATATCATAGCTCTGAAATATAATGTTCAAAATAAAAACACAGTTTGCAACAAAAGGACACATTTTATCACATGCATTTTCTCAAACACCATCAGTTAAATTCGTGGTGGAGTTCTCAAGGTTCTAATTCCTGCTAGTAATGCCACAGATTTTTTTGAGATATGCTTATCACCATATCTTCATGGAACAGAAAATAACAAAAATATTAGTTATCTTAAAACCATGGCAAATTCTCATGGAAATACAATTAAAAACAGCTGTTTAATGCAGGTTTTGCAGCTTTTTATTTCTAAATTATTTTTATTCTGAAAATAATTAGCACAAGGCATAGATGAGTTTTGCTTTTTATAATTTCTTTAGTGGAGGTCTCTGAATAGGTTTCTTTCCACTGCCTGAACAATTGGCTTAATTCAAATCAATATTATTATTCTAATTGTTTTGGTTTTTTTTGGAAAAGTACTTTGTAAACAACGGAGTTCACAAAATTGCCTGCAACTCCAGAGCTCACAGTGTGTTTTTAGGTTTCCTTTTGTTCTCAGTCACATGAGTGGATTGCCCCAAATTCATCTGTGATGCAGCTGTTTCCTCTTACTCTAAAGGCCAGATGGAAAGTGTGGATTAATGTATACATGAATTTCTGGTTATTTTTTCCCCTTTTGTTCTAATATCCTCCCATGCTGTTATTTTGCCTCTATAGAAGTGCATCTTCATTCCAGTTGTGTTCTGTTTATTGGGTCCTATGTGAAGAAAAAGCCTTGTGGTGTGTCCCAGTCCTGTTTCTGTTTGTCAGCTGAATTCTCAGAGGAAGAATTAGGTCCAAAGTGAGCTCACTTCAAAAGTCAATATGTGCAAAAGACTAATTAAAAATCTTTTTCTCCAACTTTTCAGTGATGTGTGTTGAATGTTCTCGTGTGACTCTTCCCAACAGCTTTCCTGAAGGATTGGAAGATGTCTCTAAATACCCTTCTTTGATAGAGGAACTTCTTAGAAGAGGATGGAATGAAACTGAACTGAAAGGAGTCTTAAGGGAGAACTTTCTCCGTGTCTTCAGGGAAGTAGAAAATGTAAGAATAAAATCCAAACTGAATCTTGAGTCTTACTAAGAGGGAAGGAGGAACTGCTGGTGTTTTGTTGTTTATTTTTGGGTGTGTTTTTTCTTTCTTTCTTTTTTTTTTCTTTCATTTTATGTGTTTTGCTTTGGAGGTTTTTTTTTTTTTTTTTGTTCAATGAGAGATATGAGGGAATGTAAGCACCTAATTCAGTAAATCCAAATGCTGGGAAAGAAACCAAGATGGCAAGAGAGTGTTAGCAGCATAAAGGAAAATGAGAGAGAGCAGACAAAGCTCTTTGGGAGTTTTTCTCTCTGCAGTAATCTGATAAACACACATCAGTGACTTCCAAATGGAATCACTTCATGGTTTGGAGAAACTGCGGATGTACCAGCATCACAGACTGGCTGTGTTCGCTGGGGCAGGAAGGAATGTTGACTCCTGCAAATCAATTTAATTCTTGTCATGGGATTGGGCTGCTGTTCAAAAGGCTTCTGCCATGGCCAGATGACTAACAAGCCATAAATATAACAAGTAGATCACAACGAGCTTTAAGTATAAATGGTAGAAGTTAATCCAGAAGGATGAGGGAGGAGAGGAGGGAAGGAGACTGAGTAAGACTAGGGCCCCCTCAATGGCAACTTTCACAAATGCCTCTGCTGAAACTTCCAGACTGCTTGTCTCCTACTGCTTTTATTTACAGGGTAGGTAAGCAGATATTACACACAAAGCCTTATAGACAAGTGACCTATTTCACAGTGACCTTTCTTCAACTTGTCTTTTTTGGGCATGTTGGATGAACAGAAATTAGGGAAATTTGCCCCATTCCAGTCAACCTGCCAAAATATCTACATAATAATGACTTCATTGTGTGGCAGCCTGACACTATGAAGAAGCTCAAATGCATCACACCTAATCAATCTGTGGGATTTAGTAATGTTTTTTCCCTTCTAAATTAGAGATGTTGAAGTTCTGTCTTGAGAGTTTGAGCTCACTTCAGGGAAGAAAGCTCATGAGTTTTTTGCTCCATATGTGGAGAGAGCCAAGACAAAGAACAGTCAGCCCTGTGACTCTTCCCTGTAATGTCGCTGTGCTGAATTATGGGAAGTGTTTCATAGGAATGCAGACAGCAGAATAATGATGTTGATTTCCTCACATTCAGATGTGGTTTTGCTACACAGTTTGAGCTGGGTAACTTGAAATACCATTGAATTTGCTAGCTGCATAAAGCTTTTTGCTGTTGTCCCAGTCTGACTTTCAAGGACAACCTTTTGAATTTTTGTAGGTGCGGAACTCTTTAGGAGTCATGGACGTAGGTGAAAGTGAAATTCTGCAAGAAGTACAAAATTCCTGTCGCCTAGACCTACGGAAGCCTCAGCTTCAGTCATCCACGTCCTTTGGATTTCCTTCTGTGGCACAACCTTTTAGTCTGACACTTGTATCATATTTAATGCTGCATTATATAGCATAAGATTTATGGAGTCTAGAAAGAGATTTATGGAGTACTCTGCAAAGCAACTACTTATCCTTCTGTGATTTGTTAACAGAAAACTATAATAAATTTTTAAACTTAATTTCTATAAATTCATCTGCATACTTGAAAAACCATGTAAATGATAAACGATGTAGCAAAAGCATTGAGATTTTGAAATGATAAATTCTGTATCCTCTCAGCTAGACAAGGACCAACATTGTTAGTGGAAAATATCCACATTTAAAGAAGAAATTCTGTAATACTTGATGCATGGTTTTGGTACCCTTACTGTGGAATAAAAACTGGAGTACAGAACCAGCAGTTCCACATAGGAACTAGAGATTATGATTAAGACATCTGTGCCAAGAAGTTTTCAAGAATTACTTCTTGTTAAACCATAAAACTTCCATCAATAGTTGATGGCTTACTCAGAGAAGGCCATCCCCTGCCATATGGAGAAGTCTGCTTTTTTGGTTTGCTTGTGGTTTTTTGTTTTTTAAGATGACAAGATGAGTGACAAACCTATTCCAGTTTGAACTGCTTGTCTACAACTAGCGTTAGAGACCCATTCTGCAGTACTAAACTCTTATTTTTGAACCCTGACTGGTTCTTATTTTTGAATCAGTTGACCAGTGGGCAACTGGACAGTTACTGCAGGATGGAGGCAGATCTCTTACTCTTCAAGTGCAGGCAACATTGTAGATACTTTTCTATAATTTGAGAACAGATGTTTGCAGCGTTTTCATGATGATGGGAGCAAGACAAGTCAAGACAAAGCAGGAATTCTGGCTGGTAAGAGGGTTGTGGAAATCTTTTTGACATTTAAACAATTATCCTTATCAGTAACGTGTTTTATTATTTCATTTCTATTCTGGCTGGCTAAAATCAGACCATGGTTAGTGGATTCATAGACATGAGATTAGACAGAGATCTTTTTATTTTAAATCTGCTGTTTTGACCTTTGGAATACTTTTTGAAATGCACAAGGTATGTGAGGTCAGAAGCTCCTGTTGCAGAGAAGAGCATATATTGAGATAGGCCTGTTCTTTGTAGGCTCAAAACTGACATTTTAGTCAAATATGCTGAGATTCATTATTAAATTATAAGATGGCAGCACTGTATCTTTGTAGGGCCAGTTCCCAGTGCTTGCTGGTAAATGCTTTCCCATTATATTTGCTGTTAATTGTGATTTTATGATCCATTTGTTAATTGCTGATATGACATCTACAGAATTTAGCCTTAGTGTAGAATAAAAGCCTTAGTGTAGAAGAAATTAAAATTCCTGTAATTGATCTAAGGAAAGTATTTGTAACCACACAAAGTATTTAACAACCAAAAGAGAAGGCTGAGCATGAACAGGATGTCAAAACAGCACATTAGTTTTTTTTTCTAGAGGAATTTGAGACTCTTCATACCATCCATTTCTGCACTCTATGTACAAGTAGGACTTCTGGAAGGACTTTGTTCTTTTATAGCTTCAAAAATAAGCTTCATTAATTATTTTGATAAGATGGTCTCCTTGATAAATACATTCTAATTATACTCCAGTATGTTACCAAATTCTTTACAAATCATGTGGAACCATCTAGTTGCACACAAGTCAACTTTTAAAGAATAATTTCTCAATAAATACTGGGAATACTGATTCAGAAGTCTGGCCTCCCTGATATTGCTTGACTGTCATCATGTTTTACTGCTAAAATGATTAAATCATTAGGGCAAATGTCTAATTCCCATTACTACGCCTTCCAATAAGTTCATAAGCCATTGGAAAACTGCCATCTTTTCTCAGAACTGATTCTCTGATATTTGTTTCATTACACAAAATGTAACATGCTTCTTTATTCCTTCCAGCTGTTTTTTTTATACTATGTTGTCACTTTACTGCCTGCTAATTTTTACTTTTTTACCTTCCCATACTACAGCATGGACTAAAAATATATATTCTTTCTCTTAAATATGCATAAAATACTTTTATATGACTTATCTATAATGTATTGCACTTATTTGTTGACTGCCCTTGTGGTAGAACACAGACATGAAATTTCAATAAAATATGGTTTAAAATTGTGTAACGATATTGGTGTAATCTCACAAAACAGTGTAGATGTTCAGAGGCCCATGAGACCCTGAAATAACCATGGACCCTGTGGCAGAAAGAAGGCCAGAGTACCATGAGGACTCTGGGTTGATCACAGAGGGAAGGGGTGCCCCTTCCATGGCAGGCAGGAGAAATTCAAGTAGGTTTAATCCTGGATGTAGGCAGTCAGCTTTATTAAATTCAGATACTGCTAAACCCATCCAAGCCCATGGGAAGGGATCAGTCAGTGCAGTGAGTCAATGAGGACAGTGTTGCCTGCAGCAAATCCCTGCTCAAGCTGTCAAGGCATGGAGAACAAGGCATATGGGAAGCAGGGGGGCTGCCTGCATCAGGGCTGGGATAACCCCTGCCCCACAGCACTTCTCACAGATGTGTCCTGATCCAGAAGGCCCTTTTCCATTACCAGTTACAATGTTAATTCAGAATGCTTCAAATAAACTGCATGTGTGAACAAAATCAGAAGGCAAAATCAACAGATGAAATCTTGTGCACTGATTATCCATGTTATCTAGCTTATTTAATAGATGCAGCTAATTTATTTTTCTTAAATGATCAAAACCACACAACTTGAAACACGCTAGAAAGACATCTTATTATAAATTAATTTCAAAAGTAAAATCATGTAAGATACAGCTGTGACTGCTCTCAGAAAAACTAATGACCCTTAACTCTGGTGAAGATGACTCAAGTCTCCAGCCCTGACAGCAACTTGTAGTATTCACTCTGCATTTGTAACAACTCAAGCATAAAATGATTGTACTCTGTTTTCTGCCTCCCAATGGGAGGATGATTCATGCTGCAACTGAATGCCTTTGCCCTGCCCCAATTAATGACAGCCATTTGCATTGGTAATTCAAATGTATTCAAGTTCAGCTGACAGATTCTATTATGGCTGCTGGTATCAGTGAAGTACCAGATATAATTGGGATACAAACTTTGTAATAAGCTTTGTTGGCTGCCAAATGAAAGAATGCAAGTCATGACTTACCTCTTCTAAATAATGAGTTGTGCTAACATGAATTCTGAAATATTTATTACTATTTCTGTAAATATCAAAATCTATGTACTATGAAGCACCCTAGGCTGATTTTTCAGAAGACTCAAAGTTGAAGGCATCTTAAACAATCAAAGGCTCATGTTTTTATATATGTGATATGAACAACCAAGAACTACAGGCATAATATTGATGCAGACCATTGATTTAGTTCTAAAAGGTTGATGCCAGGCAGGGCCATTTCCCCAGTACTTCCCCTATCCTTTTCCTGACTAATGGACTGTAGCATCCACAGAAATAAAAAACTTCAGTTCTGAGTTGTCTCATCTAGGCAAGTGGTGATGCTAGGAACAAAACCTCCAAAGTCTGCTGCTGGTCTGACACACATGACAGTTCTGTCACCTAAAATCTGAGTAGTTCAGTTCCTGTATCAAGCTTCCACCCAGCAGGTGACTTGTCTGGGCCAGGGAAGGACTCCTGCATGTTTTACATCGGGTACAAACTCCTCTGCCGTGCTTAACATCTACATTCCTTCTTGCATGTCATCGAGCTCCTCAAGCAACGTGCCAGCATATTTCTCTGTTTCACTGCCAGCAAACATCGTGCATGAAGTCTAATCACCTATATGAATATGAGCTCATTAACTTTGTTTGATTTTACACCTGACGTTCAGTGGGCATCTGCACCACAGAATGAACTTTGCAAAGCCAGGTGCTGCATCCCCCTCCCGTTCTGGAGTGAGGAGCAGGGTTCAGCAGCTCATGCCAGAGTCAGCTGTGGCTGCTGCACTGCTCTGGCCCTGGCTGCAGGTTGTGTCCCCTGCTCCTTGAGACAGCACTGGTGTCTGTATAAGCTGTGTTCAGCGAGCTGGTCCTGCAGGAAACTTCTCCTCCTTCAAGGGATGAGTTTCCTGCTGATCGTGTCAGTGATGGTTAACCATGCTCATTGTTAGGGGAGGGGAGGAGTGAAAAAGCAGAGTGAGACTGCAGCAACTCGGATTTCCTCCATTTGCTATTGGAAAGTAGCAGTTCTGTTTGCTCTTCTCTGGATTTGAACATATGGAAATTATCAAATTGCTTCAAATTCTGAAAACAAAAGAATTAAATAACCAGAAGACTCTTCCCACTAATAGTGGCTTTCATTTGCTCTCAAGATTTGTTAGATTCAATTTACAGACCCAGAGCAGTATTTTAGGTGATCTGCTGAAGCATTTTCAGGACAGACTGTGATCCTGGATAACCCTACTTGGACTGTTCTGGAAGGCTTGATTCATTGGTTCAAGAATTCCTTTTTTCTTCTTTTTTCTTCCTTTTTAAAAAAAATCTGGTCTTGATTTTTTGTCTTGCTATCTTACCTAGAACCTTACATGTAGATAGAACAACTTGACATGGCAATGGTTATTTGCTGCTATTATAATTATCTTTTTTTTAATCTCCTGACACCAGAGAAATGGAAAAAGTTCCTCACTAACCTTCATGTTTATTTATAACTTTATGATGACTTTTTTTCTTTTTTTTTTTTTTGCAATGCAAAAGCAACAACAAAAACCTCTTTCCAAAAACTGTGACCTCAGAGATATATTGGACTTGGTTCAGTTGTTTCTGTCATGAGACAACAAATAGTGGAGGGGAAAAAAAAAAAGCTAAATAAACAAAGTTCAGCATTTATCTTACAACAGAAAACTGTTGCTGCTTCTAATTAAGGGTCTGGCCCTAACAATCAAAACTCAAATGAGAGGGCACTTAATTTTTCTCTTTTGCTGTTGCAAATGGAGTTTTTTAAACTCCATTAAGATGACTCTTTCCTCTGTATAATGGATATTTTCCTCTGAAGCCCTTTCTCAGCACCTGGTCTATCTTTTTTTATAAAACATTTATTTCATCGATTCTGCAATTAAAGGAAAACATAAAGCCCAGGAAACAGGAATTAAAGTTCCCCTGAGGGCTGTTGCTGAGAAACAAAAAAAGATCAAACTAAGAGAGATTAAAACTGAAGCTAATATAACTTTCATCACACAATTCAAAAGAAGATGCCTTTAGTCTCGAATACAAACATTTGAAAAAAGTTTAATACAGTTTTGGATTAGGATTAATCTTCCTGAGTTTCCTCCTGTAGATAAACTCAGCATCTCAAGAATCTTGTCTAGGCCTGTGCTCAGTTTCTTCTCTGAGCCCTTTATTAAAAATTAAATAGCCCATGACAAACCTACCTATGCTAAAAATGTAACTGATCTGAAAATTGATGCACAGAGTGGTATTTTTTCCAGCATCTTAATTGTACACTAAAAACTACTGCCATGTTTAACAAGATTGTTGTAGAAAACCTTGATACAGTTGCTCTTATTTGAATGTGCAGAACCTGGGTGAGTAGGAAAGAAATGGTATCTCAAAGACTACAAAAATTTCTCAGTTTCTAAAGCTGAGATTAAGGTTTTTTAGTAGAAATTACTATTCCATGTATCAAATACAGTTATAAGTAATTTTACAAGTGAAGCAGAAGTTCCTTAAAGTAAATAAACTTTGAAGGTAAGTGGCACCATAGTGTCCTCTTGTGGTCTTTTTAATGTTTAAGCTCTGATACGTTTTCTAGCAGAATAGCAAAATTTCCAGCTGTCTTCAGCAGAAGAGCTCCTGTCTTGCCACAATGTGGCCTTTCCTTGCCTTACTTTTCTCCTGGAAATGCCTGTGGAGAATTGCACACTGCATTTCCTACAAGCATTTATTCCATGGATGCTTGTGTCGTGGAGGATCTCTTCCAGCCACTGCCTGTCCTTGTCATGGGAACTGTATCCTGGTCTTTATGGGTGAGAAACCTTTACAGGCAGGTTGCCAGTTCCAGCCTGCTGTGTCCACAAGGCTGGTGTGACCCTCACATGTGGAGAAGCAGGAATGTGCTGAAAGCCAAAGTTCACTATGGTGAAATGCTGGCCATGAACTGGCAGAATTCTTGCCAAGCCTGATGTCCTGGGAAACTGTACCTTGGCAGTGGTGAATTTTGTGTTGTTATTTTATTCCTGATTGTCAGCTCTTGGCTATTTGTCACCCAGGTTCCACTCTAGTGGGAAAAATCTTTCAAAACAATACATAACAGTTACAGATTCCTTGCTGTGTTAGGGGCAGCATAATTCTAGAGATGATTTTTTAAAAATTATCTGAATTGCAATGTTATTACTTATTTCTACAGATGACACTTTTTGCTTGGCCTTGATTCTCCTAGTTAGAAAAAAACTAAACTATTTAAAATTAGACATCTCCATGAAATTCAGGAAGAAAGGAAGATAAGAAAAGCTGTCCTCAAACAGAGTTTCAGATGCTGTGTCTATCCTTTAAACAAATAGGAAATCACTTGCTTTGAGAAGGAATTGAAATGATGATGCTTTTTGTTGCTTGATTGAGCTTAACATCACATGCTGCAAGTCTGGAAGTTACCAACACTTTGGAGCTGACGCACCAGGACCTCCAAGGTGTGCACCACATCCCTGGTGAGGGCTGAACCCTTGTAAATGCTGATGGTAATTCTGATTGCAATACTGACGGTAATTCTGTGCTCTCTCTCTCCTAGGATGGCTGAATGAGCACCACAGGAGAACCTCTGAGTGCTGCTGCCAGGGAAGGGATGAAAGTCCCTGCAGGCGAGCCCAGCCTGTGTGACAGCTGAGGATGTGTGCAGTCACTGTCTCACACTGGGCTGTAAAAGCCGAGCTCCTTTTTTAATGCTTCAGAGGTGCCTTTACCTGCAGTAAAAAGTGTTCAAGGCAAACTTGACCTCTCTTGCCTGCCCTGAGGATTTATATCAGGCTCCACAGCAGTTTACTAAACCACCCTTCTGGAAGACTCAGAGTTTCTCATCCAGCCTTTGAGGTGAAAAACACAGTTCTCCACTGTGGAAGGGTACTGACCTTTCAGCTGGAAGCTTTACCTGCTAAAGGTAGTTCACAAATATCCAGTGGCTTACCAATGAAGAACAGAACTGTGTCTTTGATTACATGATTTGTAGTTAGTACCAACTTAAAAGCAGTTCCTGGCTGTGTATCAGAGGGGAGATGATGGATTTGCTGACCTTTAGGCTGCTGATTTCACTGATGCTGTAAATGTACACTACAGTACTGAAAATACAGACCTCTTCTAATAAGCCTTCTAATAATCTAATAAGATTCTTCAGAGCTGAACTCATTGTTTTTTTGCTGTGAAACCACCTGGCTTTTTTCTTAGAAGTGCAGTTTTTCTCTGTTGATATTGGAGTGGGATAGAGAGGAAATTAAAATTAATGTCTCTGGTTTTTGTTTTCACTGACCAGTCTGTACCTATATGAAACCATAATCCCAAATTCTATTTAGCTTTGTAAAAAAACTGGTAATTTTCGTCTCTGTCATTTAATGAGAGGATAGCAATGTTGTTTCAGGTAAATACAGTAGTATTGTAGACCATCCAGTTTCATTCCAGCATCATATTCATATCAGAAAACTTTTGAGCTTATGATGGTCACTCATACCATTCAGAATAAGTCACTTGCTATCCCCGGAAAAAAAAAAAAAATTAATCATCCAGGTTGAAATTGTGTTCTCTTACAAACCAGATGCTAAACAAAGTTGATATGGGTAGCTCTCAATACGGTCTTTCTGCAAGTCTGTAAAGAACTCCTGTCCTTAGACAAAAGAAATATTTTTGCTTCAATAGACTTGAATGGTTTCCTAGGGCTCAATTCTCTCCTAAGATATTTGGATATAGTTTCCATTCCCCAGAAGGGAGTTGCTGGTATATGTGCATGAGCCTAAATTTTTTTAAAACTTTTTCTGCTCATGGGTTACCGTATCAGTACCACTGATTCTATGATACTAAAATATTTTGTGATGGCATAGACGCAATTTTGGTGCCTAAAGAGTGTTGTCTCCTTGCCACATCTGCTTTCAAAAGTGTGAGAAGGAAGCACCCAGTTTAATACTTCTTTCTGAATTGGCATGACTCCAAAAAACATTAACTTTGGAGACTTATTTCTTACAGTCCCTGTCTCCTTTCTCTAGGCCAGTTTATTTAGACCAGATATTTTCACTCAAAAGCTTTATAAGGTTGAAAAGAGGAAAGGAGACTGAACATGAACAAATGTGCTTAAGGGTAAATTAGCATCTTGCCCCTTTTCTATATAAAATTATTTGTCCCCTATCAATTAATTTTCCTGTTTTCTTGGTGGGACTTATCTTGTTGGGTCAAACCTTTCCTAAACACTAATGAAACATAATTCAACCACAGAAGGTAAAACAGAAAATGCTACTTTTTGGCCCTTTGTTCTACTTTCCTCTGGGGGATAAAATTATTGCTTGCCCAGAGAAATTGTAAGTAAAACTTTACAGATCTCAGGGGACCACATTTACAAACATGCTTGTTTTAGGGTTACTAGAAAAAAGTAACTTTAAGTCTTCAAGAAACTAGGAGTTTTCAACAGAGGAAATTCTGTTCTTTTTTTTTCAGTCTTCTCCGAAACTGACAAGGCTGTTTACAGAGATACACATGGCCATATGAAGATCCTTGCTGTTTCCCCAACAGAGCAAGCATCAAAAGGAAAATGGAGGTTATATGAAAGCATAGGAGTCTTAGAAGTCTTTCCACCTGTCTGATCAATACCAAGAGGTGGAATTACTCTGACTTGCCCCAGAGGTGGTCCACCAGCAACCTTGTGTTAAGTGAACTGAGAGACCTGTACCCCCTTGGCAGCAGTCACTCCACAGCATGGATCCTTCATGTTTGTTTCAAACCCCAACTAATTAAAAGTAAACTTATTAGTCAGTTCTCATGAACAAAGCATTCTCCCCCATGTTTGTCTCTCTCCTGCTCATTACAAAGTTTTCTTCCTCTCAGTGACCTGGGGGGTGCTTTGTCAAAAAGGCAGGACGTACTCAGAAGGCTGGGGGTAAGGTGGTTCTGAGCACAGGAAAGGTCCGGCCTCTGCTCTAAGCTTTGTGTCCTCCTGTAGACTCCTGTGTGATCTGAAGAGAAATTTGTCATCCGTGCTGGAATGTCTTGTCACTGTACACCCGTTTCTTTATTAGGGAATATTTTAGTCTACAGAAATCGACAGAACTAGTTTGAAATGACAATCTATAGTAAAGCACACAAACTGTTTTCTAGAGTTTTCTTCTGGTGATTACACAAGACATTAAAAAGAGATCCTTCTACTGTCAAGGCCAGCTTTCAAATGCAGACAATAAATGGCATTATCAACTACTAATTCACATTTAAACTCCATGTGAAGGCTACCACACGCGAAACGAAGGCCAAGATACCCACTGCTGGCGCCAGCTCCCACAAATGTGAAGGCAAAATCTAATTTTGCTCACTCGGGGGGAAGAGCTTGGGCGGCATGTCCCGAGCCTTACGGAGGGGAGGTCACGGCTCTGCCTCCAGAGCGGGACCGAACAATGGTGTCCCCCGGCCCCGCAGCCCCTGGCTGAGCAGCGCATCCGTCTGCTGCCTTAGCAACCGGCTGCTTTGCATACAGCCAGCAACACCCCCGGCCCCGGCCCGCATGCAAATCTCCGCGGGCAGCGCCCTGCCCGCTGCCCCAGCCTTCAGCGCTGCCACGTTCCCGTTCCCGCGGGCTCGCTCCGCTTGCCGTGGCCCTGCCCGGGGCTTCGTGCCGCCGGAGCCGACAGCGCACGAGGGAAACCATGGCAGGCACAGGGAGCGGGGACAGCCGCACATGGCCCGGTACCGGCACCCGGAGCAGGGACAGCCGCACATGGCCCGGTACCGGCACCGGGGACAGCCGCACATGGCCCGGCACTGGCACCGGGAGGGGGGACAGCCGCACATGGCCCGGCACCGGGAGCGGGGACAGCCGCACATGGCCCGGTACCCGCACCCGGCTCTCGGGATGCTGCTGCGCCTTCCGCCCGTCCCGCCAGCCCCACGCCGGGCTGGAGCCGTGCTATCCCTAACCAGTACTGTCACTGCCCGGAGAGCAGCGTCACTTGCTGATGCTTGCCCGCACCACCCCGGCCCTCCGGGCGTTCCGGGACCATCCGGCTCCATCCCCGGGGCTCGCCCCGCCATCCCCACGCATCGCTCCTGCCTAACAAATGGCGGCACCGGGGAAGGGAGCTCGGCCAGGGCGGAGGGGAAATTTCCTCCCCGAGGCAGCCCGGCAGCGCCCGCAAGGGAGGGCGGCGGGCGCCCGCCTCGCCCCGCCCCGCTCCCGCCGCCCCCGGGCCCGGCTCCTGTCACGATGAATGCGGGAGGAAGGCTCCCCCTTCCCCTCGCCGGCCTCGCCGCCTCCGGCCCCTCCTCCGCGCCCCCGCTGCCGAGCGCGGCCGCCCGGCGGAGCGACCCCCGCCCCCGCGCCCGGTGCTCGCCCGGCGGCCCCGGGGGCGGCGAGATCCGCACCGCCCCGGCGCTCGTACTGGAATGGGTGGAGTTGAGGAGCGCGGTTTCCTGAGAGGAAGTGACCGCACGGGGCAGGAATGCGCCGCCGGCTCCGCGCCGCGTCCCGCCTGCCTCGCCGCGGTGCCGCGGGGAGCCCTCTCCGCCCCGCCAGCCATGCCGCACTTCACCGTGGTGCCGGTGGAGGACAAGCCCCGCGCCGAGTACGACAGCGTAGAAGGGCTCAGCTGGGTGGACTACCGGGAGCCGGCCGCGGCGCCCGCCCCCGGCGACTCCTACGACACCGTCAGCTCCGACGGTGAGCGGGCACGGCCGGGGCGGGGGGCGGCGGTGCCCACGCTCCGGGGGCTCGGGCGAGCCCGGCTCCCCTCCCCTGCCGCCGGCCACGGCACAGACAAAGGCGGGGGTGCCGGCGGCGGCTGCCGGGCTGCTCGGGGCGCCGCGCCCCGGGGAGGAGCCCCCGGCAGCGCCGGGCGGGCGGCGGCTCCGCAGTTGCCGCGGCCGGGATGCGGAGCCCGGCGCGCCGGGGCAGCGCTGCCGCCGGTGTCAGCGGGCCGGGCCGGGCCGAGCGGTGCCAGCGCAGCCCGCCCCGCGCACCCGGGGATGCCCTGGACACGGGGTTCCCCCGAGCGCACGGGAGCCAGCCCGGGGTTCCCTCCGCCTCCCAGGCGCTGGGTGATAGCCCGGGGTGCAGCGGGGAGCGGGGCCGGCCCGGGGTATAGCTCTTATCGGTGCTCCCACAGGCTGCTGTCTCCAGAGATGATAAGAGTACGTGGAGATAGGCTCAGATGTTTTCAGTGCTTCACTGCCAAAATAAACGGGTGATAGAGCATTCGGTTAAATTAGCTGAATTTAACGGTGTCTGCTTTACTTGTTTATATCATCCTTCTAAACGCGGCTGCCCAGCAAGGTCTCCCTCCCGCAAACCGGGCCCCTATACTACAGCAAGTGCTTTGTGCCTTGTGTGGCTCTCACAACTGCTCCTGCCAGGCAGAGCTGCTTTTTCTTAGGGGTTAATTTATTCCAATTACAGAAGAAGATCACGTAAGTAGGAGGGGATTTTGGGTGGTGAGAAGTACATTCTTTAACTAGGCAGCTGGTATCAGGGCTCAGCCTGTCTTGATGTTTTGCTGTGACTTTGAGATATAAATCACTTTAAATACAGTGAGTGTTTCTAGTGGGAATGTGAAGGACGTTTAGATTTGGGCAGTAGTGTAGTTCTGGTACAAGCTTGTTTCAGCTCTTTGTGCAATCTGTTCTTCTTTTGTCTGCCTTGGTTATGTTTAGCTTTCTGTAACCTTTAGGAAGAGGATCTTCCCATGGGCTCATCTGGTGAATCTGACTTACCCTCTCTGAATCATGAGTGACTCTAGGCAACAAAAGAAAAAGCAGTAAACACCTGACCTGTTCTTCCTTGCCCGTGCAGTCAGACTTTTCAGATTGCAGATGTTATTGAATGTACAGTAATCCCTGAAGGGAGCCTGCACTGCTCAGGCCTGTGCTTAAGGAAGGCAACGGGGTTCTTTTGCTGAGTGATCCTCAACTGTCATAAGAACGAAGTTCAGTTCCTGCCTTGTTAACTTGCTCATTTCTCTGAGAATATGCGCTTCAATCTCCAATATGTGTGCATTGGGAGTTTCTTTCTTTCTTTCTTTGTATCCTTTTCAAGAAAAATTTTAGATTGCGAATACTGAGTTGCTTACCTAGCCCTAATGCCCGTTCTTTCCATTCCTAGTGTGAGTGTTTTAGGATGATGAAAGGGAGATGCTTTTCCCAAGCTGTCTGTTACCACAGACAATTTGAGGCACTAGCCCTAAAGGCTGTGCAGGGCCTTTAATTTGTTTTGTAAAATAGGACTGTTTTACTGTCAGGCTACATTACCATATAGTCCCCATGTGTATGAAAGTAACAGATGTTTTTTACCCGTCTCAGCAGGTCGAGGTGGACACCTCGTGAAATGCTTTTTCCAGTAGATAGCTTTGGCCATGGGTTGGTAAGTGTGGCTTGTGGAAGTTACTGCCGTGGTGGATAAAGAAAGGTCAACTCACACCACCTCTTACTTGGGTATGAGGCTCCCTGTAGGATGTATGCAACCAACACATTTCAGGATACCCACTCGGCTCCTGTCAGAGTCCATCAGTCACTGGCAAGCTGTGGCCTCTAACGTGCTGCTGTCACAACTGCAGTGCACAGCCATGCTGGAAGTTAGCTGAGTCTCTCTATTTTAAAGCTGATAGAAATCTAGTAATTTCTCTACTAATATATGGTAGCTAGTTCTGTTTCTGTTTGAACTCTAACTACCTTCCATTTTTTAATTTACTTTCACAGTAATTAAGTATTGTTTCATATCCTCGGGGTGTACATATAAAGATATGTGTCTTGCCTACCTGTACTGACAAGCATAGTCTTCCCCACTAGCCTTTTCTGTTTTTTTCCTAGGTTTCTTGTGTGTGTAGCTCTCTAAAGGGGAATCTGAACTCGATCTGGTGTTATTCCTTTCGGTTTTGGTGGTGGTTTCTACATCCTGTGCAGTTACCCTGGCCTGTCACACAGGGGGGATTGATGATATGACACAGCTCCTGTTGAAGGCAGAATGTCTCAGAGCTGTTTAGCACTGGCTGGAGCCTGCAGGCTTGGGGCTGGAGGGTGACCCTGCCGAGCCTTCTGTGGCACCTGATTATGGGGCTTTTGGAGAGATTTGTTGGTGTTTGGTGATGCCCCTGATTCGAGATAAGATAAACTGTTTGACTTGAGTGCAGAGTTCAAGTTTTGGGTTGTGGCCTTATCGAAGTGCACACAGTTGATACATGATACACGCTGATACACGGATGCACACAGCTGCCTGAGCAGTGCCCGTGGTCCAGGCTTTCTGTGCCATTGAGTAGCTCCACCACAGGCTGTGTGAGAAGCTGGTTGCAGTTGTTGTGGTGAACCTTCTGCTGGGAAGATTTTATTTAGTCAGGTTGCTGTTCAGCACCTGGTTTCAAGACTTGTTTGGATTGCTCAGTTTGATTGGATCTGTTGAGGTGACTCAGTAATGACATGGCCCTTCCAGAGTGTGGCCATGGCACTGCAGCTGTTTGTAGCTGCTCTGTAACAGTCTGCAGAGTAGTGGCTGTGTTGTCCAGTACTCCTTGCACAATATCTTAGGCTGTTGCTTATGATTCTGATGGATTCTTTTTTTGGTTTCATCTTTTTACAGCTGCGTTTATTTGTCATATCTCTGTTTTTGAAGGTTTTGCTTTTTTTTCTGAAATTTGCTTTTTTTAGGACATCAAGTGATAGGGTGTCATCTAAACTCTACAGATGTGAAACTGTTCTGCAACAGAGTTTCTCGTCAACCATTTCTATAAGAAGACATTAGTCAGTGTGCAATAATTAAGCCTTGTCAGATAGTTCTAGTGCTTGCCTATGAATAAAATCAGCCTTTTATTTCTAAGTAGGTTCCACTGACTGCCACTGCTTATAATAGACTTTGACATCTTTCATTTAGAAAAAGAAGTACAAAGAATTATCCTGTGATCCTATGATAAACACGTGAGCCCTTCTTTATGGATCGTCAGGGATGAGAAATGTGAATTTGGCATCCCCTCTGTCTTTGAAATAAAGCCAGAATATTAGGTTGGGTACACAGGGCAAGAAGAGGGACAGTGGGGTCTGAATAGTGTTTTAAAAACCAAATGCACTTTGCTTTAATAGAAATCTCAGCTCCACAGTCATTGTGCACCCTGTTAACCAAAGTATGGCAATGTCATGTGTCCTGTGGGAAGTTATTTATCTTCCCTTGACTTCTGTGTGGAAATGAGACACTGATCAGCTTGGTGTCACTAACTAGCTTTGGTCAACTGCCACCCTTGGTTTTTGCCAAGGAATTGCTCTGCTTATGTTCCAGTTATCACTTGGCTTCCTCCAAGCCCTGAGTTCTCTAACTAGACTTGAGACTTTTACCTTGATCTTACATTCTGTGTTGGCATGTTCAGTGTTCTTGTGCAGCAGCAGATTGTGCTGCTCATTTGCAGTGAGCTGCTTTGGAAAATGTGGGTAAAGTTCTGGTGTGATAGCAGTGTGCTTTTACTTTAAACTTCCTGGTTCACTGCTTTTATGTGTGGTAACTTAATGGTGAAGATTTTCAGTCTTTTGCAGGACTTGAAACTAAGCTCACAAGAAATGTATCTGAAGATACTTTTAATATAGATGCATAAATCATTCAAAAATTCTTCTTCAAAGTGCTTAATTCTTACATGTAGATGCTTTGGCGAAATCCAGAGATAAGATAAAATTGGTCACATAATAAATTAGACACTAGGGCTAAGTGGGACCGACAGAAACATGTCCAAATAGCATTTATGTTATCTTAAAAACTTCTGCAGGCAGCAGTGTGGCTAAATGGCACTGTTATGGTGACTGTAGTTGAATATTTTTGCATAACCTCTGTACCACAAGTGTCTTCAGCATTTTTTGTGTTGCCTAAAAGCCGCAGAAAGAAGTCACAGAGGAGGCAGCCTGGGGTGGAGTTGAGGCAGAACCTCTGAATTGTTTCAGAGAAAAGAAAGTAACCTGAGAATAGCAATACTGATGTCAGTGAGCTGTCTTTGCTGGTGATTTGTTAACTATTCTCTTACTGAAAACAGGGTGGAGACTGCATGTTCTTCAATGTAGGTGCATTTTGATGATGAGGGTTGTTTTTTTTTTTTACTGTTCTGCTAACATCTGGTTACTCCTCTCTGCAAAGTACGATGTGTAAATTTTGAGATATTAAAGGTGTCCTATCAGTGCTAAATACGTCAATATTTATTTCTTTTCACCAAGGGTACTTGGAGGATCCACAGCAATAGTTATAGTTTTCAGTGCAGATCCTGAAAGGGGTCTTTGCAGCAGGGTTATACTTTAGAAGTCCTGGTAGGTTTTTTGTTGTTAGGACTTTTTTCCTTTTCTTTTTCTAATATTTTTTTTCTTTCAGTTTGGCCAATCAGCAATTAGCACAGCACTGATTGCAATGCTAAATTCCAGAATGCTTTTCTCAACAATACAGGTGAATAGAGAAGTGGACTCTTGCTTCAGATAAGGAAAGATAAGAGCTCGGCATGTGAAAAATGAGAGTGGAAAAGTGCTTTGTGACATAATTACCTGTTTATAATAGCTGGGTGGGTGAAGGAGGTGATATATACTTTCCTTTGATTACAGGGTATAAAGAATTTTTCTGAGGAGCTCATTTTCCTGGAGCCAATGGTCAATACCTTTAGTTTCTTTTATTGGCTTGTAGTATAGTAAGGTTTAATGTGTTAAAATCCTTGTCTAGGAAAACAGAAAAGTTCTTAGTGCTGCATTAACTGCTACTTTTGCTAAGCATGTCTCATACTTCTAATTTGTGCAGTGATTAGGACCGAGCTGGAGAGGCTGCAGCTGTCCAGTACCAAGGGGATCGTGGTGCCAGCTGCTGGTGAACAGGAGACTTAGCTAAATATAGGAAAACATGGGCCTTCTTGTGGGTTCTGTGGTATTCCAGTTATTTGAAAAAGCTCTGGGAAGAATCTTTGTGATATGTCTAAGTGATGTGAAAGCAGCTCCCCTACCCGTTTGTGTGTGGGTCTGCATGTTGCAAAAAAAGAAGAGAAGATTGTTAAACAATCCCAAACAACCCTCTGTTGGTCTTTTGCAGCTGCAGGGTTTTTTTGTGTTTTGGAGAACACCTGCATTAGAAGGCTAAGCAGTTGTACATGAAAAGACATGGGTTTTCTACCTAATTCTCTCTGCCGATGCTTGCTAAGCAGCCATTCCGAACTTGAGTTAAGACTTAAGTTTGGGAATATTTGAATAATGCTGAAGTTATATATTCTGTACAATCTCTCAACTTTTCTGAAGAATTTTAAGTACATTTTTGGGTGTCTTGTGTTTGTAGTACATTTCTCTCTCATGCATAAAACTGATCCGTGTGTGTTATTCAATTTCCCCTTACAAATTTCTTCAGTGTTTCACTTCCTCAGAGAAAATAGTGACATCTGCTTTCTTTTCCCTACTGCAACGAAATTAAAGCATAAGCTTTTGCATGCTTTTCAGTATAAAATTGAGTTTTGGCCTTTGCTCTAAAGTTCTGTGTAGAATGGAGACTGAGGTAGTTTGCAGTCTCATTTACTAGGAAATGTAGCCAAACACAATAATTGCTGCTGGCTGAGGTTGGCAACAACCACCTTGAGAACCATCAGAGTTAGTGATCCCTGCCTTGTTCTGAAGTGCATGTAACAGGATGGGGGATACCCAGTGCCACAGGCAGAGGAAAGCTGCATTTGGTGAGTTTCCCTTTCCAAGACCAAGTTAAGGATTTGCATCTGTTTTTGATTGTAATGCAACAAATAATGTGCAGACTGCTTTAAATTACAGAACAATTGCTATTAGCACCAATATGTGGAGCAAGAGTTCTCTGATCAAAGGGTCCGTGCCTTCAATTTCTTGGTTCAAGGTTGCTCTTTAAATACTTTGCTCTGTGACCTGAATTACAGAGAAAAAAATGTGCCATTTTAAAGGCATGGTTTAGAGCCTATTTAAATTACATTTTAGGAGTGTTTCCTTTGTCATCAGTAACCTCCAAATTGGAAATTTTGCATCTCTTAATTGTATTAAGCTGATTTTTATTCTCAGATAATAAAATTTCAGGGTTTTTTTTATGTTTTTGTTTGTTTGATTTAGTATTGATTTAGTAAAACCTCTTTCTTAATTATTAGTTATCAATAGGCAACAGTTTAAATGCTGCCAAGTGGTTCCTTAGCAATGAGTAGTACTGTTCTTGTTCTTTCAGTTGAGCTGCTTTGGATGATTTCTTTCAGCATACTTGGATTTTGTCATGCATGAACTGAGCATCTTTCACAGAGGCTGCTGTAGCAACTGCCAAGCAAACATTTTTTTTTTAAGCAAGCAAAATAACAAAATACGTACACACACAAAAAATTAGTCTTTTCACAGACTCAAATGCATGACAGTTAATATGTCTGTATTTAAATTTAAAAAGTCTACACAAAAATACAGTCCTTACAATGCATGTATAGTAAACCTCTCTGGAATTTGAATATGACAACATTTTGTATACTGTAGCTGCATATGTATATATATATATGTAACTGTCTCTGGAGGTTACTTTGTAGCCTGTTTATTGCATATTTGCCCCCTGTAGCTTTTATTTTAAACCCTGTTTCACAAGTTTCAAACTGTCACTTCTGAACCATAAAAAGAAGTTGCTGGAGTGAATGGAATAGCATTTTTTTCCTAACAGACTTTTAATAAGCCTTTAGATTTTGTGGTGGGTTCTAGGTATGGCTTGGAAAAAAGTTTTTTTTTTTGCTTTTCAGCAGTCTTAAATCATGTCTGAGCAGTAGAGATACAGTTCTGGGAATACATTTTTTTCAAATCTTTGTTGCTGTTAAAGGTACCTGGTGGAGTTCTTTCTTAATCATCTTTTGATCTTCTTTGTGCTTTGTAGGACAGAGAGATGGAATTTGACATGCAGAATAAAGTGCTAATTGCCCCCAAAAAGCTTTTGCTCAATTAGTTTATGGATGAATGGGGAAGTTTGATAACTTGGCAGTTATGCTTTGCTGACTGGAGGCAGCTTTAGACTTGTTGGAAATGTAAATGAAATGGCATTTTGCTGAGCAGAAGGTGAGAGGCCAGTGCCAGGCAGGGCTGGGCAAGGGAGGAGGGAGGAGGTGGCTGGTCCTGGTGAAGGGGTGGCCATCATCCCACCTCTCTATTGATGGTCACAGTGCTGCTCCAGCAAGCCAGGAACTCCTTTGTGTGAGGCATGGTGTGCCAGCGTTTCCACAGGTATTCACATTTTGTGTCTGGATTTCTGCCCCACGGGTCCATCCTCTTGAATGCAAAATACTTAATTTGCCCCTTTCTCTCCACCCAAGTGACCTGCATTGTCCCAGAAGCTCGTTCATTGATCGGCACATGGGCTGTGCTGTCATGAGGATGCAGTGCATTGATTACTCTGAAAATGAGAATCAAAGCAGAGAGCTGCTGTTGGAGCTGGCTCAGGGCTTGTATAACACACCGTGCCACAGGAGCAGTGACGCAGGGCTGTGTGTAGGGCACAGGCACGCTGTGCTGTGCATGGGTTCAGGGTAATTACGCCTCAACTAAACTAAACGGGTTTGTTTCCCTGCAGTCTAATTACCACCCTTCAGTTTCGTGTCCTACCAGTAGCCAGCAATTTCTTCTGTTTGCCTGAGGGATTTAGAACATCATTCAGTCCCTGCAGTTACCCTCTTATCATGGAGCCGACCATACAACCTTCTGACTTTCACTTCCATGTCGAAGGGAAGAAAGGATTTTTATGGTGTGCCATTAGAAACTGCTCATTTGCTGAGTTAAGAAGGGCAAATTTGTTGAGACTTGCTCTTGCATACTTTAAATTGCTGATTGCTGCAGTAAAACATAGTTTTTATGCCCTGGAGTATAATTGTTTTCCATAAAATTATCTATAGCAATGCTCCTTTGTTTTATGGCCCTGTCTCTGCTTGCAAGCTGAGTAGCCCTGAGCTTAGTTACTGTGTGCAAAGTCCACCTCTGGATTTCGTTGTTGGAGGTCAGATCTGAGTCAGGACTAGGAGTAATTCAAGAGGATGGCATAGCTGCTGCTGTCTCTGGACAGCACATTACTGTTTCTCCTCTGCCTTCTACCTTTGCATTCAGGAACTTTGTCTTGCTGATCCTCTTCAAAATAATATAATATATCTTACTTTTTCTACTACTTGCTGTAGTATATATTTGTGTCCAGAGCTGACACAAAGGTAGAAGTTCGTTAATTGGTCTGATTTTAGAACCTACTGCTCCTGAATATTTCTGTCTTTGTTCTGCTAAGGTTTTAATTGTCCAGTCTGTGATTTTACTATGTAAAGTGTTTGACAGTGGTGCCCCTTGACCACCTCCCATCTCCTCAACATCATCCCTTCCTTTCCCTTGATTCCTGTTTGTGTTCTGCACCCTGTACCGAGGCACAGATGTTTTGGAAGCATCAGAAGCCAACACTTGCTTCAGCTCTTGCATGGAGCTTTTATCTTGACTTCTTTGTCTAGGCCAACACAAACCACTCACTCTTGATGTGTTTCTGTGTTCCAGGAAATGTGGTGGCCATGTCAGGGGTTCATTTGTGACAATCATGAGAGGAGGTATAGTTGAACCGTGTTTGGTAAATCCAATTCTGTGGGATGATTATCTGCCTTGTGTTAAGATGCCTTTTAGCACACATGCAAGGAGCTTTAAAGCTCTAACTCAAGGCAACACAGAATTATTTAATGGCAGTATTTTGCCTTTGCCCTTTTAAGACACTGTATTGTAGACTTTGTGGTAAAAGCATATATTTAGCAGGAGCAAACTCACTATTTGTTATACATCTTGGAGTGTTTTCTGACATAGGTTGTGTTCCAGCTGCCTAATTCCTGACTGCTGAAGCAGAAAAATTATCTAATATTGCTGATTGCTCCTTGAAGAGTTTCTCTAAGCTAATGTGTTATACTCCACTCTGATGCTTTTGCAAACAAATGAACTTACTGTAAAATGATGATAAAAGCCACTGTGGCTTCTCCAGATATCTGACTTTGTCTTGGTCTGTCCTGTGTTGCATGGTGTGAAATATGTTGTGCTATTTTGGGAGACCTGTGGGCTCTTTGTAAATGTCTGTCAAAATATTTGTGTTTTAGAAGAACAGTGGTTTGTTCTTTATGTGCAATGTAAGAACTCTTTCCACCCTCTAAAATGTTCAGTGGGAAGGAGTGACTCCCTTTGCTTGGAGAAGTCTCATGCTGACTTGTTCTTTCTGTAAGTATTATGACCGGAGTTCGAGTGAGTTTTGGCTGTTTGTAGCACTTGATACTGAAAGGTCATCCTTGGATTTCAGCCTTGGACTATACACAGACTTAATTTTTTTTTTTTTTTCGCTCCTCCTTAAAATGCCCTCCTCCTTTACTTTTCCCTTGGCTTAAAAAAAGAATCTCCCACGAACTTTATTTTCACATGGAACACTACTTCTCAGATGTAAGAAATATCTGGTATTCAGCACTTTCTGTATGAGTTAACTGACTGAAAACTAATGACATTCAGGGTTTCACAATCGGCTTGTAAGTGGTTACCAATGTCTTTCTGCTGTCTTTCAGGAATGGATAGTAGGTAGATGTCTGTAAAATGGACATTTTGTAGTGTGCAATGCACAGAATGTACATACATTGCAATGTTCAAAGCAATGAAATCTCCTTTCTTCAGTTATTTTCTGCATGTCTGGAGCATATTTAGAATCCTGGCTCTTACCTTCTTTCTTTCCACTTGCACCCTGTTGGAAGTTTGTTGAGGTGGTGGCAATACTGGCTTTTAGTGGTCACTGTTCCCATCTGCTTTCTCTCATTCCAAGGTTTGTGCCTGTACAATTGTTTCTTTGGCCTGTGTTGAGCTGGAGCAGGGAACAGGTATGTCCAAAATCGTGATGTGTGTTTTTTGGACTTATTTTTTTGTTATTCTCTCTTTTGTACTGTGAAGCCATGGTCAGTTGAACATGTATAGGGCTGAAAAGAATTCTCTGTATTTGGTATCAGAAAGAAAGGTGAATTTGAATTGAATATTGCATAGAATCTGCATACTGGTCTCATAGATGTATGTTGCAGTCTTTCAGAGAAAATAAGAACATTTTATAGCAAGACAAGAGGCTTTTCCTGAGGCAGGGGAAGTTCCAGGATGCTGCTCCCTATATTCTAATAGAAGGTGTGCTGTATCTGAGGTGCCCTCATGCATGTGAAGGGATGGAGTTTCAGGGAGGATAATCGTGAGAAATGGTTTTGGAGCTGTTCCACATGAAAGAACCTCTGAAGTGGATTACAGTGAAATAAAGGTTGTTTTTATAGTGTTTTTTTTTCATCTGGCAGTGACAGGTTATATTATGAAAGCTCCCAAGTGATGTGAGTTCCTAAATCCAATTTCTCAAAAGTGACTTGGCATCTTTAATGGCACAGGTATTCCTGGTGACTGCACCACTTCATCATATAGATAAGTCTTAGGGAGATGTGTGCTGGTATGTATCCAGAGTCCCTCCTTGTGAATGGGCAGAATGATGGGGGCCCTGGTAGTTATGAAGTGCTTAGAATCATTAAGTTATTATTTCTTGTGTATCTTGTATAAACCTCCTATTTCATCCTGCTGTTGCTAGTTAGGTTTTTTTTTGTGTGATCTTGCATGTGGTTCATCCATTAATGGGTCATCATATTCTAATGTATTGAAGATGGAAAGAAACAGATCACTATTTTCACTTGAAAGCTGCAGTGCCTGCAGGGCTAACGTCACAGAGCTGCACTTTTCATGGCATTAGCAGGTTTAAAACCCTGTGATTCCACACTCAGCAAGCAGCAGATCTGTGGCACACTTTTCTGAGTAAGTGTGCAAACAGCTGCAGTTTGCCTCTTAAATGTGGCTGGGCTTGGATTTGACAAGTAGCATTTTCTGTAAGATTCTGATATTTGTGTATTGTCTTGGTGTTGAAAGGATTCTAATGCCAGGATTATATCAGTGTCGGCTTAGCTTTCTGTAAGGAACTCTTGCTTCCTGGAGGAGATCAGTCCAACGTTGCAGCCAGCACTTTTCCAAAGCAGGTAGAAAAAGTTCATTTGGAAATACAATATTATTGAAGTTGTCCAATCCTCAGGACTTCACAGAGGAAGCATTTACTAAAACATGTACTAAGAGCTGAAAGAAGAATAATGGTAAACCAAGTTACTGAAAATGTCAAAGAGCTATTGCTAAAGGGTAAGTACCTTGTTGATATTATCACCTACAAAGAATTGTAGTGTTCTGAAAAAATCAGTGTATTTTAACTGAAAAATAAAGTCATAGTGCTTTCTGAAACACAGAATTATTAAATGGTTAAATCCTTCGAGTTGTCTAGGGTCAGGCAACTTGATGGGTAAGGCTATTCTCTAATCTAGTTTTGCAAAGTACAGTAGAAGTCTTCACACATGTTTATCTAGGGATAAATCCAAGATCTGTGCTTAATTGTATACTTAATTTTGTACTCTGCTCCAGCCTATCTGTTGCATAGGGTGTTGTCTGAGAAAGTTCTGGCTGTTTCTTTCAAGCAGGACACGAGCAAGTGCCATCTTTTTAAATCTGAACTGGTTCAGAGGAATGAATATGTTATCAATAATACAGCTTTTTGTTTTATTTTTTTGGGTACAGTTAGGCTTTCTTTGTGTGACTTTTGTAGGTGCCATAACTGTTGTTGCTGATAATAAATGTGTACTGCAATGTATTATGTGCAATGCAGTCAGTTTTAAGAATCACAGCTTTACTGGTTGGGTAAAATCCAGTAAACTCCAAACTATATTGACAGTGTCAATTAACAGTGAAGTAAATAATGTTATTACATAACATAATATTGTTATAATAGTGAGTAAACAGCATGTACTATTAAAATGAGAATGAATGTCAGTAGTTTGGTGTTTAAGCTGCAGTTTCTGATGGAAATGTTGAGTGTTCAGTGTTGCCAGTGAAAGTGATCGTTTGAACAGAGGATCTCAAAGCTATCCAGGGGAAGATCTGTCCTTTCATTCTGCTGTGCTTTCCTCTCATAAGCCTTATTGTTGCATGGGTTCTTATCTAGTGTGACTTTGGCCTTTATTTTCATAAAATACTGGGTCAGCTGGGATTTTACAGCTTGTACTTTCTGCCACCTTCAGTGGAAAAGACCTGGTAGCCCAAGGTCTTGTGTGAACAGGCATTAACAGATTTCAGTTAGTTATTTCATTAGCAGTGCCTAGTTTGTAGTGTGAATGAGTTTTATCTAACTAGATGCAATGCTGGTTATTTCCTGTTTCTCCTATTTCTAGTGTATACAACAATAAATACAATAATTCTGTTGAAAACCCCCCCCCACCTAAACCAGCCCAGCCTCAAAACAAGAACCTAATGCAGTTTTCAAAACATTTTGAGAAATGTTTTTTTCTGAGCACGGAATATCACTTTGCTACTTCTGTCTTTTTCTTACTGCAAAATAAAGAAGTTATTTTCAGTTTTGAAAAATATGAAACTTAAATGTCTGATTTCTGTTAATGAAATATCAAGGCAGTGATATCTGCAAAAGCATAATTGTACATTGAATTATTTGGTGTAGCCTCATGAATGAACCAAGAACAATGTTCCATAACAGTTCTGAGACTGAATAAGAGTTTTGTTTAGTCCAGCCACATGTGAGGAACCACATGAATGGAAGCAGACTTGGAATGTATTTGAAATCAAATTGTTGTCTGCATGTTTCTTAGGTTGTCCTAAGACAGTCTCTTGATTTACTTCAGCAGTAGTCTTGATTGCTTGGCTGCTGAAATGTGGGCATACCAGGGTTCTTGGAGTGCTGGCAAAGTACAGGAAGATTGTTGAGGTTTTCTGTTTCTCAGCAATACTCAGACCTGCAGGTCTTGGGTGGCCTGTGAGTGACGAGCACTGTGAACATCACACAGCCTTTGGGAGGAACAGTGTGAGCATTATCCCTACTGACACCTGGGAAACGGAGTCTCAAGAACTGGTAAAAAAAAAAAAAATCCCGGACATGGACAGCTTTTTATGTTAAAACTTTATCCATAAAGCTGTGAACAAATGCCCTCAAAATAATCTGACTAAGAAAACCTGATTATGCAATAATTTCTGTTTGGAGCAATCTCATTGTTTCTCCATTTTTTTTTTCCCCCACTAGAATACTTATTTTGGGCGTATTCATTTGCTTCTAGGTCTTGTGAGAACAGTTAAGTGTAGCAAACCTATTTTGATTTCGTGGTCAGAAATTAAAGTAAATTGTGTCTTAACTACCACTTGTGTAGAAATTTGCAGAACGTACTGACACATGAAAATCTGAGCACAAATAAATCAGAACAGAACTAACTTGCTTTCCAAAGTGGGATAAATTTTGCCCGCTTTAAAACATCTATAAATTAGGGTTTTGTTTAGGTTAGGCTCTCTTCAGAGGTGATTGGCAGCGTGTCAAGGTGCATGCACAGGAGAGGCACTCCAGGGGCTGGCTAATTGAGCCATCTCCTTCTGAGTGAGAAGTGAGCCTGTGTGATTAGTTGGCTCTAACAGCCTGCTGTTTGGAGTGCTTGTATTAAGGGAAACCCACAGCAGCTACTTGGGTATCGACTCTGGTTTCTAATCTTAGATTCCAGTGTTATTGGTAGATGAAATATTATAAATATGAATATTTTTTTGTTGTAATGAAAAAAAAAAAAAGACGAAGTAGTGTTCCCTGTGCATGAAAATGGCTCAGTTTGTGCCTTTAACTATCACAGGTTTTGTGGCCAGTAATTCTTGTGAAATAGTGTGTGAATAACAGCAAAACATGGTGTTAGCTGCTAGACAGGCTGTTTCATCACAGTGTTTGTTATTGTGGTGGACACGAAGGAGTCTGTACATGCACAGTACAATTACAGGTGAGATCCTAACACTTAAACTTCTCCAAAAATTAAATTATATTGAGGAGAGGAGTGTTGGGCTGTCTTTTGAGCTGGTTTTCTAGGAAATACCTGCTCTTTGTTAGTTATGAAGGGGTAAATAAATTAATGTGTTTCTTGGTCAAGCTGTGTGTTTCAGTTCCAGCTCTGACTTGAGCCTTGATTCACACTGAAATTATTTGAAAAATTTTAGTTCCTCACTTAAGACTCGGTACTTCAGGCAGGGAGGGTTCTGGCAGCCCTGCATGCCGTCCTTACAGGTCCCAGCAGTGTCTGGAGCTTTGTCCAGCTTTCCTGCCTGCAGAGCCTGTTGGAGGCTGAGATGCTGTGAGCAGGCTGTGTGTGCCTCAGCTGTGATGTGCCTGTAGAAGTGAAGTGGCACAAGTGTCTTAGCAATGTTCAGCCCTCTTCAGAATTTGCTTTTTCTCTAATGTTTTAACCTTGCTCTAGCTTAATTGGCATTGCTCTGTTCACTTTGTTCTCTGTCCATCTGTGCCTTCAGCACATCTAAACTTGCCAGGTAGATAAAATTTCCATGAGAAGGAGGTGAGCCTCTCTGGGTTAGTCATGTCCTCATGAAAGAATCTGTAGTTTTTTTAAGATGTACTAATTTCCACTTCTTTACCTGAATGTGATGAAGTAGGGGAGTGGTGGTTTTTTGTAAGGGAGTTTAGCAACTGGCAGAGAAAAATAAAACCTCGACAGGTCAAATCATGCAAAAGCTCTTGCCGCCTTCTCAAGTGATTATTTTAGTCTGGCAGAGTAAATCTTATCATTGTGAAGCTTCCTGGTCTTTTCTTTGCAGTAGTCTCACTATGCCTAATTGTTCAGCTTTCATTTATCGTCACTAATTTGTCTTTTAGTTACTTTCATATATGTTTGTTTGTAATTCTCTCTAAATTTTGGTTTTCATCCCTCAGTTACTTAAGAAAACACAATGGCTTGCACAAAAGGTTTGCATTCAGTATGCTCAAGCAGTGAGACTGTCTGGCCTAATCCTCCTCCAGAAGGAAAGCAGTAACTTGAATAGTGTCCTCCGTGTTCTTAATCCTTTTAATTTTTTTTTTTTTTTTTTTTAGTAAAGACAACATTAGCCTTTTGGAGAAGAACAAAATAAAACCAGTCAGTAGAATATCTGCTACAGTTTAGCCACAGTGTTTTTTCTTGGCTTTGACGCAAAAGTTTGGACATCCATTTATTGCTTGTGTTCTGTTTCCTGAGCCTGTGTGTTTGCATGTGTGGGAGCATGCACACTTGAGGGTTTTAGATTTTGTTCCGTGGATCACCTCTGATGTTTTAAGGAACTCAGGTGATCCACAGGATGAGGAACTTGTTCTCTGGACCTGTGCCTATATCTGAGTTCAGGGAACTATGCTGGAGATGTTTAGATAAACTGTATAGTTGAAGTGGTGGCTGCAGATAGAATTATCTGGTTTGGGAGAGACCTAGTAGCATTCAGAAATAAAATGCCTTAATTACCCAAAGATAATGAAGACTGAGAAGCAATGAAACAAGTGAAGAGGAAACATTAGCCTACTTGGAATACAGCTTGAATACCTCAAAATTTGAGATTAATTAGGGACTAAGGCAAATAAATTATTCTCTGTTGCAGTGTATTTAGCTCCCTCTTTGAGAAATGTTCCTTGCAAATCAATCTTGCATGATGAAAACTAGCACCACATAGCTACTGGCCAGGACCAAAGAATTGATAACTAAGAATGTGGAAAACTGTGCACATGTCACAGGATGGTGCTTGCCCAGGAGACTTCATGCTTCAGAATGTGAACTGTCCTCGGGTGAAGCCGGGGCAAGAATTCCCCAGGGTAGCGTTCCGAGGTCACATCCGCTCCCTCCCCAAACTGATGGAGATAACACACGCTTCCCATGCAAGTAAGTCTCTTTGAAGCTGCTGCTGCTCCTTGGCAGACACAATATACTGGATAAATTTATTTCTTGCAGTCTGGTTTCTGTACTGTGCTGCAGTCTGGTCTGTTTTGTCAAAGTACAGTTGTGATTGTTGTTGAGGAAATGGTCATTTGCTGGAAACACAGTATGGGAAGAGAGAAAGATTTAGAACATGTCTATATAGAAGAGATTGCATTGAACATGCAGCTGTGGTGAAGGTGATTTTTGGCTGTGATTTAATTACCTGTATTTAAGTTAGCCATGTAGTAGTCTTGAGTTAGCACACGTCTCTGCAGCACCAGTTCTGCTTATTGGTGATGTGAAACTAGGATGTCATTGTAAAGAACTTGCATGTAAACTTACACTCCTTCATTTCCTGTTGAAAATGTACAGTGTTTGAGAGGGACTTTAAAGTGGCACTTCATTAGATCAGCAGGAAAGTTCACTTTTATTTTTGCATTGTCTGCAGTAATTCATATGTATGTTATTTCAGGACAGTGGAGCTAGTGCTGTGAAAGTGGTAAAAACCCAGTTGTACTTCTCTGTCATCAGAACCATTGAGAATAAAATGTGCCCTAGCAATTGCAAAATCAACACTGTATTTCCAGTCACTAGTTCTACTGAATTTTCTGTTCAATTTGGGCTTCCTGTGTGCAGGATGGTGTGTAAAGCCAGCATGCCAAGGGGTCAGATTTGGAAGAAAAGTCTAATGGGAAGGGTCAGAGTGATGCTTGAACGTATAAGTGGAGAATGAGAGAGAAGATGGAAGCTTTTTTTATAGAGAGAGGTCTTCTGAACAGACCAGTTGTGAAAAATTCATTGTTGGTAAAATGAAGATTCATCCAAGAAATAATATCAATTAAGCTGAAGATTCATCTTGAGTCACTGGTCTTTGTCAGGCTCAGGGAGGTGATATGAAGTAATCTTCCTTAACTAAGGAGAGGTTATGTGGATTATGGTAACAAGAAAGAGCAAAAGAATTATCATCTTTTTTAATTAACTGAGATTGAATGTATGACTGTATCTTGGCAGGAGTGGGATTTTGTACATAAAAAGGTTGACAGTTTCTCTAAGTGTTACAAGTAAAAGAACACCCATTGTACTGGCTTGAGACAGTGATAAGTTAGGGTTCTCCATGGAAGAAGGAAAACTAAGGCAGCAAAGAATTGCTTTAAAAATCACTCAGGGGTAATAAAAACCAAACATTCAGGCTGATATTTCAAACATTCAGTCACCAGAGCCAGTGTATAGAGGAATGGAGGGAAGAAACCAAAGTTGCTCATGGCCTTGCTGTGTTTGATGAGAATAATGGAGAAGATACTGCAGAGGCCAGAGTTTTGAAGAATCAAGCAGACAGTATTTCTGTTGATGATTTGCACTATCATTTGTGTCCAATTTAATGAGTAAAAGGTATATGGCAGATGACTCCATTTCCTCAGCAAAAATTGTAAATGTGCTTTAACCACAACAGGATGGGGGGACTGCAGCACACACTGCAGCAAAATTGATCTGGTATGTTCCAGTATAAGCATGAGAAATACAGCAAGCAAGCAGTTTTTGCAGATGTTAAGCTTTGCTAAAGTTCATAACTGTTTGATTTTGATGCTGTGTTGTTAAGCTTACTGATATTTTTTTCTACTAGTATAAAAAAATTCTACAATTACAGCAAAGTGAGCATCTCTTATTTGTAGGTGGGGTCAGCAGATAAGCTGAGCCCCCTTGTTCAAGGCAGCTGCTCATTCACATTTTGGGGTTAGCTGTCAGAGCTGTGAGGAAGGCAGTAGGCACATAAACACACTAGGCTGCTCTTTTCATATATTTTTGGTCAGCTAAGTATTTACTTACATAAGCTTAAAAATCCTTCTGTTCTTTGTGAATATTGTTTTTTCAACAGTTCTTTTCAAAGCACCTGTGAGCAATTTCCAGAAAATTGTGCTACTTTCCATGCATGCCTTCCCTTCAGTAAGAGTAGGACTGAATGTTCTCATAATTTTTTAGCTTATAACAATTATGTTTGTGACAGTGCTGTTTGTGTTGATCACTGTGTGTAGGGGAGGACTCTTCACCTGTAGGTTCATTTTGTAAGTTGATTCAAATTTCAAAATGCAGAGAGATTTTCCACTTGAATTATATTAAAATAATTTAGTGTAGCCTTGTTGAATTGATTACTGTAATAATTGAAAAGATGCACCCAAAAATCCGGCTGTTTAATCTCTTGTTTTGGTATACTCAGTGTACAGTATTTTAACTTGCAGTATTTTCATTTGAGATAATAATTTCTTTTTCTTTCATTTTTAATTTCTGTAGTGGTTACATCTTTTATAAATAGAAGAAGGTATTCTTGGATTAATCCTTTCTTAAGGAGATGCTCTTGGAAATCATTCATTTGTATTGGCTAAGGGAGCAGGGAGTGAAGAGGTACAGGCAAAAGAAAAGAATTTTTGTTTGTAGAGCAGAGGGTAATGGGAGACATAGGTCCAAGAACTTTTTTTGAGGATAGAAATCAGTTTAATTTTTTTCCTTCAGAGGTTGTTTTAAACTGTAGTGCCCTTTTTTTTTTTCCTATTGCTACTTGATACAGAAAGCTCTTCTGATCTTCCATTCTCTTTTTATAAACATTGTTCATTGCATATGGGAATACTCTAGTTTTAATGCACCTGATATTAGGTTTTAATTTGCAAGTATAAGAGGAGCCTGAAGAATACACAGCTTCAATGTTCAAACCACAGTGAGGGTAAAAGCATGAGGGTGTTGAATGTCTGGGATTAGTGGTCATAGTGAATAACAAACAGCATTTAAGAACTGAAAAGGTGCTCTGGGGGCTGTTTACCTGTATTGCCATTACAGAATCTAGTCTTCGAAGTGTTCAGTCTTACTAAATGTATCTAACTGGGTGACATACAGTTCAAAGGCTGCTGTTACCATTAACAGTGATTTCTAAAAGCACAGGAGCTGTCCTAGTGCTTGTCACTGTTGTGTGCAAGAAACAGTTCCAGAAGTGAGTGCTAGAGAGTAAAGGCATACATAGCATTGTAGCTGCCTGTAGCACATTGTAGCTGGGACCCTTACTTGTAAATTCTACTCTGAGGTGAATTTTATTCTATTTTAATGAAACAGAGGAATAGAAATAGAAATAACTCTACCTTGAGAAGTAACACCTTTGATATTGCTAACATTGTATGACTTCAGGTACTAAAAAGAAGCATTCAGTTAACCAAATGAGTTTATTCCCTATGGATTCTTCAAGGTTACAGTCTCATTCTCTGCTTATCAAAACCTGCTTCTTTTTTTCTTCGCAGGTCATGGCAACCATAAAGAAAACAGTCCTTTCCTGAACAGTTCAGAAGCTGGCAAAGGAGGTGATTACTATGACAGAAACCTGGCCTTGTTTGAGGTAATTCCTAGCTGCTTTTTGTACTTCTCATATGATTTGTGATGTTCTATGGTCGGAGGGATTGAGCACGTCTTTCTCCCCCACGTGCCTTTTTGTGGGTGCCCATCTGTTTTTGGGGTGCCAGTAGGCAGAGAGGACAGAGCTCAGGGGTGATGACAGCTGGCTCTGTGAGGCAGAGTTATAACTCTGTGTAACTCTGTCCATCTGGAAGTAAGCAGAGGCAGGCACTCCTGCTTTTCCAGGAGCACAGGACCACACCAGGTGTGCAGGCTCTTCTGGGGGACTAAGTAGAGGGAGGATCCAGCAGGATCCCAAGGGCCATGCTGCTCTGCTGAACAGGAGGTACATGTTGTCTCAGCCTCTTTCTGGAAGGAATTGTAATCAGGTTTTTAAACATGTGAACTGCAGGTCAGATCATAGGAAGGAGTAAGAAAAGGGATGCTTGGCTCATGTCATCCCTTTAGGGATGACCCCATTTGGGGTCAGTTTCTGCATCATGTACAAAGCACGTAGTGCTACTGATCCCACCAGAAACTGTTCAAGGTGAGACCTAAAGACGTGATCAAGCTGCAGATAGTGAGATCTTTCTCAATTGGTTTTTATTTCCTGTGTGGAAAGTTGTTTCTCTTTACCATACATTCCTTACTGTGCTATGAGACATGCAAGACTTTAATTTCAAAGGAAAAGGGGATGATTTTGTGCTGGGGCTTTTTCTGTCCCCCCTGCCCCCAAACCAGAAACAGAAATTGATTGGGATGAGTATAAAGGTGGGAAGCCCTCTATCATGTGGCTTTTGGGAATTTTGTCTAGATCCACATGAGTGAGATAACATAGTTTGGAAAATGTAATAAAATCATCAGAGTGCATACATGTCTACAATGAGCAGAGTTTAATCATGGAATCTCTGATTTGTTTGGCAGCTTGACCTTTTTAAAAGTATATCTGTTGATGTAAGTTGATGTTAGAGCTACATGCAAGGTACACATTCATTTTCTCACAGTTCTAAGGCTCAGACTTCTTTATTGCTGTAATTATGCTTTTCAGCACCTAAGCAGAATGATTCACATGCTGTAGACGTTTTGGCATGGCCTTTTCCTATTAGAGTTGCCCTCCTTTCAGAAAATTAAAGCCTCTCACCAGTGGTTCAGGCACAGTGAAATACTCTTGTCATTCCATGGATGATTTTCCTGGTGTGTTCCCTGGTAGCCTCAGGCATGCCCATGAAGGTGTGATCCCAGCCACTCTTCAGAAATGCTGTGAGCTGCAGAAGTTCACTTGTTGTCTTCTTCCACAGGAAGAACTTGATATACGACCAAAAGTGTCATCTCTGCTTGGCAAGTTGGTCAACTACACAAATCTTACTCAAGGTGTCAAGGAACATGAAGAAGCAGAAAATACTGATGGATCGAAGAAGAAAGTATCAAAAGTAAGTAAAGATTTTCTCCATGGCCTAAACTGTTGAATTGGAATGATTCCCTGTGTGATTTTTGGGGAGCTGGCCTCCCTTCTGCTTTTTCTTAACCTCTCCAGGAGCCATGATGATACTGCAGAGAAATGACACAGAACCTGTAGGGACCCAGCTGTTACCAGAGAACTGGGCCAGGTGTGGTGGTTAAAACTGCACTACAGTGCAATTCCTTATACTTGGTGTGGATTTAGATAAGAAGGGGATAGGCTTTTAGTGGGGTACAAATAAAAACTAAACAACTCCCCAGCTTTTTCCTAATGCTGTTTTAGCTGCCCAGTGGTATCTGACACATCTCTGCAAGCCTGGTAGGTAATGACACAGGGTTTGCAGGAGACAACACCCACCTAGAGTGGTGGGTGGAGGTCACATTGGACACCCTGGGGCAGCTCAGGAGTCATTCTGGTGTCAGGCAACTGAATTCTGCCCCAAAGCATCTGCATTTAGATGGTTGGCCCATCGGGCTGGCCCTGGAGTGGATGTAGCAGGTGAGGTTTGATCTTTGGAAGTTGATTTCTATCAGTGTTCAGCTGCTCCCCTCTCCTCTGGCAGAGCCACAGGTGCTTTGGTTACTGCTGCATCTGCAAGTGGGGTGGTTGCATTTTATGGCTTGCAGGCTTGTCAGTTTGTTTGCAAGTTCTGTCAAAAGAAAGGTTTGCAAAAAAGCTAAGATAGCACTTGAATTCTGCAGGTTTTATAGCACTGCCCTACAAAGTTTGAGCCATTTCAGAAAGAGATGGCAGTGATAATGTTGCAAACCAGCAGTGCTCTGAAGGAGCATGCATATTACCCCACGCTGAATGCCTTTACTCACACTCCAGTTCCTTACTCTGCAGTTTTACAATGGGGATAACAAAGTTGTTTTGTCAATGTAAAGCTTAAAATTAAATTTTATTTGAGACCACATGCACTAAAAGTGCTGCAGTATTGTGGTTGGTGTGACATCATGACAGGAGTGAGCTAAGGTCATATGAGTGAAGTAGCTGCATACTGGTCCTATAAGCTGACATGAAAAAAGTAATTTAAACATTTTAATTATGATTTTCTTTTGTGTGGTACTTGCTATTATACTGATGGCTGAGTCTTGTCCAAAGCTTTCACCTTCACGTTGCTAATAGGGAATGTCAGCTGCATCTCTGTATTAGCATGCTTTTGGTGGAAATAATGTCAGGCATCAGCTGCTAATATGGTATTATTGAATAATCTAGAATAATTTTCACCCTCTTGCTATCAGAAGCAGATTGATTATTTCCCTGACAAAAGTAGAATGGTGGAGGATACCATAGATACAGTCCTTGTGATTTTGAGGAAGTTCTGATCAGTTTTGCTCTTTATTTCCTTATTAATTGCCTGACCAGAATACCAGGGTAAGATGCAGAGCAACCTGGAAGCTAGTCCCTTTCATTCCTGATGGAAAAAGAATTGGGAGAATTTGGCAATGGGACTGTAGTATACAGATGGTTAAAGCAAATTATGTAAGACTTCACAAGGTAAAAATGGGGCAAATACCAGAAAACTGAGAACTGATAGAGTACCAGGCATGGTGTGGTGTTAATATTTCTACATTTAGGTATGATTCATGCTTGCCTATTTTCAAGCTGTTTACTGCCATTAAAAAGGTTTATTATCTTTATTAAAGCTTTGCTTCTATCGCAAAATGGAGTTCAGGTTTAATAACTGTGTTTTCCTGAATTAGGCTTTCCCATGTCCCAAAAATGTGTGTTCACAGGCTTCTCAGATGTTTTTTGTAGAATGGGTTTGGTGACCTTTCCAAAAGTGACAGTATCACGCTGTATTAATATCTCAGTGTTTTCTGTGTAAACACTGCAGTTTCCTTAGGCGAACCTTTGTCTGCATGTCTGTCTCTGGGATAAATTACATCAGCTGCAATATCATAACTGCAGGTTGAATTTCTTCTCCCTCTCTTGCCATGAGCAATACAAAATTTTAAACATCATGCAGAATATAAGACGACTGAAAACCCTGGCCAATAATTATAACCATTAAACCCAGGAAATTGAAAAGCAGTAACAGGACAAGGGTATGGATTGAAGGTATTCAGAAACAGGGCAAGTGGGATTCTTCTACATACTTTAAAAATCATCTTTGAAGTATAAATCACTGTGCTGCTGTTACCTTATCTTTCCCATTTGAGCATGGGAACTGCAGTCTGGCAGTCCATTCCAGCTCCAGCAGGTCTGTTTGAAGTGGATAAAGCACTGTTAACCCCCCATTGGTGAGTGCTGCACTGGGTGTGCTCAGCTGCTGTGACAAAGAGTGACCTGCCTGTCACTTGCAGCAATTGGCGTCTCATGGGCAAGAGCTGGAGCAAGGCAGATGAGCAGGCTCTAGATCTGATATTTAAAAGTGAATTGATATTTAAAGAGGAAAGCAATCCTTTCAGGCAGTGACTGAAAGCTCAGTAATTCTCTGAGCAGGTAAGGCAGGTGAGGACCTTTTGGCACTTAGCACAGCCCTGCCTGCCAAATCATATACTTTGAAATTCATTTCATTTCAGTGCAAGACATCTTAATATGAACATATCTTGTTTCAGCAACCCCACTAAATACTTTTGGTAGAAGCATTCTCTGTTAGGTACACATCAGGTAAAATTGACACAACTCCAATGTAATAAGGTGGAAATTGGTGGTTTTTTTCTTTTCTAAATACAGTCTTGCAATAAAACACTTAAGAGTCGCAGTGCTATAGAAATATCCCCTTCTCATGATGGAAAAAATTAGATAAACTGTTGTAGTTCATGTGTCTTTAACAAGGCAGTTCATTTCTGTGCTGCTGTGTGTCCTCATGCTACAGTGCAGCCGTGAGAGCTGTCATTGCTGATCAATGTCCCTGCAGCCAAGTGCTTCAATAACCCATCACACTGGCACAATAGAAACAGTGTCCTTCAGACTCAGATCAATATTTACATAAATTATGTGTCTGCAGCTGATGAGACTGAACAGAAACATGATCTGCATCACTGAAACTGAGACTGTTTTCGAGATTTTTTCAGTCTCTTCTTGGTTGTTCTAAAACAGTGTTCTTCAAAATGGCTCTCTTTTATTTCCTTTATGCAGCATGGGGTGTTACATTTTTTCATGTGGTTGCTGTTGAGGCTGAACATAATAATACCCTTGTTTCAGGTCACAGCCTGTTGAAACTTTAGCAGTGGTTTTGTATCACTTAGTGATGATTAGATGCTATAAAAAGGATCAAGTCACTGTGGATTACTGGTGTTAAATATTTCTGTGAACAAGCTGGTTCAAGTAGTATTTGAAAATCGTTCTTTCTTATGAGTATTTTTTTTTTCCACAGGGTGAGATAATCCAGACTAAGCTCTTATGCCTAAGATACACTTAGTAATACTTGCTTGGGCAGACACTTGGGCATTTCCTAGGCTGCTCTGCTCTGCAGTGGTCTCACAAGCGTAGAGCTAATGCACAATTGCTCTTCCTCTGTGGTCGAAGTGAGCTTGTAACTTGATAGGCTTAAGAGGCCACTTAGGAGGGAGGGGGAGAAGATGATGGAAAGGTGGAGCAAGGCTGCAGGGACCACATAGGGCAGAAGATGGAAAGAGCTGAGCTAAAGTGGATTCTTATGCAAAGGAAGCAGGTGTTGGGAGGTGTGTAAAGGGTGTGAAATCTCACCTGCTTTCATAGTGTGTGAAGCACTGTCCTGTAGAAAACACAATAACCAATGGTCCATTTGCTTCTCGGGATGGGCTTCTTTCCTTCTCCCAAATGCCAGTTTTGACAAACTCTTTAACTCCTTTATCCTGAGATACTCACGCCTGACAAATTCACTTGATGGGTTCAGAGATGTTGTGAGGGATGAATGGTCAGATAGATGATGATAAAATTATGGGAGTGTGTCCTTTAGAGGCAAAGTGTGCATTAATGTGGCAGTGGGAAGCCCCTGTGCTGGGCAATATCTGCCCAGTGCCTGGCAACATTTTTTAGTCTTTTGAGTTTATGTTTATGGTGTTAAAGACACAGTGTGAATCAGGTGAAAGTGTTGGAATCAAAAGTATTTACTTTACACCTTCCCTTCCCTGAGGAAACAAGTACACTATAGATAATACTCCATGAAGCAAGTGTCATTTCTGTTACTATCCGACAACAATTCATTTTGTCCTCATATATAATCCTGGCAAAACTGATCAAGCTGCATATTTAGGATGGTAATTTTTATAAAATGGCAGGTGATGGTTTAGGGAATTAATTTTTTTTTTTATACTGTGGCACTGGAACAGCTGAGGAACAGCTCTGTCCCCATGCTTGCAGGTGTCATAGGGTGACTCCACTGCAAACCCTCAGCACATGATTCTGTTGCCCACTTTCCTTCAGGAGGTTCACCTGAGCTGCAGCGTGCATGAAAAAAGTCTGGTTGATCTGTTTCAGCTTTAGTCACACCAGGAATTCAAAGCTGACTTCAAAAAATTCAGTCAGCAACTCCAGGCACTTGTAATGAAGAGTGGTTCAGATCATGTTCCTGGGCACAGTTTTGTCTCATGTCTGGCAGGGCAGGTTTCTAGTGCAGATGAGGGAATTCTGCATTGTAACATGTGATTGCAAGTTGAAGCACTAAATTCCTTGGTTGCTTTTGACCCGGTGATCTTATAAACATGTGATTCTTTAAGGGTTTTGCTTTTTGTAGTAAAATATACTCTTGAATTACCTTATGTAAAGTTTTTGGCACACCTTTTATTGCTTGTCTTACATACTGTTGCTTTGAATTCATGACTTCATTTGCCTATAAAGTGCTATTTATTTTTGCATCGAGTTAATGCTGTGTGGAGTCAAATTTGAACAAGTTTTGTCATCTCCCTTTAATATCCTTCTCATCTGAATGATTTTTCAAGGGCTTCTTTAAATGCTGTCTATCCAATGTGTTTTGGAATTCATGTTTATTTATAGAAGGGAGTATGAAAAGGGATGGGCCTTTCAGAAGTGACACTCTGTTCCCCCTGTGTTTTAGAATTCAGTATAATTTTAAATGCAAAAGGAAACCTTAAAAAGCAGATGCACTGAAATATCTTGGCAGGAAACCACAGAGATTTGGGACTCTGAAATGCTGCTGGTGCCAGGTGTACCGATGCAACAAATATTTTTATATTCCTTGGAATAAAGCCCTTACCAGTGGTACTTTGATGCCATTATTTTGGATGATTATTCTGCAGGATGCTGTGTTGAAGGCCAGCCACGTGCAGTTGCTGTCATGTAGCTTGTGTTGTCTCAGTCACTGTCAAAACTAATTCAGAATCTGGTGCTGAACTTGAGAAAGGCTAGAACCATTAGTTTTATATATATGGAATATGTAAATGGAAGAAAAGTCATTATCTATGTCTCCAGATTGCTTCCAACTCTTTTCTAGTGGTAACATGACAAAAGTAGGTTTTCCTTGAAACTAGTGTGTGCACTCTGGGCAGTCTGGTAAGGATCTGTCTTACTTGGGGTCTGCAGCACTTGACATGTTTCATACTAAAAGTTCTATGGATCTACAGAAAACCAAATAAATATATCTCCTCTTGTTACTAGTCAGTGTTAAATACTGAGGATAATTACTTCAGTATGTGACAGGGTCAGCATTTTCTTCAGAACTTCATGATTTTGGAGTTTAGATTGTGTTTTGTGGAAGTCCAGCGCAACAGTATTTGTTTGTGTCTACCTTAGGTTTCTGCCCTTTAAAAAACTGAACTTCAAGGCCTTTTTGGCTATCTCTGCTTTGAATAATTTCAGCTAATGAATGCCAACCCTTTTTTTTTTTTTCCAGTCACCCAGCATGGGCACCCTGATGGGAGTGTATTTGCCATGCATGCAGAATATCTTCGGGGTTATTCTCTTCCTTCGGCTGACTTGGATGGTGGGGATGGCTGGAGTTCTTCAGTCCTTCCTGATTGTATTGCTTTGCTGCTGTTGTGTAAGTGCCTAGGTACAATAATGCATGTGACATAACCTCTGGGAAACTACTGAGAAACTTGGGGAGGCAGCACTGTAGATGTTTGTGTAAAATTAAGTCAGATTTAAGCCAAGCAGCTTTGCCATATTCATAGCTGCAGGATTAAAAAAATAATAAATTTACTGTTACTTCTAAACTGGCAAACTGTAGTGTAAATACAGGCTTATAAATAGTGTTGGTTCAGCAAATTGCTGTTTTTTCATGCCTGCCCCAGGTGAGGGCTGCCTGCTTTGCTGGACCAGCCTTGGTTGGAATCTGCAGATGGAGATGGAGGAACACGTGTGTTCTGTTACCTTGCCTTGTGTGCAGACACCCACTGTTTGACCTGATAAAGCAGGGGCCATCTCTCAAACAGAAGTCTCAACAGCTCAGTGATTAAATTCCTGCTGCCCTTGTTTTCTTTTAGATAATGACAGGCAGAATAAATAGAAATGCTGTATCTTATATGCAGTGGCAGCTTTATTTTATCAAGGAATAAGTTATGTTTTAAAAAAATGTTGTTGACACAATTGCTTCCTTTTCCCTGTTTTCCCCAGACTATGTTGACAACCATATCAATGAGTGCAATTGCCACAAACGGTGTTGTTCCAGGTAAGTGTAGTCAGCAAATGTCTCAGTTGTATTAAAAAGATAAAAAACCTCTAAAACCTAAGTTGCTGTAAGCTGCTACCGTGGTTTTATTCTAGAGAAAAATGTTTAATCCAGAATGCAAAGCCTGAATTAATATCTAGTGTTTCGTCTTGTTATCAGTCATGCTAAAGATCAATTTATTTGGTTTTTACCTGTGTGCAGATACTTCAGTTGAACCTCAAAATAGCAGATACACTGTATATAATTCTGTTGTACTCTTTTGTGGCTATTTAAACATTTATAGCATGAAATAATAATTTTACTCTCACTTTTCTTGTTTCACAGCTGGTGGCTCCTATTTCATGATATCTAGGTCATTGGGCCCAGAATTTGGTGGAGCTGTAGGGCTGTGTTTTTATTTGGGAACAACATTTGCAGGAGCCATGTATATCCTTGGTGCCATTGAGATTTTATTGGTGAGTAGTACCAGAGTAATCCTGCTTTAAAGACAAATAATATAAAGAAAGTGCCCCAGTATTCTTGTCCCATATTTGCATACACATTTACAGGAAGGTCTCCAGTTCCTTGGTGTCCAATTCTTTACCTCTAGTGCTTCCCTTTGGAAGCTGCACACTCTGAGTATAGAGCCTGGGAGCTCTTCTGACAGCACAGATGAAAATGTGACTTAATCCAAGACTGATGCTCATCTTTGATAAAGTTGGCTCAGTTGTAGTGCTGACATAGAAAGGGCTGTTATCCCTTGCCTTTTCCTGTAAAAGATTCCCAGTGAAGAGCATGCTGCAGAATGCAAAGTGCTTTACATTTCTAGTGCAGGCACACGATCCCAGAAGAGCTCTGTGCTGGTGTTCCTCCAGCTCACTTTTGCTTTCTCTTTGTTTCAGACATACATTGTGCCACAAGCAGCAATTTTCCATCCATCTGGTGCCCATGATGCATCCAGTGCCATGCTGAACAACATGAGGGTGTATGGCACTGTGTTCCTCATCCTGATGGCAGTGGTGGTGTTCGTAGGTGTGAAATATGTCAACAAATTTGCTTCCCTCTTCCTGGCCTGTGTAGTAATATCCATCCTGTCCATTTATGCTGGAGCTATCAAGTCCATCTTTGATCCACCTGAATTTCCGTGAGTAATATTTCTGGTTGTGGCTTTGCCTGTGGGTCTGGGAGTTGAGCTTTAATGCAGGTTACTTAAAGCTTGTGCCTCACACATTGTTGAAGCTACACTTTTTTGTGAATTACTTCCAATATTTTTAGCTGTGCATAATGACAGTGTGCAGAGCTCATGGCACTGAACTTTCTTAGGCTAAAATGAACATATTATTACGTTTTTTAAGCTGGTTTGGTTCGTGGTGAGGCTGATGGAGGCTGACACAGCTCTGCTTCTTGCAAAGCCAGCCCAGTCTCTTGGCCTGCAGCTGTTGGGATTGGAGTGATGGTGTTGCTGGGTTATTTGTGCAGTTCTTAGGGAGCAGTTTGGCAGGTTCCTTTTCCCCGGGCCAGTCAGACACCACACACTGCCTTCGTGGTTGGAAATTCATGGTGTGGTCAACTCCTTGCTGAGAAACTGTGCACCTCTTGGCAGTGTGATGTGGGGCTGTGTGAGGCTCCAGAAGAACTTTCTCTGCTCTGTGAGGAGCCTGCCCTGGACCCAACATCCTTGGCATGTTGGCACCTAAACGTGGAATCAGCTTCTTAACTGGGAGCTGGAGCAGCAGAAATGTGGATGGATGTGTTTTACCAGGAATGCAAACTGTGTTTTCTGATACTGCTGACAGGAGATGAATGGAATGGAAATAGAGGAGTTGGATCTGCATAATTATTCACCTCCTGAAATGCTTTGACCATAACTAAGTACTTGCAGCCCTCAAGTGTTCCCTTTGGATATTTAAGGCCCAATGATTATAGTGTTTTACAACAGTGAAGGTTTACAGCAGTAAAAGTAAAACAATGTCTCTACATCCCCCTCATTATCTCTTAGATTGTTCGTGAATGTTTTCCCTATCTTTCTTCTTGGACTGTATTCCTCTGTTTTTTTTTCTGAAGTACCAAGATAGTGTATTTATTTTTAATTTTGTAGGGGAAGGCTTCTTGGAAGTTACAGTTCACAGGCTTGCAAATTGTGCAAGAACAGCCCTGTGTTTTCCATTTTCCTGTCTTCAGTGATAAATAAGACCCGTGGAACAATTAAAATGGAATTAAAATTAATTAAAATTAAATTAGAAGAAACTTTATTTTCCTGTGGGTGTTTTCTGACAGTGGGAAGAAAAGCTGAATGAACTTTTAGTAGCAGGAAGCTGTTACATTACATCACTGTCTTGTGGAATTGTCTTTGGACAAGTGGGTTAAAAATTTTTCAGTGCTGAAATAAATGATGTTTATGGTTAGATGGAGCACAACAGGCAGTGGAGCATTTTAGCAATTAAGCACAGTATCTGCTGGTGAGAAGAACCTTTGCTTATTGTGATTTTAATATATGTTCCTAATTCTGAATCTAAATGTCTGTTTTGCAATATAGAAACTGGGTTGATGAGATTCCAAATATCTTTTAAATATTCTAAATATCTAGTAATTTGAATTCTAATTCTCTTCGCATTTCTTACACTCCAATAGTTCTGTTGAATAAACAAAAAGAAACCAACCCCAAACAACAAAAAGCCCCAAAATTGTCCTTACTGTTTAAGATAAATCAGTCAAATTCCATGAATCAGAAAAATAGCATTATACTTCTGGCCATTAAAGGGAGCAGATGCAATCATTGTCATGCTACAGTTATCCTTTTGAAGGTGAGAAATGATGTAGCACAGTAGAACCCCTTGAAGTTTCCACATGCTATAAAAGAATAAATATGGGCAAGCGTGGATTTCATTTTCCCAGTAACATCCAATAACTCTGGTGTTCATGTTTCCCTTCCAGGATCTGCATGTTGGGCAACAGGACTCTGTCAAGAGATCAGTTTGATGTTTGTGCCAAAACTGTAGTTAAGGATAACATAACTGTGGCCTCTAAGCTTTGGGAGCTCTTCTGCCACAGCACAAACTTAACCACCGAGCACTGTGATGAATATTTCCTGATGAACAATGTCTCAGAGATAGCAGGAATCCCAGGAGCTGCTAGTGGCATTTTAATAGGTATGGTAGAACTTTTTTTTTTCCCCTTAAAGAGGAGGCATGCTGAGCAGCTGAAATGGGTCAAACGCTTCCCTGCTGGTTAAGAAAAAAGGAATGAAGAAATGTAATTACAGTGAAGAAAATTATCTTCAATAAAGTCCAGTCTTACAACCTTTAAAAAGAGAAGATAAAACCTTTGTCTTGATACAGTGCTTGTCTCCTATAAAATTTATTAAATTTCCCTTGTTCATATAATAATTTCAGCATGAAGTCAGCTGTAATTTTAAGTTATACTAGCATGAGTAAGTTATTAAAAACCTTTAGAACTCTGTAGTGGCAGCTCTCTACTTTAGACAGGTTAAGATTATGCCCTGAAAGATAAGAGGACTTGTATAGAAATAGTGTGTCCCCTTCTTTGCCCACTCCTGAATAAAGTATAATAGAAAAGTGTTCATTATTGAAATGAGCACCAGAGAGCAGCTGCTTCGTGAGTGCTGAAGGTTCCCATTTTCACAGAAACCAGCAGCCTAGTTTCTAAGATTACAAGAAGACTCAGCATTTGTTAGTGAAATTTCAAATGCGTCATTTAATTCTGTAATTCTTCCACTGACTGAAGAACAAACCCATTTCTGTCTAGAAAACTGGTCAATATTGCTGCTTTGAGCTCTCTGAGCTACTGTGTGGTATGGTGGCTTGTAAAAGTAGTGTATTTCCTTGGGTTGAAATAGATATGAGGTTAAAAGAATGTTACATTTAGTAATAATAAAGTTTAAATTGCTTAGACTTCTGTAGGCTATTGATACATATTTGAGGTTTTCCTGTGTTGATCACTGAACTGCTTTTGTAATCCTCAGTTGTAAACCCATTACAATGAGAACAGGTTTGAACTGAAACATGCTTTTCTTTTCTGTGGCGTGATAATAACCTTGAAGACAACTTATGGAGCAATTATTTGGAGAAAGGAGAGATCCTGGAGAGAGCACATCAGCCCTCTGTGGATGTAGCAGGCCAGAAGAACAACCTGCACCTGTACGTGCTTTCAGACATCACCACGTCGTTCATGGTGCTGGTTGGCATCTTCTTCCCTTCAGTGACTGGTGAGAACGAGGGGCTCCCTGGGGCTCTGAGCTTCCTCCTGCTCTGTGATCTCACCTCAGTGTCCTTGCAGGTATCATGGCTGGTTCAAACAGATCAGGAGACCTCAAAGATGCACAGAAATCCATCCCTGTTGGAACAATTCTTGCCATTGTCACCACATCTCTAGTCTGTATCCTTTTAAAATTGCTGGAGTGCTGGTACACTGTATCTGATTTCTGGAACTGCTTTCAGCTCAAATTGTCAGTGCAAGTATGATTGACCAGTGGAAAAAAAAGCAACAGAAACAACAACAGAACATTAATCTTTGAGCTGAAAGAATTGTAATTATCCCGTTACTTTCCATCTCCCTTTTTGTGGTGGGTTCTTTTCTTTAGCATTCCCATTGCTGTTCTTTGCTGCACAGTGATCTATAGCTTTTCAGACTGGTGTACTTGGAGATTTATTTTTAGGTTGCAGTGAAACATTAAGATGAGGGGAGGCTTTAACGGGAGAGTTCATAAATTTCAGTTCCTTTTTTTTAAAAAAAGCCTTTTCTTTGGAGTGACTTTAAGGAGTATAGGTTTTCTTGAACATTTTAGAACAAGATAAACTGGAGTCAGAAATTAGACTAAATGTTCCCAAGTGTTTTTTCAGGGCTTAGGATGACAGGAGCTTTGCTTATGAAAGACTGTCTTCATCTCTGTTCTCCTGCTAAACAAGAGATGAGCCAAGATCTCTCAGCTTTATCTAGCTCTTGGTGTTCTAAAGGACAATTTATCAACATAGAAAATTTAAAAAAAGTCAGAAGAGCTTTCTGAATCAGTCTCACCCAAAGGGCAGCTCGCCTAGATGGTGACTCTCCTGGAAATTCTGCTGTTTCATTCCTGTTTTTTGCCAAAACTTGCCAAGCTGTAAATCAGGATCCAGCTTGCTTGTCCCAGCTCCTTAGGAGTGCAGCCTTTCCCTGCTGTCACTTTGGGAACTGACCCTGTACCAAGAAGCAGCATTTCCTGTGGACATAATGAATATTAAAACAGGTCAGAGCCTTAACCCGCAGCTCTGCTGAGCTCAGGCCTCTCCCAGTGGGTGACTGGATGTGCACCCTGGGGAGGCTGACACTGTCACCTTCAGGAGCCATGTTTCTCCTTTTATTGCAGTTTGTGACTTACAGTGGCATTTCAGGGGTAGAATTCAAGATTTAACCATTTGTGTGAGCTTAATTCACAAGAGCAAAAGCTTTACTGGAATGTTAGGTCCGAAAAGCCTGAGGTATTTTGTAGTCCCCAATGCAGAAGCAGTACAGTTAATAACAAACCTGATAGTCAAAGACTTATTGGTGATGTGAATACCAGCAGAGATACAAAAAAAGAATGTGCAAGGTAATGGTTTTCTGTATGTTCAAAATATCTTCAGACACAAGAGAAGGAGAGAGAAAAGAATGATTTTAATGTCAGCTTTGGTAGTAGCAGAAGATTAAATTGACATTTTAGAATAAAAATGCTTCAATTGTTTTTTTCTCCACCTTTATCATAACATTTAAACCTGTCCTTTGTAAAAACTGAATCTTAGAAGAACCTTTCTCTGTAACATTAGAAGGTGTATGTGAGCAGTGAGACATTAATTTCTTTGCCAGCTTTTCCCTGTACTTGTGGAGAAGCTGGAGTGCAAGTGCCATGGGATGGAGGCACGTACTGTCCTTTCCACAATACATTCATCTGCCATGTCTAAATAAATTCTGCTTCCTTAGCACACTCTGTCCTCCAGACTTCAGCTGTGTGTTATTATTTGGAGCCTGCATAGAAGGTGTTGTCCTGAGAGATAAGTAAGTGTTGCTGCTTTAATGCTCTCCTTTGTTTTTCTTTGTTTTGCAGTGTAGGTGTGTTCTTGCTTGTTTGTCTGCATGCCCCACTCCTCTCCTTGTTTTTTTAATTTTTTTAAAAAAATTAACTGTTTTGTAATTTTTACTTCTGGGTGCCACATTTGTATGTAAATTGTAAACACTGTTTTTGGAATCTTCTTGTATTCCATTTGATGTTTTCTGGCATGGCACCCTCATTTTCCTGTGTCTTACATCTTGCATTTTTTTGGTGATAGTAAAAAATAATGTTGTGATAATCAGACAAGAATTTAAAAACATGTATAATGAAAAGTTGAAATCCAGCTGCAGACACCTCCAATCTGTATATCAAAAGTAACTCAGATTATTTGCTACTTTCTTTGTTTTCTAGCTAAGAAAATGATAGAGTAGTATTAATAATACAGTATAGCATATTAAAATTATGGTATTATTGATAATAGTATCTGAATGCCAAGTTAAAGCTGACACAAAAGCCCCAAGCATGAGTCTGAAAGCAGTCCTTGGATACAAATGTTCTGCCTGCAGGTTCGGTGATGCTGTGAACAAGAACTTGGTGGTGGGGACCCTGTCCTGGCCCTCGCCCTGGGTCATCGTCATCGGGTCCTTCTTCTCCACCTGTGGGGCAGGTCTGCAGAGCCTCACGGGGGCCCCCAGGCTGCTGCAGGCCATAGCCAAGGACAACATCATCCCTTTCCTCTGGGTGTGTATGCCTTCAAGGGCTTTCTGCTCACTCTGCCTCACTGACTTCATGCTCTTAAAATCTCATTTATGCTCCCCAGTTTGGCCAGTGCTGAAGTGAGGGGCAATATTTTTTATTTTGGGTTTTTTTTCTTTTGTTGAAAGCAAAGAATACTTCTGAGGATTTTTAGCTTGACTTGTGGGGTGATTTTATCAAGAAGTCAAACATTTAATTCTGTGAAGCATGGCAAGCCGTTAGAATAATTTGACTCCTTGCTCTAGAGAAGGAAATATGTAGGAGAATTACTGTTGATTTTAAAAAAATGTAATTTGCTTTTTTCCCATTACAACCTTATGAAATACCTGGAAGATATGCTTAATGTTTCTGTTTCTTCAGATCTTTGGTCATGGAAAAGCAAATGGTGAACCGACATGGGCTCTTCTGTTAACAGCATTAATTGCTGAGCTAGGAATCCTTATTGCTTCACTTGACATGGTGGCTCCAATCCTCTCAATGTAAGGAACAGCCTGGTTGGTGTCTTGGAGGGTCAATAGAAATACTCTTGAGTTTTGCTGGTTTGTCTTTTGTTACTTTATCTTAAAACCAGTAAATCAAATTCCCAGAGCCTGAATTCCACTTCTGTAATTCCTATGAATCCTCTGACTTCAGACTTTACATATAAATCTGTTTGTTTCTGCTCTGGAGTATTCTGTGAATAAGCAAGTTTTTATTATATCTTTATTTGGTTTGGAAAAACATTTACTCACAGAACAAAGACAGTATTATGTTGTGAACAGATCTAACTTGATGCATTTAAAAAATTGCTCTGGCTACTTTATGCTGATAGTTCAGGCTAATAAAAATCAGAGGGGTAGGGGGACAGGACATGTGATAGGGCAGTGGGAGTTTGACTTGAAATCAATCATGTAATTATAATATATGCCAGGATCTATAAATGTGCTTGCTAAAAGGTTTTGCACTTTTTGTTTTGCAGGTTTTTCTTGATGTGTTATCTCTTTGTTAATCTTGCATGTGCAGTCCAGACACTTCTGAGAACCCCGAACTGGCGGCCTCGCTTTAAATACTACCACTGGTGAGTGAAGGGCTGGCACCTCTCTGAGCCTGCAGTCTGCACCTGAGAGCCTCCTCCTGCAGGACAGGGAGCATCTTTTATTTCTCTGGGTATCAGCTGTACACGAGCCAGACTCAGATATGTCATGGCACAAGAGTTTAGTTTTAACAACAGGATACTAAAACTGGTGGGACTCAGGAGATCCATTGGAGGCTTTACTTTCACTGCAGTTCAGCGTAGACGATTTAAAGAAAAAGGAAGAATGTGATTGACTTGTTTTTTAAGCTTTTCTGCCTCACTACTTATTAATGCCTTTGCTTTTTGTTTTAGGGCCCTCTCATTTTTAGGCATGAGTATTTGCCTGGCACTGATGTTCATTTCATCTTGGTATTATGCTTTGGTAGCTATGCTCATTGCAGGCATGATTTACAAGTACATTGAATACCAAGGGTAAGTATTAATGGGATAAAAAAGGGTAAGAAAGAGACTGGATCTCTTTAATGAATTATCTCTAGTCTTCACATTTGGAAAAGGAACTGTCCAGAGATGACTTGGAGGGATTTCCTTATTAGTTAATTTTTATTTTCATTATTTTACTGTGTCACTGCTAAGCAAAAGCCCCTGAAGTACTTTGCTGTTAAACTTCTATAGGTGTTATGTGAAACATGAATCACAGGAAGTAGAAACCTGGTTGGGATCTATCTGCTATGTACTGCACATGATTACTTCAGGCCCAGAACAGCTGATGCCATCCATTATATTCCACTTTATCTAGTGCAAAGGTCTGTCTAGAACAGTCCTTGAAAAGTTGAATCTGCTGCTTGGGTTGCTGGAGATCAGTGTTGGATGCAGTCAGGCTGTAGTGTGGCTTTGTGGCTTAATTGGCCTAATAACTAAATAGAGTGTTGAAATGCCAGATGTTTGTGTATGCTTGGGAAGCCTTCTCTGTGGTGTTGATTACAGATTAAGCCCAGAGTGGTGGTTCATCATATATATTTCACTGAAGCATTTTCACTTTTCTTATGTGATCTGCGATACCGCAGCCATTCACATACAAATTATAAACGTGGATGCGATCTGTGCTGTGTGTCACGATGTCAAACTCATTGTAAGGTGCTCAGATCTCTCTAGGCTGACTGTAAGTGTGCAGCTCAGTGCTCGTGGGGCCTTGTGTTGGCTGACCTGTTTGTTCTTCACAGTGCAGAGAAGGAGTGGGGTGACGGCATCCGGGGGCTGTCGCTGAGCGCAGCGAGGTACGCCTTACTCAGACTGGAGGAGGGCCCTCCACACACCAAGAACTGGAGGTACTCACCTTGCACTGATGAAATGGCTGTCATTAAACTGGACTCTAAACAAGTTGTGTGAATGAATTTAAATGCCCAGAATTTTAAAAAAAGTGTTGAGTTTTCAGTAAGCTGCCATGTCACTGCCAAGCCTTGCTGTGTGGACCCTGTATGGGCAGACCTTTAGTGCCCTTTGGATCTTTAACTGGGCTCCAAACTGGTGAATTCAGAAGTGGAACCTGGGGAAACTGGAGGTCTCTGAATACAGAAGTGTAGAGGCCAGGAAATGACCAGTGGCCAACATTTTTCATTCTCATGTCATCCCTACTTGGTGTTGAAAACAGATTAATGGGCAAGGGCCCTCCTCTTGGTTGGGCATTGCACAACCCTTGGGCTCTGAACAAGAGCAAGAGGAATCTATTGAAGACAGAGTTTTGTAAATACTTCTATACTTGTTCAGCCAGACAGAAAGCAACTCGATTGATTGTGTAGCAGTAGCTTAAGGAACAGAAAGCAGGTGGGATCTGTGTTTAGATGAAAATATTTGTGTTTGCCATGTGCCAGGTTTCTGGATGCAGAATACTGATATTTTCTTGGCACAAGTATCCAGACAGATCTGGGAGAACAGCCCTGCAATATGAACACTATGTGCTCCAATAGTACTTAAAAGAGCCTTGAAAAACATGCCTGTAAATAAAACACTAGTGCAAGCCTCTCAAGCTGAATATATCAACAGGTTTTATTACTGTCAGCACAATGCAGCAGCAGAATTCCCACAGTTTCACCTCTGCTTTAAGCTGAGAGAAACAAAATATTAAGTAAAACCCCTTGAATGTGTGAGATACAGAAGGATTGTTTCAGAATTAATATTCAAGCACAATGTAAGCGATGAGAGGCAGTTTTTTACATGTGTCATTGTTAAACCTTTAGTTAAAAAATATGTTGTCTTTTTTATTTTCTGCAGGCCTCAGTTGCTGGTGCTTCTGAAACTTGATGAAGATTTGCATGTGAAATACCCTAGACTGTTAACATTTGCCTCCCAGCTGAAAGCTGGTAAAGGTTTGACTATTATAGGATCAGTCATCCAAGGGAATTTCTTGGAAACTTATGGAGAAGCCCAGGCTGCTGAGCAGGTCAGTGTCCTAAATCCTGAAGTAGAAAGGGGTGAGTGGGCAGGTAATGCAAAATTTTGTTTCCTAATCCTACGTGTTAAAAAGCATATTAATAAGGCTTCCATGAAACACAGAGTAAATTCAGCAGTACCACAGCTGTTCAGTAAAGGACTTGCATACCTGTTTCAGCTGCCAGTTGTGCCTTTGGGAATGCAGGATCAATGCTCATGTTTGTAAACAGCCTTACTGCATAAAACTCTCTTCAATATATAGGAAATAATTACTATAGAAGTTTCTGTATACTGCTGAATGGAAGGAAGAGGGCTATTTAATTTTCTGAATATTCCAACTAAGAAGTTTTTTATTGAAAGAGTGATAAAGTACTGGAATTGTCTGCATGAGGAGGTGGTGGAGTCACCATCCCTGCATGTGTTTAAGAAAAGATTGGATGTGTCACTTGGTGCCATGGTTTAGTTGAGGTGTTAGGGCATAGGTTGGACTTGATGATCTTAGAGGTCTCTTCTAACCTAATAGTTCAGTGATTCTGTTATTTCAGTAACTTTTAAACCTATCAAATGTGTTGTTTTTCAGTATGTTGATAAATATATTGCAAAAAGCATTGAAGGATGGTCTTGAAAATTTTTTAATAAATTACTTACTTCCTCATTGTGTATATATGATATCACAGCCCTTTTTATATCTGTATAGTATCAGCATATTTGTTTTCTACCCAGAGACTTTCTGTAGGAAAATTGTTACAAAAGGAAAACTTAATTCATGGGCTATGTGTTGATCAAGTTTATTTAGTTTTTAAACAAATAAAAGGTATACTTGCTCATGTGTGGGATTTGGTGCTTATATTTGTGTATTTAATATAATACAGTATGTTACATAGGAATCTGAAACTGGAAATCCAAATAAAGTCAATTGGCCTTGGGTTTAAAAAGGTGAGTGTTATAGGATTAGAAAATGGGAAGTAAAATAGTAACACAGCTATATATCACTATCTGCTAATATGAATAAGAGATGACAGCACAAAACAAAAAAATCCTTACTTCAGTCTATTAGAAATGATTATGTTTGGAAAGAAACTGTGTTTTAAACAAGTGGGTGTTTTCCCTTTTGTTTTATTAAGGAAATCTGATGAGCAGAACTTTGCACTATGATATGCTTTACCTATGGACATGTGAACCAGGAATTTACATTGTAATCTCATGACACAGAAATATTAGGAGTTCCTTTTGGAATGGAAAACTGAGAATCTTTCCTTGTCTGTCTTTCAGACTATTAAGAATATGATGGAAATTGAGAAGGTTAAAGGATTTTGTCAAGTAGTTGTAGCCAATAAAGTTCGAGAAGGAATTGCTCACTTGATCCAGTCCTGTGGACTCGGTGGCATGAAGCACAACACTGTGGTTTTGGGGTGGCCCTATGGCTGGAGACAGAGTGAAGATCCAAGGTCTTGGAAGACATTTATAGGTGAGCTTTAAAGGTTTGGAGTGATCAGACATTGTGAACAGAGGTATTTATAACACACAGGGAGTTTTAACAGAATCCTTGTAAGATTGGTTTTCAGTTTGTCTTTTTTTGTATTGAGGGAGAAGTAGATATTTTCTCTTAAAACTGAGTATTTCTGTTTGAAATACTAGTTCCTGCAGATAAAAGACCTAAGGAAGAGCTTCAAAGATTAAACTAGCAGCTAAAACTCATGTGTCTAACGGATGGTTAAAAAAATTACAGGCTTGAGAACGCTGGTTTTGTGGCAAACTGTAATTTGTTTCCTAGATAATCTCTTTTTATCATTGGTTCTAACCTATCTTTCACTAGTGGATAACACTCCTTCCCTCTATCTCTCTCCTACTGTGGTCCAGTTACTTAATCAAATTAGAACAGAGCAGATGCTGTCTCATACTTACTTTGAAGGTTGCTGCTTTTCTTTGGAGTGTGAAATAAGGCTTGTGTTCCTGCAAGTCTGCTTTATCCTGCCTTTGTCACTTGGACTGACCTGTCTGTGCAAGCCTTGCTCTGCATACTTTATTTAAATGATGACTTTTATGGTTTGCTGACACTTGCTCAGTGAGTAGCATTTTTCTACCCCTAAATGCCTCTTTGTAGAATTTGGAAGTAACCGTGTTCTTCCCTTCCTGGGCAGGTACTGTTCGCTGCACCACTGCAGCTCACCTGGCTCTGCTGGTTCCCAAAAATGTGTCTTTCTACCCCAGCAACCACGAGCGTTACAACGAAGGCAACATTGATGTGTGGTGGATTGTGCACGATGGAGGCATGTTGATGTTGCTTCCTTTTCTTCTCAAACAGCACAAAGTAAGCAGCTACACAGAGAATGCCCCCCCCACCTGTTTCTGCATTCTTCAGTTTAAAGAAACATGGTCCAGTTGTAGAACCTGTGTTGATAAATGAGAGTGGATATTTTGCTAAGCTTCTGTCTTGTAGAGCAAAGTATTACTGGTTCAAATAACTGAGTTTGTGTTCCCTCACCAGGTTTGGAGAAAATGCAAAATGAGAATTTTTACTGTTGCTCAGATGGATGATAACAGCATCCAGATGAAGAAGGATTTGGCTACTTTCCTCTATCAACTCCGTATAGAGGCAGAGGTAGAAGTGGTAGAAATGGTAAGGGAATTGAACCCATTTTTCACTTTACTGTGCATGTTGTGATGTTTGGCAATGACTTGATTACATGCACAATATTTGTCCTTACTTTTGCAGCACAATAGTGATATCTCAGCATATACTTATGAGAGAACTCTTATGATGGAGCAGAGATCTCAAATGCTGAGGCAAATGAGGCTGACAAAAACTGAGAGGGAAAGGGAGGTATGTCATTTGTGGTTGTTCTCAATGGGCTGCTGAGGGGGATGACACAAAGTGCCTTCATAGTAGTGTGTTATGTAGCTGCTGCTTAAATTTAACTCCTGTGCTCTAAAGATGTAAGGAAATACTTCTAGTGTAGCTATTTTTGTTTCCCAAAATTGCATGTCGTTCTTGGTTTTTTCTTTATATGGGATATCCGGTATTTGTGTCAGTTTATAGCATATCCTGTTTTCCTACTGAAGATGTCTTTCTAGTTTGGACTTACAGGACATGTGACTATGATGTTTGTGACATGTAGCTATGAAAGTTGATCCATCTTTTCTGCATGTGCTTGTCAAGCTTTTTTTTTTTTGAGTTGTCCATTTTGGGCCAGTCTTGTTTGTTGTTTCTGACCATGTCATGATGTGAGCTAGACTGACATTTTTTCTTGTATAGATACAGACTTCTGTCAGTCCAAATTCTGCTTGGCTTACACCCATCAAAACTGCTAAACATCAGTTTGGTATGTAAGACTTCTGGCTAGGGCAGATGCCTGGTATCAGATCTCTCATGAAGGCTAAATTAAGCAAGCAAAATAAAAGATTCAATGGAACAAAAAAGTCTAGTTTAAATAATTATTTAGAGCACCAGAGAGCATAAGAAAAGTCTCTTGAGTTCACCTTGTCACTCATGTGCCCTCCAGGCTCAGCTTGTAAAGGACAGACATTCAGTAGCACGTCTGGAGAGCCTCTACTCAGATGAAGAAGATGAGGGAGACCCTGTTCCTGAGAATATCCAGATGACCTGGACAAAAGAGAAATGTGATGCTGAGAAGCGGAACCGGGGCAGTGCTGTGGGCAGCTTTAGAGATCTCATCAGCATTAAGCCGTGAGTCTTGTCTAAGTCTACACTTTGCATCCCTTGAAGCTCTTCATGTGCTGTGCTTTTATCATCTTTTGTTTCCTAATCCTTGGTTTGGACTTGTGCTATAAACATTGAGACCTGGCTATGAAAAGACAGCCTCCCCAGAAATCTCTAACCAATCAAATGTGCACACATCCCTCAATATTTCACTTGGTATAGCCAAATTGTAAATTGGAGCTGTTCAATCCTGCGACAGCTTCGCTTCTGTCTCTCAAATACCTCAACAAAACGCACTGATAATTTCACTGATCTAATCAGAATTTAAAAGAAAAGATGGTAATTTCACTGTCTAGTGTGTAGTGTGGACGTTTAATGCATAAAGGAAAAATCTGTGGAGATGGTGATGAATGATTAGGAATAGCATCTGTGTGATAAACCGTCTGAGACTTGCTGCAGGAGCACTGACATGGAACAGCAGCTGGGGTACTACCACGTGTGTGCCCTCTGAAGAGTGAGAAGTAAAGGTCTATTTTGGCTTTGTATAAAACTGTGACTCTCCTGTGACTCCTTTGATGTCCTACAGCTCACATGAAGAGCTCAGTCAGTTTTGCATACTTGGCAAAGTTCCAGATTTTTCTTCCTCGTAAATCAGAATTCAAATCTGTTTTAGGCTGAATCATACTGTAGAAATTCTGCTGAATTTGGTGTTAACTACCTGTACTTTTTCCTCTTCCATGCTTTCAGAGGGTGGGAAAACTTGTAAGTTTGTTATTTAAATTAGAAGTACATTAAGATGGTTGAGAGGAAAGACTTAATTTTCTCAGCTAAAAGCAGGAAAACTGTGTACTGATGGAAGAACAGGCACTGGAGTTGAGCAGTCTTAGCAATGTTTTAAAAGGGAGCAGGATTAGCTACTTAAGCTAAGTATCATTGTAAATAGGATGTCACAAACTACAAGAGCTGTCCTGACAAGAACTGAGGATAGAAAACAATTCCAGTCTGCACCTGTTTTCCTAAGCAGAGTATGACACAGGAGGAGGAAACATTACTCATTTAGAGAAGCTCTCATTCCACAGCACTGCTAGGATGTTATTTCTGGCAGTGTCTGGGCTCTAAACAAGCCCTTTCTTGTAGCCTACACCTTCAAATCCCTGGGGAGATGCCAGTTTTAAAAATCACTTTAGAGAAAACCAAAGCTTTAGTTTTCAACTCCCTTTCCCAAACTATACATAGCTAACAACTGGTATGTTCCTGCTGCTGGATTTTTCCTCACTTCCTGTGAACATAATCTGGCCTCAGTGTTGTCCCTGGTTTTCGGAAGCTGATGTGGTGAAGACAAGAGAGTGTCCTTGCTCCAAATTAAATCAGAACATGAAGTAACAGAGAGGTAATGCACAGTGGGTAGATTATTCTGTTAGCATAATAAACATGGTTCTTCCCACTGCATCTTCTTTCTGTGTATATAAATTATTTTAATTTGTTTCTACTAATACTTATTTTTACTATATTAAAATGAAGACAAAAACTCAAGTGGAAAAGCCTCAAAAGTATAAATATATTCTTCTTTTGATTAGTTTATTTCTGTATTGTATTTCCTTTTTTGTTACCAAAGTAATGGTTGATTTCCTGAAAGAAGGAAACATTCCCTGGCTTGAAATCTCTGAAGGTTACTTTTGAGTTCTGTTCCTGCATGAATTAATATTATTTTGTATTAACATATTCCAAATAATTAATGCTTTTACCTCTTTGCCTGGATTCTTATGGAGCGGAGGCATATGAGATTATGCTTCACCTATTTCCCTCTTCTCCCCTAACTTTTGAACTGTGGCTACTCGAGCTTGAAAGTGTGATTGAGATTTTAAAGACACTTGGGTAGAAGTGTTTCTTGTAAGCAGCCAGGCAGAGAGGTTGATCAGTGTCCTGAAGGAGAGCTGCACATCCCTGTGATCCTCCAGACAATCCCCTTACATCCAGCCTGTTCCAGCTGCCATCCTGCATTTCCCCGTTATGAGACTGCAGTCTGCAGCAGCCCAGCCTCTCTCTGGAGAGGCCAGCTGCTGTGAAACCGAGAGGGAAGTGTGCTCCTGGGCAGTGTGGGCTGGGCACCGTGGTGCCAGGCTGCTGCTTGGCTCCCCGGCCACGGGGAGAGTTTGGGGTGCTGGGTCTGGAGAGGTGCCTGGCTGTGGGTGTGAGGGGTCCCCGTCACCACCGTGCCTGCTTGAAGAGCAAATCCCCTCGTGCAACTCTTTTAATTTCTTATGCAACACTAAGTCATCTTTACCAAGTATGCTCTTTGAAGAGTAGTGTAACTTTCTAAACTGGAGACTTGACTCACAGAGATCTTAAAACCAGCGGACTAGCTGTACCTGAGGAAGTCTGAGAAATGTTTTTGTGTCTTCATCATAAAGTTTGAAGAAAATCACTGTGTTGAGTTGACATTTAGCAGGGTATTCAGGAGATTTGAGTATGCTTTTAAAGGACCTTTTTAATAATTCATTGTTCAGAGGCGTGTTTCTAACAGTTAGTCTGCATGTGCTTGTTCTACAGGAACCAGTCTAATGTCCGAAGGATGCACACAGCAGTGAAGCTAAATGAAGTCATTGTAAATAGATCCCATGATGCCAGACTTGTGCTCCTCAACATGCCTGGTCCTCCAAAGAATACTGATGGAGATGAAAACTGTATCCTTTCTGTCAAGGCCTGGGCCACACAGAAGGTTTTTCTTTAATCTGTTCTCTTGAATTCATCTGGCCACCAATGCAGTTGAGCTGTGATATGTGACAGTGTCCCCTGAGTGGAGAGTGCTGGCTTGTGGCTGTAAGGCAGTAATTGCTTAAAGGAAAAAGTGCCACAAACTCAAAGTGTTTTGGTACTTAGAGGGGTGCTTGCACTGAGCAAGAGCAGAGCTGAGGGCTGTGAGCTGGCCCTGGTCTAATCTCTGTGTATTTTGGTTCTGATCTTTTTGTCCTTGACTTTCCTTGACTTTACTGAAACAGACATGGAGTTTCTGGAAGTCTTGACTGAAGGTCTGGAGAGGGTACTACTTGTTAGAGGCGGGGGCAGAGAGGTCATCACCATTTACTCCTGATTTAGAAGCTTCTCACCCTGGTCTACATTTACCTTCTTGGCCATTACGGACATTCCAGTTTTAAATGGAGAAGAAAAAAAGGTTTTTTTGCCTCACTTTCTCCTCATCCAGTCCTGTTCATTGTTTTTCCATTTGCAACATACATATCTTTCAGGATTGCAGTATTTGTTACACCATCCAATTAGCAACATAAATTGTGAAGCTGCCACATTATTCAGTTTCTGCTTTGGTACCCCAGCATTTGTGCATGTAGTTTTAACACTAAACCTATTTTTAGTCAGCACTTCTACGTGCAGTATTTTTAGTAACTGTATGTAAAGTTAGGACATGAAAGCCAGTTACTGTAAAAAGATTTAAAAAGCTTTTTATATTAGGTTTGGGGGATAGAAGTGCATTATATAGCAGCTAGTTTCTGCTGAAGTTCAGCTATAAAGCATTTTCTAAGAGCACACTAAATTGTAAGAGAGGACTGAAAAAGCTTTCCTTTTCTGGGTTTATTTCCAGAACTAAACTCTCAGTATTGGGTAAGAATTTATACTTTTAATACATTTATTGATAGAGATTTAAATAAATTATGTTGATATAGTTGAAATTATGTATGTAGCTTGCTATAAGTTTTGTTGCTTCTGAGACTTCAGGTTGTGTGAGGCCAGATCCCTATTTATTTTTGTATTTATTTGTCAGAAATATTGGATATGCAGATGCAGACTGTTTAGGAGAACAGAGATCTCACAATAAATTCTGAATCACCAGTGGATTGAAGGACCAGTCCTGTGGCAGTTCTTCCATGCTTTAAATTTCTTGCAGACCATCCATCAAAAGTACATTGAGCATGTTGGAGTCCCGTGTAGAGCCAGGTGCTAATGCTGCACGCACAGTGATGGGATTGCACTTGCACAAGTACAGGGGACCTGCTGCTTCATTTATGCTTTATGCCCTTAGAGGGAAAAGAAGAAAAGAAGACCTATATTAACCAATAAGTCTCTGGAGATTTTATCAAGCCCATTCAGTTGTACTTTATGTACAGAACATTCGTATTTTTTCAATAAAATGTTGCATACACTTTGAACCTGCTCTCTGTTCTGTGTGTGAGGGTGGATTGTGCAGGAGGAGCCTCTGCCCTGCCCTGGTCCAGCACTGGCCCTGCTGGACCACCAGGTGAGGGCCAAGGGCTGGGACTTGTGCCAGATGGTACAAGTCCTGCCCAGGGGAGCTCAGACTTCCGAGCAGCTGGGTGTGTGTGTGAGGAGTAAAGAAAGGCTCTGGGGGCAGTGCCAGAACCGCAGCCACACCGAGCTCTGTACCTGCAGACCACTGAACACACCCGGGCTGCTCCCCCATGGTGATCCCATGCCAGGGACACGTGTGAACTAACATCCCAGGGAACTGGAAGAAAGGGGTTGGCACATTTCTGTCCCATGGGCTCTTGCTAGGTGCTGGGCTGGTTCTGCTGTGCTGGTACTCCTGGGTGTTTCACTGATCACAACATGACTCAAATCTGAGAAACTATCCAGGCTTCTATCTCGAATAACTTAATAAAAATGCTGTTCATAGGAGTTTTATAGTTAAAGCCTGTTTGTGCTCTCTGTAAAGGACATACCTGATGGGAACAGGATGGTATTCATCTTTGCCAAGATCCCTTCAAGACAACAGCCAGGAAATATCTCTAGGGTGTGCTCTCTATTGAGTAATTTTTTGTTTTAACAAGCCTTTGCCGTTTTGATTTTGAAAGCCAAAATTAATGTCACACTTTCAAACCAATGGAAAGAATAAAGCTTTCTTATTTGCAAATACTGTGCTATTTGTACAGATTATTTTCACATCTTCAGAGCACTGAGTAATGGAGTGCAAGTGTGCAGCAATTTTGATAGTTAATACCTATTTGCAAACATTCTTTTATAGAAGTAATACTATGAAATCTTTTGTTCCTCAGACTTTTACCAAATGTGATCTCATTCAAGCACTCTGAGAAATACATACACCTTCTCCTTATGAGATTTTATACACTTGGATGATGACTCCATCTCACAAAAGGATTTCAGTGCCATCTGTTACATGACCCAAGTAACCTGTTTGTGGCTCATTGTGTTTTAACATCAAAGCAACCAAGTGAATCTCTTTACAAATAGAGAAGATTGGGTTTTCAGAGGTGATTACAGACCGTGGGGATTAAAAACCTCCATACTATTTCAGCATTGTGGGGACCCTAAGGATTTTACAGGTTCCAATTATGTAAGCCTTCATTGCATCCAGAAGATTTATAATAAGTTCCTCTGAGACCTTGTTCATAGCACTGGAAACAAAGTAGCATGGAAAAGGTTGTGTGAGAAAAGATCACTGAAAAAGCAAGGTAATTTCTATCTCAGTCATCTTCTGTGAGGGTACCTGAATGGTCATCTTCCATCTTGTGCCTATGCTGGGACCTTTTTTGGTAAGGAGACGAGAACATAGCAGCTAAGATACAGTGTGACAGAGTTGATTTAAACTCTTGCTATATGGAATTACACTTAAAACATCATCGGTAGGGTTTTAATAGTTCGCGAATTATTAAGAACACTCCCGTGGAAGCACAGGGATGACTTTGCTGTTTGTTTTCCCTGCGCAAAGCTCTCGCCCCGCGCAGCCCCCGCAGCCGCTCCCGGCCTCTGCCGCGCCGCCGGACCCCACCAGGGGGCGCTCCCGGCGCGGCTGCGGCCGGCATCGCTCGGCTGCTGCAAGGAGCGCTTCCCTTCCTCCGGGAGCGCTTCCCTGCCCAAGGAGCGCTTCCCTGTCCAAGGAGCGCTTCCCTTCCTCCGGGAACGCTTCCCTGCCCAAGGAGCGCTTCCCTGTCCAAGGAGCGCTTCCCTTCCTCTGGGAACGCTTCCCTGCCCAAGGAGCGCTTCCCCTCCTCCGGGAGCGCTTCCCTTCCTCCAGGAGCGCTTCCCTTCCTCTGGGAACGCTTCCCTTCCTCCGGGAGCGCTTCCTCCGGGAGCGCTTCCCTGTCCAAGGAGCGCTTCCCTTCCTCCGGGAGCGCTTCCCTTCCTCCGGGAGCGCTTCCCTTCCTCTGGGAACGCTTCCCTGTCCAAGGAGCGCTTCCCTTCCTCCGGGAGCGCTTCCCTTCCTCTGGGAACGCTTCCCTGTCCAAGGAGCGCTTCCCTTCCTCCGGGAGCGCTTCCCTTCCTCTGGGAACGCTTCACTGTCCAAGGAGCGCTTCCCTTCCTCTGGGAACGCTTCCCTGCCCAAGGAGCGCTTCCCTGCCCAAGGAGCACTTCCCTTCCTCTGGGAGCTCTTCTCTTCCTCCAGGAGCGCTTCCCTTCCTCCAGGAGCTCTTCCCTGCCTCCTGCATGCCCTGATAGCCAGTAAAACATGCTAAATTAAGAGATTTCCACTTTCCTCCTCCCCCGTCCCCGTCTCTCATTTTCTCATCTGCGTCATCCATAATAATGTTTGCTTCTTCAGTTGTTCCCCTGGGAAGGGGAAAACTGCCTCATGCTGTGCTCAGGAGGTTGTAAGTTCTCATTCCATTCTGGAGCAATTATCCCCCTGCACAGCCACTGGCCCGGGTCAAATAGGGCATCTATAGGCAGATGCTGCCAGTACTAAGTGCTGCTTTTCCCTGGGGAGTGCTTCCTCATTGCTCTGGATTTCCCAGGTCAGATGGCATAGTCAGACCCTCAGCAGGTGGTGGGTTTTGGAAGAAAATTCCCCATTTCCCCATTTCTCCCATTCGCCAGGACTCAGCCTGTATTCCAAGCTCTCTGAACACAATACACCCTGCTAGAGGACAGTTGACTAAAACGGAGTCTATGGTTGGCAACACCTGTCCAAAATTCTCTCCCCACCCTTGAAACAATGCAGGTAGGGCTCTTGCTGTTGGGAACAGCATCATTAAGGGCACATCTCTTCCTCTAGCCAGGGAAAGTGCCCGCCAGCTGGGCAGACACTGCTTACTCCTGGCAGGCCTGATGTTCTTTCCTCTGAGTGCTTCAAGAAGTGCCAGGCAGTGCAGCCACTGTGTGTGATGGGCTGCAGCTCACTGAGCCTTGGGGGAAAGCCTAACAAATGGGACAGTCTCAAAAGTAAAGGCATCCCTGAGTAGGGCTGAGGGGTAACAGGAGCTGTCCCCAGCTGCCCTCTGAACAGGGCTTGGTCTGAGCTTCTCCTTCCCTTCTCTGAGCCATCTCCTGGGACTCCCAAAAGAGCCATCAGTGCTTGACACCACAAGGTCTAGGGCTCTCCAGCTTGCGATGATTTCTGCTGTTTCTGGCAATATCAGTAATATAGATAGTACTGAAACAGAAATGTTTCAAGAAATGTCCATGGCCCACAGTGATGGAATTGATAATGGGTTAACAATGCCAGAGACCTCAGGCAGGTCTGTGTCATACAATAGGCCAGTGATTTTATGGTAAGAGAGAGAGGATGGGACTGTATACAGTGTAATTCTCATTATTAAGTAAGTAAAACAAAAATTGATTAATCTCACCAAAGAAAGTGGTTTTACAGAATCACCAAAAGAGGAAAATACAAGTTGGGCCATGAACCTCCTGGGTGAAGGCAGTCAGGATCTATGACAGGACATTCTGAGTTTGCTTTAACAGGGAGATGAAAGCACCAAGTTGCTATTTTAATGCATAAATATTTAATGGTTAGATACTCTTCCCCTGTTTCCTTTCACCAAATCCTAGGCTGCCTATGATCTGTCAAATACACATAGAACCATTTAATTCTTGCTCAGCATTCCTCTCAGCTCAAATCTAGGGAAATCATGTGAAGTTTTGAATTGCCATATACTGCTCCTGGAGGCAGTTCTGCCTGCCCTTGCCTGCTTCTTCTCCTGTCTTCTCCCCCTGCCCGTTTTGTGCTGGCACAAGCAGCTGTCCAGCCATGTAGCAATGGATGAGGCCATGTCTCTGGGCAGCAGGGACAAGTTTTGCCTATTTAAACTGCAGCACTGGATGTGAGATAGAACTTAAATGTCTGGCAAAGTCAGTTCTCATAAGCTGATGCTTTTTAAGAACTAAAGCAGACAATTCAGCACATATTTTGCCTGCCAGCTCCAAGCTGGGGCATGTCCTTTTAATGTAGCTTCTTCTCTTGTCAATAAAATACTACTGCTGGGAGAAGACAATATTGTCCATACACCTCCAGACATAAAGAACTCTCCACAGTTCAAACACAGCAAAGTGTTGGAGGGATTTGAACTCTAGCTGTCATAGTGCAGGGGTTGGCTCACACTCAGAGGGAGGATTCAAGGGAAACACCAGTGTCATATTCTGATGGGATTGGCCTGTCCTTGGTACATCTGCAGGAGGTCAGGGCAGTGAATTTGACTGAAAGCCCAACCCAGACATTTGAGTTTCAAAAATCAGTGCCTTTGAAAAGCTCTTCTCTTCAGCAAACTGAAATATTATTTAACAGCTGAGGTGAACCTCCCTGAACAAATGCTGATTTCCATGTGCCTTCATACAAGAGTGTCTGTATTGTACAGGCTGTGAGCTATATCACACATGCTTATAATGTATTTGATGTTGTCAGTGCTACAGATGTGCAGTTCCTTTCTGACAATTCAGTCCTCTGCATTATGTATAAACAAGAGGGAAAACCAGTAGCCAGCAAAGCACGTGAATATAAAATAGTTTGTAGAAATAAAAAAAGAAATTAAGAACCCAAAGTCGAGAAGCTTATAGACCACTCTGTTACTGCTTCTCAGATTCTTGTAGTTGGTTTGTGAGAGTTTTGGTTGGATCAGGCAGTTACTTCTACAGAAGACCCACTCTCAATCTACAATCAACAAGGATTATAAGAATCACAGCTTATGAGAGACATAAATTCTAAATGTAAGGCATTTTACAGGTAACAAGGTAGCAAATCATACAAATGCAGTATTTGTCAAACTTCCCTCCTCTGCATATCCAAATACATCAGAATTTCCTGTTACATGTCTGAAATAATTTGCTAAATGTAGCAACTAATTTGATCCTGATTTTAAATTTACAGTTGTGATTAAAATTTTGATTTGCTTTCTCTTAGATGAACACCCCCCTCTCCCCAAACTGACTAATACGGAATCAATTGCTGAGGCTTAAAAAAAAAAGAAATTAACTTCAGGAACATTATAGATCTAAGTGGAATATGTAAATAGTTCCCATCAAAATAAGATGGCTGCAATCAGGACTGAGTATATTTTTATTTGGCTCCTTTCATGTCCTTCACCAGGGTCCACACAAGCTGTCCCCACAATATAACTCTTTGTGGCTTATCTGCTCTTTTCTCTTTCAAGGACAAGTACAGTCAGCCTCCTCAGAGGCCAGCTGTGCTAGGGGTGAAGTGTGGCCCTGCTTATTGTAAATGGACTTTAAACAAGCACAACTCCTGTCAGAGTGGCTTCAGCTCTGTTTTTCATAACAGTGTGTTTAGTTGGGCTCTACTCGTTACCATTTTCAACAAATTGCTTGCATTTATGGAGATATTTCTCACCTCAGAAGAGCTTATTGAAGTGGTCAGCCAGGGCAGTGAGCTGAAATGAACATACTGAAAATAAATAGCAGAGAGAGAGAGGGAGAGATTGGCTTTCCTCCAGCCTGTCTCAGGTGTTTCAGTTTAACTCTCATGCCCAGTTTTTAACACAGTAAAGTTAAAGCTGTGTAAGACTGCTGTGAGCAAAGCTTAGCATCTATGTTAGTGCCAGAGAAATGCATCATTTCTACAATGCTGGGGTATTTTTTTTTTTGTTCTCAGATTTTAAAATCAGCTACTTCAAATAGGCCTGATTTACTTCTTGTGTCTGGAGACAGACCCCACCCTTCATCTACTTTATTCTTTCTGCCACCTGTTGTGTCAGTAATTAATGAAAACTGGCATAAGCCCCACATCGTTGGACAAAACAGAAGTATTTTACTTCAGTGTCTGTACAGTCAGGCCATACATCCTAAGAAAGCACACTGAGAGGGGATAACATTGTCTTGGAGCTCAGTACAGCCTTAAGTGGCTAAGCCCAGTTCTGATGTTTGCATCTCCTGCTGCCTCATGCACAAAACTTTCAAAACCTCTATAGGCTGTACCTTGGTACAATGGCATCCCAGAGTGGTGGCTTTGGAGGAAAGAGCTCATTGCTTCAGTCACAGTTAAGTGATTTTTCATTCTGAAGGCCACTTGACTTCTATCTGTATAAACTTATATGAAAGATGGGGGAGATTAATTCCAAGTACAAACTGTGATCTAAAGCACATGTCAGCTTTTAATTGTGTATAAATAAATTTTATTGCTGGTGAAAACTGTGCCAGACATATCTAGTTACTTGAAACGTGTCTGTAAAAATGAGTACTTTTGGAGAGGATGTGGAGGAAGGACAGGTATGTCATAGAAGAATACTAAGTCATAAGCTCTAGACCATGTGCACGCTAAAATATTGCATTTATGCCCCTGTATTTCCCCCTCCCCTTTAGCTTTCCTCTACTACTAAGAGTGGCCTTTTTTTCCCTGAAACAGCAATTTTGCACAGTCAGGACAAAAATAAGAGTGGAAGTGACAGACATGCTCTTTACTATGATTTCTTACTGACACAGAAAGAACAAGTTACAGAGAACTTGTTGGGAGACTGAAGTTAGAGGTAGTGCTATTTCTGTGTTAATTCACCTCTGTCAGTGAAGTGTGCAGAGAGAACAAATCCTGTTAGAATTCACAGAAGTTGTTCAACTGGGCATCTGTGATTATGCTGAGTTTGTTTCAGCAGGACAATATGTGGGGTGTCTTTTCGTGTCACAGTTCAGTGCTGTGAGGTTATGAAATGACCTTTTGCCTTTATGATTTTTTAGCTAATACAGCAACGTGCCAATGTTTTACCAAGTTACATTTAGTGTTGCAATCCAGTTAAAGAGAGGCAGCTTTTAGAGCAGAGTGTGTAAGGAGGAAAAAGTCACTCATAATCTCTTCAAAGTCTAACGCGATTAAGAGACTGACCCTCCTCACACCAGGCTTAAGTATCAAAATCTAATTAGAATGTCATTATTAACCATATGCCCACAATCAAATCCTGGGCACTGCAACTTGCCTGTCAGTATTTTTAAGGAAACTCAATAATGTCTTTAAATTTGGCATACAGTGGCAAATCTAAGAAGCAGAGAAGGAAACTTAGGAAAAAAATTTAGAAGTCGATAGTCCTACAGATAAGACGCACAAAGGAAAAGGTTCACATATTTTAGCAAGATTGACCTTCTGTTGATGCTGACATTTCTTCTGCTTTAAGGTACTAAAATTAGCCAGGAAATTGATCTCACCTTTATAACTAAAGAATTAGACATGCTTCAACCCCAGATGACCAAGTCATTTTGTACACTGGTATCATCAAAAAAACCCATGTCAAACACTTATAAAGAGACTCCAACTGCAAACCTACTGCATCCAGGTGCCTGCTCTGTGACATCTGTGCATTTCTTGGAGATAGTTCACCGAAATTGTTGAACTACTCATAAAACAAGTCTCAGGTGTCATCACCCTAGTTTGGGCCAACTTTTCAGTTAAATGTTGGATTCTAAAATGACCACTTGATGATCAGTTAAAAATCAGAAATTACTCCAAATGCAATACTGTGAGGTTAAGTTACTGGACTAAAATGGAGTTTGGATAAAAATTGAGGTACTCTTCATAGGTTATTTGTATCACAAATAAAACAAAGAAGCAAAAAGAAACCCTAACAGCACACAGGTGCCACTGTTAAGTCAAAGGAAGATGCTGGAGTTTTTCTTGTTTGAACTTCTCACCACGATTAGAAACAGCACAAATACATGATCTTGCTTGTTACTTGGTGCTTGATACTGCTTGTTTTACAATTGAAAACAAAGCAGACTGTAACAGTCTATAATCCCATCTTATATTTCATATTTCTGCACCAAAGGGGAACGTGCCTGTGGCCAAGAAAAGGCTGTTACCGGGTTTCTGGTTCTGTTCGTTATTGCCGTTTTTTTTGGTTTTATATATGCATACATACATATATATATATATACACACTAGTAAAAAACTGTTATTCCTTTTCCCATGTCTTTTCCTGAAAGCCCTGTAATTTTGAAGTTATAATAATTTGGAGGGAAGTGGGTCCTATTTTCTTTTGCAAGGACAGTTCTGGCTTTCCTTGGTAGACACCTGTGGTCTTTTGGTCTTTCAAACCAAAACACCTGTGGATGCTGGCAGTGCCTTCAGCTGACAGCTGCTGCTCAGAGATGTGCTCTCCCAGTTATCTAGCTGATTCTTTTGTGACTTCTTGAGCAGCCAGGATCACAAGAAATATCTGCTGAGTTAAAGATGACTTAATTCACACAGCAAATCTAGAAGGAAACAAATATAGAAAAGGAAATTAGTGCTTTCAATTCCTACAAAAGGCCCTATCATTTGATAATGTAGTAACCAGCAGTCCTTTGCTTGACTGACTTCCAAACAACTATTGCATAATCTGTTCCCTTGTTAGACCATGTGCAACGCTAAGGAAACAAAAGGCGGCAACTTCTGGCTAAATACTCAAGCTCTAGTTTGTCTTAAAAAACACTACAACAACAAACAAGCTTCAATTGCTTTTCCAACAGTGAGTAAACTGTATAAACAGTCTTGTTTGTCCTTTGTGCATGTGATTAAAAAAAATGGAGCTCAATTCCCTCAGCTGAAGCAGAGCAGAGGAAAAGAACAGGGAAAGATCTGCTTCAGAAGTAGAAGACTCAAGCTTTTCAATGTGCTGTACAACCTGCAAGAAAAGGGGAAACTGCAGAATATATCAGTTATAATTTGGTTTTACTTCCTCTTGCAATGTCATATTCTCTATTCATGGTGAGTTAAAGGGACATTAATCTCTATTCTAAACAATTCTGTGGAGTAGATCTCATGAATTGAATGTAAATTCTAGAAGAACCGAACAAAACTGAACTTCCTCTATGAATTTTTCCAGCAATTAGAAAGCTAATCTCAAGATTAATAAAAGTGGTAAGCTGTGCACTCTTGAATGTGGTGCATGTCTACAGGCCATGCCCAGAGTACTCACCTTGTTTCTGCTGCTTACTGGACAGACAAATATTTCCTTGTGTGATGTGTGAAAGCAAAACTGTTCCATAATTTCAGAAGAGAGCAACAAGTTGTCAGAATGCCAGGAAACAATGTTGGAGTTTGGGTGTAGCTTGCTTGAGCAGGTCAGTGCAAATATCCTTGTGATGCTGTAAAAAGGACTATCCATGTGTAGGTGTTAAATGGTGTTCTTGGAGCACTGAGTTTAATCACTTTGACAACCTGTATGCAGCTGTGGCTCTGCTGGCTGCAGACTTTCTTAAAAAACTTGTCCAAAGATTTGACCAAATTAAAAGGTACTGGTGTAGGAATAAATGCAACCTCAGTTTTTCTTGAAGTGTTCATTCTTTGGCAAGACTTGTCATATTTTATCACAAAATGTGATTAAAGTTTTGAGATTAAACACAAAAGCCCCCAGCAAATGCAGAGGTTGTGTTAGTTCTAGTTGTTCACATGGACATAATGGGTAAGTTTAGACAGTTATGCTACTGTTACTGATAAACATGTATATTTATCTATATCTTCCCTCTACCTTCAATGCTACAGCTGATACTCAAGCAGACCTGTAGGCATTAAAAGAGAAGGTGGAGACAATTGCTCCTGCCTTTTAAGTTTTCTTTTGCACTGACAAATGGCATTTGCTATAGGCGTGTTACCTGTGAATCTAATTCCAGATATTTAAATAGATGGTAGACATTGACCTCCTATTACTTCAGGCAGCTGGTTAGACAGGAACATTTAGGAAAACAACACTGACTGCTGGGACCTGCATCTCTTAATGCTTTTGTCCTCTTTTCTCCTTTCTACACTGCCTGTTGTTTTCTATAGTTGGTTGGAGGGGAAGAACCATATACATTCTATGTAGAGATTCATAAACATAACCAGAATTTTAAGGACTTGATTTCTAATCAGGACACTTTTGGGGCCCTCCAAGGATTCTTCTATGACAATTACAGAAGATTGGTGGGAAAGCAGTGGCAGGTGACAGCATTTGAACTACAACTAATGATAGCGATTATTAAACGAGGCACAAATGTGCAGCCTTGAGCACTGTACCTTCCACAGCTGTGGCAGATCTGTTTGCAAGGTGACTGCTTGTAAACCAGCACATTTGAGACTTGGATAAGCATTTACCTTCTGCCAGCTCAGTTTCCTTGCTGAGGCTGTCACCACCCCAGGACAAACCTCGGGTGACTGAGGATTTTGGTGGCTCAGGCTGCTGTTTGTGCCAGGGTGGTGCCACGTGGCTGGAAGGACCTCAGGATGGCACAGGAGGACACCTGCATCCCTGGGCACCGGGAAGAGAAGCTGCACTGCACACTCCATACAAGGGAGCTCACCTGAACAGAGACTGAAGCATGTACTCTGAAACTCAAACTATGGTAAATAAATCAGATAGATCACCTGCTTTACAACAGGCACTGTGAGGGGTTAGTTTCAAATGATGGTAAGCACAAAGTTTAGGTGCTCTAATAGGAGGTTATTTTTTAATTGTTATTCTGTCATTAACAAAGTTTTGTGCATGTGGTGGCATTTTTGAAAGCTGGAGAACAGAAGACAAACATAAGAAACAAAAAATATCTCCAAATCTGGGGGCTAGGATATTCTGGGGAGGTGTGTGAAAGCCGAAATAGTTTCTCACTGAAAGCCAGGCTCTAGGCAAGGATCTGCAAATATACTTTGTCATAAACAAGCCCATAGGCTTTGGGCTAAAATTCTGTGACTGTATAAAGCTCTGGAGTTTTATGAGCACTTCAGTTATCTTTTGTTGCCATGAGACAAGAAGATCCTTTTTATTTTTGAGAGAAACTGAATTTCTTGTTTCTTATCCCACTCCTAAAAGCCCTTTAGATCTTTCTAGTTAGCAAATCATGTATAGTTTAGATTACCTTTAATAGGTGAGAAATTGGCATAAGGGTCTGGGCAAGTATATTCTAAAAACTATGAGCAGTAGTTGTTGTCTAGTACTCCTAGTGGGCTGTGAAAATTCATGTGTGAGAATATGAATCAACCTCCTAAATAATACAGGTCAGAAGTTATAGATTATGTGTATTATTTTTTACTCTTACGATTCTTTAGGGGATATTGCATTTGATACTTTTGTCTTTTTACATGTCCTTAAAAATGATACTTCTAAACTGCTTTTGTATTTTTTCTTCAGTTTTACTGCTGAGACCTGGGTGAAATGGCCCAAAGAAAAATTTTCAGGCTCTTCAAGGAGCAGTCTATGAGCTCACAGAAGTGGAACTTCCTGCAACAATCATGTCATCAAGGTAAGCCTAAAACTCATGTAAAACACCTACAGCTGGTATTACAGAAAGAAGTCTTAAGGGTGACATGGATTTAATGCCTTTTATTTTTAATATTTGCAGCTTGCAGTTACACATTCTGTTCTGATAGTCTGATTGATTTTACTAGTATAATACCATGAAAATATCAGGTATTTAACTGATTGCAGCATGACAGCTTTTCTAAAACCATTCTTTGTGAGTGTATAAACAGTTCCACTGATCCTAGCTGGTTGTATAAGAAGTCACTCTCTAATTAGACTTGACTCTGTGTTGGACTGTTTAATTTATTGCTCTAAGAAAATTTTAAACGGGTTGCTGTTGACAGTCTAAACTCTTATTTTCATGACTATTTAAGTTGCTTTTAAATCTGGATCTAAAAACTTTTGAATATGACATTGTGACAATATTATGGCTTATAGAAAAACTCTTGTAGTGGCTTTGCTTAACTATAAAGTGGGGATAAAATGATAAAATTATTAACCAGAACAAAGCAATTGCATTTTTCTCAGGAAGGGAGATGCAGAGGCTCAAGACCTGCTGCCAAAGAAGCTCCTTTGAGGAGAACATTTTGTGTCACGTTGAACATGGGTGCCCCCATGTGTTCTGTGTGCTGACAATGCACAGGCTTGTGGCTTGTGTCAGTGGGCCTTTATTTAGCTAATACCAGTGTTTGGAAGTTTCACCACATTTGAATAATTGAGCTGAAAACCAGCCTTTATCTATCGTTTGTTATGGCACAAGAATTCCAGATAAGCTCATTTCAAATATTAATTTATGTGGCTTCAAACACATGCTGTGTGCTGTGAAAAACTCATATTGAATAGCCAGCGTATATCACAGTGTGCTGTTGTTGGTACTTTAAAGTGATTTCTGGAGTGACCAGATTAATCAGAAGTATTGCAGAAGCTTCTTTTAGTGGCTTGGATAAATTTTTCCTAAATTCCTGTTGTGCTGAAGTGATAACTTCAATAATTCAGAGAAGCAGATTGTGAAATGCTGCCATGGTCCCACCCCCCATGGTCTGCAGTTCCCAAACCCTTGCATGTCCCTGCTGCTGTAGTTTTCCATTGAGGCTGTTTTTCTGGAAACACCCTTGAAGCCAGATCACTAAAGGCATCAGAGTCAAAGCCCCTGACATTGTTGCAGTGCTGCAGCCTGTGGAGGATGCTGAGACAATGACCCACAAGCTGCCTTTGCAGGAATAACAAACGCTGGAATGTGGCCTGGATTCCCTGCTGGGCACTGACGGAAATGCTCACAGGGCAGTTTTTTCATTTGTTCTAAGGCACTGAATAAGGTTATCCTTGTTATGACTGCAGCTGTACAAGAAGGCACAGCAAAGCCTCCAAAGGGTGTCACCTGTGCTCTCAATCCAAACAAGCAAATACTTCAACTCCCTGTGGAAGTGGAGTTCAAGTCTTTCCTGTCTGGGGAACTCGATGCAGAAAGGTGCAGGAGTCTGGTTTAGAGTGTGTGATGTCTGTGGCAGCTTTTGCTATGGATCAGACTGCTGGGATATCATGATTTAGGAGGAGTGTGGCATCTGCTGCTGCAGTGTTTTTTCAAGTAGTGTTAGCTCTCTTTTTGTGTATTCCAATTGCAGGTTACTATGCATTGGTCTGTTGGACACTGCTTACTGTGTTGACTACCCTGTCAACATTTCATCAGGAAAGCAGTTTTTCTAATGGAATAAATGAATCTCTTGCATTCTCTGCTCTCTCTCAAGTGGTATCCATAGCTTTTGTTGGCAGTAATAGATTTTTCTAATACTCATCGTGATCCAACTAGGGAATTGATTGTTCTTAAATATCTCTCAAACTTTTCTGAATTTTCTCAAGTTTTGTTTTCAAATGCTTGCTTCAAGTTCATATTTGGACATGTAAAAATAATGTTTACTTAGAAATAACATTACTAAAAACAACGAATTAGACAATTAATTAATCTTGCCAGGAATATATTTTGTTTCTAAAAAAGAAATTAAACTTATTCCAATTGCTGGTGTGCTTTGGCTGCTGACTGAATTGTAGCTGCTATGGAAAATTCCAGGAAAAGGTGTAAAATGATGAGTGAAAAATGTCAAGGGTAATATTTGTTTAATGTGATTTCATTCATACGTTTATATCCAAAAATGTCTCTTTAGACCATCTGGGAGTTCTACTGTTGAGTCATGTTAGCCCTTTCTTTTTCACATTTAGTCCATTTTATTTGTACTTCCCAAATCTATTTTATTTTTCTCATTTTCTTTTACCCTGCTGGTTTGCTCTTTCTTGGCTTTATTTTTAATTAGTTAAACATAAGTGGCCTTTGACATAGCAAAGATTATGAAAACAGTGGGACATTGGTTACTGCTTTGAAAGAGTAAGGCAAATATTTTTGTGTTTGTTCTCCTTTGTCTGTTACCTCTCTCCTGGGGTTATATTGTCAGTGAGTGAAGTAAAAGACCCACTTGAAGGGAGAAAGGGAGTTTATTTGGAATCTTTCTGTGTATTATGGCCAGAAGCCCTAATAAATCTCAGTTCCACTGTGCTATGCAAAGCTACAAATTCCTAATGAGAAGTCTGAAGTTTATAGCGTGATGCATTCCGAGACCAGAGCTGGCAGGGAGATAATATTTTAACAGGGAGATGATATTTAATTTTATGCATGCAGATCAACCACCAGAGATTTTGAGCCAGCATCTAATCATGTTTATCATCTCTTCAAAATCTACCCTCTTACAGTGGGAGCTCCTAGATGGAAACTGGCCTACTAGAAAGCTCTCCTTTTATAGTCACTTCAAGGTCAGAAGGGGATGGTGATGGTGAGGTCTGAAAGTGTTTCCTGGCTTTGGTGCCAGTCCAGCACTGTAAGCTTGAGAATTTACCCTTTCACTCGCTTCAGACCTTGTCAGATTCAGTTCCAAATGTGGTCAGGCTGTGCATGTTTGGTCTCCATTTGAGATTTGTGCTGTATTTAATTTGAAACTCCAGAATTGCATGATAACCAGAGGCAGTGGCAACTGGGATGGCTGATTCTGTTGCAAATAATGAAGGTGTGTGTATACTGTTCTCTTGCTTGACTTATACCAGAAGTTATTAATGACATTCTGCTAGTTAAGTAAAATTCAACTTTTGTCTAAAGGAACATGCAAAATAGTTACAGAATCCTGCATCTGTCTCTACATTTCTCTGTAATGGGAACCAGTTAGCCCAAAGAGATTCAACAATAATTCCTTGGAGATTTTTCAGAAGATAAAAAATCCATACTTCTGTTGTCTTCCTAGAGAAGGCTCTTTGAGAATTAACCATTGTTACTTGTCACAGGAGAGAAATATGAATGCCTGCTGACTTGCATAAAGGGGTCTTTACAGGTGGTGAAGAGAAGCTGTAGCTGGGAAAATCAAAGTCAGGTTGGATGGGGCTCTGTGCAGCCTGATCTAGTTGAAGATATTCCTGCTCATTGCAGGGGACTTGAAATTAGATGAGCTTCAAAGGTCCCTTCCAACCCAGAGCATTCTGTGATTCTGTGGCCTTTTGAATTCAGTCTGCTGGACACAGCAGGTCTGTTTCTGGTGACCACAAAAAGGTGAGTTTTCTTTCTTCCAGCTGGAGATCCCTCAGCTCTGAGAGGTGAAACTTTTGCAGCATAACTCGGCCTTCCATACCCTGAATGCAATCCATCACTACTTATAAGAGTCTGGAATGAGCAATGCTTCAGAAAATCCCAGGATTCACAGGCTGTATGTGTGAAAATGTACATGAGGTGTATGATGGATTGCAAAAATCAGAGGCTTTCATTCTTCAGCAGCAGTACACTCTGATCTGTTTGGGACTCAATCACAGTTTGTTAACATGGACTCTGCTCACTGCACCTTAGAATTGAGGGTGGGATTGGAGTTCTCCTGGGAAGACCTTGAAATCAATGACCTTATCAATGAGCTGATAAATTCTCTGTTTCCTGCTGCTAGTCGGCATCTTGAGTTTTAAAAGTTTCAAACAATCAGCTGTCCTCCTACTGTGGGTAAAAACAAGGTGGTGCACAAAAGTTGAGCACATAATGTTTAGCTCCATGGAAATGTTTATCTTCTGATGAAGCATTCTCCATGAAGGAACGCTATTAACAGAAACATTGATTCAACTACTACAAAGCTTTCTCTGTTGCAGAAGCAAAATTCTTCAAACATCCAACCTTTAAGCTGTTTAAATAATTTTAAGTTCCACTCTTGGAAGATTACAGAAGTGACAGCTAAAATCAAAGGCAATACAGCCAATAGGAAAACATATATTTTTTTTGGTAGTGACCAACTGCAGTCACTTACACACCTTTCAGAATACTTTAAGGTATTTAACAATGTGGCCTATGAAGATGCAGAGATAAGAAGCTTCTTTACTAGGCTGCTCATTCCATTCAAGCATAGTCAGCATTGCCCTGTGTCTCCCATTAAAACAATCTGAAGGAAAAGAGAGGCTGAGTTTGGAATGAATCCTTTGGAAATATCACTGCACCAGGAATTGGTGAGATTATTAGCAGCTTGGTATTAGTCATGCACAGTTGGAATTCTGCACATTAGCACTGATGTGTTTTACATTAGAAGGAAGGCAAGTGATGACAGTATAAGAAAAGGCACCAAAAAGGCTTGGCCTTGATTTGTTCTGGCTACCATGAAAGGTGAAATGAAATAATCTATGTTTGGGTCATACATGCTCAAGTAGTACATAATGTTTTCCTAAATGAAGTGATAAAAATTACAAATTCCACAAATAAGTTTGAAAAAATGGACACTGCCTTTTAAATGATAAAGGGGTTCGCTTATAGGGTTGAAAATACAAAATAGTTGACATTTAAAATACCAATAGCTTTGGTGTTTACCAAAGAAATTCTGACATTTTAAGTGACCATTTGAGCTTTTATTTGTTGTAAATGCCTCACTTAAATTCTTTTAGCAAATTATTGGTAATCTGGTCATCTCTGAAAAGTGGCATCTTCTTCTAGGACTGGAGCAATTGGGGAAAGAGAGCTCTTAATTTTTGGTTATACTCAGTGAAATAAGGTCAGCCAAAGATGGGCACTTGTTTCCTACTGCTTGCATTTGCATTTTGCTCTGGGCAGGTAGGAGAAAAGAGCCAGAGGTAATTTTTTTCTTTATTTTTCTTCCCTGAAAATGTGATGGGGATGAAAAAATTTCTTTAATGATCCTTAATGATCTTGAAAATGCATCTTGACATCAGTGTTAGGGAGAAATTAATGATGTTTATTGAGACTGCAGAGTCTTCTCAAACTATTTTAAAAGATGACAGTTGTGGTTTCCCTATTGAGAACTTAATCTATACCCAGTTATTCAGTGTTTTATGACTACTAATGAAGGGCTCATATTGAAAGTTTTTCTGTATTATAGTCTTGTGTTATATGACATTGAGCTAATACTTCTGTCAGGGAGACACTAAAATAATTAATTTGGTGCCATTCTCACTTCCAGTGCATATACTTGTTTTGCATATACCTCTAACAGTTTCTGCAGTATCTCCTGTGTGCTTGTTTTAGCTCAGCTCAGTAAAATGTCTGGTGTGAGGATCCATTCCATGAGTTTCATATCTACAGCATCTGCACAGTAAAAGGAATCCCCATCCCCAGTTTCATAGGGTGAAGTGAAACAAAGTACATGTGAATGCCTTTTGGCTGAAGAAAAATGTGTAGCATGGCCTGCCAAAGTATACTTATTCTGCATGAAATTCTGCTGGCTTGCAGCTTTTTCTGTAGAATGAGGAATTTCTGTGAATGCACAGTATATTTTGGTTGTTGCTATTCTTGGCTTTCTTCATAAAAGAAACAACATAAGCTATTACTGCTATTTATAAAAGTACTTTGTGACCCTATGCCATAGTGTTGAAGAGTTTTTAATCCAAGAATTTATCATTGCAGCAGGACAAAAGCTGATAATGGTAAATCTGTCTTTAATTTAAAAATGCCTATTAAAGTTCATTGATGTAGAACTAGTATAAAAAACTAACTGAATTCTTCTCATAACTTCCAAAATGCTAAATTTAAGTTTAAGCATCTGTGGGTTTTTTTTAAATGTGATTATTTTTTAAGAAAAAAACATATTTTCTGGATATTTTCTCTCTTTTGTTGTAATTTAGAGTTTTATTCAGAGCTTGCTAAGGCATTGGGAATCCTTACTGGGACACTGCCAAACAACTCATTTGCTTCACTTAAGTGGAATATGTGGTGGGGATTTTCTGGCTTCTGTACCTGCAGAGATGAGTAAGGTTCTTCAGCTGTGCTCAACAAATAGGTTTATATTGGATCTTGCAATATTTCAGTCTTCAGAAGGAAATCCCTGATGAAATTTAAGATGATGCTTTTTTTCCCTATGAGGTAAAAACTATCCAATGAGGGAGCTGTGCCAAACCTGTCTCTATTACCATGGACAAAAGGATTTATTCTGGTTTCTATTCTCTGGTATACTCTGCAGCAGTAGTGCAATTGCACCATCATGTCTATTTCATCATTCACACACCTTTTAATTCAAGTTATTGGTGCAATGTTTAAGATGCACTGAAGTGAACATCCTATTGAACCCAAATGCATTGACTATGGCAGAATGTTAATAAAATTAATAATTACTGATTATTTTGCCCCTGCAAAATATCAGCTGCAGTATGTGAGGATTATGTATGAAAAGGGCAAGAAAGAGTTTGGCTTACTTTACTGTGGTCTTTTCCTGACATAGAGAGCTTTTATGTACAATAAAAGACCTCACCAAAACCCAGTTTGGTGTTTTATTTCTATCTTTCCTGTTCTGCCAAATCAAATGCATTAAGATTTTTTTAAAATAATCATATAAATGATATGATTTGTAATTTTGATTCAAGATTAACGATTCAAAGATCTGTATTCCACAAGTATAATTTCAGTTGGCATTAATAAGATATATGTGCACATTTATGGGCATAGTTCTTCAAATAATCTATTGTGAGTTAAGACACCACATGAAAGGCTATTATCTCTGACTCAGCTGTGATGATGTCTTTAAAGCAGCCCTTAGCAAACTTTGATGCAGAGATGAATATCTGTGTTTTGAAAACTTCTTGGTTTTGTCTGGTGAGTTACAAGATAAGAGTTAAAAATCCTTTGTCTTGGCATAATTTCTTTGCTGTTGTTGGGGTTGGAAGTACTATTAGAAATGGACATGTAGCTGATTCCCTGTACTAATTATATAAAAGAATTTACGACCCTCTGATATAAATAGTTCAGTATGAAACATCTTGCTTTGGTGACCAAAATCCCAAAATGTTCAGAGATGTGAAGCTTGCCATTTACATAACTGGGATCAAAACTAGGTATTTCCTACAGATCCTGCTAAATGATCTCATTGGAGAAGTACTTTGTTGCCTGAATTGTTGTCTAGAGACAGAGGTAATGGAGGGAAGATGCATCTATGGAAGTTGAATGTTTCAGGACTTTGCATCACAAGTGTGCTAAAAGTGATTGGCAAAGCAGAAGGGTTTGTGTGTGGTACAATGTGGTGGATGAAAAGAAAAATGTAGTGGAGGGATCTGAATGGGAAAATAAAATTAGTATAGCAGTAGGCAAATAGCTGGTATTTATACACGAATCTTGAAAGGGCTGAGGAAAGTGAGGCGAGGAATGAAGTGGGGCACCAACATCCCATCTTCTTCAGAGGAGACTGTTGGGAAGATCTGTGTGAGCATTAGATGAGAGGCAGTGACTCTGATTTGGCCAGCTGGATGTGCAGGGTAGAATATACACTGAAGGGGAGTCACCTCCCCGAGTGAAATCAGTGCAAGGCATCAGAAACAAATTGTAGCATCCATCCTTTAATTTCTGCAGAAGAGAAGGGAAGCAGGGTTTGTACCTTCCCTACCCTTCCATGCAGCTATAAACACTGTGGCCTCTGGCTCTAAAATAATCTTAAAAGTCTTTAGATACATTCTCGTGCCATGTCATAATTCTAGTTCTGTTTGAAATGGTATGTAACTGGCCATAATATCCCTGAAGGGAAAGCTGAGTAACTTTTGTGAGTCTTTCTGGCAAGCTCTATTAGTCTGCCTCTTTCTTAAAGGAAAAGAAGAGCTTGTGGCATGGCCCCTGCACGCACCTCAGGGGGAAGAGGAGCTGGCAGAGACACTCAGGGCTGAGCAAAGGGCTGTCTCTGTGTTCACAGTGTCAGGAGAGGAAGGTCATTCACAACCGTGTCCCAAGGAAAAAGCTGTAACTGAACCTATTCATTCTGTTCCTCCCTTGGTGATTCTATCCCTCACCTTTCCAAACCCCTGGGAAGCCAGTGCAGTTGTACTGTAGGTGTGAGCATATGGTTCTAAAGGGAACAGATAGAGATGGAGTTGAATAACTTCTATGGAACATGGTTTTGCACACAGTGATTAATTGTGCTGTGTCAGTGGCCTTGAAATGCTGCTGGAGACGCTGTGGTGCCTGCAGGTTTTCCCAGCAGCTTCAGTCTGTGTCACGGAAAGATTAATGCTCTGAGACTCATGACATCAGGGTATAAGCTGGCCTCAAGTGCCCTGTGATGAGTCTTGGAATTGGTAGATAAGCTTGCTCTCCAGCTTCCCTGTTTTTAATGAGCAATTATCTTCCTGCAGGATCCTGCAAATAGTGCAGTGACTTCTCAGCAATGCAGAGGGGCTAAAATGGTGTCCTTTTATGGCCATGTCTTCGATGTCAGGCAGATTTCAGTAGAGACTTAGTGTTGGAAGATTATTGCTACTGCTACAGTGGATCACACAGGCAAGGCTCCTTTTTGTCTTTGGTTATAAAATCTAGAAGGAGAGCAAAAAGGCCTTCTTGAAGCAAAGTTCCTGGTGACATTAACACCTACATGACCTACTGAAGCTGCAATGGACTCTTCTTACATTTTCAAAAAACCTGAATCAGACTAAACCCCCTAGAGCCAAAGTTCTGCTTATGAAGACTCATAGAACTGAGGAGATTTTGGTATGAGGGGACTGAATGTTGAAAGGGCATTTTAATTTTCAACACATTTCTGTCTTCTTAAAAGCCATATATTTTTGTATTATTAGTTTTTTTTTACTTCAGTTTGAATATAATCAGCCTGAAGTAGGAAGCTTCTTGCTTGGTTTTATCTGCATTTTTATAGCCATCTTATTTGTTTGGTGTAAAAATGCTTATCTCCACATTAAATTAGTCTTATTTGTTTTAAAATCTTTTCTTCATTCAGGAAAATATTACAAAACATTTGAAGGATACAGACTGTTTCCATTTAAAAACATCATGTGTCTGCAAATATTATAATATCACTTGATTAGATTTTGTCTGCCTTTATGGATATAAAGTTCTTTTCAAAACTAAATATTGTATTTTTGTGACTGGTGCTGTGGCATCTTTTCTTGATAACCATAACGTATGAGAATTTGTCTGCTGTATAAAATACATATTTAGTTGTGAAGGCTTCAAAATCTTGGGAGATGGGAGGAAATTCCTGTAGCAAGATCTCAGAAATCTAAAGAGATTTCCTTGCTTGCTGATGCCCTCTCACAACTGTCTCCTGCTGAGCACACTGCTGGGTGTCTGCTCTTTGTCTGAGCACCCTTTGTCCTGGTGGTGGGCACGTAGTTGTGTGGACGATTGTGATCTGTTTGGCAATAAGTACAACTTTGTTTTGAAGTCACGTTTGTTTAAAGAATCATTTCACCTGGAGCCTCCAGGAATACCTATGGTTCTTGCTTTTACAAAATGTACCTTTTGCTCTAATAGTTTTAAAATAGACTGAACTGGAAACTTTCCTACCTGACTGAGCTCTTGTCTTGGTTGTCAGTGCATCCCTTCCTTAAATATGAAGAACTTAACTGGTCTAAACCCAGTCATATTAAACTTTTGAGATGATGCTGAAGTGGCTTCCTGGTGCTTTGGGCTTTTATATTTTGTATTATTAGAGGTGTCAAGTTGAACCTTGAAGAGAATGATCCTGGTCTAGTCTGATTTTCCTGATTTTTCTGTTTCCAGCTTATTAAGGATGTCAGCAATGCTGGGTAGAGGAGGGTTTTGGAATAATCCACCAAGGGAAAGGCACTGATAAGATATGGGAATAATCTTGCAAAAACTGATGTATAGGTGACCATCAGGTTTGGCAGAAAAGGCATAGTGAAGAACTGGAAAGTAGGAATTAAAGCTTGTAAAAAACTTTGTATGTTCGAACACAAAATTATCTGCTGAATTGCAAGGGGTATTTAAAATGTCAGAATTCCTGGGAACTCTGACACCCACTTATTTTTTAGCAGCTCTGACAGTGAGGTTTGTGGGGATGTGTTCTGAGCCCCTGTTAAGGCCAGGAGAGTTGTTACCATAGTTTGAGTTGGGAGATAAATTCTTATTGACCCAGTCCTCCTGTTCAGCTCCACGCTGGAAGATAAGTTTTACCAGGGAGTGAGAACCTCAGTATAACTGAGAAGCAAATTCATCCATGAGGTGACTTCACTGAAGTCAGTGAGTTACAACAGCCCACAGGAACACTCAGCACAAAATTAATTTCTGTGTAACTAATGAGTTTTATTAAAGAGCTAGATTAACATGACTCTAGTTTTAAATCCAATGGTCTATTATCTTCTTGTCTTCTCAGCTCTGTTTACTTCAACAGGATCTGTCATTCTGGCCAACAGTAAGCTGTGTGTCTCTATGGCAACTTTCAAAAAAAGAATTATTTATTTGTGCACACACGCATGCACACACACACGTACACACTTTTTTAACCTAATTTATACCTTAAATGAGATATCTGAATCACTGGGGAAAACTATTTATAGTTCTATCTTTTAAATGAATTAAACTCTCCCCTGTTTCAGGCCCACCAAAGGATCATGCTAAGCAATTGTAGCTTGTGCACACAAGAGGAAGCTGTGCTGTAGAAATGTTAGGTCTGGGTGGGTGATAAACACTGATTCTGTACTAAACACCTCTAAGGTCAGAGACATCAAGTGTGTGCATCCTTTTCCTTTTCAATCTTTGGAATTTGAAGGACCTTAACAAACTTATTATAGGTTAATATATTTGCAAATGTATGGAAAATATTAAGTTTATCACCTTCAATTTTATGGGAGAGAAGAGCAGTGTTACCCAAATAGAAGGCTGCAATTGAAATGAATCAAAAATAGCAGATGTGTACAGCATATTAATCAGAAAATCTGAGAAGCTGTATTAAATTCACGGTTTTTTCTTTGGAGGTTTCATAGAACTTCTATGAGTATGCTGATTTCTGTTAGGGAATTAATACCACAGCATTTGCTTTATACGTGAAAAATAAGACATGGCAGGATTACCTAAAGCTATACTATGAGCATGAATGTTCCTTCTAGTAACATTTTGGTCTGTGCTGATGTGGACTAAAAATTGCATAACACTTACACCATGTTAAAAAAAAATAATTAAAAAATCTTTGTATTTTTAGGTATTTCAGAGTTTTATTTACCACCAAATTTTGGTATGGCTGGGATATGTTAGAAAGGAGTAGTTCCTGAGAGGAAAAGCACTTATTTTTTTATTGCTCGAGAACTCATTGCCTCTAGATATTGTTGTCTAAATCGTTTTTGTAATAAAAAGCCCCAGTAGGTCATGTCAGGCTTGTTTATTATCATTACTCCTAAAATTTCTTTGGTGTTATTTTCATGAAGGCCAGCCAGTTTCAAAAAAAGCTGTGGAGCCCTATGGTGCTTAGGAACCTTGAAAATGAGTCAGCCTTAAATAATCTGTAACAGAAAACCAATGCTCTATTTTCCAAATATGTGAAAACTATTAGCAGTTGCTGCACAAGTTGATTTGACATTTAATTGCATGGTATTTGTCTGTGAGCCAGAAAATATATAGAGCAGGCTTTGTTTGTTGTCATGTTATGCTCCAAAATCATGTGCCTAACAGCTTTTCCTGAGCATAAACACCAAATTTCCTGCAATGATTTTTCTTTTGGGAATCCTACTTGTTGCCTGGAAAGGCTGACCTGGAACAGAGAACTAGACAGAGCAAAAGGAATAAAATAGGAATTTATTGAAAGGGCACACTTTGGGCAGTGCAAGAGCCTGGTTGGGGCTACACCTCAATTAAATCTAAGATAGATTTTGGTCATGAATTTTTACACTTATAAGTTTTGGTTCATCTACACATTGGGGTCAATTCTCCAACCACAGCCCCAGGCTATGAAGTCTCAGCCCCTGCCTTGCCCCCTTTCCCTCGCTGTTGTTTTTGCTTTTTGGCTACTGGGTGTCCTTGATTCTCCAGCTGGGAAGGGATTGTTTTGTCTAACTACCCTGTGAAGAAACCTTACTAACACCTAATAAAGATTCAGGGTTACACACTAAGCAGCAGAGATTCTGAAAAATAGAAAAGCTCAAACCCAAGGCATCATACTCTGTGATGCAGCTGTAACTTTTAAAAATAAATACTGGCAAAACATGGAGAAAAAGATGGATGAGCTCAAGTGAAGGTGTCTCTGGTGTTATTTTTGCCACGTGAAAATGTTTCTTCCACAGCTGTGATGCTGTGTCTTAGGAGGCAGAAGTCACAAGGTTTGTGTACCCTGCCCATCAGCATAAAGTGATAAAGAGGTGTTGTGAGACTGGTTTTGGTAGCAGCCCTAAGTCTCTGCTTTTCTTCCTTCTTGCCATGCCAGCTGTGCCCCACAGGAGCTTGTGACAACATCTGATTTCAAGGACAGGGTTACTGCCAGTGCTGCTTTTTGGGGCAGTAAAACCATCCTGCAGCTCAGTGCAGCCCTTAGCAGTTCAGTTGCCTTTGTGTCTGCATACAAGTTTTATTTATCCAGAAGGGATTTTACAGGTTTTCGTTGTTCTGTGCTTCAGATTTGCTTGCCAGGTCAGAGGCTTGAAATTCTTTGCCCATGTATAGCAGGAGTACATTTTCCTTCTGTATTCCTAAACCCTTTAAACATTTTAATCTGTTGACTTGGTAACAATTAGTAATGTCTTGGTAATAAATTTTGATACATATTTGACAAGAAAAACACTCTTTGTAGAACATATATTGCATTGTCCATCGTAAACCTTATTTATAAATGTTTGAGGTTTTTTTCTTAGAGAATGAAGTCTAATATTACTAAGATAGGGAAAGGAAAGCTTTTAGAATTCTAATAGTGCTGTTCCAGATTAAAGAAAAAACGGAAAAAAAAAACCCACACAAAAAATCACTCTAGCAAAAACTAATAAAAAACTTTCATCTGCTTGTTACCACAATTACATGTCAATAACCTCATGCTTGTGTAGACCAGGAGACATTTTCTGGGAGTTTATACGTGCTTTTTCTTTGGTGGCCCTAAATTATCCTGCAGGGCTGTAACATATGCCATTGGTAGAAAGGAAATTTTCCCCTCAGGACCTTTTTCCAGTCTTTGAGCCAAGAACTCCCAACTTTCATGTTTGCAGAGGTTTGTAAGTCCAAAATTTCATGTTGAATTCCAATGAATATTCATGCAAGACTTTTCCCTGCATTTCCTCTGCCCTCATTTTATTTGTCTGTGTGACCACTTCAGGGGAGATTGGCTGTTTGGGGAATGGCCAAACTGAGAATTTTCTGCAGATCCTCTGAATGCCTTCACTAGACAAATCCAGGTATGCTCATACAGTTGAATCTGGGTGGATAATAACTGAAATTATTGCTGCTGTGGAGACTGTTGGAAATGATGGAAGTGCCCTCTTAGGGATTATGCAAACTATGATCAATGGATTTGAGTTTGTAGTTTATTACAGCCAGGTTTAATCCAAGAGTTTTCCCTTGGCAAAAACATACATCAATCTAGTTGGCACTGGTTTGGCAAAGAAAGTAAATAAACAAGAACTAAGATGCATGCATTACTCGACACACTTGAATCACAGTAGAGGCAGAATTGGAATAAAATGTCTTCTGAGAGCTGGAGATAGCTGGAGCAGCTGCTGAGAGTTACTCACAAAGTTATTTTTTATGGAAGTCTTCTTGTAAAAAAAAAATCCTATAAATCAGCACATCAGGCTACTCTTGGTTTTTTTTGTATGTTGTATGCATATCTAAAAGCTCTATTAAGAATTATTTATAGGAAAAACACAGTAGGAACTTTAGCATCAAGAATTACTTTTCTTGCTTGAATATTTCCCAATTGCCTTAAATTTGGTGTGGTATTTAATATTTAATGTTCATAAATCATGTAAAGGACTTGTACAAGGATCAAAATTGTACTTTTTCCTGCTGGAAGATGTTTGGCATGTTTTTATACATCTTGAAAACATTCAAACAAGAGCAGATGGAAGTTTTTGAGAATGGTAGCTTTTAGATCAGGAACCAGACAGATTAATGTTTTGTGAATTAGATTAGAGTCCAAATTGTCTGAATGAGTTTGTTACCAGACATCCAACCAAAGTGTGTTTTTTTTCTCTTGAATTGGATTAAACTGTCATAGTCACAGCAATTATGCTGTGTTTTATGGGAAGTTTACTGACTTTCATTATTGAAATAAATTTTAAGGAATTTTGTAAGTTTGCCCTTTTGTCACACCAGATAGCAGCAGGTGTTTGGAAGGAAATCAGCTGGGTAACAAACTGTTGAAAAGCCAGATTTGCTCAAGTATATGAACATTTTTGAGAATGGATTATACTAAAACACCAGAAGACCTTTGAAACCTCTTGAATAATTCTAAGGGATATTTTTCTAATTTTTAGTGTTTAGTTCACATCAGATTTTTTTAATGTCTGTGTTGGAAATGAAGTCTTGGAAATTAAGAAATACTGGGTGGTATTTGTTACCACCCTGATGCATTTATTCTTGCCAGGTAATAATGGTTTATTCTGCTTGAATACAAAAAATTAAATCTTAGAAATAAAGGAGAGAATATGCCATAAGTAAAGTAAGAAAATCCCTGGGAATGTCTGTCAATCTCTGTGACACTCTTATCTAGGATTTTGTCTCAAAATGGAAGTATAGCAGGTAGAGATTTAAATGAGGATTATGCAAACCTATATTGTGAGCACAAAGTTGTTTTAAGCCCAATATAAGTAGCAGAAAAATCAATGAAGGTAATAACTTTCTACTGATGTTGTGCATGGAACAGTGTTTTGTACGTGCAATCTAATAAACATCCTTATGGATGGGTCATAATTTTGTATTTGGTCCATAAGGGGAGTATAGCATGAGCTAAAGGAACTCAGGATGCAGTCAAAAATGTCTAACTTCCTCTATCTTCTGTATTTATTCTGTAAAATATATTTTGGTCTTAACAAATAGCTGAGCAAAAGTTAGCTATTCAACAGACATAAAAGGATTATTTTTTCTGAAATAGTAGCAAAATGTTATGAAGAACTAAGCAGTAAATTATATCTCCCCTGCTTTGTAAAAGTAAATTTTCTGAAACAAAATATTGGAAGAGTTAGCTTAGGTTTTTTGACAGAAGTTCTAACTTCTTGTCTAAAAATACAGTCTCTTACAAAATATTTATCTCATTAGCTTTCTGCTAGATTGAGATCCTCATTTGGTCAATTCTAAAATTAATCTTATGGATACTGAAGTTGCTAACAAAGTAGTCAAAAAAGTCTATTCTAGTGTAGCCATGGCACGTGTGAGGGGGATGAAGATATTCCTGGAAATCAGGCTGGTGCTGCTGATAGGTGTTAATGATGGCAAGTGAAAAATCACAGTGATCACTCGTTTGTCATGGACTAGAACATAATTCACAGGAAAATTAACTATGTCTCCTGAATAGAGGAAACTGAAATGTCTCAGAATTGTTTAGGTCAGGTCCTGCATAGTGCCTAAAAAGGTCTTTCAAGGGCTGTGACTTAGATCAAAACATCCACAAGAAGTGGTGAAGTATCCTGTTGTTGAAGTTTTGTCATACATGGGACTTCTGTGTCTGAATCAAATCCCCTAAAAAGCCCCAAATAAAAGAACGACCCAGAGCATGAAGCCCAAACTGAATTCCTCCTGGCCCGAACTTTCCTGCTGCCTTTGTTTGTGTTGTGAGGAATGTCAGAGCTGATGTGTCTCCAAGTGGGCTCTGCATGGAAAGGGTGAATGGGAGCAGAAATGGTTGATAATTTTCCTTTTTCTTCTTTTTAGTTGCTTAATTGTATCTTAGCTTTGTATACCGTGACTTTTCTGTGCTACCTCTTTCTTGATGACAACAGCCTCATGGAGGTAATGTCATGGTAATAAAGGGTAATGTCATTTTGGCTTCAGAAAGCATTGAAAAGTCAATGGAAAATGTGAACTACTGAACTGACATATTACAAGGACAAAAAACATCAAATCAGATGAGTAGAAAACAAGTCCTTTTGTTCTTGAATAACAGAGAATATTCTATATGCCTAGGAGGGAGATTAATATTTCAGGTTTAATTTTTAAATAAAACAGATTTAAAAACAAAGAACAAATTAGTTCAGGGGTTTCAGGGTCAGTTCAGTGGGTAAATGCAACATGCTTAAGAAATAGCAAAAGAGCAAAATAGTAATTTAAAAATAGATTTTGAAATTCCTAGGATGCCTAAGTAGCTCAAACCAGAGCAAGGCTGATACAGGTTTCTATCCTTTCTGGGTGGTTGCACTGGCACTCAATCAGCACCCAAGCTTTTCTTGTCATTATTTTGGATGAGACAACTATAAATTGAAAGCCAGTTTGTTCTTTTCCAAAAATGGGAAATCAAAGTTCTTACACAGTTAATTCTCAGCCTTATTTACTATCCCAATAGGAACAGGACCATTGAAGTAGAGTGAAACAGGAAGCAAAATGTAGTATTTTCAAAATAAATAATATAAAATCAGCTCTTTCTAATATTAAAATTTCATAGTCTTCAGCTGCAGACTCTTATCTATGTGTTCTTAGATTATAGAATGTTTTATGGAAAACTTGGTTCTTCATTCTGTTCTTTTAAAAGGATTGCAGGTTTCCTATTTCTTGTACAACTCCCATATTTCTATTACTTGGCCTACACCAAATGAGCAGCAGATGGTTTCAGTGCCATAGCTGACTTGAATTGTGTTGGGTGAAGAGGACCAGGAAACCCATGCACAGGTTGCATAGGTGGCAAAGCTGAGGCAAGGCAGAAAGCTGGAAAGTGGAGCATTGCAGCTTGGGGACAGCATTAGAGTCACCTGGCAGAGCTGATGCCAGTCCATGTGTGCATCAATGCTGAGGGTTCCTTTACAGGGCTCTTCTTTTACTTTGTGAAACTCCTGGTGGCCTCTGCTGTTCACCACACAGCCCTGCAATGCCCTTGTCCCCTTCAGATTCCTCATTACTGATGGTGGAAGTTCAGTCTATGTACTCTTTACAGTCAGGCTTAATTAACTCTGAAGTTTGGAAGCAGAAGCTTAAGGGAAGCTATCAGTGACCTCAGCAGAACATGGAAGACTGAATGTTGTTCAACTCAGGACCAGAGTTCTAATGGAGATAGTAGGTGGCAGAAAAATAAATCAGTTCTAGGAACTAAAACCAGGACAAGATCCATTATCTGGCAGTCAGTGTCTGTTTCACCTCAGGCTCAGAATTCTGCTCTGTGGTTCCTTTAATGTGTGTTCTGGAAAGAAGTCAGGAAATAGTTTAGATAAATGTGCATTTGGTTGCAAGCAAATCACCCATATTCACCTTAAAACGTGATTTAGGATAAACTTCCCTTCTTGGGGAGGGAGGAATTAGTTTTGGTTGTTTTAGGGGGTGACTGAGGGGAACTCCTCCATGTCTGTCAGTGCCTGCAGGAGCTGTCAGAGGATGGAGCAGCCTCTGCTCAGTGGGGCCAAGCAAGAGGACAAGAAGAAATGGGCAGAAAGTGAGGGACAGGAAATTCCACCTGAACATGACTGGATGAGCCCCTGTGGTCCCTTTCCACCAGCCATTCTGAGTCAGCAGAATGTTTCCCCTCTATGGATTTTTTTTCACTTTTTTAAATTAAAGAAATGGGTAAAACCACGGAATATCAATTATGATACTTTGAATTTTGCAATTGAATAGCTGTAACTGTGATAATTTCTGGTCATACTCAATATCAAAATATCAAATAATATCAAATTTCTTGAAAGATTTGCTTTCACAAGCACCTCTGAATGAAGCATCAAGCATCTCTTCTTTGAAAGGTGATGGAACTTTTTCTCTGCCAGAAATGACAACTTCTTTTTTTTTTTTTTTTTTTCTACCTACATGTGCTTTATTTTTGCTTTAGTGGTTTATGAAGGTTTTGTTAAAAGTGAAACCACTTGACCATTTTGTTCTCTGTTTGTGATCTGTCATGCTCACATTGGTTAATACTGTTGGAAAATGCTGCTTGCAGAAATTCATCTAGAAACAATAATGTTCATGCTGATATTTGTGGGAAGCAAGTGTTTTTTTTGATAAAATTGAATGCACAATTCTGAGCATTAATCTCTTGTATTAATCAGAAATCGTACTGTGTGTCAATTAGTTAAAACAACTTGAACTTCAAGTGTTTCCCAAGCCCGTCTTTGGAAAATTTGTGATCAGGGATTTAGAAGAACAGTATTGACCAACAGTATTCCCTGCTTGATTGTTTTCTGGCTTTGGCAGAGAGAAAGGAAATTAAAAAATGGATTTTCATTCTAAAATGTTTTGGTGGTATGTAAGTATCTTAAATTATGTTGTTTTTTTCTGAGTCTCAGTGACTGAAAGTAATAAACCCCGGACACCAGTGCCTTCTGAAAATGTATGCAGTGTCATATATTTTGGTTAAAGTCGATTTCTGTCTGTGTAAGTTGAGAACTAAATCTTTGCTGAAAGAGGAATCAATGGTTTGATCATACATTTTTGCTTGAAATGACAGTAAATTTCACAATTTGATTTTAACATGACCCTGCAGAAAAATAATTAATGGGTGGCTGAACTTTGAGTCTGCTTGTGTGCATAAGGAGGAATTAAGACCAGTAGAGGTTGAACTTTCCAGTTGGGTTCAATGTGGATTTGTGTGGTGTGGAACATCTTTCATTAAAATGTGTAAATGTTTCCACACACACTTTGTAGACATTTAGGAAGAAAATTATTGACTTATTTTAGTTCTTTTTTTGCAAACCACAGGAAGGGGAGAAGCTGTTTTAGTATGTGCTTTGAAGAGTTATAATAATTGTAAGAGTGAAGGGTTCTAAAATCTGGCTTGTGTAATGCCATTGCTCTGGCTTGTCCCAGATACTTTAAAACTGCATGAAGATTAGCAGTATTATCACTGTTTTTACAGCTGAGGAAGGAGAGGGCCTTTCTGTTCTCTAGGAATTGCTTTTGATTTATTGCTGGAATTACACATTGATGGATTATGCAAGCAGGCATTCCTGGATCTCTTTCAATTCTACCAGTTCGCTCTTAGTTTTTAAAATTGGTTTCTGGTGGAACTCTTGAAAAAGGTCATTTTTACTTCAGTTACTACTTTTAAACACTTCATATCAGTTTTCTCTTCATTCTCTTAGTTGTACAAGAATGTAATGTTTCAGCTTTTTGGCAGCATAACTGATTTGTCTTATAATGAAAAGAGAACCAGATGTTTTCTGGCTTTTCCAAGCCTCCAATTTTCTTTTTAAAGATAGTTTTTGTTGTGCTTCTGCATTTTAAATTATCTTAGGTTATAAATATTAGCTTAGGTAAGAAAGCAAATTGAAATTCCATGTTTACTTGTACGAATCTGAGATGCTGACACCGTTGTTGTTTCTACTGGTAGCATCCAGTACCTCATCTGCCTCTTCTGCCTTGGGTGTTGAAATATGGTGCTACTTAAATTCCTGCTTTTCCAGTAAATTTGGGAGATATCAGAAGAATATCCAAAAACATAGAAAACTTGGTTTCAAAAATACTTCCAGGAAAAGAGAATGATTCCCTTATTTTAAGTAATCCCTGTCTAGTTTTACTTCCATAATACTCTGTTAATGCTGAGTCTCAAAGATTTGCCAATTTGCTGAAGCTTGGTTAAGCTCTTGTTGAGGGAATGAAGAGGAGTGGTAAAATGATAATTTTGTAATCAGGCTGTTGTTGAACAGTAAAATAAATTCGGTGTTTCACAGAAATTTGTTTTGAAGCATCTGAAATTATTCAACTTTTAATTGCTTTAATACTAATTTGTGGGTGTGAGTGTTTGACATGATTAAAAACTGGCATACAAAAATTTTGTTATTCAGTCTTTCAGATGTAATAAAATAATTTAAACTATGCATCTCTTACTTGAAGGCAGTAAAGAAATATAAACAATTGAAGGCTGTACCTTCATAATATTGAGATCTGCTTAAAGAAAAAAGCACTAAGGAAGGTCATTAGGTTCTGTATGTTCCAAGTATAAAATTTGTATGGAGACAAGTGAGATAGTCTAACAAAATATACCTCTAACAAAATACACCTCTGAAAATAGTGCTTTTCATTGCTGATGTGGAAATACAGGAAAATGGTTTTAGTTATAGTAAAAAAAGTTAAATAAAATCATTGGTACCTATTCTTCATTTATGTTGGGTTAAGAGTCTCCTTTTCCTGGCTGATCTGTAAACTAAGAATAATGTGCTTATGGCTATTACTACTTATGGCACAATTAACCAGGCAAAAGGAATTTCTTGTAAAAGGGAGACCAATGTAGCCTTGGAGGATTAGGGTATCTGTGCTATGCATCTTGATTCATGTTCCTAGAAGGTCTTGATTATTTCCTTTCACTGTGTGGTTGTGAAAGCTTCGTTGCATTACTGTAATTATTTTCCTGAAAGGAATTCAAATGTAAAAATTAATCTGCTCACTGCATCCACTGGACACCAAAAGGATGTGAACAATCTCCTGAAGGTTGAGAGCTATGTAGGTTTCCAGCTTTTGGGATTTTGTTTTCAGCTGTCTGCCAAGCCAAGGACCAGCTGCTCTGCAAAGCTTTATCTCGAATAGTATTGACAAAACCCAAACATTTCATTTCAGATTTTAATTGACAGAAGTAAATTCTTGGTACATAATCCTTTTCTTTATATTCTTTTTTTATGTGCATATTTGTAGGATTTTATTTAAATAATTTTATACACAATATTGGGATAATCTGTTACATTAATGCACAGCTTAAAACAGTTCTTATTTACACTGATCACAGAAAGACAGAGGTAATGAGGACAAATACTTTACATTCACCATCTTTATCAGCATTTTAAGTATAGTTAACCAGCACACACCACACACATCCATATCCATATTTATAAGAAATGTAAATTGTTTCTAATTATACACATGGGCATGTAAGTGTCTCCCTTTGAAAAAAACAAAAATTAATGAAAAAATTTGAAATGCCATTTTCCCCAGATAACCAAAAACTTTAAAAAGAAAAACAAAACAAAAGAAAAGGCAAAATTGACCTGCAGATTGCACAATTAATGGAATCAGGCATGGAAACATGGTGGCTGTGTTTGGACACTTTTGGTCACTGGGGCACTTTGAAGAGTATTTTTACTAGTGGCAAGTTTTGAGCTCTTATGAAGATTTATTCCTGAAAACTGCAATGTGTTCTCTTGCTTTGGAAGTAGATCTACTGGACACTAACACATTTGGTTTAATGTTAAGTCATCTAACAACACAAAATTGCAGCCAAAGGATACTCTGGAGTTTTTTGGTTTTTTTCAGAATATAAATTAAAAACACATGACTTCATTCTATGAGATTAAGGCAGCAATGGAGAATATTGTGCTACAATGTGCATTAGCTGTAGGTAATGTTCTATTCTCCTGTATCACATTTTTACATTTATAATCAAAGGCCAACATATTATTGAACTAGACTGGCTGACTACAAAATCTTATAATGGAGAGATAGGTCTTGTGTGATAACCTTGTTACATTAAAGTTGAATTTCTCGCCTTACAATATACATATATTCTATGAAAATTAAAAAAACTGGTAAAAATATTAAAATATTTCCTATACAGAGGTACCCTTATCTAAGTTAAATTCTAGTCACTGCTATAAAAAGGCATTAAAAATTAAGTAAAACACTGGTGTAAACCAAGTAAATGCTCACTGTAAAGCTTTTATTTGTAAGGCAAATCTTCATCAGACCTATTAGGATTTATTTTCAAAATGTACTGTTTGGAGTTTCTCCCTTTGTAACTGATATTGCCCATAGCAAAGGAGAGCTAAGTCTTGCAGAAAGGTTCACAGAGAGTGCAAGGTAAATTACAAATGCAGGTCACCTGCAAGCTTGATGCCTCTTGGCAGTGACCAAGAAACAACAGGACACCTTCAACAGAAAGCCAGCTTAAGGCTTAGTAATTCTCTTAATTCACTGAATTTATTCTGTTTCCTGGTAATGAAATTAGGCAACTCATGTTTATTACAGCAGCTAAAGAAACACCTTAAGAAAGGAGGAAAGCAAAGCCCACGGGTGATTCAATCTGGCTGTCAGTGCTAGGGCAGGAGAGGCCCCTGCTCTAATGGGAATTGATGCAGCCATGGTTCCTGCACACGAGGGTTGCACGGCTGGGCTGAGGCTTAAACCTCTCCACTCATCCCCTGCTCTTCCCAGCCACTCAGATCTAGAGAGCTCCACGTCCTTCTGAGAGCACATTTTCACTGAGCACAATCATCTCTGTGTCATTTCTGTTCTTCTGGTGTCTTCAGGTCCTTGGCCTGCCTCTGCTCCTCAGTCACACAGTGACTGCAATCTGTCTGAGCACATTCTGCTTTTTCATGGTGGAGGAAAGCCAGTCAAAAGCTGTACTTAAAAGTGACTGTACTACCCTGTTATGTTCTTTTACTGATTGAATGTTTTTATTGCCCATGTAGCTCTCCCTAGTAGTCTCTGATGAATTTAGATGCACCTAAATTTGGTCTAAATTTGACCACTGTACAAATTAATCACTTTCCACTGATTAGCTAGGCAAGCCCACAGTCACCAACAGGAACATGGATGTGAGTCAGAGGAAGGTAGCTGAGAAAGTCTCCCAAGTTGTTCAGGGTCTCATCTGAAACTTCATGTTAGCCTCTACATTATGAAAATCAGGTTCTTATGTGATCTGTGGACCCAATTATTCCTAGTACTGAGAAAATGAAGTATCTTAGAGCAAAAAGGTCCTAGTTGACTGCTCCAAGAGGCTCAGAGTTCACACAATTTCTGCAGGTAGGGCTATATATTGTCATTTGTTGAACTGTGATAGCTTTCTAATATCTGAGTCCTTCAGGCTCATTTTAAAATGTTTAACATGGCACTGCAAATAAAATATTTTGAAGTCTCACCTTTTTTGAAATTGTTGAGCTACAGTTTTAATTTCGTTCTTAAGAGAGAAAGAAATTCTTAAACATTTGCCAATTCCTCATGAAATTTAGTGAAGCAGTCCAGGATATGAATGAAAGCTATCTACTCCCATAAAAGCAAGTGTCTGCTAATTAATGCTGTATGAATTGGAAGAACTGCAAAAGAGACATTAACAGCAAAAGAACTTTGATGTGGCCTCCTACAACCTAACAGTACAAAATAAACTTAATTCATGTCAAAACAATAGCATAAGAAGTAAATGTATATACAAAAATTTTGGGCTTGACCCTTTTAAATAATAACACTTAAATGGTATTTTGTTGAGAAGAAATGACCAAGTACAGGAAATTTCCTCTGGGAAAAGTACATACAACACACATTGCACGTGCAGTTAGGGAACATGCACAGTAGTGACAGCCAAGTAATTCTCCTACATTCTAAATTTAAAATATCACGTTTGATCCTGGATATCCTGCAGAATGCCTAACTATGGTAAGATGTCTTTCAAGTGTTGCCAGGGTGTATGCCTCAGGACATGATTGAACACAAGAAGGACTGATAAAAAAGATGGAGGTCAAACAGGGGCCCAATAATAAATAGCACTAGTGCTTTTTGGACTATTGCCTTGAAAGGCCCACTGTTTCTTCCTGAAATCTAAATCTGTGGAGTTTTAGTAATGTAGCTGTAGAATAATTCCAAGGTTGTGAAGAATTATCTGGCTGAGTGATGGCAGAGGGGGTTCAAAGAGAGAATGGAGGCTTTCTTTCCTTAGTGCTAGCTAACTTTGTGTGGATTGATGAAACGTTATGGATCACAGGCCAGTCTTTTTCACTGGTTAAAAGAAAGGTCAGAAAAGAGATACTGATATATGACAGCTGCTTCCTAAATCAGATTAAGAAAAGGCTTTCAAGGAAATATTTTCTAGAACTGTCAAATGAGCTCTTTAATTGCTTCACTGAACTCTTCCCACGGGCTTGTTACCCAAACAGCCAACATAATTAGCAAGCAGATGATTCTGCAGCTTGTATCAAAAAATTTCATCTTTAAAAAGTGGCCTGCCTACTCAGTCAGCATTTATATGCAATTCCACAGGGATATCTGGGAGAGTGGCATTCCCAGAGAGGGTCTGCTCTCAAAACAGGTGCAGCTGAGGGAAAGGGTGAGCTGCTATGCTAAAAGTCAGGAGAGTTGGGGGAAGACTTGCAGTTAAGTGACATGGATGATAAAGACCTGACTGGAAGCTTTGGTCTTTTGTTTTTTAACTACAAGTATTTTAACTGAAGGGAGATGAGCATCTTTGTGGCATTTGATATTTTCCATATTGAAAATGTATTTGGGAACCCAGAGCAGGTGTGTCAGAGGAGTTGGGTGCCCATGCTATGGCTTCTTATTGGACTGTCTGTACCACATCTGAATGGAGGAAATGAACATAACCTGGCCTTCACAGAAGTATTTGTCATTTGTATAGATGCTAGTTTGTCTAATGGCATCTTTCATCATCCAAGAGGCATGAGGTAGTTCATCATCTTATTCTGTGAAGTATTGAAGACATTTGTCTCTAGGACAGAAGTCATATTATTTGGGTGGAGATGTTCTTTGGGCAACATCTTGAATTTAAACTCTATGCACTGTGTACTGTCTTTTTCATTCAGGCTAATTCTGGTACTAAGATCTCTACTTTCTTTGATAAGACTTTCATCTTCTGTATAGATTGCAAGTTCTTCACCTAGAAAACCTCAGAACAAGGTGGCAATAGTGCAATGTAATCCTGAGCTATAAATACTGCACTAAACCCAAGAAGTTATACAGTAACAGAAATAAAAATAATGCAGTAGGTAATTGGGAGTTGGTGTTAAAAATGCAATCAAACCCGAACACACTGGCTAAAGCTGATTTCACTCCCATGTCTGGTAGCTTTGCTCCTGTGTCAGAGCAGAGTGGTGAGGAAATGTAACTTTTCCTGTGTGGGTTGTGCTGCAGGGATGGTGCTGATGGACTGAGTCAAGAGTGAATGTTGGTGGAGGTTTTTAGCATTTCCATTCATGAGCCAACCAAGCAGTGTGTAAAGTGACAACCTATTAAAGCTCCACCTTAAACAGCCCCTAGAACTTTCAAAACTTGGTAATTACATCTATGCTAAGAAGCTTTTGAGCCATGCCAAGACAGTGACTGAAGCAGCTGTATTGTTGAAAAGTAGGTTTTAAAACAATGGAAAGATTCTCATGTAGTTTGGCAAACAATAAAAATGAGATTAACTGGGAAGTTGGTGGGATGACTTTTTTGAAGCCTTCAACTTATTTTCACTATTTAGCCTCTTGTGTAATTACAGCATTAGAACTGCAACATTTGGAATTCCTTTATTATTGAAATATATTTAATAACAGGGTTTAAGCAGCTGTTGGCCATCAGCTGGGCCAGAAAATAAGACTTCCTTTATAATTAGAAGAAAGTATTCTTTGGGTTTAAATCCCTGTTTAAATAAAACTACTGTTTGTCACAGAGACTGTTCAAGAGAAGGACAACACTTGATTCGTTCTGAAGTATTGAATATGTTGGAGGAAAAGAAAGAATAAGGAGAGAAATTTCCCTTTCATTATTTGAACAGAAATCAATGTTAAATAGAAAAAGCTCAAAAGCACTTGGCACTTTAAAACTTGGCTATTTAAAAAAAGAGAACAACTCAACAAAAATTGTTTTATAAATAAAAAAGGCCCATCCATTTAAAGGTCTTTTTTTAAAAAAAGAGGAAGCACTACATACATTTAAAAGACAAGCTCAGTTGAATGTATAGAGACAAAAAAACATCAGAGGTAATGTCTAGAGGTAAACTCTGGGTTGGATCCAGCTGAGAAGCTACTGCCTCTGAAAATTACTGTAGACCTAGTGCCAAATAATTACAAGAACTAACTCAAAGCTACTGAATGTAGTGATCACTTGAAAGCTCCTACAGTGACAAGTGACCACAGAATAAGAAGAGCACCCAAATGCAGAGTTTGTTCTGTATTTTCTACTTTGCATAATACTACTAGAGAACAGAGCTGGAATACATTTAGAGAGCTGGCATTGCCTAAAATATACTTAAATTATTCAGCAAAATCTTACTACGTTTTGGTAGATGAATCCTGGTTAAATTTTAATAATAACATGTTCACAGCAAGGGAATAAAGTCAGTTTGGTTTTTTTGTGCCACTTGGTAATTTTATAATTCTAAAAATTATCTCCTCTTATGTATTTTACATTCTTTATTTGGAACAAAATTCAAGAAAAGGATGGGAGTCTGTCTATTTGGATGTAACTGTTATGCCTAGCTGGAGAAGTCTGCAGAGTGTGGATCATATGATAAAGCCATTTCAATTGTTGATATAAGGGGATTTCTCTTTCATGAAGTACACTGTGATATTAAGCTGTGTTCTGCACTAGTAACTGTAACAGGAATTTGTTCCTGCTGCTCTTCAGCTTCAGTGTAATGGAACTGGTGAGAAAATGGCACAGACGTGTACAGCAAAGACAATGTTCTTCACCAAGTGAAGGAACTAATAAAAACCACTGAAAATGAAGCACTGAGTCTTCATTTCAGAAGGATGCAAACTCACATTCCAAAGGACAGTATGGCAAGGAAGCTAATGAATGACATGAGTAGTTAAAATTGCTCTTTTGTCATAACTGAGGTGTACTCTTTCCTTAGCTCTAAGAGCGCTCAGGTGGTGTTGGTTTAAAATAGGTTGTGGCATGAATATCTGAAGAAGTTATTACTGTCAGAAAAGTTTAATTCACTTCTTCACAGTAAAAAAAGCACTTAACTTATCCTGATTGCTCTTTTCCTCTGCTCCCCCCTCCTCCACTTCTGGCTATAGCAAAACTCACAAGTTTTGGTCATGTAGGGATCTCATGGCACCAAAGGATGCAAGAAAAATTAAATGGAGTCTTTAAAGATCATTTGAAGCCAAGTAATAGAAGGGAGGCATTGACAACAGAGAGCAGATTTTTCCCTCAAAGAGTCAGTAGATAAGCTCTGGGCCAGCCTGGTCCAAGCATAAGTGAGGGAGCTTTGAACTTGACTTTTCTGTATTCTCAGTTTAGCTGAACGTGGGCTTTTTCCTTGATCTGTTGGTTGTCATATTGTTAGCCAGTGTTGGAGCTGTAAGGAAACAGAAGTGGTTGTTAAATTACATCTTTGATTCAAATGATGATGCTGACAGATACGTTTTTTGACAAATCTAGAGTTACAAAGAAATTTCAAAAAAATGGCTAGATTATCCACTCAGTAACTAAGCTTCTGTAGTCCAGTTTGCAGTGAGAAATGCACTGAAAGTAAAGGCTACTTAGTCAGATCTCAATTCAGTTTTAAAATTCAGAACTTCCAGACATATATGGGAATAAAATATTTGTGTTTGTTTGGTTACAATAGGCAGTGTTTTGTTTACAATCTTAAACATTGTGAACAAAAACACTAAATATGCTTTAGCACTAACAAAGCCATTCCTTGCTGTTCATTGAAGATGGCAGCAAATTAAAATGCTCTCATGTTTTGAGGTCACTTTGTCGTTTACTTCTGAGGACAAGGTTTTCTAATTTATGTGAAATTAATTTGCTAACTTTTTGTCATAGATTTGTGTTCAGAAGACCAGCTCTGTGGAATGGCTGTTGTTAGCTCTTTCACACAGGAACATCTGCCCCTGGAAATCCTGAGTTACAGCAGGAACAGTGAATTGTCTGACAACTGAGGGCAGAAACAGAAGAAAGAGAAGGCAGGAGGAGGTGCTGTGCTATTTCATATTCTTGGCCACATCAAATAAATTGTGGTCATGAAACAGGAAGCCTATTTGTTCTTTCATTCTGCATCTCATAAATCTACACAGATTATTTCCTTTAAAAGCCAAAATTTACTTCAAACAATATCTTTCAGAATAAGCAAAAGCCAGATTTATTTTTTCAGTATCAACATACAAACCACCACTATAAAATCTGGGTCACGTTTTGTGGAGGTGTGCATAATTCTAGTTGCTTTCAACTTTGAAGACAGAAAGTGGTCCAGAATGAATGCTGATAAGTGTAACAAGCTTCACATTTGCATCCTTTTTATCTTCTACATAAAGGAGTTTATTTCAATAAGCTCATTTTATTTGCTAAAAGGAAAGCAGTATTTGGAAACCTATAGCATATTTTTCATGGCTTATGAAGTCTCCAGCAGTGTTTTCAATCAACTCTAGTCCTGTGGGGAAAGCCAATTCCACATAACCTGGTCCATCATTTCATGACATTATAGGTAAGCTCTGACGCTGGATATTTTTTTACTGTTTGTCATGTGTTGTGGGACATAATTGCGGTTTTGGAGACAGGACTTGAGGTTGCTGTGCAGTAACTCAGTGAGAGGCCATGACCTCTTCAAATGCACAAGATAGTTTGGAAATACCTTTGTTTCTTGGTGAGATATCACTGTATTCAAACATAACCTAAAATACCAGATTCGGGTGATCTGTAAATCTGAGAAAATTGAGAAAATCTGCCTCTTCTTAGTCAGAGAAGGAAGGTCCCAAAAGCCTTCCAAATGGGTTGATGAGTGTGGCACTGAGCCTCCTGTGTCTGTCATGCTGGCAGAAATGAAGAACTACAGACCTGCAGAGGCATTCACCAAGTTTGGTGCAAACCTGTAGTTATTGCTAAAGACAGGAAAGGGTTGGTATCAGGAGAAGAAGCAGGTGAAAGGTGTACAAACCTTAAACTGCCTGACATTTCCTTGGGCCACGAGTTGGTGCTCATTTTCAGGTGTGATGCAGTAAGCTAGCCTCTAAACCAGACAGGAAGAAGAGGAAAAAGTCAGCCATATGAAGTGGGATTATGTATATAATCCCCAATCTATAGTGGGGAAGTAGCATGAACTTTATTTAAAATGGTAACTTAAATCTTTAATATCACTGTATCATGTGCCTTTACTCAGTCACTGAGAGAATAAGCCTATTATAAGCCCTTGGGTGTTAGCCTTTAATATAAGAAACAACAGTAGAAAGTTTATGCAAATACTAAGTCCAAATATTTAACAAGTGCATATAGAAAAGAACATCAGGAACAAGTTGATATCACAGGCCTCAGATCCCCTAAATTCATGTTTTTCTGTTAGTGCTGTAAGAGGGTTGGCCAGCCCCAGAGTGGGAGAGGAAGGGGGTTCTGGTATTTCCTAGCTCATCTCCCTCATCTACCCTGTGCTGTGCCCTTTGAGATGACATGTAGGTTTTGGTTTATTAGGAACTTTCAACCAACTTAAGGAGTTTCCATTAGATTAGGTTCATACCTTTCCCCATCCTTTTAAGAGCCTCAATTTGGGGCATCATATCTTGAGCCAGTTACTTGGATGTCATATATCAGCCTTTTGCCATGATGCTCGTGGGGAAATTGGGGAGTTGCTCTTTGCAGGAGCAGTAACAGACAACCCAGAATTTGCTAAAAATACAGATGAATGAGAGAATGTGGTTTTGGTCAAAGGCTTCTGCCTTTTGTAAAACTGAGCAAGAGGGCGAAAGCCTGATGGGCCAATTATTCTTTGATACTTAAATGCTCCTAGAAAATGTATTTGTAACCCACCCAGGATGGAACAAAACAAAAGGCTTACACAACTGCTGCAAATGAGATCTAGAAACTGTGCACAACATGGAGATGTGGAAGCTGATGAAAGCAGGGCAGCTGAGGAGGTCCAACTCTGGGGTGCCTTTCTGAGGTTAACATTATGTGAGATCACTGTAATGTTTCAGAAACAAGACCTTTGTTCCTGTGGATTTGCTGGGCAGTGTGAGGAGGATGTGATCAATCTATGTAAAGGTTGAGATCCTATTTTCTGCTTAGTTCTGTGTGTGTTGTTGGTTCAGTGATTTGCCTAAGAGCATCAAAATCTTGTTACACCATTGTGTAAGTGTAGCTGTGGGAGAGCAGTAGAACTAAGTGCAAGTCAGTGGGTTTAAATAAGGTTATAAAATTATGATGTGATGGCAAAAAAAATGGTGCTGTATAATGGTGAGGAGGCTTCTGAGAAACCTTAGAAGTTTTAAGACTAGAGATAATAGTGAGGGTATATAGACAGTGAAGATAAAGTTAATAAGATGGTAAAAATGATCTGGTTAGTGAACCTTAATCATGTGCCATTTTGAACTGATAATTAAAGAAAAGTACAGAACAGTTAGAAGACCATACCTCATAGCTGAATATGAAGATACCATCATTTGTACATTCTTTGTTAATAACAAAAATCTAATCTCACCAATTGGATCAATTACATGCATAAAAAATAATTTTTCACAATTATTATGGTGCTGTCTGGAAAGCTAATTTCTGTCTAGAAACTCGAACAGAATGCAGTAATCCTACCTCAAACCACTGATCCACCTGACAGATGAATTCAAAAGGTCACTCATAAGTAATAAGTTTTGGGAGAGAAATAAACTGCCAACTTAGACCCAGCCATTTCATTTCACAGCAACATTTCATGACATTTGATTAGTGTTCCACTTACTTCCTTAAAGGTCCCACGCACATTCATAAATTTATAGATGATGTAGGCAGGCACAAGGATCATTGAGGATAATGCTATTCCCCAGCCAATGCGGTTTGCCCACAGAGGGAAGGTGTAGTCATCATAGGTCAGAGGCTTGAAATTTATTATGCTGACTATCACAACAAACTAGAGAAGAAAGGATAAAATGAACCACAGTTTTTAGATAAAGGATCTTACTGGAACTGATTCCAGGTGTTCTATTAGGCAGCCACCCTAAAGTATATTTGAAGCCAGCTTTCTGATTTACTTTCAGCCTGTTTACTTTGGGCCTTACTCCTTAAGCTGTTGGAGTTCTTGATGTGTTTACTAGTATTGACTAGTAAACTAGTATTTTAGCTACTGTGGACACAGATTATCTGAAATTTTGATAGGAAGATCAGGTGATTGTCCACCACTGCCTTATTTAAACTAGTGTTTCAGATGTAGAAAAGGGATTCTGTAGTCAAGAAAAAACTCTGCAAGATCTATTGTTTTTACTTTCTTTGTTTTCCAGGAATATTAGACTTCCTTTAGAAGCTTGGAACACACTTTTCAATGAGAGACATAATGCAAACTCCAGCATGATATATGTACTGAGGAAAGGTAGAGCAGCCTTATGGCCTGGAAAACAAAGTTGTTTTTTTCTTACTGTGCTTTCCTGTCCAGTGCTAGATGCAAGAAGGAAAAGAGTGGGGTACCACCCTGCTTCTGTCCTGTTGAGTCCATATGGGTTGTATAACAGGCAGGTGTCCTTGATTTGGTTCTTTGGGGCTATATGTTCTGCTCCATATTTCAATTTCCAATTAAAATATTTTGAGCCTAGGGTTTCAAAGACTACACCAGGATAGTGTAGAATCTGGTTAGAAAAATACTAATTCTGTTTCGTGATTTTTCTTGGGATTAAGTACATAGCTGCAGTCAATATGGAGAAAGAGCTTCCAGATGGAAAAAAAGAAGTGTGCATTCTGATGGCTGAGTGATGCATTATCTACAGATTTATTCTGACCCTTATGTTTTCATGCTCTTCTAGGAAGGATTGAGGCTCTTTCACCAAGACTTAAACTACCTGAAGGTTAAACTGACGGGCTCTCCACCTTTAGCTAGATTGTCACAATGCTCATGATAAAATGTAGATTTTCAACTGTCTCCTTGTATGCAAAACTTGAGGATGCTTGTTCCAGCATTTTCCCATTCTGCTTGAGTCAGCCTTCTGGAAGTGCTGCAGGATAGAGTTCCATGCAAGTTCCTTTATAGAACTGTGCTTAAAAGGATAATTAATGCAGGTTTGGTAGGTGCTTATGGATGAATTGGGGTCATAGCTTTTGTATTTAAAAAAATGTGGGCCTCTCCTAAAAGCCTATCCAGTGTGTATTTGCAATACCAGTACTGCTTTAAGACTGCACAGCTTTAATGCAAATTATTGTCTCCTAAAATCATAGCGAGGTCAAATTTCTGTATTGTTATCCTGACCTTTTGATTTACAAATATGCATAGGAAGAGATTCCCATATAAACTCTAGGCTAGTACTGAACCTAATCTTTACACAAAGCAAACAAATCCAAACTTTGGGATTTTTTTTTTTCCCTAATGCAATGGAATTCTTGTTTTTTCCAACAGGCAGCTTGCAAGGTATATTTTATACAATTCTCCAGTGTTGCACACAGCTAGTTACAGGTTTAGTTGTATATTAATTTTTCTAAGGTGTGATTCCACAATTTGGGGATCTTGGTATCCTCCAATTAAAAATACATTCTTGCTAACACAATCTCTTATCCCTGGCTACCTTATTTTTCCAAGGTTTGTTTGATATGCAGAGGTGCTGCAGAGGCAGGGAGGACACTGCCTGAGTGCTCCCTGAGAAAATCTGCCTTCTTAAAATCATGCTAGAATGAAGGAACAGAAGAAGACCACAGCCACCATTAGCTTGTCTTTCACAACTGAAATGTATTATACAAAATATAACCAGCATATATTTTCAAGGAGAAAAAAGAATTAAATTGGAGTGTCTTCTATTCATCCCAAAAATATCTGGCACAGCAATAGGTATCTTGCTCTTGGTATCTATTTTATATTCTGGGAAGCAATGCACTAATATTCTTTCCATGATGGAATAATTATCAACACTTACCAATAAAAAAGCAGGACTAACAAATTTCCAGCACAGTCTCCAGTAGAGGCCTGGTTTGAAGCCCATCATTTGTTGGATGTCTTCACTGAATCTGTCCACACCTAGAATGGATGTAAGCATGACACTGATAAACTGATCAGATGCTGGCATACCCAAAATATCTTTTTCAGAAACCAGACACGAATTACTTCCAAATCAGAAGACATAAGAAATAACCCCATTAATCTCCTTTCACTGTCTAGATGTCTTTGACATCACTGTATCTGACAAATGCCTGAGAGCACTCATGGCCTGTTGCAGACAGCAGCATTGCCACTGAAAAGAGGCATGTCACAAATATCTAGAATTTAAGTTGTAAATAGGATGCAGTTTTAAAAATAGTTATGGATTATTGTAACCTAATTCCTCCATGTTATTATGAGTACACTGCAGGAAAATGTAAACCCTTATTCACACAAACTGCTTGCTAACAATGAGGTAGATTCATATAATTCTTAATTTATCAAAGGAGAGTTCTTTGTTCCACTTAGAGGCATATTTACCTTTCAGTGTTTCATTGAACACCATAGAATGTTCTTTATATCTATTACAAATATAATTTCATATTTATTACTTTTCCAAAAAACTTGGGCAATTCTTCTGTTTATTGTAAATAAATACAAAACTACATCACTTTAGAATAAGATGAATAACACTGATATAAAAAGGGGAAAAAAGTATCCTCTGTTTTCTGCAAAAAGGAAAAACTTTTGACTTTACACCTTAGAGACATGGGCTCTGTGCATTCTGTCATGTCAGACTATTTGTTTATAATTTATTTTGCTTTATGTGTTCAGGAAGTTTACTTTTAATCATGAACTCATTAGGTAACCAGCAGAAATGCAGCTTTTTACCATGAATATAGGTTTATTAGAGAGAATGTATAGTTTTCCATAAAGATTATTTTTCTTTATGTGAATCAATTTAGTACAATTTATTTAATTTATTTAATGTAAGTAATTGGGACAGCTTGAGTTAATCCATTGTATGTAATAGGATGCAAAATATTTTCAGGGTGTGGATATAGGAGTATAAATGTCTCAAAAAAAATTCCGGGCCCCAATATTATGTCCAGGTGAAGAGAAATAGCCAAGAAGGATCTGCAAATGCTCTTTAAACTTAATCTGATTCTATTTGCAGTGCTTTCTGTGAACTTTAAAGTGACTGAATTTTAACTGCTATGAACACTGACTGAAATTTATCATTGTGTAGAAGGTCAAAGACAAGGTCTAGTTATATCAGAATTTTATTCATATGTTTCCAGACAGATGCACTTGGAGCTCAGACAGTGCTTGGTGGTCAATTTCTGCTGTAAATGGGGGATGAGCAGGCCATGCTCTCAGACTGCACTTTTCCACAATGTGGTTTTTCAGTACTGCATGTCTTCAAATAAATGTTCTAAGAATCAACTTTTAAGCAGAACACAGCTATAGCTATAGATGATGGCACCTGTAGGGCTTGGTTTCAGAGATATTTAAAATTTATTATCAGGAGCTGGTTAAATACCCCAAAATAGGATATTAATCAGAAAGATGATATCAGGGTTGCACAAGAGGAAAATTGGTAACAACTTAGCAGTCATGACTAAGGTGCATCTGCACAGTAAAGCAAACTAGCCCTCCCTTACATATACAGTTGGCCTTTGCAAGAAGAAACTTCACAGTAAATTGTCATAGGTATAATTTGAACAAAATTTCCATGCTTTTAGTCTGTGCCAAAATGTCAATGCTTGCCTTCAGGCTGGCTTAATATTCAGCTAGGTCATTAAGGCAAGAGGGGTCTATCAGAAAAAAGAGGCAGACAAGATCATGCCAGATTTAATAAGATTAAATAGCACCTGGGGCTGTAATAAGTTCTTTATAAAGCAACAGGTCATGGTGTGTCAGTAGAAACATCTGTCAGCTGCTCCAGAAAAATGAATAGACATTTTCCCAATTATTGGGGGGGGGCTGCAGAAAGAAAAGAAAAAATTATAAAAGACAGAGGGTGTAAAATAAAATTTTGCTAAATTTGGCCTGGTTTGTGAACCACACACAAAGCTTAGCTACTGTAAAGTGCAGTAAATCCTGTTTTAATAGGACCAGAAAGTAACTTGCCCTTAGAAACTGAAGAAGCCTCTGCTTCCAAGCTAAGCTGTGATCACTCATCCACATTCAGCTCTCTTACAGGGATTAAAGACATCTGTGTATGAAATAAAGTGCCTCCATTATTTTGAGAGAAAGCAGCCTATGTGCTGCTTGCTCCATGCTGATGTTGGGTGACAGAATTAGTGCATTAAAGCTACAAGCTATTCCTTTAGTAGATTGATCAGCTTTGTGCATGAATGGCATTCTTTCACTTCACTCACCCTTCAACAGTTTTTTTAACTTCAAGATAAAGTTTGTTTGATTAGAAGAACATGGTAAGGCAGAATGGATAGATAAATAAGTGACTGAGGCAAATAGCAATAAGAATCATAATGTCGAAGAACCCTCTGAATCCTACATTAACTATAAACACCACGTCTGAATAAAAATGAAGATACTTTAGAGGGGAAGAACAATTTTATTGGGAATCAGGGCAACTAATTCAATACAGACTTAAAGGGAAGAGGATTTTCAGGCTGCTATGACATTGAAACCTGGTAATAGTGAAAATAGTTGTGATCAGCCAGGAACTAAAGCATGAGAATGCAGAGGAGATTAGGAAGAAAAAGAAGAGGTCATATTTTTTAGGTGGCTGTAGCACATCACTACACTCTGATTGGCATAAAGTGATTCCAGTCTAGTGCCAGAGATAACTAAATACTCCTAAAGCTTGCCATATTTGTGATAAAGTAAATCACTACTTCCTTTTTGTGGCATAAATTAGTATCAAATACTAGAAATAGAATTTCTGGTATCTAGTATGTTGGGTATTTTATACCATTCTATGAAATAAAATAAATAAATCGCTAGTGTTTTACAATGAAGTAGATTATTGTCTCAAACAAGAGGGATTAATGTAGGAATTATTATAACTCTCTAAACACTACCTTTATTTGTATTGTGTGGGGTGTGCTTGAGACTGGCCCTGAGGCAATAATGAAAAGTGGGAACAAGTGAGTCTATGTATAATCTTCTTGCTTTGAAAGTACCAAGTCTAACCCTGCTACTGCAAGTCATCAGCAATACTGAGAGCTGTAAAATACTGGCAAAAGTAGAAACTTTTCCATCCCATCACAGTCCCTTTCACAAGGCTGTTTGCTTTGGCTTTGTGCAGGGTTTCAAAGCTTGGCCCAATGAATGTCTGCATTCCTGTCACTGCTCATAAATCAGGTGAAAATCACTCTATGAAACCTGACTTGTCATGGTTTCGTGTATACAAGGCTATGCTGTTTTCCCTTAAAATGATGTGTAAGCCTATCATGAGCACATGGAATTTCAGAAAAGCTTTTGCTCATGCACAAGGAAGTGCTTACCATAAAACCAGGAAACTCCAATTGCCTCCATTAGAACAGCAAACAATATTGAAGTCCCAGCTGCAAATGTGTCCAGAAGTGTGAGCACATAAATTCCACCCTGCAACAGGGAGTTAAAAGATGCAAGAGAGTGAAGTTACAAATAGAATAATCTCAGTAGTTTAGTAGCCACTTAGCAAGAATCTGCTTTACTTGAAGCATTATCTTAACCCAAGTATTTTAATATTTATCTGATGCTGCAGACACAGGTTCATATTTGCAATACAAAATATTGGAATCAGACTTGCAACTCTCCTTTTCACCCATGTCCTCACTTCACTGGGAATCAGAAACCTCAGATTAATGACTTCTCTTGGCACTCCTGTTCAGTGGAAGTTTGGGGAAATGATCAGCAGCTTGTAGGGCATGGCCTGTCTGCAGCAGTTAATGAAGAACTTCCTAAATTAAAGGCGGGAATGGAGCACTCCAAGAGATTCCATAGGCCATGATCAGTCAGTTTGTTCTGCAGGCCAGTGGATCTGCACTGTTGGTCTGATTTCCCTTTTCCCTGACTGCCTGCATCTCTTGCCCCCAGTTCCTCCTTAGGCAGAAGATGATGTTAATTCTATCCCCAGCACAGCAAGAAGCTGCTGTGCCCTGTTCAGTCTCTGGGCTGTGGTATTTGCAAACCTTTGCACAGTGGAGACAGCAAACCTTGTCTTCCTTCCAACAGCACATTTTGTGCTTGAGTGGCTCACGACTGAGAACTGGAAATGCATTTACTCAAGTCTTGTTTCACTGATTTTTTTTTTTTTTTTAGCTGCAATTTGACTACTTTCTGTCTTGTTTTACAATGTGGTGTGTATTTGTGTAAATTACTGCTCATTTTATTGAGTTTGGGCTAAAGAGGAATGGAAAACCATTAGATCCAGATTTGTTTCAAAATGAATAAAGTGTGTCAGGAGACTGTCACATGTAAACTACTGAAATGTTTGCAGTTGCAGTAGATTTTTGTTAAAATATCTTTTTACAACCAAACTTAATCTGATTATGCCTGTTCAGAAGGGGAGGAACAAAGGAATTATTTTCTGTGTTTTTACCACCAGTGGTATAAATAGCACTTGTATTGTTTAAATCTGTAGGTGATTTCAGTCTCTGTAATCAGCTTCCCTTTTTTTATTTTTTTTAAGATGTTTTTTCTGAAACAGCTGTGCATATTTACAAAAATAGGGAGACCAGTACTTAGGCCTCGTGTAGGTTTTTTATTCTGTGGGGACTTGTCCGGAAATGAGATGAACTTTGGTTGTTGTGTTAGAAAATGTTGCTTATTGAATGACATTTGAGTTTGACCTCTTGTTTTTGCTCTACACCTGCTCCAAATATGAATGCCTTTGCAATCAAGCTTAGCAAAGTGAATTACTAATATGATTTTGTAAGAAACATGTTTGTTTCAGAAACAGCTACTTTTGAAAATACAGCCTTAAAATTCAAGAGGCAAAATCAAACAATCATGTGATGTTCTCACAAGGGTTTTAGTTTTTATTTTTCATACATCAGAAATGTTGTTCTTTAGTTACATGAATACATACATACAATCCAATACATTTGGACTATTCTGAACAGTTTTGTGATTTCCAGCTGGAGGGGTGAGCTTAAGTCTAAGCAGGTGCCACTACTTAAAAGCTAGAGTTAGGTCATTATCTTGAATCTTTAGCTCACTAGGAGGCAGTGGAATTGCACTGGCAGCTGTTCAGGTTCTTAACACTGAGTTTCTTCTGCTATTGTACTTCAGGAAGTTTTATTCCAGTTGAAACTTTGAATAAAGAGGAGCATGTTCAGTTTTTAGTAGCCATAGAAATAGTATGTTATTAAAAGTATAGGTATTTTAAATGATATATCTATTTTTAGAGTCGCAAATGTTTCTCACCTTGAGGAAACTGGAGCAAAAATGTTGAGATATTTTAATGTAAAAAGGATTTAGTTATTTATAAAGTTATGCCATTTGAGTAATCTTAATAATAGATGTGGAAACCATTTCTAGGGATGGAGAGAGATTCAGCACATATGCTTTCATGGTGGTTTCCTCAAGTTTCAGTTGTTTTCTTACAGTTTTGGCATCTTTGTTAACAGGTGTCTCTGCTTTTTTTATGGTCAAAAAAGGAGAATATTCTCTCCAGCCTAGAACACTGTGATTCTCATTCCTTAATTAGTTGTAAAAAGCCAGATGAAGCAAAACATTCAGTCTGATAGTAGTGAGAAATATGGGTTACTAAATGTTCGGGATAAGTTTTCTGTGCGCTTTTTATGATGCAAAAAGTAAAAGATGTCAAGATCTAGGTACAGGAAGGACCATTAGGAAACAAGGTGGGGAGAGAAGATCATTATTCTACACTCCTTCCATGAGAAGGAGCCTCTTGATTTCTTCAAGAAGAGAACAGCCAGACGGTCACTTGAAATTCTTAGTTCCTCACAGAGGAATAAGCACTCCACACAGTTCCATTTAATGTGACAAAAACAATCCAAAACCAAATGAAAAACAAAACAAAAAACGCACAAACCCAAAATAACAAACAAAAAACAACAAAAACCAAAACCCAAACAAACACAGAAGAAAGCTCACAGAAGCCAATAAATCCAGCACTAGTGCAGACACTTCTTTGGACCAAAGACTCATAGGCTTGGTTGATAGCAAATGATCTTGTACCAAAACCCAGAGAAACTTCATATAGGTAAGATTAAAAGTGATGTTCTGAACAGAAGTTCTTTAAGAACTAAAATTTATAATAAAAATAGTCATCTGGACCTTTCCATATCTGACAAGGCTAATGGCATTTTTAAGGTAACATTATGATGGAAGCTTTTGTTGTACTTACATTGGTAATGCAAAAAAGGGCAAGCAGGAAAGTGCCAAAAGAAACACCAAAGGTGAAAAGTTTTCTGTGCTGTTTCAGAAGGTGGAAATCATCTGCCAAGCCAGTGATGACAGCCTCCATCCCACCCATCTGAGGAAGGGAAGGCAAAAACTCTGGTTAAACGCCACTGACAGCTGGAAATACAGGCTGAAGAATGCAAAGCAGTTTGTGTAATTAATACCCAACCACGCTGTGATTTCTGACATTTCAGCTGTAAGTCACTGGTGGCATGAGGCTTTGTTTTCTTCTGGTAAAGGACTGGGTCAGGAAACTGGACATCAAGAAGGGTGGTTGTTGCCTCCATAGCCATCTCCTCTGAGGAGTCTTTGCTGACTCAACAGAACAATAAGTAGACAGTACTTTGGGGAAAACATAAATTTTAATATACTCTGGGGAAAAAACTGCTAGCTTAAGTAACAAGGCTCCTTATGATATTTCTTAAATAAAGACAGCCACGACAACTGCCTAAAGGAAATATACCAAACAAAGATTCACTTTAGCCATTGATTAATGAAATCCAGTTTGAGAAAAATCTTTAAAGACTTGGAAGAATTACTGCAAAGGAAGCTTGCTGTAATTTTTTTTGTTGACAACATGAAAGAATTTTGCTTTGCTTCCTAGAAGTTAATGAGGAACATTAACTATTGTTTTGAAACACAGAAAAAGATACTTCCCAAATTTTCATTTAAATTGTTGGATTATGTAGGCAGTTATGAATTTTAATTCCTTTCTATTAATGAAAACATTCTGCCCCAACTCCAACAAAAAGCTATGACAACTAATTTCCATCTTTTATCATAGTAAACGGATTTATTTAATATTTTGGAAAGCTTAATTCTATGCTTTTTGTGATGCTAAAAGACCATGGCAAGACCTGAAGTGCTTGGTGCAATACAATGTCTGGTTAGCAGGTGCTGACACAGCCTTTCCCCTTCCTAGAAGCCTTTGATTAAAATATTCCTGGTTGAAATCAGTAACAGAGAATTATCACCATAAAAAGTACTGCAAGACCTGAGTTTTCTTTGGGAAATTATGACAAATCTCGAACCAGTAAATCCTTCCCCTTTTAGAAGGAAAGAACTAAACTTGACCATAGTTCACTAGTTCACTGTATTTTAATTAGCTCCAGAAGAAAGACTTTTATCCATTTGTAGGAAAATTGTGTTCTGCAATCTAAAGCCTCATGTCTTTGTCACTTCTATGTTTCTTTACACTGCCCTACATTTACTGCTGTTGCAAAGTTAACTATTTTGGATCTAGACACTTCTGATCATGAATTTTCTTCTTCTTCTTCATTCACGCCCTTTCACCGTGCTAAACCCTTCATTTCAATCCTTTATATTTGCTTACAGTTGAAAAGTGGCCCAACTACAATCCCAGATATAATCTTCCCTCAAACTTTTGTCTAAGGATCTAGATCTTAGTCTATATAGTCTCATTGGACCTCAGCTGGAATCCAAAAATCCAAACACTTTGGAAATATTTAGACCTGAATCTGACCTTCACAGTTCAGACCTCGCTTCACAAGATCTCATTCAGCTATTTGCCAATGATTATTAAAAATTTTCTGCTGCAATCCCATATTTATTTCAGTTTTGCTCTTTTCCACATCAATTCATTCTTTCCCTTTCTTGTCCTTGAAAAGGAACGAATTTTCTTGAAGTTCTAAGCAATGGAAAGACTGTATCTACCATTTCTACCATTACTGTTGATGAACAGCCCCTCTATAAAGTCATAAAAAAGTAGCAGGGAGTAAATATTTACTGGCTTGTCAAAGATTTAATCTTTTCCTAAACCTCTTAATGATGGAGAGTCTCTATAATACAGCAAGTAAACAGAAACTGTGAAAACAGATTTAGGAAGTGTACAGAATATTTACTTGAAATGTAACCCCCTGCTCAAGGTGATGCCTCTTTAACAGAATATGACAGGAAAAGAACAATGTCAAGCCTAGAAGGAAAAAATACTCACAGAACTGTCGATGCCGAGAGTAAGGAGCATGATGAAGAACACCACAGCCCAAAAAGTAGATCCTGAAAGAGTTGAAATTGCCTCTGGGTACAGGATGAAAACTAAACCAGCTCCTGGAATAGAAAAGGGGAAAAAAAGGTGTCACTACATGATGTTTCTTATCTTCACAAAAGTGTTCATTTTAATTAGATAAATCATGACTAAGTTGACTTTAATTTCAGTATTTGTCATGCTCTGAGTACTGTTAAAACAAAATTTGCATTATACCAAAATATATCTAAAATGCTTTATTTATTTACTTGTGATGGTTCAGTATTAAAAAAACCCTATCCCATTGTTTTCCACTTTGAATAATATTTTATGGGATTTGCAACCTTACTAGTTATTTCTCAGCTATGTAGTGGAGAAGGAATTATGTGTATATGGACTCCTCTGGCAAGGGAACTCTGGGATGTGATGAGAGCTGCAGGAGCTGAGACTCCCAGTGAAAGAACTACAGAGCTGAGCTTAGCAGAGCCATCAAAACCAGTCACCTGTGGCACTGAACAGCAATACTTCTGTAAGATACTGTCCAATGGTTAATACTTGTTTGTTCAATGGGCAAAACCTGTGGGGGAAAGGTGCTGGGGAGCCTCAATTCAATAGAGGTGAAATGAATCAATTCCATTTAGAGTCCACATTTCAACAAGAGATTTAAACACAGAATTCTAGTTCCAAGTAAGTTAAGTCACTTCCAAGTAAGTTCACTTCCATGAGATTTTCACACACTTGTTGGAAACAAATATAAATACGTTTGCAAAGAAATGGTGGGGGAAAAGGGTTAAAATTAATATAGAATTAACTTCCTACCTTCAGTAGCTACATCCTCAATTTTAACTTTGTGTTCATGAGCCATGTAGCCCAATATGGAGAAAATGGCAAATCCTGAGATGAAGCTTGTGACACAGTTAATGGTGCTAGTCAGCAAAGCATCCCTAAATATGGAGAGAAAGCCCAGTGAGAAAAAACTTTAAGAACTAGATAGGGATTTTCTTTAAAATTTTCCCCCCCATCCTTCTGTTCACAATGCATTTTTAATACATGTACTTTCTGAACTTATATTTAATTGGAAAAGTGATGCTTGTTTTTATTCTAAAATGGAATGTTAACAAAACATCCATGTTGGAGTTTCTCAGAAAGTGAAGAGCAATTCTGGTTGAATTTCCATGGTGGTGATTCAGCAAAACACTTACAAACTGACTTGATTTAAAGTGCATTCCTAAACTGGAGCACAATGTAAAATATCAGAAATATAATCCCAAAGCACAGAAACCCTTCTGGAAGCTGGAATCTTTCTGCTTTTAGTTCCTGCACCAATAAGATTTCATCTTGTGCTCACTGTTGCACTTAATGGTACTTTTGAAAGGCAAACACCAGCACAGTTTACACAGCTGTCTAAAGCCCAAACCTAATCCCATTCTGCTTTGGAGAGCAGCAAATATCTTGGCAGGTTCCTGTTACTAAAATTTCAGTGTTTCAAGATTTGGGTTGGTTACTATGTCTACGCAAAACTCACCATCATTAATATATGACTGAAGAGAAAAAGATAGCTTAAAACCTATTTCAGCTGCAGTCAGACTAAAATAGTACAATTTTGCAGCAGTAATGGAAGAACAGGCTCTTACCTGTAGCAGTTGTTGTCAAACTTATTGTAACTGGCAAATGCAATTAAAACGCCAAACCCAGCTCCTAAGGAGTAAAATATCTGAGTAGCTGCATCAATCCATACCTGCACAATGACACCAACATTGCCAGTGTCAGTTCAGTCCACAAGGATACAGCAGGAGAAAAGCAAGACAAGCAGCTTTTGGAGAACAGTTGGCATTCATGCCACCAGGAGTGTGTCACATGGAGCCTGGCCCTGGTCTGGAATGGCCTGGCCTGAGGTGGTGAGGCTGGAAAAGGGACAAGTCCCCAGAGCACACACACACACTGCTGCCCTGCTGGGCTCTGCAGTGCCACAGGTACTGCTGGGCTTTCACCAGCACTGAAATTATTGCAGGCTTTTCCTCCTGCATGACAGAAATACACTTCCAACTGTTCTTGTTCCAAGTTAGTTTGGAATGTACAACAAGAAAACTAAAAATAGTTAATAGGTCAAGTGTTATAGGACATTTTCTTTCCCATACTAGAGCTTCCTTTGTGTGACTGTTAGTGCACTCTACACGATACTTTCTTGATTCAGGAGCTGAAGCATGACTGATGTGCTGGTGAACAGAACCATGCAGATTTAGCTCTCAGCTTTCTTGCTTAGTTGGAGAAAGAGTTCTTTCTGTGATAGTAATTAAATTTCAGTGTAGATGCAGCTTGATCATTTTAAGGATTGTCCACTAGGGAAAGCATCTTAAAAGCTATAATATTTTCTAAAGTCTCCATCCTACCAATATCCATTCATCCAGTCAGGAGCAATGCCAAAGTCCTGGTTCCCTGAACCAGAAACCTGAAAATAACCTTGGTTGATGAGGGTTTCCCCTTCCCTGTTGTTACACAGAGATTTTTAAACAAGCATCTTCAACAGAAGTAGCTAAGCCAGTGATGTGAATAATACCCAACATTTCTCAAAATGAGATCTGCAATGTTTGATTAAATCTGCCAAGAACTCTGAAAGAACTATGGAAAGCACTGGATTTCATCATTCATCCATCTCTACAAAATCAGATCTAATGTATCTATTCAGCAGCGACTTTCTAACAGATCTAAGCAGCTTATGAGCTCCATCTGCATTGGGATCTTAGTGCTACATTTTATATTTGGTCTAGTGGAAAGGAAGAGAGTGCCTTGTCCCATGCTGACATGATATATAAAAGCACTTAGGCTGGTGATCTCTTTTTTTCTCAATGTAGATGATAGATGCTTTCAGCTGCTGCCTGCTGGACACCATGAACCACTTATGGTACTCTGGGTTGGTAGAAAAACTTAATTTTATGAACTGTGTAGAGTTGATTACTTGAAAGATAATATGAAGAGCAGTCTCTGGAGAGTTTATTGCTAGCCAGTGGATGGGATGATTTGATTTTCTCAAATTGTAGTTCATACAGTTTTTAGGTATCATGGATTTCTTTCAATGAATAATAAAACAATTCTGTAACCTTATTCCTTACTCATCCTTTTATATACCAGTTACACCTTAATGTTCTGTTTTCACACAAAGGTTGAGACCATACAGGGCTGTACTCACTGAAAAGCATTTATATGGATAGGAATGCAGAAGGAGAAGTGCAAAGTCTCCTATGTTTGTTCTTGTTTTATGAAAAAATCAGGTAACTTTTGTTAACAAAATTCCTGAAAATTTTTAACATCAATTTTTTTAAGCTCTAGTCAGATCTGCATACTGCCACCATAAGACACTTACTTTTAGTGGTTCTGTGTCTCTTTTGTATCTTGCTAGTGCAGTTCCACTCAATATTATTGCAGTTTACTGAGTGCACAGTAAAAGCAAGGACTTTTTTAGGGGTCTGCCATGCCTGTAAGTGCCTTCACACAGGTGTTTTGTGATCTGAATGGTTTGGGTTCAGCATGAGATAGGCTTGTTTTAGAGATTATTGGAAAGTCAAACTGTCAGAGAAAAGGGACCAGTGCTTAGGAAGAAGCAGAAGCATGGCTATTTAATTTCAGAAGTTAGCTGTAATATTTCAGTTTCAATAACAAGGGCAACAGGTTTGATAATTAGGAAGTGAGGACAAAAGAGTACACTTACTGTGGCTTCTTTTAATCTTCTGAAATCTATATGCAGGTATGCATTTATTCCATTGTATGCACCAGGCAGGGTTATTCCATGTATTAATAAGACAAATAATACAACATAAGGCAAAGTGGCTGTTATCCAAACAACCTGCAGACAACAGACATCCCAAAGGTTAATCAGTGGTTGCAGAAGATTTAAGGATATGTACAGCTGGCATCTTCTTGGTTTAGTCCATTCAGTTTGATGGAGAAGCTCTTTTTAGGACATGAGGGAAAATGCTGTTACATGTCACGAGTCTTTTCATTTTTAAGTTTACAGGTACCAGTAGGAGACAGCTTTGACAAACAGAAGACAGTGTCAGTGTGTGTTAGACTGCTGATTACTCCTTGCCTCTATGTTGTTTACTAAAAAGTGCAGTCATTCCCTGATGTTAAACGATACTTTCATGAAAATGTACAAAAAGCTCTCAGATCTATCCAACTCTAGAATTTCTGTTGTGATATTTTCTGAGGCATGTCAAAGACTGATTTCCAATGACTTTCATCAGATATTTCTCTTGAGATGGCGTTTTTTATAATAAAACCAAAACCTCTTATACCATTGAAGTATTAGTACATTTGGCTAAGAAGAAGAAGATGCATATTTAAGACAATTTTGAGTATTTAAAAATATTTTCTGGATGAAACCCCCCATGCTGAATTGAAAATAATACATTAGTAAAATTTCCAGTTGGAATATCACACAAAAAAATGTGATATTTTAGTCTCTGAGGATGCCTCAAAATCTATGATTTATTTTCTTGCTTTCTAAAATTAGGAGACTTCTTAAAGTAGGCAAAGAATGTAGTTAAGACAGAAGGACAATATTAGCTCTACCTTTCCTGAAGTCTTCACGCCTTTCCACAGACTAAAGAAAAGAATGATTACCACCACCAAGAGGCAGAGGGAAAGTTGCCAGCGGGGCAAGCCAAGGTCGTGGATTCCACGGCTTTCGTGCAGGTGCAGAACTCCTCGCCTGCATACCAAATATACAGAAACAAAGCCAAGTCACTGGGGGAAAAAGGCTTTTGCACTTCTCATGCTGTGGGCAGCAGGAATGGGTGCTTCACTGCAGCAGTAGAAGCCTTACAGGCATCACTGGCAGTCAGTGAAGGTGCTTTGTGAAGCCTCTGTTCCCTGTCAACCCCTTCACATTATGGCCACAGCGTGTCTTAAACATGTCATAAGTAAAAGTTTCTGAAAGCAATTCTTGCTTCATAAGTAGAGAGATGTTTGTCCAATTCTGCTAACAAAATAAACTCTCAGAATTCAAATGAGTCAGAAAGAAAGGAAAAAACATTGGTAGTAAGACAACTAGAATTAGTGTTTTGCTTGTAGATTGTTATTGTTGAGAAAGGAATGAAAGTGGATGAGAAATACATGCAAAAATGAGAAGAGAATGTTATGGGGAGAAAGACTGAGAATAAACATTAACAGATGGAGCTGACAGTAGAACAGGGATCTATTTTATTATGCTGGACAATAGGCAAGAGAAACAAATAAATTGTTTAAGCTTTCTTATATTCTAGTCAGAGCTCTAGAAATGTTTAATTAAAACAGTGCCAAGATTCAAACTACATGCACTAGAAATCAGGGATTTGTGCAAAGGAGCTTGGCTTGTGCTAAGACTGCAATCCATGTAAGGGTGTGTAAATCACATTTGTAATGACTTTGAGATTGTACATCCAGGTTCCAAGAGTCTGTGCACCTATCTGCAGGAGGGGCAGGAATGTGAAGGGCTCTCTGTTTCAAGCTGCACTCACACATTGTGGTTCCTCTCAAGAGAAATTTCTTCTCATTCTCTCCTGCCCTGTGCTCTCTGCTAGGAAGATTCTCCTAGTCACCCAAGAGCTCTGGCACCAGTTCCTGACTAATTTCCACCCTGCATTCAGCTAAAGGGAAATAGTTCACCTCCACTGAAATCTGCAAACAGCGATTTGTTTGTTAGCACCACTGACTTTGTTTAGTCTTTGTCAAGCACTTGGGTCCCCTTTAACTTGGCATCAGACCCTGAACAGCCAACAGGCAGCTCAGCTGCTTGGTACTCACACATAAACCCTACTAAAAACAAATTGTTGAGGAGGTAGTGGGGCAGCTGCTCAGTAGGACTCGGTAAATGAAGGACCCAGTCACAGTTTTAATAACAGGAAATGTTGGAACCAATAAATTCTTCTCTGTGTCTTGGTTTTCCCATCTGTAAAATTAGGATTATTACAAATGTGTGCTTTTTCTCTACTCAGAGCAATTCAGAACATATTTGTTACGGAAGTGGTGAATATTTGCTCATAAACAGAGAACCAAACCAGGAAAAAAGAAATGCCAAGGGTTGTGATCTGAAAATTACTGTGCATCATTTTCACTTCAACACATTTAAGCTATAGCCAGAAAACAGAATTTAAGAGTTTTAGGTGTAGAATCTCTGGGATGTTTTTGTCAGGCTAGCGCTTTCTGGGGAGCTTTATGTATTATTCATCCCTGGACAGATTTATGTGATTGTCTTTTAGAAATTTAGAAAATTTTACATAAATAGATCAAGTTTAAGGTCTTGGAGTAGACCTCAATATTTCAATCCAAAATCAATCATAATTTTCATTTTTGATCCAAATATGTTTACACAGCTCTATAGGCTCATTCTTTCTCATTTTATTAGAGGCAAAAGTTACTTGCCTAAATTTGATGTGCTCAATAGAAGGGTGTCATTTATCTAAATTCTAGATGCCTTGCATCAGATTGATTTAGATTTCAAAAATGTCATCACTTGTGAGTAAATTAGTATATTAACTAACAATGTATTGGTTAGTTAATATATTAAGTACTTCTAGGAACATCTAAGTACTTCTAAAAGTTAGTAGTCATATTTATGAGATCAAACACAAATGGTTTGTATAAACTAAGAATCAGCAAAATGGATGAGGTATAAATAGACATAGTCCTGGTCCAAGCTATATTTCCTATTCTGGTAGTTAGACTATGTTTTTATGATTTAAAACTTAATGCAAATTGTAGATTGAAGATGCTAAAAGAACTGTCAGTGTATACAATGTGCAATCTATAGAAAGTAAATTGCACACTCAATTTAGAAGGCAATTCGAAGCATGATAATTGTGCTCAATTAGAAAGCTCTTCTACATGCATCTTCTGTGTTATATATTTGGGCAACCATAGTTCAGTCATCATTGCTGCCAGTTCCCTTCAGAGCATGAAATGTGGTTTTCCTTCACCTGTGGAAGTTTAGGCTGTCTGCATCAAGCTGGTGTGGACAGAGCCCTCTTCACAGAGTTTGCCAAGCTCCAGGAGTTTTAATTTCAGAAATAGCACTTATACATAGCAGCTTGCATTCAGCTGTAGTTTTGGTGGCAGTTTGTGTCCACACAGCAGTGTGAGGCAGAGCCTGTGGGACAGAACCTGTAGCTGTAGCTGAGCTGGCTCCATGCAGGCTGGACACCAGGCTCTCCTCACTGGAACCCCGGGCTGGGGGTGCAGGGCAGGGAGAGCAGAGTGGCTCCATGTGAAGGCTCTGGCCCAGCTCTGCCATACCCAGGGCTGTGTAAAGAGCTCAGAGTAGGCACAGCTGCAATGCTGAAGGAAATCCTGGCTCTGGGACAGTGCTGTCCTGCAGCCCAGAGCGCAGGGGAGCAGCTGAGCCATCTGAGGTGCAGTGTTTGTGCCCTGCAGTGCTGGGCAAAATCCAGGGGGATGCCAGGGGGATGCAGCAGCATCTGGGTTTTTCTCTAGATATTTCAGCTCCCTCTTGTGTTGGAGAATGGAGCTGTGTAATGGACTGCAAACTAGATTTTGGGAATTGCATCATTTGCCAGTGGCACCCTGGCTGGCACATAATAAGTTATTATTTGTACTTAATCACAGAATATACTGAGTTGGAAGGGACCCCCAAGGATCATTGAGTACAAGTGTTACATCTGCATAGGGCATCTCTAAGACATGTCCACATCTCCCATGCCTGAGAGCATTATCCAAACACTTGCAGGCTTGGGGCTGTGACCAGTGCCTTGGGGAGCCTGTTCCAGAGGCCAGCTACCCTCTGGGTGAAGAGCCTTTTCCTGATAATTGACATAAACCTCCTCTGACACAACTTCAGGCCACTCAGGTCCTGTCACTGTCACCACAATGAAGAGATCAATTTCTGCCCCTCCTCAACCCATCATGAGGAAGTTGTGACTGCAATGAGGTCTCCCCTCAGTCTCCTCCTTCCAGGCTGAACAGACCAAGTGACCTCAGCTGTTCACAGAGCTTCCCTCGGGGCCCTTCACCATCTTCACAGCCTTCCTTTCGATGCTTTATAACATCTTAATAACTTTTTTATATTATGGTGCCCAGAACTGCCCCCAGCATTTGAGGTGAGGCCACCCCAGTGCAGAGCAGAGCAGAGCAGAGGACAATCCCCTTCCATGCCCAGCTGGCTCCCCGATGGTGTGATGCCCCCAGGACAGGGACATCCCTGCTGGCTGCCAGGGCTCAGCTGACTCATCTTCAACTTGCCATTGACCAGGAGCCCCAGGTCCCTTTCCACAGTGCTGCTTTCCAGCATCTCATTCCCTGTCTGTACATCCAGGGTTGCTCCATTGCAGGTGAAATTTCTTTCTGAATCACAATAATAGAGAGAATGTTATCTCAATGCACTGAAAACTTTATTCTCCCACTAACTTAGCAATTCTGACCTCCTTTGCTACTGTGCCCCACTTCAGCATAATCCTGACTTTCCCAAATCTACTGTTTCAGAAGAGCTGAATGGAAAGACCGGATGTGATTAGCAGAATATCCATTCTCATTAGTTCTTGTTGCCTGATTCAGTCTTTATACACATTTATAGGCAGAATTGCTTATGCTGACTTTTGAAGTGATGTTTTCTCTTCTGGGAGAAGTTGCTTCACAATTGTTTAATGGAGATGGGTTCCTGCATCTTTGGGGTCCACAGCATTGATCATTTCTGTGATACTGAACTATGTGGACTCTTTGCCTGGGGTGGCATTTCCAGTGAAGATTTGTACCCTAAAGCACAAACCTATTGGTCTATAAAAGTAACTTTTTTTTATATAGGGCGAGGTTTTTTTTTCAGGAATTTATTGGATCACACACTTCTCATAAATTTCATCAACATGATGTTCATAAATATGACAAATGTAGACTGCTGTGACTGAATCTTGGTTTCATTCCTTTTATTAAGTAGGTTTTTGCAATTGCTCACAGCTGGGCAGACTCGTGAATTCTGTGAATTTCCTTTACTGAATCTGGCATGAAAATTTCCCTGTAAAATTTCTCATGCAGAAAGAATGGATTACAGCCCTGAGAAAAAGTACTGTCAGAGGGAAATAGCTGTAGCCCCATGTTTTTGACATTTTCAGTTTTTTCTAAAAAAATTCCAAGATTTGTTTCTACAAAAGATTGTGGTTTTTTGCAGGCACAGTACCTTGTAAGAAGAATAGTGATTTTCTTCCTCCAAACTGGTATTTTTTAATTGTCAGCCTAAATGAAAGCAAGATGGCAACAGACTTTTCCCTGGCACAAGAATGGAGAGAACAAATATAAAGTATGCCTGTGTTCAGATAAAGTATTTAAATAGGAGCAATATGGAGTAGACAGGGGAACTTTATTTGTGATGTACTTTTGTTCTTCCAAAGGAAAAAAGTTTATATTGAATTATTTTAACATGTGTGGAAAGGGTAGAAGGTTCCTCTCATTTTCTGTGTTCAATTCCAAACCACTGAAGAGGGAAGGAATTAAAGTAATGTGTGTCCCTAAAGAAATGAGGAGTTGGCATTTTATTCCTAACTGGATTTCTTTTATGTCTGGCTATTACTTAGGAGAAAAGCCCCAGTTATTATTAGATTTTAGCTTGGTTTGCCAAATTTACAGTGTACAAATACTTTATAGTTGATTTTAAGCATCTCTAATGAAGTATTGTAGAGTTCCTTCCTGTTGTAAGAAGCCATCCCCATGCCATCAGTGGCACCTTGGCCTGAATTAGGCCTCGACAACTGAAACCAGACTTAGTAAAATGAAACTCTACAAGGCCTCAGTGTAGAAACACTTCAACCTTAAGGTCTGCCCAGCTCTTGAGGCTTGAAAAAAAAAAAGCCAAACATGTTCTCCAAGGTTCTCCTGTCATTGCCTTGGCATGGAGTTTGCAGCTTGGAATGACTTCTTCCAAGCCTGAGGCTTAGAGGTTTTTCTCTGCTTTTCCTCCCAGCCAGATTCTGGACAACTGATAGATTTGGCCTAGATTGCAAGTTTTCCCTTTTTTCACTCAATATAAGTAGTGACAACCAGCATATTTCTGCTGAATTTGAGGTACCTTTCTTGTAGTATTTGATGAACTGTCACATCACAATACTCCCACTTCCTCCTACACTTTATTCCTGTGCTGGTGGAGATAGAGACAGTCAGCTCTGGCAGCTACAGTGCTTTAGGAAAAAATAAATTCTAAATTCATGGTCAGGCCAGCTTAGTGTGAAGGAATTATGTCCCAAAAGGAAATGTCTGTGTCTTTTCAGAATAATCACCAGCTCTCTGCTTGAGACCTGTCTGGGAAGTACCTTTTTCAGTCACTCTCCAACTGCAAAATAAATGTTTGGTGTTTCTGGTCTCCCTGCCCACCAGAGGCCAAAAGTTTGTGTGTGAGTGTTCTGATGTAAATACACAACCTGGGGAACCAAGGTGAAGCTGTATCACTTCCCATTTTCTTCATATTGTGACTCTGGCACAATATGAAACTTTATAATCAAAAGATTCGACTCTCCTTGTTGTAGGAAGACCATGAGCATGAATTAGGTTATTTGATATAAGAAAGAAACTGTTTTCTGATTTCATTTATTAGGTTGGATCTGAATACACTAAGACTTTGTACAAGCTCGTGTTGACACCTGAGCTGTACAGCTGGACCTGATGAGCTCATCCAAATACTGGATAAGTGAATATAATGCCCCTTGTGATTCCCTGTTTTTACAGCTGGGAAAACAGATGTTATAGAGTGTTTTAGTTAAGTGGTTACCCTTCTCATTTTTGCAATGTGATCTAGTCATTAATAAGTACAGGGCCTAGTGACCTAATTGCAGCCCCAAAATTCAGGGATCAAATCATAATGAAATGTCAAATTCCATTTTTATTCTTACCTTCTGAACACTTCACCTTGAGTCTACCTCATGATGAGGAAAGAACCAAAATATTTCAAGTTTCAGTGTACAGACAAGCATTAATTGAGCTCTTCCCCAGATCAGTGGAACTAAATCAAAACATCAGGAATTGATTCTACCACAACCTCACCCACTACAAAGTCAAAATCATTACCCAAGCATGGTGTGACAGCAGAATTTGCACAGAACCATTTTAAACAATAAAAAGGCAAAGCAGGAATTTAGAGACTGCATTTTACTTTACCAAGGCTTAAGCCTTTTATTGTAAGGGCAATAGATTTCACAGCTGTCATTATTTGCCATTTTAGTGAGCTCCTTTGAACTCAAGCCCCCATCTTGTTTTCAAAGCACTGAGTTTCATTTACCCAAACCCCTGCCAGCAGTTTGTGTATCACTACTGATCTTTCACTGTGCTGTCTTCAGAGAAGAAACAGCGGCCACAAATGTTAAAGAGCTATAAACAGAGACCCCGAGATCCCTGCTGGTTATTTATAGTAACAGGGTTTGTTCCTTCAGGGTTGGACTAAGTGTTTAGCAGGTGTGTGCCCTGATATCCTTCTATTCCCAACACAAAAATATTAATTAATTCATTATTCATATTAATTCAACAGCTGATTCAATAGCTTGATGCTCATCTCCTTTCTTTCTCCTCATCAAATCCCATTTTCCACTGTTAAGTCCATAATGAAAATATTTACACAGAGATTGGTGTCTTTGTTTTATAGTTCAATTGTTAATTTTTATACCTTTAAGGATTAATTCCAGCTGTTTGATTTGAGTGTGCCTTTGCCTGCCTCAGCCCGTGTTGTAGAACACTCTTTTGCTTAGGCATTGGTAAAAGTCTGTCTTTCTATAACCTGGCTCTTTCCTCCTGCTCAGTGTTTCATCTCACTTCACTGAACTATTGAAGCAGTGGAACAGAGGTCTGCTGTTGCTCTGAAACAGTCCAAATCTGTGAACAAATGGTTATTTTCAAGCCTTAAACTCAGCACAGTTTGGCATGAAGTCACCTCTGTCAGAATATTGCTGTGTTTTTTTCTCTAGCAAAGCTGGTGCTAACAAAAGTGGCACATAGAGAAGATTTGTGTGTTGTCCAATTCCATTTTTCTCAGTAGCAAGCACTGCATTACTACAGGAGAAACCAAAGATCACAGAGACAAAAGTCTTAGTCATCCTGGAAGAGAGACCAACATTACAGCTCCATTTTAACCTTAGTCTTCTGATTCTAGAGACTGGATACAAATTATTTTACCTTCAAGAGGAAGCTCCCTTAGACATAAAATTTTGAATAAAGAGCAAAGTCAGGTCAACACTTACTCATAAAATTCAGCTGCAGGAGTGAGCTTGTACTTTGAGTATTTAGTACCATTGCCAAGCACTGATGCATTGAAGAGTTTGGGATCTGTACAGTTTGGGCTGTTCCAGCTGTTGTGGCAGTTTGTCCAGGGAAGCTCAAATGTGAATGATGAAAACAGATAATACAGAGACCAAGCTATGATAACGTTGTAGTAGAAACCCACGTAAAGAGCTATGAGTATCACTGCATAGCCTACACCTAAAGACAAAGGAAAACTAGATTATACATTGCATTTGACATGCAACAGTATACACAAACACTGGAGTTAAACTCAACCATACATGATTGCAAATTCATTTTAGGTCTTCACACCAATAAAAAGGAATTTTTGACATTTGCATATACATATGAGGACACAATGTACTTGACCTCTAAACAAAAAAATTACAGAAATGGTTCTGGAAAATGACTGGCTTTTATCAAATCCTGTTGTTTGTCAGAAAAAGAAATTAAGCAGTGCAATGTCAAAATCTGTCCTTGTACAACTCCATTGCTGATTTGCTTCCAATACAGAAGATTGCAAGCCCATGTTAGGAGTGAAACTCACTTCATCTTCATGACGTCAGGGACCTTGGCAACTTCTCTTGGAAAAGTAAAGCTCGACACTTAAATGAAGTTTCCCTATTCCTCATGTTCCCACCCTGAACTAGTTTAGAACAAGCACTGATCCCTCTCCTGTTTCTTTCCCATTACTACTCTCTAGATTGGCTTCCATCAGTAACTGGCTCCAAATCATGCATGAAACAATCTGTGCTGTTCCACTGAGCTCTCCAGGTGGTTTTTGGGCATGCCAGTGAAACTTGGTGAATATCAGTCTGGGGCAAAACTGTGTGTGACGTTCAACCCTTTTAACTATCTCTCCAGGATTACAGAATTCAGACTGTAAACATTCTCTTTTGACTTTAATCATTCGCTTTGTGTTTTTGCGTATCATAAAGTGTGGCTGGAGGGTCTCTTTAGCAAGAGCATCCCAGAAAGTGCACGTTCTCATGAAAAGGGACATTTTCCAATAGTTTGGGAGGAAGCTTTGATAGTAATGTTGGACCCCAATAAAAGTTACTTGGCAGAATTGCTCAGGAATCTTGCTTTGCCTTGACTTCAATCATTCTCTCTTTACCGTGTGTGCAGCTTTGTTCTCTGAGTTCTCCCTCAAAGTCGTATGTATTTACTGCATATAAAAGTAGGGACTACAGTTATTTTATGAATGTCATTCCTGTCACACTGGATACTGTCACAGCAACTAGATGCAAACCTTTACTTCTAGTTTTCTTCAGTTAAATTTTTTGTACTGGAGACCTAGCAGTTGGAGATTATTACACTTTCTTATTTCTTTATAAAGAAAGGAAGTAGCAAACACTGTGAGTATTAATCCTGGTTTAAAATTTGCATAAAGAACAGATGCTGACCCTGAAGGAGTTGGCAGTTCAAAGACTGCTGTGTGCACAAAAGTTACTCTTTTCTCTGCAGGAGGCTTTTAATCCATAAAGCAGTTTGCTCATCCCTAACAATGGGGAAATAATTTTGAAAGTAAAAATGAAACAGTATTTTCAAATCCTTGGTGCTTAAATGAATCTAGTACTTGAACATTCAAACTCTAGTGATACACCATGATCAATAGAATGGAGAGGAGGGAGGAATCCCCCAAAAGAATAATTCTTTAAGTATTAGGTGAATGTTAAAACACTAAGTATGGAAAATACACGAAATACTAAAATTAGACGATTGTTGTTTAAAAAAGTGTTCCTGAAATTCCTCCAATCCAGGAGGGCAATGAGAGATGTTTAGTATCAAGATTTAAAAATACTGGATCAAATGTGTTTTAAATAGCTCTTCTCTTTGATCTTAAGAATGTTCAGGAATGAATTTGCTCTTATGTTTCTAGGTTTTCTTAAAAGTAATGTTGCACCACCCACAGTCTAAAATAGACCCTGGAAAAAAATGCAGGGATGAAAACAGACTATGTTACAAAGGTTACAGGGTATATTTGTAATTGCATGTGTTATGATAGCATCTCATTAGAAGTAGAGTGCTTAGAGTTCATGGCAATAATATTCATAGCTAAAATTAGAACTATAGTGCTGTTCATTTAGAGAAACTGTTATAAATTTGTGTAGACTGTGTACTTTTCTTTTGAGTGAGAGATTTGAGTTGTCCCAGAAACAACTGCAAAGCATTACCAATAAAACGTGTTTGCATGTTATCAGAGGTTTTAGTCAAATCTTTAAAAGTACTGAGTTTATACTGAGGTGCAACTATGTCTCAGTGCTTATTACTTTTTGAGAATCAAATAACTTATGCTATTCTATATTCTTGTAATAAGAAACATGAAAAATCAACAGTAATGTATGTTTAGTCCACCTTGAAAATGTCAGCTTAAAAACACAGCTGGAATGTCAACAAGAATATACATGAAATAAGTTCTATTTTCCTTTCTCATAATCTTTTCAATCCTGAAGTCAACACAGAATACCTCTGAGCACAGTGGTATTTGGCTCAAATGCTTTGAGATTCTGAAGGTCTAATTTTTGCATTTAGGTTTTCAAAATCCTCATTGTCATCCAAAGGTATATAAATAATGCCAACAGGAATTTTTATTGAGCAAGGGTATTCAGGTTCCTGGGTGCTGGGATGAATTTTGTCTCCCATGATGGGATTATAGAAGGGCAAGGTAAATCTATATGAATTAATTTTAAAATTTGGGGGCACATTATTTTATTAGCTCGCTTACTTATTTTTTGTTATATCACTGATTTTGCAGTGAGTTTGGGGTTTGAGTGGTGAGAAAAACCCCCTTCACTTTTCTTGTTTTGTGGCATTAGAGTGCTTGAAGAGGAAAGCTGTATTTTGAGAAAGAAGACTAACATTTACTCAGTGTAACCTATATCCAAGCAGCAGATCCATCAAGTTTGGATTGCTATTGTTAAGCTCCTCAGCTTTTGTCAGTCCCAGGATGAACATGATCTGAATTTTAAGGTTCTAAGGTCAGCTGAGCTTGCCTGGTTTAATTTCAGATATCTCTGTGTTGAAAAGGCTTTTGCATAAGATTTTAGATACAGTCTGGTATACATACAAAGGAACTTATGTTTTTTGCTGGCAAGCAATGCTTAAAAAAATTCTTGGGGTTCCTTAACAAATACCTTTTTCATGTACAGAGCACATATGGCTTCTTTCACACATTGATCATTTCCTGATCAAAGCCAAACACCCTGAAGAACCTAACCTGTTTTTTCCTTGCAGAATTATACAGTGCACAAACAACACTCCACAGCCTATTATTCAGTGATGCTGGAGAGTTAATCCTAGTGGAAAACACTCAATAGTAATAATGTTCAGATTTTAGTAAGTGTTTTTCATTGCTAAATCTGAAAGACACTTTACAAAGACTATCAGAATCATTGCTCCCACTTCACAGGCAGGAAAACTGAGGTGCAGAGATACCACAGACTCCTGTGATGTTACAATTCTAGTAGAACCTGCAGTCTCCATTTTAGCGTTGTAGCCACTGTGCTATGTTGGCTTCTGCAAAGAAAGCTGCATGCCCTGAATGGAGTAGTGGTTACCTTAGTCAGTGGGGAGGAGAGGGCTGAACTAAGCTGGATGGGATTTTGAATTTCCAATGTTTGGATTGGCAAACCCCTCCCTCCCCCTAGAGACCCCCAGTCTCTCCCACTCCCCGGGACACAGGGGAAAGGGAGGGCAGGGCTGAAATGCTCCTGCTCATTGCCCTCTGTTACACTCAGCCAGCAATCACCCTGAAGATGATTTCTGTGGCTTTTCCCATTTTGTGCTTCACCTTTGATAACATAAAGGCTTCAGACTTCACGGGCTGGGGAAAGGTCACCAAATACCACATTGTCTGTGAAAGATGAGAGATCTTTACATTGTTTGTGATCACACGTGTATGGCACCCTCGGGGCTGTTCAAGGGAGCAGGGGAACACTCACCTTTGAAAACGGGACAGATTTTCCACACAGTGGCAGCCCCTTCTCTGTTATATTGTCCCAGTGCTAATTCCATATAGAACAGGGGCATTCCAGCAATGATTAAGAAGAGGATGTAGGGAATAAGAAAAGCACCTGAAAAGACAGTAAAGAGACATTGTAGTCTTTGTATTGGTTGCGTTTTTCTTTCTCTGCTGCTTGCTTTGCTAAAGACAAAACCTCTGCTTTTGGGAAATAGAAAGGAAATATCAGGAAGGAAGAACCCATGTGTTCTCATCCCTTTTCTGTATTTTTTAAAGGTCTCAGAGACAGAATCTCTGAATAAAGCTATAGGCCTTAACTCCTATTTCCCCTTAATGCTTCCCTTCTGCTTTTTGACTTTAAAGAGAAAAAAAATGTGTCCCTGAAAATTAATCCCTAACTGAAGAAGAAAAAAAAAAATCTGAACACACTTGCATAGCTGAAAGGGAAAGGGACTATGAAAAATTTTGTTAAGTTTTTTTTTAGAGTAGTATTTTCAGAAGGGAACATGGAACCAGCAACAGAAGAGAAAACTGAAATCCTGTAAGGGCAGCTTAAACCACTGTGTGAAGTGTCTGCAAGAACTTCTGGCTTGAAAATTAATTACTATTGGTTAATTATATAGAATTTGTGCTTCCATGAAATATTTTGGATTTAGCTATAATAAATTCCCCTTTTCTTATGAAATGGGTTAAACAACACACCCCTTTCCAACCTGATGCTCATGGCCATTACTGTGGAGGATGTGGAGGTTCCTGCTAGGCCCCCTAGAGCATCTTGATATTGCAGCAGCACAGTGCTGGGGCTGCTGGCACCTTCCTGGAACACTTCACAAGGCTGAGCATTCTCATGTGAGTTTGTCCTGCCATTGAGTAACTGTCACCTTTGGAAAAATCCTGGTGTGGCAGCTATTGTAGCATAAAAAGTACTGCCAGCTGAAATACAAAAATAATGTAGAAACTACCTGAAAAATTCTTGGCTATTTTATATGATCCAGGTGACAGAGAAAAGATTAGCCTAGTGCATGGCTACCTGTGATACTATAAATCAGTTTATAGCTGGTGTCATGTTTAATAAATGTGGCTCTGACTGTTCTCTGCTTTGTGGTACATGCAAAGGGAAGCTTTTATTATATTGCACAGCTTGCTTGGTCAAGAAGAGTTCAATTAATATTAAACTTGCCTGTATTAAAAATGTTATTGGATTGCTTTAATAACTAGAGAGCTGACAGAGTAATTACATACACTGAATAACTGACTAATGTCCTTAGGAGTTGCCTATGAAAAGGAAACTAGATTGTGAATATCATGGTTCAGTTTTTCAGCAAAAGGGAAAACAACAGTAGCCTGAATATTTATCCTAACAGCAAGTAGTACAAACGTTTGCAAACCTTTAAAATCTGTTGTGCTGGTTTAGTAATTTGAAAACTTCCTTTGAAAAAGGAAGTAAGTTTGTATTGCTCCTAAATTTACTTAGAGACGGTAAAAAGCTGCAAGCATGACTGTAGTTTTTTTAAAACTTGCCAGTAAGCAGAATGAATTACATGTTTAAAAAATATGTTTGAAACTATTGTTATGCTTTTAAAATCTGAATAGTTGCTTCTTTACATTTTGAGCTTGCTTTTCACAGATATTACTGGTGTAAGCTGCCTTGCATGACTGCTCAGAAAGGGAATTTTGACTATATACTGGAGAATAGAATGGAAAAACAAGCTGCTCTCTTAGTCATACCACCAATCTACTTCTAAAAGTAACGTGCTGTAACATAATGGTAAGGACAATGTATTCAGCATTCAGTCATAAGTTTAGTCATTTGAAAGTTGAAACCTTGCAATGAAACAGAGACAAGGTATATCAACAAAAAGAAAAAATAGCTTAAGCCTTTGAGAATGCATATTAAAAATTGAAATATATTGGTTGTATCACTTTGGAGGCAAGAATCTTCTTCATGATGCAGTGTAATGTAAATGAAACTTGCATTTGCATAAGCTACTACAGTATCAGTGATGCATGTTTTGGTAATATTTTAGTGTTGTTTGTAATCTGTTTTCTATGATTGCCATGGTGAACTGTTGTATGTTTGAATACTGTACAGAAAAAAATTTCTATTCAACAGATACTTAATACCCTGCAGTTCTGAGCTCTGTTCAATGTTGAAACATACTCAGCAAAATCTGTCTGGGATACTAAATATTGCTTTCACTATATCTAGTATTTGGAAAAATTATTTTAGGTGGTTTTACTGTCAGATTTCCTGCAAGTGAGCTTTTGAAGTGCCATCCTTGTCTTGCTTTGATCGTATTACAGTGTGTGGAGCTGACTCACAAACCTGGCTTGTATTTGGGAGGTATGGAGTTTGCAGGGAGTGACGTTTGATTAATGTCATGAAACTGGAAAACATGATGCCTATTCAGGGAAATTTGTATTTGAGAAGATTAATCCTGGAGCTGTGTAGTGGACATACGTATGAAATGCTAGTTTAAAACATGCAGTTTTCAAGTATGACTAATACCAAGATGAACTGTGAAGTGTACTGTACTTAGGCATACTTGCTGAAGTGTCATCTGTTTGGCTGCGAGTCATTCCAGGCTTTAGCTAAAGGAGGTTTCTTTCTTTTTTTTTTTTTTTCTTCCCCCGCCCTGCCCCCGCAAGGGATTAATAAGGTGTGGTGTAATTTTCATCAAAGAGCAGTTACACAGTATGGCAGGGTTTCGTAGCTGGGTTACTTTTCAGGTGCTAAGTGATTGAAGTATTTTGAAATTGAGATAAATACCAAAGTAAGGGTGCTTAGTCATATTAGTTTGACTTAATGTTTTGGAGTCTTCTGGAAACTTTTTGTTTAGCAGCTTCTGGTTAGGTAAAAAATAACAAAAAGTCAGGTACTTTTTGTAAGTATCTTTATATTTGCTCTTATTTTCCTCACCAATATCCAGAATCAATTTTCATGGTGTTCGCTCAACCCTTTCTGGGATCAAGACCCCTTTGAAGAAAAATAAATGGTGGTCAAAGTATCCACATGAAATAGATACAGGATAGAATGGTCTGGAAAGGCTTGTAAACAGCCTGTGTGTGAGAGCTGACCAGTGTCACTCAGGGCTTGCACAGGGGCTCTGTCTTAGGGTGTTTAGGAGCAGTGTCCTACGAACAAGAGATGTTGTTTGGAAGATTTCTTTCAGTCCTGTTTGTGTGAACATCCTGTGGGCTGGGGAAGAGGCAAAGCAGTCCTGGTGGGCCCCTTGCTTTAGCTGCACTGGTGTGAATGGAAGCATCAGCCCAGACCTGTCTGCAGGAGCCCTTGCTGTGAATGCCTACCCTGCGGGGAAGTCACAGTGGGCCAGGCAGGGTGGCCCCATGTGTCACTCCTGCCCCACCACTGGCCACAGAAAGGACAGTGCTTTAATTGCATGGATGCAGTGTCACATTGGGATAGGCCAGACAGCTGAACTCTTATGAAGCAGAGCTTGGCTAACACTTCAGCCAGGCTTGCCAAGCCCTACCTTCCCCAGCTCGCTGGGGAGCTGCTTTGGCACCAACGCGCCGAGAGCGCTCCGGGGATTCCGCTGCCCTCGGTGAGAGCACACAGCTGCATCCCGCAAGGCAACACTGCTGTCAGCAATCCCTGATGGCTCCCAATTCCCCTCTACAGCTAAAAACATGAAGTCATTAACATCTGTAATGCAGCTCTGGCACAAGGGCCACACTGGACTCGACTGAGTCATATGAAGCTCGAAAGCCACAGGTTGGCTTGGACTGCTGTGAACGGCTCCATCTCTCTCCTGACACATTTCACAAGATCCATACACGTCCCTTTAAAATACCAGTGCAAATATGGGGTTAACACAGCCTTATGCCTTATGCAAAACTAGGTTAGATCAAACCCTCAGCTTCTACAAAAACCATCTATGTGAAACTTCAAGTGGAGACTTACTTAGATTTTTTTAAAAAACTATTACATTTAATGAAGGACAAAATACAAGACAGGCTTTGCATTCCTGTGTTCAGTGCCAGAACAACTTCTTAATTTTGGTATACCAGAATCCACACAGAGTGTTTCCTCCCTTCATCGGCATTCCCAGCATCCTAAGGAGTGGGAAGCAAAAGCTCTAAATATTCTTCTCAGTCATACCAGGAGGTCTCATCTCACTTTTAAATCCCAGAAAGAAAGAAGAATTAATTTACTAATGGCTGAAAAAAGATAATTTAAACAGCTTTTGCTATCCTAAAAGGATTTTTGATGCTCATGCAAGAAGTAGGCCAAGACAGGGGTAGTTCAAATAATTTTGAACTCTTTGTGCTTGTTAGCCTTCTGCATTTGTTACCATGGTTATTTCTAGTCAAAATGTTATACTGGCAGGGGTGTCTGCTAAGACAACAAACTTTGAGCAAATGTTGCTGTATATTTTCCAATAGGAGTGTTTCCAGTATTTGCTCAGGAAAAGTCTAAAAGCAGAGATCTCCCAGTTGGTGAACTGAAATACAAGTTAATATTTCTATTAACATTGATCAACACTGTTTTTTTTCATTCAGAATAAATAGTACTCCAAACAATATCAACAAACAGTTGATAGAATGTACTACATTTGCTTGGAGAACAAGGAAAATGGGTGGAAACTGTGATCTGTACAGACTCTTGTGAATGAAAAACGAAGTCACTGATGCAGAGTTCTTGAAATCGACATTGTACAAGATCACCATGGGTAGAAAACCAGGTGATTGGAAAGGCAGGTGTTCCTAGCACATGGATGTTGTGTGGCTCTTGAGCAGGCAGCCCAGCAAGCCTGCACAGCCTCCAAGGGCACCTCTGAAGGAGCTGCTGACAGCTGGGAAGAAGGGGTGGAACACTAAGACCTTACTGACCTGAGATGGAAAGCAATGAGGGTCTGTATGGTACAGCAAAGTGAAGTCAGAGCTGCAAAGGAGCATGATGGCAGCTCGGGTCAAAGATAAGATGATGATAACAGCAGCTGTATGATGATGTTGACAGCAGCTAGCAAGAGATTCTAGTTGTAAAAAACAACATTTTTCTGCAAAACAGATTGCATGACATACTATTAAAGCTTCAGCAGCACTTTGCACATGTAAAATTCTCCAAGTATACAATAAAATCTTCCAAGTATGCAACCTTTTTTAATGGAAAGTATTTCTGAATCATAAAAGCAGTGGATCTATACCATGGTGAGTGGCATGTTTCTCTTGAAGCCTTTACCTTTTAGCAACTCCGTCTAATAAATCGTTGCTGGATTTGAACTTATTTATATTATTACTCTCAGTTTGGGCTCAGAGCCTCCAGTTTTTTCAGAATTGCAGTTTTAACAGCATTCTTTCACTCAAAAGAAAGTGAAAACAAATAGTTTCCAGAAATGGTTCAGTGCTGTTGGCTGAGGCCAACTGAAGCCTGCATTTTCTGTCTTGAGCTGTTAACCTGCTACTGCCTTAAAATCACTTGAAGTCACTTGAAGTGCAGTGTATTTAGAAGATGGTCACTGATCAGTAGCAGAAAGGGTTACCTAGGCCCTCCCCACGCAAATCCAATCATCCTTTTGCCATTTATTACAAGAGTCATGAGCTAAAGAAACCCATTAGTAGCTATTTTGAACAAATTAATGAGAGTTAAATATATCCAGCCACTCAGAGCAGCATGATTCATTCACAAATAACAGCCAAGTCATTGGCCAAGGTCCTATTTACATAAATTAATGAAAGGATCACATTTACAACAATGTGTAGTTTAAAGATAATTGCAGGCACATACAAGATCAGGACTCTGGCTTGTGATGTTGGGTAGGAAATAAAAGAATAAATGAAGAGACATGGTAGGTATGAGAGAATATAAATCAGGTGGATCCAAGGTGGGCAGTGTGGGAGTGGGAGCTCTGGAGACTTGTGGTGGCTTTCTACTGCTGACCTTCACAACACTCACTGTGGCTGGCTTAGGAAAAGAACAATTCCCATCATTTGCCATGAGTGTGACCATAGAAAATCCAAAGATCTGCTTTATGGGCTGCAGTGATAGCTTCTAACATTGTGCCTCTATAGCAGAGGTACTGTTGGGGTTGGATCTTTTGTTGCTAGATCAATGCAATAAGGTGAGTTTTATCTGTAGTTTGGTAAGTAAATACTTGGAGTTTGTAACAACATGAAAGCCTAGCTACTAACATTCCTGCCCAAACCCACCATCTTGATTTTGTGCCTTTTTCTTTTTTAACTACCTGTCTGGTTTAAAGAAGAAATGAGAGAGTAAGTGAGCTGGACTGTGGAACCAGCTTGTAGATTGTTCTGTTATTTATGCCATCCCTATTGCTAATGGTCAATAGGACAGTAGGAGTGGTAGTATCCTTTCTTGGACAGAAAACACTGTTGGGAACAAACCAGCAAACTTTATAGTTCACAGACTCTTCAGAAGGTCCTAGTCAGGGGAGATGTGTAGTACTGGACTACTGGCTCAGCATGCCATGCAGAACACTGCTGCTTCACAGCAGACATGACTGGAAGCTTAAAAGATATTAAATTAAGGGGGAAAAATACTATTCTAGCATTTAATAGTAGGAATGTTCTATTCGTTTTTTTTCTCCAACCTTGCAATTATTAGGGGTGACATGAGGATATATTCACCTGCAATTGCCTATCAACAAAACCACCCAGGTAAGGTGTAGGCTGCACTTCAGATGTACAAGAGCAAGGTGCCTGTCAAAATGTACTCTGATTTACTGGTGGCAGAACATCCATGGCTAAAAATATTTTTGAATGAAGATATCAGAAGGTATTTTCTGTGAGCTTGTGGATCAAGATAAGCAGGTTTTCCTAGATTCCAGCACTAGATCCATAACAGCATAACCTCGTGTGATAAGTTTTCCTTGAACTGTTAAGTACTGAAAATATATTTTCTGTGATATGTGGAACACTATCATGTACACAAAAGGAAATACTACTTCATCAGCTTAGCTATCTTTTAAATGTAGGGAAAGTGGGAGCCAGGGAGATTTTGGCAACTACAGTTCTACTTTGGTTCAGATATAGACTGTTAGTCATAGTTTTCTCATCTTCTCAGAGAACTTGTACGTTCTTTTGTGCTGGGTTTTTTTTTCCTCAGACAGCTGTAAACTAAAATGAATGTTTTCAAAATTCAGGGAGTAATCTGACTTTGATGTCAGAATGTCTTGTGAGATAATTTGATCTAACTTGCTGTCTAGCATAGACCAGAGTTTCAGACAGAAAATCCTACAAACCTGATTGGAAGATACTAGAGAGATCCTTTGCTCTTTGGTTGTTTTGCTTTGGGGTTTTTTGTTTGTTTTGTTTGTGTTTTGTTTTTGAATCAAGAGTTCCAGCCTTCTTGTTATAGTCTATAGAGACTGTGTGAACTACACTAATTAATTACAGTGCAATAGTGATACATGCTTTTGTGTCTGAAATTGCCACCCTACAGGTGTTTCTTGGTGTGGCATGTTCATGCATTGGCAGGTTGAAGAGCTGTGTAGACAGTTTTGGTACCTACATTAAGTTATGATACCCATTTTCTGAGCTGTGCTTTGAACACATCAGGACTGCCAAGTTTATATCCCTGAAATGTTTTTCTACTTAATAAAAAAGAGCCTGGGATGAGTCCTCTGGAGCTGAGCCCCTCATTTGGGCAGTATTGGTCCTTGCTTTCTACTCTGTCTAACATTCTCAGGATTGCCCTTGTGGGAGCTGCTCACTTGTGCATTGCACCACTGTACAGGAGGAGATTCCCCTGCCAGCCATGCCCCTGTGCTGGGGGTGGCAGGGCTGATCTGAGCCTCAGCAGGAGCCACAAAGCAAGGCAAGGTGTGTGAAATGCAGCAGGGCAATTCCTGGTTCTCAGCAATCTGGGATGGAGGGTGTTGCTCTTAAAGACTGCTTTTCTTTTGCACGTTGTCAAAATAAAAACCAGCCTGCAGCCTCCAAGTTAAGCACCCTCTGGAGAGGATGCAGTACCCATTTTAGGCAGCATGAGATTCATAACTATGCCAGGGTAAAACAAAGTGCCCAAGACATCTTAAATCAGCTCCAGACAAGTGCCAAACAGCTTTCAAGAGGATTAATGTACAAACCAATAGGAGGTAAATGCCTTGAAATTCTGCTAAAGAAGAATCAAGCACAACACTCTGTGGTACTCTTAAAAACTTTCCTTATACCATTTAGTGATTAATCCAAATTTAAGTTGTAACTTCAATTTTTGGACTCAAAGACTAAAGCAAAACATTCTTTTTCCTTCCAGTCTTTATTAGAGATTTATTTTGATTAGTGTAATACTTTCTATGCTATCTTAACCTTTACAAACAGAATCCACTAATTTCTTCCTCTCAGTAAAGGGTTATTTCTGTTATCAAAGTGTGAGGCAGTCAATGTTCCTATCTATAAGAACTCTAGTAAACTAACCTTTAGTCTTGGTCATTAGAAATGAAGCCTTCAGGATGAATGTTCTTTCCCATGCCACTAAAGGAAGCAGAGTGACTATACTGTAAACTACATATAATGCAGGCTTCAACAGGGCTTTAAAGCTGCATACCCTATAAAACCATTCTCCATGTTTTCTTAAAACCCACTGTGTGCAGTTTTCTGATATTTCTTAGACATGCTTTCTAAATTATGAAGTAGAGATATCAGACAGTCCTGAAATGAATAGTATGTTACGTAGCCATGAAGAATATTTTCTTATAGGAGACAAATGCTGCATCATTTTAATTTATTTGATAACTTTAATGGCTGTGTGTGATGCTGTTGCCAATGATATTGGCAAATTTACCATTGCAGTCATGGCTACTATTTGCATAATTGCCTGGAAAAATAGAAAATCCTGTGCTCTTATCAAAGATTATAGTTACTTAGTTACTATAGTTACTACAGTTATATAGTTGTGCTAATATTTTGGAAGGCCTGGGCAATGGTTATTTCCAAGTGGGTGTGGCTTCTTTACTTTGTACCTTTCTGTTAGCACTGAACACAGGAATTTCACAAAAACTGTCACAGCGTTCTTCTGAGAAAACTTTTCCTTTCGGGAAAAACCTGTATTTGGCACAGGGTAGTGCTGGTAATCCTGTGTGCCAATCATTGGGTGGGGTGTCTGAGAATTTGGACACTGTGAGCACAAAGTGAAACTTCTCAGTATCATCCCTCCTGCAGCAGGCCTGTAAGAACTTCTCTTGACATCAGTTTGCTTGAAAGGGTAAACTGAGTCTTATTTAGACCAGTTTGAAATCACAACGATGCTGCACAAATCTACCTGTACTGGCTAGCAACACCCTTCTTTCAGTTTCCATCCTCCAGCTACTCAGCTTCTTCAGTGGGAATTAATAAGACAAAAGTTTTTCTTGAAGTTTGCAACTTGAGCCTTATTTTTGTTCTTAGTGGACTGTTTTCCTAATAGGCTTCAAGCAATGTAATTTTCCCTTCAGTCCAAGCTGTCCAGTACATGCTTTGTCACTGCCATTCTGCAGGGCCTCCTAGCTTGAAATGCCATGGAAGAATGTGAAAATTACCCCAGGGCCCATCATAGCTCCCTGCCAAGATGAAGCAGAGGCCTATTAACAGTTTGAAGTAAAATCCTTCTTGTTTCATCACAGTGCAAACTTTTTCTTGGGCAGATTGCAGGGCAGTTTTGTTCCCTGATTGCTCAGCCCTTATGATAAATCAGTGGCTGAGTCTGGTGTTTTCAACTTGTCACACAGCGGGGTGAGTTTTATTTGTTTTGTTTTGTATTTCTAAACAGCTTTAAACACATAATGCATCACGACTGTAAAACAGCATTTAGAAAGAAAAATGTAGGTGATCTTGAAGATCTCAAAATCTCTTAATTTAGGGTCAGACACAGAGATTTTGTCATCAGCTTCTGTATAAGTCAACAGAGGATTAACTGGCTGTTTAGGAAGCGCCTGGTAACTGGTTTCTGCCTCTTTCTTTTAGGGTAGAGTCAAGAGAATAACTTATGCCAGAGACTAACTGTGTTCTTATAGCCACCAATTTCAAAAGTTCAAAAACCATGAAGTAGGCCCCAGAATATTTTAAAATGTATGATCTTCTATTACAGTCCTTTTATTTGCTTGCTTTTAGTTTTGAATTTACTTTGTACTTTCCCAGCTTTTCTTTTCAGCCTTGAAAGCTAGAAAGAGATTCTTGCCTAATCATTTGTCCCTATGAAACTGTGAGAGTAAAAGGCACTTCTTAAAATAGTTCTTTTTTTTAGCCCAACATAGGAGAATGCTGAGGTCATAGTCTAACTCTCTCAGAGTAAATCTATTTTGTGTAATAATCACCATCATCTATGTAATCCTGACAGTTTGCTTTTTAGGTAAAGTACTGAGCTATTGTACTGAGTGAAGATCAGTTACTACTCGGTGGGAGTCTTCTGTATCAGTTTAGTCTGAATAGTTTTTTATTACTTTACTCTGTTTTTCTTCTCACATAATTCTTAGTCTGGAAATTCTGTCTACTTAGGAGTCCTTAAGAGAGAGACGTCTGTTATTTGGGTTTAGATCCTGGCTCTGGTGACGTCAATGGAAAAAAATCACCCATTGACTTCAGCTGGGTCAGGATTTCTCCCATGTGGTTTACGAATCTATTGATTTTAACTGAGGCTGTAGAGCCATATACACATGAGAAACAAACTGCAGAAAAGAAGCCAATGATCAAACTCTTCCCCAAAACAAAGTCTTGGACCGTCTTTGATCTCACCAACACCTGTTTCATAATCTTATTTACACATCTGAATTTCTCTTCTGAAAGGACACAAAGCACTGCATGGCACAAACTATTCCTTAATTCTGTGATAAATTGTAGAATTAAAATGCCTGTGTACAGCTCTAATCTGCCCCCAGTTTGAGGGTATGAGCTTGGGAGCTTTCTTCAAGCATCAGCCTTACTGCACATCAGGAGGCAGCACACCCTGCATGCTGATGAACAGTCATGTACCAAACATACTTTTGAGAGTGGCTTCTAATGCCTGTAACTTGATGTTTTGGTAACATTTGGCCTTGACCTTTCAAATGTCATAGTAAGCCCAATATACTTAATTGTGAAATTACTGTGTTGTGAAATAATGAAATCTCTGCCAAGAAGGAAAGATGCTGAGACGTCCTGAAATGTGGGAGGTCTATGTCTATGTCCATTAACACAGAAGAAGAAAAAAGGAATCTTTCAATTGTAGAATGTAGACCCCTGAAAGTCTATGTGGAGTTTGGTTTTTTTCCCAAAGGCAAATGTTTTGAGGGTATTTGGATCACCTTCTAAATTTAGGATTTAAGAAATTGTATCCTCCTGTATCAATCCTTGGGGGGAAGAGAGTGTACCTCCATTTTATTCTTGCACTCTCTTTAAAAAAGGTTCAGGGTTAATCTCGTGTTATCAATGGATTGTGTCCTTGCTGTCATTGTGGCCATGCTGACAAGTGAGGTCCTACATGTGAATTAGGCACTGCTAAAAGCTGCCACTCCTATAATATCCTAATAAATAAAATTAAGCGGGAAATCCAAGAATGGTCAGCTTGGGAACGATCTTTGTTATTACTGGGCAGCTCTGTATTTACAAATAATGAGCCACCATGAAATTCTCTTTTCCTATAAATGTTGTGACATTAATTATCAGGTTGGGATCTCCTAAGACCTGTGAGGATCTACTGCTCCACCTTGTGGTCTGAAAAACGCTTCCCGTTATTGTACTGGTGGGCCAGAAAAAGTCCAGCCTTTTCCCCATTTTTTATTTGACTGGAATTTGACTGGAATCGGTATCATACTTTCCCTCGAGAAATGGATCTTAAGGGCAAATAACGTTCTGTCACCTTTGGCATGCTTCAGGATAGACATTGGAAGAGGTCTTTCATTACAGAAGAGAAAAATAGAAACGAAAATATCAGTGAAGAGTGCTGTACACACATATCCACATAGTTCAGGAGGTGCAGAATAAATTAGAAATAGCTGGCAAAAACCAAGATGCACAATATTCATCTGCTTTTTTCATTACACACACTAGGCCCAAGGAAACAATGATTTGGATGGTCAATGAGGCAACTGCAGAGGGTTCATTCTTCCATGCTGCTGTTGGGCCAGAAAATCAGCTCATTCCCACAGTCCTGCAGTCTTCAGTAAAGATGAATGCTGTGCAATTGCCCAGCCACAATCCTTCCCTACATCAATGCCACAAAAGCTGTTTCAGCAAGAGTGCTGTAGCAGGACAGGACAGTGCTTGGAAATCATGCAGTGACTTTCTCCAGCTCTGAAATTGCACAGGAATAATATTCTTCTGCTGTTGAAATCACAATTCCTATGTACTTCAGTGGGGTGGGATCAAACCAGCACTGCTCTTCTGATGCTGAGTTTGTCCTAGGGAAGCAGTTTATAACAAAGCATTCCAAGAAAGACTTTATGTCTGTGTGGTCTAACACCACTAGTCTGGGAGGGTTGGATCTTATTTTGGACACCTAGCATATATTCTTAGACAATTATAATAGCCAAACTGTAGCAGTCAGTTAATACCTACATTAAGAACACAGCTTCTGCAATCACTTGTGCTTTTGGAAGTGAGTGGTTGTGTTCATAAAGCCTTAAGGAGTAGGAGCACTGGAAAAATTACCATCTTCTATAAAAAGACTTATTGTATAATACGGGCAGCTTGTCTTACTACATACCAGCAGTCAGAACGATTGTCATAAAAAAAATTTATGGACTGGCAACACAAAACTGCCTGCCCAATCCTGCTTGAATTTTGATTAGTAATATGTTATCACAGAATTCTGTTCACTGGAAAGTTGGTAGTGTGCTTTAGATGAATATGAGTGTAGAGAAGGACGTGGCTTACACAGCCAGACCTCCCTGCTGACAGTTTCTGCTTCTGAATGGTAGACCTGGTTCCCAAATTCTGTTCTGTGCTGTCACCTTTGTCATGCTTCAGGAAAGATTGCAAAACTTGTTTGAATAGTGAATAGGGGAAAGGAGGAGTGAAAATAAAACAAAGGATAGTTTTGATAAGTAGTTTAGAGGTCTTTTCCTATGGTTTTCTTGAAGAATAAGTCATAAGGCAAGGAAATTAACTGTTTTCCTTCCGTGCCTCTCACCTTCTTTCCCTTCTTTATGGATTAAAGGTTTCAAAAACTCTGTGGCTAAAATTAAGTATGTTGAATCTATACAGAAGTTATGATGCTGAATTATATGACAGTTACCCAGAATTTCCATGAGAACAGGAATTATTCAACAGTACTGAGGATCTAGGCACTTTTGCCCCTGATTTCCTGAAGGACTCAGATATCCATATTTAGGAAATCAAATTTTGAATGTCAATAAAGCTTTGCATTTGAAACTATTCTAATACACAGCAAGAGGTTCAGTAATTTATGGACTGATTTTAATCTGTCATTCCCCTCACAGCATATCTAAACTCTTGCTAAAGCTGTACGTTCCTCCTGATCTTGTGTGTAAGTAGTTGTATTAACATTCTGTTTCATATTGCTCTAAGCATGAGGAAGAAGTATCTGTCTGGAAATAATATAATTATACTGCTGGAACTGTATTCACATATTCACTGAACTGACAGACAGGTTTGTGGTATTTTACCTAAAAATGAAAGTGAAATTCTACCCCAAATCTTGTAGACCATGTCTCAGTCTCTTTAGAGATATTTTGGTTTCTCCAGTAAAGAAGGGCTGTTGGCTCCTACACTCCTATCCTGGCCTTTCTGGCTTCCATTACTCCCAGAGCTTTAGATGATGTGAGTGAAAAGGCAGACACATGAAGATCACTTGCCTGCTATTTCAGCTGGAATGAGTATCCAAACACAGGACCTCATGTCAAACTGTAGGAAAGCCCAGTATTTGCTTCAGTAGGAGTTAATATGAACTTTGAAGGCTCCCTAATGTGACTTCAGAATTTACTTGTGCAGGAATGGTTTACTGGGGATATTTCAGTATTTCCTTGGCAGAATTGAGAAGAGTGTACAGGAAGGAAGAGTGCTTGGAGAGGAGGCAGGGGATGGGAAGACCTTAAGCAGAGATTTTAAATTTTCAAAAACAGAACTAAGTTTACTTCTTGAAGTCTTTTCTGCTTCTTAGTTTAGAACAAAGTACTTCAAGTGGTAATCAAAATGTGCATCCACTACACTTGGAAAGATGTATCTTTGCTTTTGTCAGCTGGTCCACACCAGCTCTTTTATTGTCAGTAAAGCTGGAAAATCAGTTTTGGTAATTGATTGGAGCACCCTTTAGATCAGGTCTCAATACTTGCCCTGCATCAGTCACAGGATGGTCCTCTTAGGGAGTAACATCAAGCTAAATATTACGGATCTCATCTAGAATCTTTCTATGCTGGTGTATCTCTAGACCTTTGTAAATTTGTCAAGCTAAGAGTTGCTAGAATTTTTCAGGGACAAATAGCATCTCTGCACAGACAGGTATTTAGCTGACAGTCTATATAGTGTGCCACTTTTACACTATTTCATGGTATCATACCTCAGAGTCAGAAACAAGTTTACAATTGATGAAAGATTTGGGTGAGAGATTCAGCTCTTCCCTTTCAGCCATTCTTAATACTTCATATGTAGTAGGTGTATGATGCAGTAGCTTATAAGCCTGCAGAAATTCCTGTTCTGAAGATTTATTTTGTGGGCCCAACAAGACATGTAGAGCAGAAGAGGGAATTTCAGAGAAGCAGCTGGCCTGTGAGCTCCAGTGCAGAAGAGCCTGGGTGAATCCATGCCCTGCATGCACCAGGTGATTGATTAGTGGCTGATCAAGGAAGGGAAAGAGAAGAGATGGAACAGGAAAGGGAACAGAGCATCTGTGAGCTGGACACTGACTTTGGATCTGGGAAAACAGGTACTGCCACACCACACAACTGAGCATTGTCCCTAGTGCCACACTATGGCTGAGAACCCAGAGCTCATGACCATAGTGAAGGGATCAGCATAACAGTTTAATCTATCTGAGGTCAGTGGTTTGATGTGCTAATGGGAACTGAAAACCCCTTTTTAGGAAACCAAAATCACTACATTTGCATCTGAGCTTTGATTGACTGATGAGTCAAACTCTTGGCGTAGGCTTTGCAGTGAGATTACTTCAAAGTTGATTTATTATTATCATCATCAATGCTATTTTGAAATATAAACTCTGATATTGTAAGGCAAAGGTCATCCACCTTTGAACTGTAAAGTGCCAGGTTATATTCTTCCCCAAAATAGTGATTAAATTTGGTGGCAGACACTTTGTGAAACGGAGGAGGCAGAGTGTAGTGAAAGACAAGGTGGTGCTGTCAGCAGCAGTTTGCTCTCAGTGCAGTGGTGCAGTGGCCAAGGCTCCCAGCTCCCTGGGAGGTGACAGCTCCATGTGTGACAGCTCTGGGCTCCTGACTCTGCTGGGCCTGCTCAGGGATATTTGGATCTGCTTTATGCTCTCTTTGGTACCTGTGCTGTGGATTTCTCAGTCCTGCATTACAGCTTATGGAACTATGACTAGGACAGGGAGCATTAGGATAAAATATAAGATACTTCTAAAGTGTATTGATTGCTGGCAAACTGTTCGTTGAAGCAAACAATTTCTTCTGGAAAAACTGTGGTCTAAAAACACTTTAAAATAATGCTGCAGGGGAGATTTAAAGTGTGCATGATGATAGCTAGAGTAATGTTAAAATATTTATCTGCCACTATTCTTAAATTCATTAAAAACTTAATCTGATTCTTATGATACAGTAAGTCTCCAGTGACTAATCCAACAATTACATGCTTCCTAATGAGTAGTCTGAACATGACTGACCTTGCAAATACTTTGGCTCACAAAAGAAGTACTATATGTTGGTAAATTCCTTTTCCCCAAATTTTGGTGAGAAATATTAATTAATTAATATGACTATGCAGGAAGAGGAAACAAAAATGAACATTAATACTGAAAGTGTCTTGTACAAAAACTACAATAGCTTGTTAACTAAGACTGAGCATCATCCTCCCCCACTGTGAGCACATCAGTTAATCATAGTAGGCATTACTCAACTTCATTTGGCATCAGTAAAATTTCAGATGTAATCCAAATATCAAGGTAACTCTTTCTCTAATTTGATGAGAGTATAATTCTAATAGTAGCCTTCTTCTTTAATTCAACATAGCCTTTTGTAGGGGTGGGGAGTAATTAAAATGTTGGTTGTATTATAAAGAATTCTTTGGATTACATTAATGTTGACCACTTATAGAGAGAGAGTTATACAGCTAGGGAATCTTTTTATTAAAAATAGTTTTAAAAACTAGTGCTCTTGCCAGAAAGGTTATAATGAGGATATAGCTCTGGTAAGATTAGCCAGTAGAAATGACCATAGTTGATTTCTCCATGATGAGCCCTGCTCCTTTGCAACTCTCACAAATGTACTGCAGAAGAAGTATTCCATCTGCTGCAAATAGTGCTTTTCCTCTGTGCTGTGAGCAGCTGTCAAATACATGTAAGTTGTGGTCTTTTTTGATCAGCTGAACTGGCAAGGTGAGGTTTGAGAATTTCCCCTTTTGGAGTGTTGCCATATGCACTTACTGGGAGCTTGCAGATTTTCCCCATCTGTGCAGAGCCTACCCTATCACCTGATAATTACTTTAGAGCACACAGTGGACATATCCTGCTTCCAAGAAGTCAGTGAGAGCAAGAACTCCTCCAGTCTGTTCATACTAAACTGTTCTGTAATCTTTCTGTGGCACGTTTCATATTACCATATAGCCATTGGATCTGTCTCTGCCCTTGTAAGGCAAGCAAGCCCTATGAAAGTAGGTAACTGATATAGAAAAATAAATGCTCTAGAGTTTTAGATCTTACTAAAGACTGGGGATTTTTTTTTTTTTTAATAGCAGAAGAATGATTCCAAAAATTACAGTTGTTTACAGAAAGGTTACATTCTGCCATCTATCTTTGTGCAGAAGTCCCATTGGGGTCTCTCAGCAGGCTACTCCCAAAACACAGATGTTTCTGGCTATTCATTCAGTGCTTTAGTTCTGCTGGATGCTTCTTACTCTCTAGCTTTTTGTTACTGGGAGCTTGTTAAAATATAAATGTTTCTTTTTGTTACCACCACCAGTGCTGTCTCCGAAGTTACCTAACAAAAAATGTCTGTGTAGCTGCCGCTGGGTGGTGTATGCCTTGTGTAAGTAAAACACACTAAAGTAAACTGTCAGAGTTTTGTATAAATGGAACTTCCACATCTAACCCCAAAGCCTCCATGCCTGTTTTTTTTTTTTTTTTCTAGAAAATTTTCCTGGAGTTTATCAAAGAAAGAAACTCCAGAACTTGGCTAGTAAAAAGAAGGGAGTGTATATACATCCATGTCCTTGTAAAATTCAACTTTGAATGAGGGAATACAGTGTGTGTTTATATTTTCCTTTTCAGTTCTTGTATGTTTCCATGCTTTCTTGAGAGCCACCTACTTTTACAAGCATGGAAAGGCCCTTAGTGTGTCTGCAGGCATCTTGAATTAATCATAGTTAGCTTTAGGACACAGTCCATATGTCAACCACCAGATTTAAAAAAAAAAAAATTAATGTAAAGGAAGATGCCATTTTCTACCACTTCCATGTCCTTGATGTTGTTCTAAGAACATTTGTAGAACCTTTGTGGGTGTAGCTTTTGGTAGGATTGCAGAAATTTTTTTTGTTAGGTAGCACAGGTTATGCTGAGCCAGGACTTATCAATTGGTTGATACCATGTTCATAACCCACACGTTTGACTGTCCAAAGTCAGCTCTAGTTAAGTCACTGAGGCTGAGAAATTGCTGAGGCTTTCAGAATAAAGAGAAACTACAGGAGGAAGAGGAAAGGAAACCTTTTACCTTCCGTTGCTCTACTTTATGCATACCATCCAATTCAAGTTTAATCTGTTCTGTTGGTTTCTTCTTTACCTAGCACCTATTTACTTGTAAACACCAAAAGGCAAACTGTAATACTAGTATGAGCATCCTGTAATTTATTTTTTTATAGGTTAAGTCTGACCATGCTAGGCAAGTATAAAAATGACTTCTGATTTCATCCGTTTAATTTGCTCAGCATTGCAGAAAAACTACTAAGATAGTGAAATTAAGTTTCCCCAAGTCTATATCCATATACTAACTTCTGCATGGGGAAACATAGCAATTATATGAAACCCATTGTGTTGTCCTTTTGAAGCAGCAAAAGTTAAATTAGGGCTAGAAAGGTTCCCTCATGCAATAGGAGTGTGTCTGTGTGTGTGTGTGGGTGATATTTAAGAATATTTATGATTTATGACTGGAAAGATCTCAACAAAATCCAACGATATCCCACAGCTCTGCCTGTTACCTTATGTTTTATGTTTTTTGGTCTTGTAGGAAAATTTAAGCATAAAGCAAACAAACTCCCAAAGACAGTTTGAAAGAAAGAAGGGACTGAGTTGGCTTGAAACTTAGTAAAGTACTTTCAGAGCCTGAAACTCTTACAAGAGTTTCTACTGACTAAAACTGATATGTATGTCCAACATAAGAGGCAATGGATGGAAAAAATTTAGGATACCGGAGTGTTTGGTCTCTCTATCAGTAAACAGTTCTCAGTCATTCTGTAGACTTTGGTAGCAAAGGGCCTCTATACCTTTGCTCTAAAGATCTGATTTTACTTTAATGATATGGAAGAATTGCTACAAACTTTTCACTGAAATGTGCCTCCTGTAGCTGTTGGCTTTCTCTTCATTACCATTTGGAAGTATATAAATCAAAAGATGCTAATGAAGACCCAGTTTTTTTCTAGCTGAACTGACATAAGATAATACATGGTGGCTAAACAAAATGCAAGAGTTGCAGACTGTTACCTTCTGTGCCTGAGCTGGAAGTAAATTATGAAGGAAGCAGGTTAGGAAATTAAGTGACCCAAATTACAATAGAAAAGAGTTCAGGCACTCTGGGTGTCACCTTGTGCAATGTCACATAGGGGAATACATCTCTTTTCCTGAGAATTGCCAGATGAGGCGGAGATGTGGCCATGGTGCAGCTGTCCGGAGTGGTATGAATGATGCTGCTGCCACACCTGCACCTGACACGGCTGGAGCCTGCTGGCTTCCTGATGCATTGTGCTGCTCTAGTGTGAGGGGCTGGGAATATTTTCGGACATAACGAAATAAGGATGGAGGTTACTTTTCAGTACTAACTACTTTCTTCAGTCTGTCTGGGTGGTGAGCAGAGAGGTTTTCTGACTCCTCTCAGAAGTTTCGGAGGAACCAAGCTCAACCAAGTGTTTCATTAGCACCAGTATCCTATGAAGTTCCAAGAAGAGGTACAATTCCATGTCATTTGATAGAGATTTTCCCATTCATCCTGCATTCCTATTTTTACAGGAAGCAATTATTTTATGCTAAAAGTGTGTGAACTGTTAGCCTTTATCACCAAGCAACCACACCATCCTTATATACATACATAATTACCTTTCAGAACGTGCTTTCTCTCTGTCAGTTCTATCTGTGTGGTTCACCGTTCACACACAATTCTCCATCTGCCAGGCAGGGTCTGTTCTTTCTGTGTGTGATTTGAAAGCACCCCAGGCACCTGCCCGGCTTGCAGATGGTGTTACTCCATCACAGCCTGGAGTCATCACTGACAACACAGCGTACTTCAGGGAGATGAAAGAGGATGATGGAGTTAAGGTCTTACTGAAGACATGCCAGACAATCTGAGCCAGCTATAGTTACTGTGTGTAATTTTTTGTTGTTGTCATTGCCAAACTGTGCAGGAGGTGAGGTTTTGTTTGTAACAAGTCTCCTACCTACTTTGGAGGAGGGGAGAACCCCCACAGTGCAGAACCGAGGGCAGAAATCACGATCCTACATTAAAACTGCCCCCACGAAACCTTTCAGTGGTCTGGGGCTAGCTCTTCTGGATGCTGTTTTTCTGCTTGAGCGTTTTTGGTTTGGCCCTTCTTCCCCCCTCCGCCCCCTCCCTTTTGGTGCTATTTTTTGCGAACGAAAAAAAAAAGTGTTAAGCAGCCTGGAGCGGCAGCAGAAGGCAAATACGCCTGTACTCAAAAACTAAGTTAAACTTCGAGGAGCGTGCGAGCAATGGTTCCCGGGAAGGGGCAGAGCGGTGTCCCGGGTGCTGCGGGAGCGGGTCCCCGCTGCCCGGGAGGAGCGCGGAGCGCCGGGCATCGATCGCGGCGGTGCCGCCGCTCCTCCCTTCGCCACCCGGCACCGCGGGGCGAGCTCCGGCTCCCGGCTTTGCCCCAGAAACTCCGCCAAGAGCAGCGGGATGCCACCCTCGCGGCGGTGCGGCTTGGGGGTGCGGGGCCGGGGAAAAACACCTCGCAAGCAGTTCTCTTACCCCCTCCATTTTTGTAGCAGAGGTATGGAAATCGCCAGACGTTGGCCAGGTCCACGGCGAAGCCGATGACGGAGAGGAGGAAGTCGATCTTCTTGCCCCAGGTCTCCCTGTCCTGGGTGCCGTAGCGCGGCGCGGGGGCGGCGGGCAGGAGGCTGCTGCTGGTGTACTGCACCCCGTTGTGCTCCTTCACCAGGATCAGCTCCACGTCCTTCTTCGGCGGCGGCGGCGGCCCCGCGCGGTCCGGCAAGGGGGCCACCACCGACACTTTGCGCTCGGGCTGGACCTGTTTGTTCATCCTCGCCTTAAACATCCAGAGAGAGCGAGCTGAGGAGGGGGCGCGGGCGCGCAGATAACGGAAGTGCGCTTCCCGCTGGAGGCGACTCCGCGCTCAGCCCGGCGGTGTCAGCGCGGCGGGAGCGAGGCACGGCCGTAATAAGAGCCATGCAAATGAGGCGGGAGAGGGGGGACCGCGGCGCCCGCGCCCGCCGGGGCGCCCCCGGGGAGCGGGGCTGCCCGCGCCTTCTTCCGCGGGGAGCGGCCGCACCTGGGCCCGCCGCCCGGCCCCGCCAGCTCCGACCCGCGCCCCGCACCGCTGGGAACCCGCACTGCCCAGAGCCCCGCGCTGCCCGGAACCCCGCGCTGCCCAGAATCCGCACTGCTCAGAGTCCGCACTGCCCAGAGCACCGCACCGCTCAGAGCCCCGCACCGCTGGGAGCCCGCACCGCCCAGAGCCCCGCACTGCCCAGAGCACCGCACTGCTCAGAGCCCCGCACTGCCCAGAGTCCCGCACTGCCCAGAGTCCCGCACTGCTCAGAGCCCCGCACTGCTCAGAGTCCCGCACTGCCCAGAGCCCCGCACTGCCCAGAGACCCGCACCGTCCAGAGTCCGCACTGTTCGGAGCCCCGCAGTGCCCAGAGCACCGCACTGTTCGGAGCCCCGCACTGTTCGGAGTCCGCATTGTTCGGAGCCCCGCACTGGCCCCGGTTCCCCCGAGTTACTCAGGTCGCCTCCGTCCTGCCGCAGACTACGGCGCGCTCGGAGCGGCTGCTTCCCGCCAGGCAAAACACGCGTCCCTAGTCCAGCCAGCTGAAATTGCCGTTAGCAGGCAACAGGTAGAGCCTGCTTGGATTGCCCACTTCCCTTCTTTCTCGGCTGATCTCCCCTGTCCGCTAGTGTGGCTTTAGTTAAACAGCAGAAGTTTTGGCTTTTGACATCAGAACCCAGTGGGATGCAGACTGCGTGGCAGAACTGGACACTGCTAATGCTCCTATGCCACGGCTGATGGATGCCCGACTTCTTTCATGGCAAGCATGAGGCTGGTAGAATTCAGTTGTGAGGTTGAGACATTTGTGGGACATTAGCTGTTTGCTGCTATTCCAAATGGAACCCGAGTCTTTTACATGGGCAAAGAATTATCTGGCAGAACAGTGATTGGTGCCAGAAGTTGTCTAAATACAGCTGCAGAAAGGGGTTTTCAGGGACTCTTCTTGTTACAGCTGTGAATAGTAACTCTACATTCCGTGTCAGTTAAGGGAATAAAATTCGTCCACAAAAGACAGAAAACAGCTCTCCCTTCCCAGTATTAAATAACTTCCCTTCTGCCTGGCATCAGTGAGAGCAGGTCAAGACACAGAGAATTCTCGAAGGTGTTACAGCCTACCATACTTATTTACTCTGATAGGGCTGATAAAACGTTATTACATATATTGTAATACATAAAGAGGCATTAGTCAGAGTTTATAAAGAATACCAGATTTCTCTGCAAACTTGGAATGTGAAAAAGAATATCACCTCAGAGTTAAAGTTCACATATTTGCATCCTCCCCATCTTTCTTTAGGCCACAGACTAAAAGGATGCTAGCAAGACAGCTGGTGATAATATACAGATTTTATGCCTTCACAAAAAACACTTGGTTCAAGCTGCAACATCCAAGCTCTGACTGGAATCCTAAAGCCTTCATTTGGGTGAAGTATTTGAGCAGCAGCTATACTGTTCCAGAACACTTAGGTGCTTAGACTATGCAGCTCATATGTTCTCTTTTGGTTACTCTGTGATTTCCTGTTCTCATCTCTTTCCAATACACCACACGAGACCTTTTTCTCTTCTTTTTGACCCTCCATGCCACATGTGCTGTGTCTGCATGACTACCCCACAGTGTCCTAGGAGCAGTGGCTGTTTCCCTGTGCAGTGCAGCTGCACTGCTGCCTTCTCCTCGTACCACCATCAGTCACTGCACCACATGCACCAAACACACCAAACACACACGTGTTCCATGCACTGCCCCCAAATATGCCTGGCTTGCCTGACTTCGGGTCTGCATCCCCATCCTCCCACAGCTAATAAAGGACATGCTCTGTTTCAGACATAAAGGCAGCCTCTGCTCTCAGCTGCACAGCCCTGAAGGCATCTTGTTGACAAACTCACCAGATAGCACTGGGGGTGTCTCTGTCCCATTCCCTGGTACTTATGGGGAGGGGGAAGATGACTGAAGGGAGATTGCTCCTTCTTGGTTCCACCACTCAGGGACTGCAGTCTCTCTGGGAGCTGAAGATGTAGCCTAGCCAGTAAGGAGCTTTTTAAATCTGGTTCCCTCTCTCCACGTGACTATTACTGCCTTAATGATCTGCACAGACGTCCCACGCTAGACAGTGGCACTCCCATATTGCTTCTGGAAAAATAAGGCCTGGCTAAGGAACATCTTTTTCCCCACAAGGTCTCAATTAGCTGAGCTTGATCATGAATGTCTAGGGTGGGAGGAATCTAGAAAGCCCCCACTTATTTCCTAAGAGAATTAAGTCACTCTGCATATATATATGAATATATATATATATATATATATATATATATATATATGAATATATATATATGCCTTTAGTTCTTGCATGGAAAGTGTGCACAATCTGGTTAATGTAATATCCGCTGCACCCTCAAGGTAAGAAAGTCCTCAATTGGATTTTATGAAAAAGTTGCTTAATCTTGAATCTGTCTGGATCTTGTTATCCCTAATGTAGCCTGACAGTGGGTAGAGTTGAAGTCAGAGAAGACAATATTGTGTTTAGAAGCCTCAATGGGTCCAGGCAAGATGGCAGGGTGTTAGTAATATGCCACTGTTGTCTGGGAAATAGGTTGTAATTTACTACAGAAAACAGTCAGGTATTACAGTGAGTTTAGTCATCAATTATTTGAATTCTTGTCTGTCATTGCTTGCGATGTATGGAAGAATATACTGTGTGCTATAACAGTAAGCTGAGGCTGTCATTCACACTTTAAAAAACCCCAATGAAGAACTATTCTGTGTGTGCTTCCAGAGCTCCATTTGCTGGTGGTGTGAAGGCTCACTGTGCTTTTGGTAGCAGGGTTTGAATTCTCCAGTGCTGGCAGCATAGCCCTCTGCCACTGACACTACAGAACTACAGGAGCTGCCTATGTCCTTCCTATAAACCTAGGAGCATCTTCTGAGAAGGGTGGTATCAAACAGTGTTCAAATATGCTGAAATTGCACTTTACAGTTGGTGCATCTGTAAGAGTCTTGCTTCACGAAGTGTCTGATTCAGTTGGTGCAAGAGCTTGGCAGTTGAGCCAAACAAAACAGTAACTGAAGAAGGATATAATTGTTTTATGAGTAAAGTGAGGTAAATGTCGCTGAGAAAAAACTCCCACCACTATTTAAACCAAAGGAATCGCAATAAATTTAGTGGGAAAATGAAAAGAGTTCTAACCATCAAAGCAGTGAATGCGATGGGAACTAAAAACTTGGGGTTTGGGATATTTTTTTAATGAGTAGATTTGTATGACTAAGTTGTTTCGGATTTGAAGACTTGAGACATCAGTTTCTTATTATAATCCAAGATACAATGAAAAGAGTAAAAGGAGCAATGGATATATACACCAAGTATTTAATTTCATGTCCTGATACATCCACAGAAACTCATTCTGGCCTTGAGGCTCACCAGCACTGAAAGACAAAACATTTTTCAAACAAAGTGCATGAGTTGAATGAAGTTAGGTTTGGTTATTCTGTAATAGAAGAAACTTGAGGAATAGCCAGTTGCTGCAGGAACTGGGAACAAAGCCTTCTGACTAAATCAATGTTAAAAGGATTTCACAGTGATAGGAACATGGCATTGGCAGGGGTACCCATCTTTCTAGGTTAGCAGGTAAAGGATGCCATGCCATAGACTATACTGGGCATCTTTTAATGACAGTAGATATATCAGCCCCAGCTTCTTGGACTTTTAAGAGTGGATTGGGTAGGTTTGCCTCATAGTGTCTCTAAAATCACAGTGCCATTCCTAATGTATCGTTTACTTAGTATTTAAAACTTCCATTTTTTATTGTTAGCAGGCTGCTATCATAGTATCTCTTCCTTAGAGCCAAAGAAATGCATCTCTTTCACTGAGAAGTGCTTGTTTGGGTTGGTCCAACCCTGCATTTTGACTGACTGTCGTGTTACAAACTGCCTTCAGACTGAAATAAATATTACAGAAACACTTTGCAGTATTTTGGTATTCTGTTCATGTAAGAATGCCAAGTTCTAGGGGAAGACAAGGCTTCTCCCTGTTTCTCGTGATAGCAGCTTTTGTAACTTCCTTATCAAATTGCTTGATATTGTCACAAATTCACACCTTCAAAGCTCCTTTTACCTGGGATCTGCTACCTTTGACATCAGATGACCTTCATGAGACCATCAGTGTCTTTTAAAGATTTAAATCTCCATTGGAACATTTCCTGCTGTAGTTAAGTTTCAGCTTCAGCATATTCTTTCTTGCTACCTGTTTTGGATCACTAGCTCCTGCTGCTGCTTTAGCATCAGGTTTATTCTGTGTCAGAGACAGTTGTATGAGAGTGATTTGCAAAGCTGCACATAGGTGGGGAGGAGCTGGGGGACTCCCCGTTTCAGTCTGACTGTGCAGGAGGTGCACTCCATCCTCCTCCCTTATCTTGGCCTGTGCAGGAGAGAAGTGGGTGCAGGATCCAAAGGGTGCAAGGGTCCAAAAAGTTCAAACGGCAGCAAGGGCACACACTGACCTCGTCTCTGCTTTGAACAGCAGGAGAACCAGCACAGCTGGCTCTGCTGTAGTCCTTCCTCTGGCTTCACCAGGTTATATATCTGTGTAGTCTTTCTCTTTTCTGGTTGGAATAAACCTTTCTTGAGCACAAATGACCTAGATGTTAGATGAAGTCTTGCCAACCTTTAGTGAAATAGTAATAATTCCCAGGGCTATCAGTCAAGATTTGAGAAGGGGATCTCACTTGCCTTTTTCACATCTGTACTAAATGTTTGTCCACAGACAGGCTATAAACACCCAAGTCATTCTTCTCTGTCACTTCCCTATTTCTTCAAGACCAGGTTTACCATTTTGTTCTGTTTGCTTCCATCCCATCTCTGTTACGCTAGGTTTCCTTTTTTTCCCCTGTGTGAGTCCCATTCTTCACTGATTAAATATTGCCTGCCAACTTCATCATCTCCAAATTTCATTAGCAAACATAAACTTTTGGGTGCATATTATTAATGCAAATATTTAATAAGATCATTCTCACTGACAGATCTTTCAAGATGGATAATCTCACTCCAAGCCTGTAATTATCCTTATAGCACAACATAGTATTATATCCTCTTTAGTCAGTTCCTTTCCTGTCTTAACAATTCTATTTATCTCCATGTCTTCTGCTCAGACTAACAATTACAAGTGTCATTGTAACAGTTACTTTTGTAAAGTCGTGATAGATTAATATCTACTTCATTTTCCTTGCTTTTATAAATGGCAGTTATGTGAAAAGGGTACCAGATTAATCTGTCTTCCTTTGGGAAGCTGGATTCGTATGTAGGAGTTTTCTGTGCTTATACACCTGGGGATAGAATTTATGAAAAGTGTTTTAACTTGGGAACTCCTTGTGGTCATAGCATTATTTGCATCTGCCCAAATCAAGGTTCTTGTATTCATCATTTCTGTCATCTGCAGACCCCAAACAAGACACCTCACTTGACGTCCAAAGATAGACTGAGACATGACTCAAAATACCTACTGTTAAAAAATTTGCTGAATTTCATTTGATCCTAAGATGATTTTTTCGCTGCACTGCTGATGGCAAAGTGCTGGTTATTATTTTCCTTGTGTTGAAAAGACTAAACAAAAAGCCAGAAGCAATCTGTTCTTACTTGCTGGGAGGACCTGTCCTATCTTTTGCTGCCAGTCTCTCGCTGATATCACTGCTTGTACAGCAAATAAAATATGTCCAGTTGTGCAGACAAAAAAAGAATGAGCTCGATATCTTGCTTAGCTAACAATAAGTACCTTAATACAGGCTACTGATCTTCAGTTTATTGTGTGCTATACTAATCATTGAACATTATGTAGCCTCTTTCAGTTTAAGAGGGATCATGTACCTGTATATGAAGGCACAATAGGATGAATTCTTTTTCCAAATGCAAACCAGCTGGTTTCACTGATTACAATAAAGTCCAAACAAAAAATGAAAACCTTTAAATTATTAATGGTTGGTGCATTCTACTGGGCCTAATATTTGGGATCAAATTTCTTCCTTTGGTACAGAAACAGAACTCCCTGTGGCCAGTGAGAATATGTGGAAAGGAGATGTGGAAATGAAAGCCTCACTTCTCTGAGTTCTGTTTCTCATTTTTGAGAATTCTCATTTTCTAAAAGTACTCAGAAACAATCAAATTATGCTAAATAAAGTTGCTTTTTCACTAAGAGAAGGCATGCAAGCAGAGGTTCACACTACAGTTGCCCAAGGTTTACACTGTGGCTATATCCAAATCAGAATTCTGTTGTGCTAGGTGCTGGACGTCCACAAGGACAGAAAAAAGTTAGATTCATCTTATCTACCAGGAAGCAATGAGCTTTCCATTGCTGTTACTTGAGAGAAAGGATCATTGTGGCTGTTAGTGGTCCTAAGGCAACTCATTTCCTTAAGCTTTTGATGCTGTGATTCCATGTCTTTGAGACAGAAAGACCAAAACCCAGTAGTTAATTAAAAATAGTCTCCTCAAAAACACTGAAAAGACAATTTTGTATGTCTCTTAAGAGAAAGTAAATCTCTAAAAATATAAACTTGTGAAAGGATTCAAGTCCCATAACAGGTATTAGTTGAAGAGCGAAAAATAGTTACTCCACAAAGCTTAAGAACTTTCTGTATGTTTTGCCTTATGAAAGTTTATACATTCATCTTACAGATGTCTTCACCTCATGTATAGGTTTGAGTGGGTTTTACTTGCTTTTACTCTCCAAAATCTTTGCAGTTCTATAGCAATAGGCACATCAAGTTGTGAACTGATTTAGTACCTGGAAACCTCCAGTTGCCCTTAGTTGTAGCATTTATCCAAGTGCAGCACCAAGTAGCAATTTAGCTTCCCAGCTAACGTTGAGTAGTTTGGACAGTTCTAAGTAAATTGTTTTTGTTGAGCTGATTGTTTTAAAATTAAGCCTCCAAGCACTGAAAGAATCAGCAATGCCAAAGGAGACTCAGAGCCTGTCCTCAAAGTTATGACAAGTCAGGCACTTGGCAGTTTTCACAATGACCTATATTTTAATATGGGCTATTGGATTATTTCTAAAGAGGCTTCTTAGCCATAAAAGAATTATGCTCATTGGCTGGGCTGTGGCAAAAATACAATTGAATTAAGGATTGAAATAATTTAGGATCCAGCTGGACAAGTTGTCCCTGCGGCTGAGCAGTAACAGATGTATTAAGCATTGGAAATTGCACAGAAAAAAGGTATAATTGATCTAAGGTAACCTCACTACTTTATATTAAATAAATCAATGCTGATAAGCTGAAAGGTTAGAAGCAAGAAGCTGAATTGAAGGAAGGTGGACTTGGAAAAAAGCAACTCTAAGTAAAACAAGTTAACTTTTATGTCCTAAATATGGACACTTGGTTTCTCTAAGTACAGTGACTATGAATTTCCAAATCAGCAGAGCCCTGGGGAGCACTGGGGGACGTGAAGGAGGGGTTGCATTTTCGATGTGAGAAGCAGAAAATTATAATTAGCCAGCTCTGTGTTAATTTGTGCATCTACAGTCATTCATCACTGAAAAGCACAGGTGACCCACAGGGCTCACTCACGTGTACCTGTATCCATCTCTGCTGCTCAGCTCAAGGATTCAAAGGGAAGGCTGCATCACAACAACCCCATTACACCAAGCAGCTGAAGTTTTTGAAGTGCAGTGTCCATGTGCACATGTGTTAAAAGAAGCAGGCTAGCCCAAAATGTTGGCCAGTAATGAAAGAGACAGTAAATTCCTTCTGGAGACACCCAGTGCCTGAACTTTAACAAATGCAGAGATACTGGAGCAGGAGGCTGTAAAATGAACAACATACTTTTCTAATTAAAAGTGTTTTTTGAAAAGTCAGAGGAAAACTTCACAAGGTGAAAGCAACTTCAAATAAACTTGTGTATGTGTTTAATATAGCTGGAAATACTGCAGGGTAGTAAAAGACAGGATTTCCCTGTTACTCACTTAACTCCTAATTCCATTTCTCCACTTCCAGACTAAGCACCAAGTTGCATTAGGAATTAACCTTGTTTTGCAAAGAATGAAAAGATATATTTTAAAAAAATTTGAATTATTGCTTTAGGTGCGCCTCTAGCGAAGTGAACTCAGAGTCGCATGACTCTTGTGCTTTGTGTGTGTGTACATTAAATGGGACATGTGCTCGGAAGGGGCACCCGGGGTGGCAGAGGCAGCTCGGCCCGGCTGGAGCCGGGTGTGCTCCTGTGTCCCGCACAGCAGCAGCCCCAGGTGCCCTGCGGAGAGGCTCGGGTTTGTTTGTTGGGCTGCTCGGAGCCCAAAAATCCCCAAAAGGTGTCGGTGCTGGGCTCCGGGCGCTCTGCGGCTGGGAACCCGGCCCGGCCGTCTGCGGGGTGCGGGGTGCGGGGTGCGGGGTACGGGATGCGGGACGCGGGACGCGGGATGCGGGACGCGGGATGCGGGGTGAGGAATGCGGGGTGAGGGATGCGGGATGCGGGGTGAGGAATGCGGGATGTGGGATGCGGGATGCGGGGTGCGGAGTGAGGGATGCGGGATGGGGGATGCGGGATGCAGGTGGGAGCAGCTCCGTGGGTGTGCGGCAGGGATGGGAGGCGGAGAGCCAGGGGCCCTTTGCATTGCCCTGAAGCTCCATCTGCTGGATGAGCTTCCCTGAGCCCCGGCAGCAGCGGCAGCGGCCGCGGTTCGGTTCGTGCTGCTGCGGATCCTCCCGCACGGGAGCCGGGGCTCGGCTCGGGGATGGGCTCTGGATCCAATAAAACACTGCAGAGCTCCGGAAGGACCAGAAATGGGCAGATTGCCTCAGAAATTAAAGACTTCTGCTTTGAAAATGAGGAAGATCCAAACTTCCTTAATGATGCAGCAAATACGCCGATTTAAAGCTTGTACTTGAGACCTGTGGGTAGCGATGCTAAAGGTCAGCTCTGGATAGAAAGTCCAGCAGTCAAAGTTTAGGAAATGCTGTTGCGATAATGTTTCAGTTATGATTTTGCTGTGACACAAATGAATAGAAGAATTATTAGACCATGGCTCTGCCTGTGACATTCCTGACAGCCACCCTCTTGCACACCAGACATCTTCTGTCTCTGCCACTTCCAGAAACTTTTGTGACCTACTGATTCCATACAGATCTGCTGAAGCTAATAAGAAATTTTGTCTTGTTGGATCTTGTTCTCAGCAGGGGGGAATCTTTGATGCAAAAGAAAGTGGAATGAAAATTCTAATTTTGAAGCTAGACATAGATTAGAAGAATCAGCTGTTTCTTACTTAATTTCAAATAAATTACCTGAGATGTAACCAGCAGGTAAACATGCAGTCATCCTTCCTTGCTATGATTACTTTGTTTTCAAGCTGCTCTTAATCAAAGTATTTTTCTTGCATCTCAGCAAACATAACCATAGAAATGTCTAAACATAAAATTATGTAATTAAAAATATGATATTACTTTGGCCAGCTAAGCCTTAAGTTTTTGTTTATGTACTGAAATAGTAGTGATACCAGAAGATTAATCAGCATGAGACATTCTTTGTGAGACTTTATATTCTGAAGGAAAAATGGAACATTCAGATGTATCTCTCATTTTCTGAAGATTTTCATGTTGCAATGTCTTGGTGTCCAAGTGTATCATTCCTTGTGGTCAAGGTCCAAAATTATCACGGAACAGTAAGCTGTACATTCTCACTCCTAATTCTTTAAAGAAGCTTTTAGATTGAAGGTAGGCTGTTGTTAAATATTAATTTGGGCAAGGATCAGCCTTGAGCTTCCACACACACTGCAGAAGGAAGTCAATGGACCTGTTTCATCCCTGGCTTCTACATCTCATCAGCATTTTGTGGATTTTCTGAAGGAGGGAGTGTGGAACCCAGTGCCTGTTCCTGAGGTCCCACAGCAGCTCGGTTTGCCTGGGTTCAGCTCCAGCCCTGGGTGCTGAGTCCTTCCAGTGAGGGCTCTGAGCTAAGGCAGCCTGAGGCCAGTGAGTGGAGCAAGACTCAGAACTTCCAGAGGAAGTTGAGCAACGTGGCTTCTCCTGGGTTTTCTTTGTCGTGTTTTTCTTTATCAGAGAGTAAAAAAAAAGAAGATAGGGTTAGGGTTAGTTAGTCCTAATTGCTTGGTTAGGACTCTGTGTGCTGGCAGCTAAGAGCTGGCTGGTTTATTTAGGCTGGAAGAAGAAATAGGTGAGTGCATTTGCTGGATTCATCTCCAGTTAGCACAGGAGCCCTTTCAGTAAATTACAAGTAGGGAGGAAATCCTGGTGGAGTTAGACGATGGGAGGATGAGTTGTTTTAGAGTGGGAAACTTCTTCCCACATCTTTTCTTTTTCTTCATCAGGGCTTTGCTCTAGGAGACCCTAGGTCAAAATTGGAAGGCAAACTCTACATTGAAGGAATATTGTTTACATAGTTATGCCAGTAATCAGTATATGCTGATTTAGCAAGACTAGAAGAGAAAAAATAAGATGGAACCAAATGAAGTTGGTATGGTCAATAACTTCATCAGGGAGAAGGCTACTGAAAGCAAAACTGTACATATTTTACAACATCTAGGTCAGTGACTAGGTTGTCTGCTTTTTTTTTTCAGTACAGAATTGCTGCAGTTGTCTTCAACATCCCCCTTTCCTATGAGTTTCATGCCTGCAGCTCTTGATCTGTGTGTCTGTAAGAAGGCATAAGCAGGGTTTAGTGCAGTGACAGCACTTCATTATTCTCTTTCTCAATCAATTAATAATTAACATTGACCACCGATGACTCTCATATTATTTATCTTATGCTTCTCCCTATTTTCTCTTACCCTCATTCTTTCTTCTCTCTTCTGTGTTGATCTCAGCAAAACTTTGTTCCAGACCCTACAGGGAGAAGGAGAAAATGGGTCAGAGCTGCAGAGGCAGCAGCAGGGCACAGTGTTCTTACTGGAACGAGTCTGAGACCAGGAACAGAGGAGTGCTGGAAGCTTTGTGCAGTGTTTCTGGTATAATAGCACAGCTCTGATGGCACACTAATTCAGTTTTTTACTTTTAGGAACCACTAAGGCAGTACTGATGCTTCCTTAACTGTGCCAGTTCATTATCATACAATGTAATTTTCTGATTCTGGTATACAGTTTGTAGGACCTATTTTCTGTGTTCTGTTTCTTGGCAGATCTACCTGATAATGCAGCTTCCAAAAATGTCCATGGAAAGGTCAGGTTTCTGTGCTGAATAAATTATCATTTGTATTTTGCTGGGGTTTGGCCCCTGTTATAAAATGCCCAAAAGAAAGGCCAGTCCAAACCCTAAAGAATTCAAGTTAAAAAAAAAATAAAAATCTGATAAGAACATATAATGAGCTCACATCAAAATCCCAAACTTTTGGAAGGAATTTGGATATAAATTGGCTCTTGGAAGCTCTGGAGGATTTATGATTAAGAATACCAAATAAAACTCTGGTAGAAGCTTTGCCATGTCATTGCTGACATTAACACCAGGCTGCTTTACTGGGACTGATAGATGCTTTCTTCTTTCTTGTTTAATAATCCATTTCCTCTTGGAGGAAAACTGTGGTAGTAAAACTCAGCAAAGCCAACAATGTGTCTCATAAACAAATTCATTTCTTTCTTCAAACATTGTTTCATTCAGGAGCAATACATTCAAAATTCCTTTTAGTGCTGGGCTTTTAATTGGTTCCTTTTGCAGGAATGAAGCAGTCATTCTTTGAATCTTCCTTGAAGTTTGCTGAATTTGTTAAAATTTTCTATGTTATCTTTATTGAATTGCAGTTAGGGAACGATCCTGATAATTAATGTATGATTTTATTTAGAGTTTCTTAGGAAAAACCCACACATTTGCTTGTAATGGTGAGCATTTGCCTGTAATATGTATAAAAAAATCACCTTTAACTTTTTCCTAGAGAGATGCAGTTGAATTTCAGGGTTGTTTAGTGATATCTACAACAAACAAATGAGGGATACCTTTTCCTGTAGTGAGGAGATTTCATTTCATCTGCTTCTGAGAAAGCCTCAGATTGCTAATGGTCAGACATTGAGTGAAATAATGGTGCAACTAAAGTTACCATGATTTTAGCATTAATATTTCTGGAAGATTATTAATATTTCCTGGAGGCTGCAGTTTAGGTTAGTGATTTGTATTTCCTCTTTTTTGGGGAGCGGAGTGGGGGGGATGGTGAAGGATCTTTAAAAATATTTTTATTCAGTCAAAGAGCAGGGGAAACAGTACGTGACTGCAGCTATGTGGCAAGGCTGGTAAGTAAGGCTTGAGCTGTGGAAGGCAGTCTGTGGTGTAACCCAGGGCTGAATGTGTTCCATTGAAGTTATCCATTAGGTGTTCTCAGAGATCAGCCAGCAGCCCGGGCTTTTGGACCATTTATCAATCAATGAGAACCCAAAGATGAGCATGGTGATGAGCATTGAGTAGTTAGAATAGAAGCCTGTGAGCAAGAGGAGGTCACAGCGAAATATGTGGCAGTGCTCCCTCACCCAGCCCTGAATAATGAAAGAATTGAACAGAAGTTGCCATTGCTGGAAAAGAGCCAAGACACACAGAGCTGCCTTGTGAGCAGCCCTGACCCTCAGCAGCAAAAACCAGCCCAGAGTGGGACTGTGCCATACAAATGGCAGGAGCTTCCTCCAGCATCAGTGAGGCTGTCAGCACAGGAGGTGCCCGGGGTTCTCTGCACTGGGTGCAAACCCCTTCCCAAAGCCCAGTGCTGACTGGAAATTGCCTGGCTCACTCCTGGCAGCCAGCAAGTCTGTGTCGTGCTGCTCTGCTGTGCCTCTGCTTGCAGTTGCCTAATCACCAGGATCAAAGTTGTTCCTCCACCAGGACTGTGAAGGATGCCTGCCTTCTCATCAGTCTTTGTTTGCCCTAAGAAAGCAGTGGAGGAAGAGAGTTTTGTGTTTTCCTACCAGTCCTGTGCTTAGGTCCTCCAGAGAGCTTATCCTCACAATTAAAAAGGATTTAATAGGGATTTTCTTCTCTTCTATCACACCATCTTTGTGCCCTGGGCTGTGTTTTCTGAAGAAATAGACTGAAAATGTATTTTATTGATACTTGGTCCTCTGAGCTGTAGGTAGATTTTGGAACATGGTACATTAGGCACAGAGGCACCTTCGCCCTTTAAACAAAATGACCTTCTGTCTCTGAATACTTCCACACAGCATTTATCTAGAGATCAAGGTAAAATTTTACCTATCTGAGACACTTCCTCTGAAGTAACTGCTACTGAGAAAATAAAGAAGAGCTCTTGATTTTTTTTAATCATTCCCCACTCTGTGAAAGTGGATGGCACCGGTGGGTTACAGGCACCTGTGTAATGAAAAACTTCTAATCCAAAGTAAATATTTTCTTTTGATAGTCTATTACACCATTAAAGACTCCAGCTATGAAGTTCTTTTAACTGAAGACTCCACATCTGTATGCATTTTATTCCTTAGATTTTGGGTGACCTGATTGCAAAGCACTCTTTTTAAGAGAGATGAGATGCTAACCTTATAATCCTGGCTTTTTTTTATAATTAAGGTTGCATCTGAAACCATTGCCAAGATGGTTTCTTTACTGCTGTTCTTAATTAGGAAGTGTCACTAAAATAAATTGGGTTCAGTTTTGCAGTATCAGTATCATTTATTATGGAGAGCATGGTGAGCTGAAATGTAGGTAGAGGGCTAACAACATCATGAAGTTATTTTGTATTTTCTCAGTTAGGAGATGGTGGGATACACTGGTAGGTAGGCCTGATTCAGAATCAGACTAGGATTAGCATATATTTTTCATCTAAGAATAGTGTGGTAATTTGCAATATTTTAGAGAAAGGGGTGAAATATTTAATATTTATTGCACTTATAGAACAAATTGCTTTTAGAGAAACATCCAGTGTTTAGGAATGATACAGTGATAAAGCTAAAGGACACTTACAGCTGGCTTTATTTTGTGTGACCAGTGTGATATATTCCCAAGAGTCTGAAGCACTTTCTAAGGAGAGAATACTTTGTCCTGGTTGCATCAGCAATCCTTTCTCGGGTACATTGTGACATCCTTTTTTGTGGGGTGTGTTTTGTCACTGTGCTGTATGGGAGATGTGTGCGTAATAAATCCAGTAGAAATAAACAGTGTTTTCCCCCTTGTGAATATGTGATCTATGATTTATTTATCCACCCAGACTTGGACTAATAGCATGTCAAATGCTGCCTGTTTGTCTTCCTGTTGACATATTTCTATCAGCAGTGTCTTCTGTATTATGGATAGGAAAAATATTAGCAGATTTATAAAACAATGGCTTAACGAGGCCAGTTCTTTGATGTAAGCTAGATGGACTCCACTAGGGAAAATAATAAGAGATTAGGTGGAGGGGAGGGGTTTTTTGTCTGCTGTGAAATTGTTCAGATTAGGCTGGAAGAAGAATAAATGGAGACTGACTGACTCCACCAGAAGGTCAGACACTGACCTGTCTGCTGGGCCAGAGCTTGCTGATGTACCCCTGTAAGTGTACAGAGAACTGAGATCTCTTTCTCTTGCACCTTGGCATGACTGAGTCATGGTGGAAAGAATCAGACTTGGTATCACAAAAATGCCTAGTGACAGCAAGCAAGTCAGAGCTAGCTGTAGGTAAGAGGTACAAGTGCTCTGATAGGGAAAAAGATGCTAGAAGAGTAAATGCATCATATTGCCATAGCTATAAAATCTGTTTAATCTGTGCTTTTCATTGTTTGATGGTGAGTTCACCTTCTTGCATCTGAAAAAAATTATTAGTGAGAGTGTGAAAGCAAAGAATACAGAGTTTGGAACACCATGAGCGTCCATAGACATTTCAGGAGTCAGAACTCTTGTGTTTCTCTGTCTGCTACACCTGTGCCTGCCTGTGCAACCTTTGGCAGGGTAGTTGCTTTCTTTTTGCTTTGTCTATTTATAAACTGTTAAACAGCCAGGAAAGGTAGAAAATGTTCTTATGTGCTTTATACAATACTTCAAAGGCTGTTTCTTCTGCTTAAGCCGCAAAGTCCATTTTAATAAGATGAATAATAATGGAGAGTATTGTCAAAGGTGTCTCCTGGTACTTGTTGCCCAGAGGGCTGGTTCTCTTTGGTCCCCTAAGTATCTTATCTACTAAAAGAGGAGTTTGCACTATATAAAGCATAGACTTTTGCCTTAAATTTGGTAATACCAAAGGTAGAAAGAATGGCTCCTGCCTGTGTTTATTTCAAAGGTTGCTTTAGGTTTAGTGCAGCTTTGAGTTAATAATAGCTGAAATATGAACTTAAACCATATAGGTGACAATGACACTGTTTCTGTCCCCACTGTGTATATTGACAATATACTTTTCTGCTTACAAGAGATGGGCTGTTAAGGACGTGATTAAATAACATTATGGAATTTGGCATGCTTTCATTTGAAAGGCCAGTGGATAAAATGTAAACATTTTAAATGGTTTCTGCTTTGAATGGCTGCTGTAGCTCATGGCTGGTTATCTCCTGTTTCAAAGACTTCCTGCATTGAGGAAAACAGCTTTTCTAAAAGCTGCTGGCAGTTCTGGTATGACTCCTTCTAGTCTCCTACACTTTTTCCTGTTCATTTCTTTTTTACGTTTTAAGAAAACACTTGGAATTTTCCTGCAATCTTTGATATCAGGAGATATGAGCAGAAACACAGACTTGTGTATGTAATTGTGCACTTGGCCTTATCTTTGTCTGCAAGGCTAATGTTTACCTTTGAAAAGGAAATTATTCTTTTTGAACAATTATAGCCTCTAAGCTTTCATCATGTCTCTCTAATCTGTAGAAGCATTGCTTATAGTGCACTGTCAGATGCTTAGTGAAATTTTAGGAAGATAATGTCCTTAACAAAAGGGAAATAAAGGGTTTTTTTAAATACCAAAGCTCTTTTTAACAATAATTGGAGCTGACCAAAATATTATCGATAAACTGGTCTTTTAAATTCCATAAGGATAAAAGTAAGATGCTGTGGTAGGCAGGAATGAGCAGCTGTAGGAAGAGAGAAAGGGAAGCAGGTCATTAGATCAGAGCTAGCTCTACAGTGGGCAGTGCTGTGCTGTTTTTGAAAAGCCAAGCTTTGCACTGTGCCTGTGTGAACAGGAGCATTGACTACAAACTACAGAAAGTCTTCTTGTCTACTGAGGAATGGTAGGTCTGGAGTTGAAGCTGCGAGCTTCTCTCTCTGGAGAACTAAAATGAAAATAATCAGTAGTCTAGAAGTGCAACCTGTGATGAAAAAAATAAAGATTTTGCTTTTTGACTTAAGAAAGGCAGGCTGGGAGAGGCAAGAGTGAAACAAGCATGATGATAAGATCTGGATATAGGTATGTGCAGTTATAAATAGTTACCCAGCACAGAAATAGAAATTAATCAATTCCCCTTAAGCAAGGTGAACACAACACTTCAGCTGCAAAAGTATTCAGGCTAGACCAGAAGAAAAACTTTTTTAATAGCAGAAATTATTGAGCAATGGATTAGATGGGCAAGGCTGTGCAGTGTTCCTTTGTGGAGGCCTTTAATGGCAGGTTTGATCTAGTGAATGTTCTCACTCCTTCAAATGTATTCTCTTACCTATGCCCAGTATAGAACAATAAAAAAGCAATATAAAGCAATGCATATACAGCTTTGGCTTTAGAGACGAGCCTAGCTTGAATCTTTTTTTAACATATCATTTTCAATCTTGAAAGGAAGATTTTCAATTGACTATTTCCTGGAATAAAAGTTGTAATAAAAGTTAACAGATGCTAAAAGTTAACGTTGATTTATTATCAGCATGGTAAAGCACGTAATAGCATGAAAACCAAGAATAATAATGAGTTGAGAATAGAGGAGGGGCATATATTTAATTTCAACCTGTTGCAGCAGGAAGGGCCTTAAAAAGTAGTGCTTAGTCGAGGTAATGAATTATTTTCTACTATAACATTGTCATGTGTCCCTGAAGTCAAGCTGTAGTTGTTACAGAATATCACAAACTAAGAGGATGGCATAAAAAATAAAATTTAATCAGTTGTGGTAAATAAAATTTAATCAGCTGTGGTACTGTATTCCTTGATGATGGTGATGCAGTTCTTGGCATCCTTACAATAATTAGCCACGTAAATTTTTCCTGTTTTCTGATTATTAGTATTGTTTTCTGCTTCTAATAAGTACAAAGCATGTGGTTGATACCTACAGGATTAAGCATACACTGAAAAGCTTAACAGAAGCTGGGTCCTTAAATGACCCTCCTGTATTTCCTTTGTCATGGCACTAAACCTGCTGTGCTTCTTGAACTTTATCTGAGTAAGTGCTGCATACTGTATTTATATCAGACACATTTTATTGTTTGCATTTTGGCTTTATGAAATGTCAGAATTAATCTTATACTAATGAAATGTTCAAATTTCATCTCAGCTATGAACATAGCTGCTAATCCTATAAGATGTTTACTTTCTGCCTCTCTGGCTATGTATAGTAACAGAGAGTCTGCCAACTTAAGCACTGCTGACAAACGTCTCCCTACTGCTAGTCACTCTAATAAATGTTATTTCACTGAGTAAAGATTTAAAATTAATTAATTCAATGTCATTAAAATCCCTTGCAACCTTTGACAAGTTTGCTCTTACTGCAGGCCAGTAAAATTAGTTACCTGAATGTGCCCCTGAACCCCACCAGACTTGGTAATTTTTATGTTTTGACCTTAAAATTTAACTTCAATCGTTGTGGAATATAACTTTCAATGGTTGGACCTATGTTTTAGGTGAAAATGTGGAGGGAGAAAGTGGAGAGAAAGGTGGGTTGTTTCAAGAGATGCAAAACAGCAGGGAAAAGGGTAACCCAGAGGGCACTGACCAGAGTCCAATCTTCCAGCAAATCATACAGAGTGTAGTTACCAACCTCTCAAGCCTTTCTTTAGAATTTTTCCTGTGGTATTCTCAAAGTGAGAGCTGTGTAATTCTCAGCATGAAATCTCAGGCTGCATTCCTTGTTGAAGGCTGTGGTCAAACAGTTCACAGCACTGTCCTGTGTGGGTGTGTTTGTATATGTAGGGACATTTTTTACATTTAGTTTCTAAGCTTCAGGCCATAGTTTTCCACATCCACAGGCCCTGAGTAGCTCTTGGCACCTATGCAAACACCACCAGGAGCCTGCTCATGCAGAATGATGTCTTTATTTGCACTGGCATGGTACCTGAGGCATTACCCAGGAACAGGGCCCTGGTGGGCTGACCACCATAGAAGAAAGGTCTCAACAAATGTTTCTCAGACTTCTGATACCCAGGGAATACTTTGTTTTAGATGGGAATTGCAAGGGAGAGGGCAGATATGGCCAAGCAGCCCTTACCCTGTGCAGCTCTTCTATGAATGGCCAGTAGAGCTGTCACACAGCACAGCCCTTGGCTCTTCGTCCTGCTGGGGTCTTGAGAAGGGATGAATGGGCAGAGCACTCAGCTGTCATGCAGAATTTCCCCTGTAAACCATTTAGGAATCACTGAACTTTGCCTCCCCTGCATCCCCATGCCATGGAGCAAGCTGATGAGGAAGAGGATCTAACACTCACGGGAATATTGTGGGAATATGATTTGGCACCTCACTTCTGATGCAGATGAGCACAAGAGTTCAGGAGCAGCAGTCACTGATGGTTTGGTGCCTCTGATTGGTGCTGCCCAGCTATTGAGTGTGAGAGACCCATTTTCAGGTGCTTTCCATCAAATGTTACTGCTCCTCATAGTTCTGATGGACAGCAACCAGCCAGGAATGATGTGATTTTGGCAGTTTAGTACCAGATCTTACAGAGGTATAACCTGACATGAAACCTGAATGTGCCATCTCTGTTTCCACTTATTTAGGCAGTAACACTGATGTAACAAAGGAAGTACAAATAGTTTTAATTTTCTTGGATTGAAAGATCTTTGTCTCAGAAATAAAGTTCTGGTGTGGCCAGTGGACTCTTAATTCACCTTCCTTAAACTCATAGTATTTGTGTCTTCATTGTTCCAGGGTGAACAAAAATGGTTCAGTTTTCTAGGTGATGCAGTATTGCCCTTCATGTGTTTAGAAACAGGAGCCTAGATTTAAAAAATGTAAATGAGATTTATTCATAGTGTGTATCGTTATCAGACCTTATGAATAACAGCATCCCATGTGCCTGTGTTCTTGTGAATAAGTTGTGTTTCCCTCTTGTAATAGACTTGTCCTTGTCTGATTCTCACCTGTGTTAAGATTGCTGTTGTTTCTGTATACCTTAAAGTGTCTTATTTTTGTACCCATGAAGGATTTATCATCAAATCCATGTCAAAGCAAGACAGAGAAGTCCTGATTAAATAAATGGTGTTTTCCAGGGTGACATGGGGCCAATTATACCTTTCTGCTGTGCAGGACTCACAATGATCCCAAAGCAGCTCATAGACTTACAAACTTAGACCTCAGGAAGTCTGCAGCAGAAAGGTGTCATCCCCCAATGCCTGATTGAGAGCCATTCTCTGTTTAGTATTTTTAACCTTCTCCTCCTGTTTAGTTCCTGCTCTGCCACTTAATGTAATGCCTGTTTATTGCAGACTGCTTTTAGTTTGGTCCTTTTAAAAGCTCCCTGAGGCACAATGATGCCTAGAAATTAATGTATTCCCTTCCCGCACATCCAGCAGACGTGTGTATATTGAGTTAGTGTCTCTAGTGTTTAGCTAATTTCTCTTCAGAGCATGGTTGAATCACTGCTACATACCAAACTCATCTGTGGCCTTTCCTCTAACTAAGGGATAGGTAGATTTATATACATAATATTTTTAGCTTTAACTGCAAAGGACTTGTGTGACTTGCAGATTTTTATAAAATAACTAAACATGCCGTGCTATTGGACAGCACAGCTCCTGGTGCTGAACGTGGCTGGATTCAGCAGCAGTGTGTGTAAGGCAGCCTTTGCATGCAGAGATCTTGAGGTGCTTTCCCTTGTCATCTTTGCCCACTCATATTTTTCTTACTGGTTGGAACAGAAGCTGAGACTTTGGTTAACATGCAGTGTAAAAGCATCCTTGCCAAGAATTAACATGTATTCCAGTATTCTAATTGGGACAAAATAATTTCCTAATGTTCACAATACTCAAAAACATGATTGTGACATCTCAGTTGTGGTTGAGGTCCCTTGTTTTACATGTAAATGGTGATGCCTTTTTTTCCACCAAAAATTTGAGGTCTCTTTCCACGGATTTGCAGACTTTTGTATCATAATCCCTCTTGTTGAGTCAGTCACCAGAAGAAACTCTTTGGAAGAGCATTGGTCCTGTCCTACTCTTCCAGCCCTACCATAAAGCAAAGTGCCATCATATAAAGAACTGAAAATGCCAACTTCAGGCTGCACTGAATTACCAAGGTAAGGCATCTTCAGCATGATTTCCTAGAAACTCCCCCCAGCCCCTTATGGTAGACAAAGTACCCTTCTCACTGTACAAAAAAGACAGCTGTTCAAGTAAAGTCTTTCAAAAAATATAAATTTATTTTAAGCACATGAAACATCAAGAGAGGCACAATTATAAACAGAGAAAGCAAAACATGGCAATGAGCTTGTGGCCAGACTGCAAGCAACATCTTAGAGGCAGAGGTTACCATTTCACATATGAAAACCTGCTGAAAGTTGGTTATTATTGGTACTAGACAGTCTAGGCTTTGCTCATCTCAGTCTTAATTTGAAAATACCTTCTCATTTCATCCCTTCCAAGTTTTTATTGAGAACTACTTGCCTAAATAGCTATATATTTTAAATACTGCATAAAGTGCATTCAGATGAAGGATGGAAAAAGGACCAATTCCCAGTGCACTAGAGATGACTGAGGCAAAACACACTCAAATCATTGACTAGAAAGAGCTTGTTTTTGGACCAAACCCCAAGAACACTGAGTAATGGCACAGTAATGCAAACTTGGTTTCTAGGAGACAGTTTTAGAGTAGATACTAAGTACTAGAACTATGGTTTGACAGCATATTTCCCTTTCAAGCTTTGCAGTGCAAGGTCACATTCCTCTGTTGACAATTGCGAGAATAAAAAAATACACTGAAATGCTCCTCCCAATGTGATCCTGAACAGTTGTTACTGTAAACAACATGGTATTTATTTTTAAATAGTTCACAAATTCTTAGGTTTTACTGTCTGCATTTTCCTCTATTCTGTTAGCTGCTATCTTGGAATTCCAATTAGTTTTTTGTTGTTAGAAGTGCAGCCATTTCCATCTGTCACCAGCCTTTAGGCCTAAAGTGGTTTCTGTTAACATCAGTGAACCAGCATGTCTTGTTCAGAAGCTTAGGCTTTCTGGTTCATAAGAAGTTAAGGGCAATCTGAGGACAGCCAAAAAAACATAACCTTCAACTCTCAGCTTCCTGTAACTCATGACACTCCTGTGTCTCAGAAACTTGAGAATAGCTAAGTGATATTGCAAATTAAAACACTCTAGCATAATTTTTTCCCTTAAGTCATGTTGGGGATGTAGATGAATTGAGCAGCACCAAAAGCTCCACTACCTTTTAGACAAGTGGTCTCCTCAGTCTCCATTCTGAGAGGTCACTGCAGTGCTGGAGCCTTGTACCCCTCTTAGCACACTTGTTACTTTTGTGGAAGCACAAACCTGGAAGACACTGAACAACCAGCCTTCCCAGTACTGTGATACTGACATTAAGGACTGAACAGTGGTTTCCCCTTACATTCAAAAAGGAATAACGCCTCCTGATATGAAAGTTAAAAAAAAAAAAAAAAAGAACTTTTTAAAAATTGTAACTTCCATTGCTACTTTACATCAGTTGTGCTTATGAACAGCTGGCGAAAAATTCCTGTAGAATTCATAGCTGAATTATTTTTCTCAGTCATCCTTTTTGTCAGAGGTACTTGAGCTATCTTCTTCATTGCCTTCAGGACAGACTTTATTTCTTGCAAGTGGTGTAGTTTCTGAGACCAGGGCTGTGTTCCCAACTGGGCTGTGTTTGCCCTTGGGTGGCTCAGTGTCGTTCTCCTCAAACATACCTAACTGGTGTCTCTGCAGATCTAGGTATGTAGTAAATAACGTAGCATATTCTGGATGCTTGAGGGCAAAGTTCTTGAACTCCTCTGAAAAACATTAAAAAACACAGATGCTATAGTGGAGTAACAGAATCAAAGAAAATTTCAGTGCCTGCTTCTTTCACTGAAGCTGATCTCCAGTTAGTTCCCTCTAAAAAAAACCAGGAGTAGCACACAAAGTGATACTTCAACAGCTCTCCCCAGAAACAAGGTTATGAGAACTATCAGGGAATTCGAGGGAATTAAAAAAGAAAACTCCCTGTCAATAGGACTATCAGAGTATTCTTTCTAACAAAAGGATGTAACTTACCATAGGAGAGCTTCCCAGTTTCATCTGCATCTATTTCTTTGAAGAGCAGAGAAACATCAAGCTCAGGCAGCCCCAGTGCTGACTGAATGATAGAAGCAAACTCATTTTCTGTTATAGTGCCATCCTCATCCATGTCGAAGAGCTGGAAGAGAAAGAACATGTAGAAATCCTTTGGCATCACTTTGCCTATGAACTCTCCGTGCACATTAGCCACTCATTGTGGCTTTCTAGCATTCAGCAGCTCTGTGAACAATGCCTGGGATTTGAAGAGCCTGGAACAAGACTAAGCAGACACTTTGCACAGCAATGCCCATGCTATAACTGGGAATAGAAATTCTGCCAAAACAAACAAACCTCACAGTGTTGATTTACTGATAAAAACAATACAAAACTGATAAGGCATAAACAAAGATGTATGTTTTTTGTCACCATGAGCTATGCTAAAAATCTACTGGATTCAGCCAGTTTATACTGGAACGTCTTAGGTTTTAGTCTCCATTTTCATGAGGTTGTGGCACATCTGCTATCAGATTAAACTTGCTATTATAGTTTTATGGTCTGACATACCTAAATTTTAGTGTATGTGACTGATCGCTCACTAATGAATTAATTGTAATTAACAAGGAATTTTGGTTCCTGGAATGCAGGCAGTTGATCAGTGCTCATCCCATCCTTCCCAGTGCAGTGACAGTAACCATCTGCTATGAATCACCCCTGAAGAAACACAAGGGATGGATGACTGTAATTCCTAAATACTTGCTACAGGCAAACTTTGCCATTGTGAAGGAAGAGACATTTAGGCACAGAAAACAAGTAGCAAAGGGAACCCATAGTTCCATTTTAGACTGAAACAGGCTTTTACCAGATGAACCAGTTGATTTGTGCTGAAACTGTAAATTAAACTGAATTACTGATTTTATAATCAGCACATTTGTTAAGATACAGAAGAGTACAGTCTAGGAAACAACACAATGGAACAGCAACACTAGCTGCTAGGCTTGCTTCTTCATAGGAATCTGTACTGATGAAACATCCCTAAAAATGAACAAACCACCTTGAAAAGCTCTAGTGCTTATCTGAAAAGAAGCCAGTGGATATAATGGATGGCCACAAAACCTCTGGTCCTTCCCAAGTATGCATCAGTACCAGGAAGCACCCAGTTTACAATGAACAGAGTGGAATCTCAGTATGTTGTTCAGTAGAGTTCGTAAGACCAGATAATGAATGGGTAAAACAACTGGATCTGTGTCAAAGAGCTACTAAAAGAAGAGTCAAGGATTCATGACATGGGCATCCATGGTCATGTATTGCCTGCATGTACCTGAGATGTGAAAGGAGCTACTGCTCCTTGACTGCTTGTACTATCAGGGCACCACAGGACAAGCCAGCAGTTCTTAGATGCAGCCCAGTTTTGAATGTGCCAGTCCTGAACAGCCCTTGATTTTTTTTCCCCTCCTCTTTGTTAAGAACAATGACTCTAGTGAGGCTTGACCCACAGGAGGATATTACTCCATCTATTGTGACATTGAAGAATCACAGCAGAAAAAAACCTCAGGCAAAAAAACTACAAGTGCTGCTGAATCATTTTTGGAGTTAGCCTGCCAAGTTACATATTCATTAGTGCCTTCAGATGGCTTTTGAAAACCTTCTCTATGATGGCTGCAATTCTTCCCCTCCCTTTCACACTCTAAATGTCAATTGGTTTAAGAGAATTACTCACATTTGCATAACAGATTGAAGCTATAAACTTATGATTTGAAAGCTAACAGACTTACAGTCAGTCTTGATTTGTCAGGTTTGTAGATTTACACTAAATTGAACCTACCTTAAATGCCATCCGGATAGTCTCCTCTGTGTTGGCTGGGTTACAGAGAATAGACAAACCAATTACATACTCTCTGAAGTCGATGGTGCCATCTCCATTCTGTAACCCAAACATGCATGGCAGTAGTTATAGTTAACACTGCAAATCACTTTAAAAGCTCTTCTGTAAATCAAACACTAAGGCACTAAGACAGTTTACAATACTAGAGGTTTTTGTTCTTCCTGGGAAAAAACCTAAGAGCTCACTAAATCCGTGAGGCTGGAGTAGCAATATTCATGCTTTCAATAGCTACAAACTGGGCATAGATTTCTATTTTATGAACAAACAAAACAAAAACCAAAAAGATTTAAACAAACTTAATGTTTTATTTTAGTACATGGCCTTCAGAAGGGCTCTAAGAATAACTGGAATCCTTGTGTTTGAGGTCACAGCAGCAGTGCATGCAGCACTGGCACTTGCTGAAGTTCAGAGACCAACACAACAATCCAGAATCAACAGGCCAAGAGTGAGGCTGTTCCTTTGAGTTTGAACCTTCAGCAATAAAATGTATGTCAGTGAACGGACAATCAAATCTACCTGGTTTATCTTAAGCTTTCCTTTGAAGCCTATGCACTGCCCTACATGCTATTTGGAAGCCAATGCACTGTCCTACCTTTAAAGCCAGAAAGGCAAGGAATTCATTGGAATAGCCTCTGTAAAAATTCCAGTTTTGATCTGAACGAACATTTCAATGTGTTAACTACATAGCTACATCAACAAAACTTTTGAAGCTTTCTTTGATGGGATTAATTCTGTGTAAGCTGCATTATATTTGCAGATAGGGAGAGTGGCAGATGTCTGATGAAATCTGCACTTATGTCAGTAGTGTTTCTGTCACCACACTGGAAGTTTCTTGAGTGTTTTGGGAATCATCTGTCTGGGCTAAAGCCATCTGCAAATCTTAGATGGTGGGACACAGAGCAGGTAATGACAGCATGATAGAGATGACAAGTAGTTAATTGTTTTGAATATTCACAATAAGAGCATTCATCAAGATGTTTTAAAAGTAAACTGAAGTGTAAAGCAGAGTTCCCTTTGTGGATAGTGTGTTTTGCATTTCAAAAAGAAAAATATTTTCTTAAAAAGTGGAGTCCCTACATATGAGAACAGCACTAAACATTTTCAGTCAAGTGAGAGAGGGGTGGTCTGCTGGGTAAATCTGCAGCAAAGAGCCAGACCAGGATTCTATTTCTGGCTCTCCTACCAACTCCTAATGTCCACTTGAGCATAAAAACCTTAACCTTTCTGCTCTTTGTTTTCTGCTGCTGAACAGTGCAATATGCCAGGGGAGAATACTAAGGCTGTTCTGTAGAGTGCTTTGAAAACATTGGGTGCTATGAAACAGGGATTTTAGCAATTGAATTTAGATTTTGAGATAGCTCTTGACTAACAAAATACGTGTAGTGATACAATGAAATCAGTATTACTAACTTGTCATCATCGAGCTATACATTTCACAGGATTTAAAACGTCTAAGATAGAATTTTATTTAGCCTTCAAAACCAATGCAGGACTCTTCTGCATAGACAACTGCTACTTTCTTTATATTGATGGTCTAACCAACCTTTTTGATTGACTTTGAACATGTTGTACTTCAGAAACCTGTGAATTACAGGGAAACTTCTGAGCAAAGATACGAATAAGATACAAACTTTTAAGTTACTTTCATGGGTGTCTAAGGGTTATAACTTTTGACAGTTTTTAATCATTACACAAGGACAATGTTGTCCCATACATGTCATTTTATTTATAAATCTAGATCTCATTGTGGTAAACAGAGTTTGACTTTCAGTATTTTCTCCACATTGTAGTTCTCAGAGATAACAGATCTAACTTTAAAGTGTAACACTACAAACATAAAGTCTTAAAACAACTGAAGCAAGAGTGTAAATAATAATTGTTCAAAGTTCCATAGAATATTATTTTTGGACAGTTTTGTAGACTGTATTCTTAGCAAAGGATTTTTTGATGTGATTAGAATATTGTTGAAATTTATTTTCAAAGTTAAGAATATGTATCACAGTTAAAGAATTGGGAAGTAAACTTTAAAATGATTTATTAAAAACAACTCCTGAAAGAAGTTAACATAGCTATGACTGCACATGGAAATATGACAAGGAAAAAGACAAAATAAAGGTCATATTACTTTCATTAAAGTGCAAAACTCAGTAATCAAAACTGAGTGCAGTCTGATAGACAGAACTCCAGCCATTTTAGAAGAAATAAAGTTACTATGCTTGCAAGATCATGTTGTGACTAGTTCTGCTAACTCTAGGATGCTGGCTAACTTCCAAATGCTCTGGCATTCTGGTTAAGGAGAAATGATGGGGCTGCTGCCTGGAAAAAGAAATGGAAGTTAAACTGAAAATACAGGAAAACCTTTAGTGCTTGTGTAACACCACAGCAAAAAGCACTTACAATTGTCTTTCTCTGTATATCTAACAGTGTTTGCAGTCTGTGTACCCAAGAATATTTTAAGGAAGCAATGTGTGAGCTGAGCTCCAGTTCTCTAAATGGCAAAGTAGAACACCAGAATTTGGGTATTTGCAGTTATGCTGCACAAAACAATCAAAACATAATGTAACCTTAACAACTCTTGTTTTCTTCAAGAAAACCAGCTTTCTGCTACTATTTTCCCTATAGCATGCTATGGTAACTGGGGTTTTGTTGTTCTTTTTTTAATATAATACAGTAAACGTCAGACTTTGGAAAACAAGAAAGTTGCACTGTCATAAGCATTCTCCATTTAGATTTGCACAGAGACTGCAAGCCAGATGCAGTATGAAGTTTAAAGTACTAATGCATCAATACTTTTGAGGAAGTATCACACTTTATCTCCTGCTCCCTTTCCTATTACTCAGAGCCCAAATGGCACTGTGTGGCACAATGGATAACTGAGTGCTTTTCCATTGGAGAACTGGGAGGAGGCTGAATGCCATTAGGAAGGAACTGGCCTCTTTTCTCTGGGACAATATGAATATTTTTCTGTTTGCTATTAATCAAAGTGCAGGAGGAAAAAGTCTGGACACAAATTGTAAGTGAGTTTCAAGTAAAAGGCTTCCGAAAGTATACCAGGGAAGACAGCTCATCAATTTGAAAAATACTGTTTGCCAAGTGCAAGTGCAAGTTTTAAAATGCTATGGAAATTTACAGACCAAACCAAACCAAACCACAAGCACCTCATTAACATGCAGATGGCCTGCAGGTATTGTGTGGTATTTCTAAATGAGTCACTGCTGTGTCCCTGGGGAAGGGCAGGGGTATGAGGACTCTCACATCTGGAGATGCCTCTAGAGCCAGGCTGCCTATTTAACTCATCTTTTCACACTCCAGCCAACTCGCACACACCCAAGACAATTCTCCTTTAAAGCAGCAGAGCCTGGCCAAGAAATCTGCCTTGTGCAAGAGCTGTTTTGATCAACAATGTAATCCTTAATTCAAAGAAATGTACCTTTGACAGTTCATGTTATTCCTTTTTTTTTTTTTACTCAGAAGTTGACTTATTAGCAAGAACTGCATAACTGACTTGAGAGTGATGCTGCACTACGATGAAATTTCACTCAGATAGCCAGAGGTTGACTTTGGCTGTCTGCTATGTGACTGCATAATTATTCCAAGTTTCTCTAAATATAAATGTAGTATTTTAAGTTGTTTGCTTCATAACTATGTTTAGGCTTGAAGGAAAGAGAGAAAAGACTAGTTCATAGAACTGTAGGAAGAAGATCATTGCAAAAGTGGCCTTGTGTAAGTCTTCGATTTTGTCCTGGCCATGACAGTATCACTGAGGTTTTGCTTCAGCAGCCAAGCATGAAAAAGCAGAAGTAGAAAGGAAATTGAATGATTATGTAAGTTCACTGATCATTACAGTTATTACTACTCTAATGTTTTTCCCCTTGTTAGAAATAACTGCACAAGACTCTACCAGTGACTGCCTTCAGGCAAACCGCCTTTATTCTGGCTTAGTGACTGCTGACAAATCAGAACAGCAACATCAACACCAAACTTAGGAGCTTTTTTACATAATAGTTATACTAATATACAAGCCACTTTACATGAAAAAGTAACTAAGCTTTGATCTTTCCAATATATTCACTGATCTTAGAATCCAGAATTTTCTGAAGACAAACTTATGCAACTGCCCAATCAACAACCTGCACAAACCCCTCAGAAAAGCAAACTAGTGCATGCACAAGAGGAAAAACTACACCTGAAGCTGAGCCATCTACCACTAGCTACATCTGCCTTAGGAAGATTAAAGGCAAAGACTGCAGGTGTACAGCAGAGCACTGCAGTCCTCCACGTGTATCATCTTCCAGACACAGCTGCCTCTGTGCCGTGCCTTCAGGAATACATGGTCAGCTGCAGCCAGTCTTCCATGGTCACTTTGATGTGCCCACTCCCATCTTGGTCCAGGCTCTTGAATGCCCTGAACATGCTGTCCAGCCGCACCAGGCAGCTGATGAAGCTGTTGAAATCCATGCTGCCATCCTCGGCGGCGTACCTGCGCACGATCACCTGGCACAGCTGCTGGTTCAGCTGGAACCCCGCAGCCTTCAAGGCGTTTGGCAGCTGGGCTCTCCCAACGGTGCCTGCCTGATGAGTGTCATACTGCTTGTACACACACTGCCACTTCTTGACGTTGTTCCACAGATACTTGAACTCCTCAAAGCCCAGCTTGCCGCTTGCATCGCTGTCCATGACGGCGACCATGCTACGGCACGTGTCCAAGCTGAAGCCATCCGTCTTCAAGTCTTGGTGTCTGGAAAGGACTTTGTTCAGGATGTCCCTGAGCTCTGTGGCACACACTTCCATATCATCTCCAGCCAGCTGGGCAAACAGGCGACGAAACTGTCTGATCTCATCGCTCTCCTGAGCTTCCACGTTTGTAAAGTGATTGCGAGGAGGTGGAGGTGGCTCTGGATTATACTGAGCTGCTGCCTCGCTTATGAGGCTGACGAGACCTCCAACAAGTCCTCCAATATTCCCTGCACCTCCACCTCCTGTCAGGAGCCCTCCAATATTCCCTGCACCTCCACCTCCTGTCAGGAGCCCTCCAAGGCCACGTGCAAGGCTTCCTCCACGACTACTGCCACTTCCTCCGCTCAGCAAAGCTTTAGCAAGGAACATTGTGAAGATTTTTTGAAGCGAGTCACCCGGAGACCCAGTGCTCTGCAGCTCTCCGAAGCTGTTTTGTGTCTGACTAGGGTGTGGGAAAAACACAGCTTATCTGCATGCTTACACTTCACCATGTCTGTGCATGTCCCTGGCTGCCAGTTATGTCTTACCAGTTTCTGTCAGGTGTTGATACGCCTCTATTTCTTTTCTTCTTTGCATTATGTTTAAGTGATTTGAAGAATCATTTTAGAGAAAAAAATAATGAGGTTGAAACCCACAAAGCAGAAGTCTCAGAATGCCTGTGCTCATACCTGAAGTAATTTGAAAATAGTCCTGTTAGATGAGCGTGACTGTTACTCAGTTGTTCTGATCTCCTTAAAGGTGAATGCAGCTTTGGACTTGTTTGTTTTCACAATCTTTTATTCCCCCAAATTTTTAGTGAACTGAGCATTACTTTGCTAGTTCTAGTCATTGATGTTGTGCCATATAAAGAAAGTGAAAGGAGTACGATTGTCCTTAATTACTCTGGTTGCCACAGCACATTTCTGATGTAGGTCCTGTGCTTCAGGATTCAGAGTACATGCCAATGGTCCAAGATGGGGAGGCAGGAATGACAAAAGGATGAGTACCTAGTTCTGCTACAGCTTCAAGGCATTCAGCATTTCAGGAAATACGTTTGACTCTCCTATTTTAGAGCTTGTAAAATTTTTTCATGCGGAAAAATCCTGAAACAGTTTTAATCAGCATATAGCATAGCCTCCCAAGACAGGTGCACTGCTAAGGCAGTGATGGTGAGCTGGGAAAGCTCTTCTGGTAAGAGAAAACCTCCAGTCCACAGGCACTTGCAGGACAACAGGCTGTGTGCTCATGTGGAGGCTAGAAGTAAGATTAATTCTATCTCTGCTCTAGTCATTGGTGCTTCTGGTATAGAGAGAAATGCAGCCATTTTTGTCATCCTGAGAGAGCTGGAGAGATTAGCACTGACTAGGGGTAAAGCCTAAATGATCATGTTAACCCAGGATCCCCTCTATGGCTGGAGAGAAGCAAGAGGAGTCCCTGTAAAGCCTAACTGCACCCTTCACAAGCACAGCAGGAACACTCCAGTGTTCCTGTTAATACTCCAGTTAGCTTCACTCTGCCTTAAATGATCTAATTACAACAGCTAACTAAGCTATCAAAATGTATGTAAGATCAAAATCTGCAGTCAGCAAAAGAAAATATTCAGCTATTACCAGCATGAAGATTATTGTCTGATACTGGTGCAGCAACTTGGTCCAAGTTTTGCCATTTCACAAGACAGAAACTAATGAATGTTTCCTCCATTGAAACTTATGAACAAAACTATTAAGAGTCACCTACCTTGCTTACAGAAACTGTTAATCAAGAAGCATTTACTAAGCTGGACATAATGAATTATAATAAATATTCTTCTGGTATGTGATTTCTAACAAAATATTGTCAACAAGTCAGTAAACCAATTACTCACCCTGTCAAAAAGTAGAAACAGCTCTTTGAGGACATCTGAAATAGGCAGCTTCAAGTACTCAGCAAACTCCTCAATTCCAATTCTTCCTCCTTTGGAAGCACTTGCAATAGCAGCAAAAGTATCCAACTGCTCTCTGACATGATTCCATTTTAGGCTATGCAAACATGAGGGAGAGGAGACATTTCTATACAGAAGTTCTCAGACAGATGGAATTTCAGTAGGAGTTATTACAGTGTTAAAAGATGAAAAACTGCCACTTGGGGCATGAGTGTACAGCATTTCTAATGCTGTGCTTCAGACCAGACATTTTACTTTAAATCAGTAATTAAGGACTGCTTCCCTCTGGCTAGTAAATTAAAAGCAGGTCATTCTATGCTTGGGTATGTCAGACTTCCATAGAATGACTTCCTAAACCTAGATTGTTGTCCAGTTACTAGGCTGCTCCAGTAGAGAGCTTTTCATTACCATAAATTCAGGTGTAGCAATATTTTGCTGCATCATGCTCTAGGGTAAGTATTTCCTTGACAGAGGTCTCAGCTCTATCAGCAAACTCTCTACCCAAACACCAGTATTGCCAGTGTCAGAAGTGTCAGATCTCTGCAGATATACATCACTGCACCTCGGTAAGAATAATTAGGATTGCCATGTATCCAGATGGAGGTCCATAAATGGATATATAGCACATAATAGTAACTCAAGATTTATTTGACACATTCAGATTTTACCACCAGCCAGGTTATTTAATGCAGTATGGTTACATGGCTCAGTCCTCAAATTCCACTGCATCCAGACAGAAAAAACTGACATCACTAGTGACACATAGCTGCACAGTAACACTAAGAACAGTAAGCTGAAGTTTCAGGCTGGAAAGAAGGTTTTTTATTTCCTGCCACAACCTGCCTGTGCCTCACCACTAAAGAAATTTAAATTTGCACCAAGATTACCACTGAGTGCTTAAAATAGGTACTGCTCTACTTTTCTCACCCTTTGGTGAGAACAATCTTTTCTCCTGCAACACTGGTGACAAAAATTACTCGGGATTAGTCCTTACTGGGATTTTCCTCATCTCTCATTTCCTTGTAATTTATGTAAGTTGTATGCATAAATACACTGTATTATACATGGCCAAGTCTATTCTCTGGTTATTTAACCTTTGGCAGAAGGCCATCAAAACCTGCAGCACTTTTCTAATTTCGCTGTCAAGAGATAAAACTTCCCTTACTTGAGTTTCTTGCTAATTTTGGTGAACTCCACCAGCCCGGCTTCCATGGGTAAAGTCAACTGTCCTGCTGAAATCATCAGTCTGCAATCTTCAAAAGTATGATCAGTGATTGGCACATTCAAAGCACTGAAATAAAATTAAAGAAAAAGTAGAATCAATTTCTTATATGAAAATAACTTTTCGGTGTTTCCCTTCTCTGATATGTGAAACAAACGATAATTAATTCTTGCACTGCTGCAAGTAGGACAAAGCAATCCCCACCATTTCATGAAACTGTGAAACCACACTGTGAAACTACGTTATAGCAGTACCACGAGGTTTTAAGATTTACAATCTTGTAAATGCAGCCCAGTAATGCTGGAGAACAAACCACCACCCACTTATCCTTGCTAAGCAAGAAGAGATCATTTTATTCCAGTTTTCTATGAATTGAACATACTATATTCCAATGTAAGACAACTTTCTTTATGTTCCATGCAAAAATAATCAGGGTAATTTAGCATAGGAATTTGGCACCTCTTAGTGAAAATCTAGAGCCATTCTTATGTACAGTACTGGGTCTTGACTAAATTGTACTTTATTGCTAGGCTGTACGTGGAATTGCTGGATATAAAGGAATAGTTCTCAAAAGTTTTATTGATGATTACTTACTTTGCCATGGTTTGTCGGACTCTGTTGGCAAAAATAATTGGATCATTCTTTTCTTCCTCAGTAGGAACATGAACAGGCAGAAACTGAAAGGGATGAGTTATCCAAAAATTTCGACAGTTACCACTGCATTAGGAGCATGAGTAATTTCATATTTTTGTTTGAGTGAGGGAGAATAGGAGAAGGACATCAGCCATGCAATGAAAAGAATGGGCGCTAGAGGTCTCATTCACCTTAGAAACTGCTCTGGCTCTTCTGCCCTCCCCACACAAATGAGATTTACTGCAAAACTACCTCTTAAGGATTGGTAGAAGCTTCTTTAATATGTAAAGTCAACCCCCCAAAGAAGGAAAGTATAATAAATACATAGTTAGAAGATTAAATGCTGCACTGGTAAGAATGTGAGTTTGAAATACTGCACACTTCTTTTCTAAGATCCTTTTAAAATGATGTTATATATTGGACTAGTGCATGTGAGAGTTTCAATGTTTTTAAATACACACTGCAGTCCCATCTCGTACCTGTTTATTGTATCTGTCAGCATGTGACCGATAAGTTTCCTGTACATTTTCCCCCCTGAGAAAAACATTAAGGAATCATAGTTCTAAGGAGTACACTAACTAGATACAATTTTGGAACTCCAAGCAGAAGGTAAAAAATCCCAACAACCCCCTCTCCTCCCACACCTAGGAAACACCCCAGTTATCTCCAAGGTAACATGTTTACTACTGAGGATTCAGTATTAATATGTAAGAAGTCGGAAGTACCTTTTCACTAAAAGATGAAAAGCCTCTAGATGAACTATTATCTGTTGGGACATGAACTAGCACCTGTCTGCAAAGTAGTGTGTGTGGAGGAGTGTTCTGCTCTTTCTCCTTCAGTCTACAGTGTTTCCTCACAGCCCTGTTTACTGTGCCTTTACTGTGTTTACAGCCCTGTTTACTGTGCCTTTTCCCAGCTATGGCTATCATTTATCTGAGTTCTGCTGCTCTGCACCCTGCCCTTAATTCCTAGACTACAACAATTCCAAAATAAGTTGCTGCTCATGGTTCATTGGAAGAAAGCTGTTAATTATGTGCCAGTATGTTGCTTTATACTGCAGCTGCTGGTGATGAATTATTATAGTGCCAACTGTGCCATATGAACACAGTTTGTCCTGAACAGTCTTTTAAAGTTTGTTTTTAAGGAATGCTTTCTCTTTATTATTAGAACCAGTGAGTTTATGGAACTGGATATCTGTTCAATAACCACAACAACTTTCTGTTTATAATTAAAAGTTGTCTCCCCTGTAAGGAGAGGAGAGGTCCAGCTGTTCACTGGAAGACTTGAGATTTTGCTCCTTCTGTAAGCAGTTCCAGCTTTGTTCAAGGTCTGAAATAGGTCCTTTGTTATTACAACTCCCCTTCACAAGACACCTAACTCTTAAACTGAGAAAGCACAGGCGCACAGTTCACAAAACTCTGACGTCCCTGGGTGAGCTGCAGTCGTAACTCCAGGTTTATCTACGCAAACATGGCCATGTGGTTTTGAAAGTGGTCATGACTTCACTTGAGGCTGAGGTCTTGCTCACAGAGCAATGTAAATTCCTGGCAGCCTAAACACCACCTTCATTCCCTTCAAAAAAACCCCTACAATTATTCCTAAAACCTGTTTGCCAGAAACAACAGCTGAGGAGCAAGAATTTGGTTTCTTGACCTCCTGCAGTGGCTACGTGATCTCACACACTCAGCTGCTTATCTGCTGCAGAGTGGGAAGTAAAACAAACAAACAAACAAACAAACAAACAAACAAACAAACAAACTCAGTCCTGTAAGAAAAAATTTCACACCTCTTTCAGCAGCAAAAATCTTTCTCTGATCTGCTTGTGACCTAGCCTCTCTTCTTACAGAATTTGCCAAATGCTGTATTTTTTGCAGCCCTAAAACTCTCTGCCAGGCTCAGTTTCATGTTGAATATCCCAGTGTGTTAGAGCTGGACTGGACATGGACACACAGCCCTGGAGCCCATCACTGCTCCTGCACAGCAGGCAGAGGCAGTGCAAGAGTGGAGGGAGTGGAGAGGCTACTTGCTCACAGCATGGGACAGCAACAGAAATGTCCACTCCTAAAAGGAGCAGTTGGATTCTCTCCTTCCACAGGAAAATGTGTCCCTTCTCTTTTCAGAAACTGAAAGGCTTTTGCACTGATGCTAAGAAATTAGTTTCATTTTGGGGACATATGCTGCTGTGAAAGCTGCAAATTTTTTCATGTTTCAGTTTCATCTCTTGGAACATGAAATTCATTTTCTAATAAACAAGTTTGAGCTCTGTTTTGAAGTAGGGGAAAAAGGAGCTTTTCCATCAGAAGGGCTACATTAACTGTTTCTTGCTCCCATTTATATAAATCACATAGCTATGCCCTACTGAACAAAATTATGAGGAGAATTATCTCTTGATTACACCTTTTACAAATATATGTCTAATGCATACACTATAGAGTAATGAGATGCTCCCTTAAAATGAATTTCATTGTTCCATAGACACGTGACACACAGACTACATTGGCAATTTTTAGCAGTAACAATCCTGCTTGTATTCACAAAGCTTTGGACTCGGCTAAATTCTGTATTTTACACATAAACAGCAAAACATGTCATTTTCTCCCCTTCCTCAGGTACCTAAAGCTGCTTAGTCCACACTGACAATTCTTTATTTTCTGGTAAGGAATGTGTTTTGAAAGCTGCCTCTTTGACAGAGAGCAGTCGGAGTGTGTGTGCTCACATTAAGAAGCGTGGATGTTGTTTCAGTTGTCATTCATCTGTCTCTGTGCTGTGCAGTGGATTTTAATGATCAAGGGAACTGGCTCCTTACATGAGCTCAGCACAAGTACTTGAATGAGCTCTTAGTTGTAGAAATCTATGAGAGTCCAGTCTAGGGAGATGGTGAGGAAGAGAAGGTTACTTTGAATGGATCAGAGAAACGGGGAGGTGGGAAAAAGAAGCTGTTACCTTTGACAGAATGTATGTTAATTCTTAGTTTTAACATCTGTAGAATTCATGTGGTGATAATTAACAGTGATTTTATAATGCTCTAAAAATAAAGACATTCCTGACAGCTGTCTTAGAAACTTATCAGAATGATACATACGTATGGACAAGAAATTAAATCTATTACTTACTGTGATGCTTGTTCTTGTTTCTGAGACATTTGTTTATTGATCACTAAAAGTAACTAGTAACGTGAATAATGCATTTATATTGAAGCAGAAATTCCCTGGTTGCTAAATCTTAGTAAAAAAATATTTCCAGTTCTTACCTCAACTTCTAATCTTGTGAAGACCTGACAGAGTGTCATTATGCACAGCTCTTTACTGCAGGCAAAGAGGAAGAAAAACACATTTCACTTATTTAAAACAAAAGTATTTGCATGTCAATAGATTAAACTTTTTAAAACATGAAAAACCAAAACCATTATTATGCAAGGTATTTAAGTACCTTGCAGTGAAGTTTCCCAAAAAGTTACTTTTCACATTTCTTCTAACAGGGCTTCTGTATGTAGGTGCTGATTGCTCACAGGGCAGGCAACTTGTCTGCTCTCATGCACATTAACAATTTTACACAGCTCTTTGGCCAATAAAATGTCTCCCTCTTTTCAAGGAGGTCCATGGATACTGGATTTTAAGATGTGATTCTGAGAAGTAGCTTTACATTCTTTTATTCTCTCAGCTGCAAAATAGGACCAGTAACTTCCTTATGCAGAACTGGATTTGTTACTTCTTGCTAATCATTTTGCAAATTACAGTAACATTTACACAGATGTGTTAATGAAGTGCCAGGAGGGTCAGAACCATAAGTGCTTTTTTAAAAAATCGCAAATTTTAGGATCAACAGATAAGCCAGGGGGAGGAAGGAACTGCTGAAGAGGATAAGCACAGTCACTTCTACTTCTGACATGCTTTTCATTGTGATATTTAAGCAGAAATGCACATTTGATCTTTACAGCAGATATATGATAATAGAAAACTTCCAAGCAGTCCTTCTCTGTTCTTGTTTTGGACAAAATAGAAAAGGGAAAAGGCAAGAGAACCTATGGGATCCTGTCTATCCACGAGTCCACTCTTAATGCTTGCTTTTCTGACACATAACATCAGGTATTCTTCCCAGCAAGTCACCAAAGCAAGAGAGAAGTAGTAAGTGAAAGCAGGAAGTATGTCAGGAGGTTTCTGAGAAGGACACTGGTGCTGTCCCGTCCTGGCTGCAATATCCAGAAAGTTTTACAAAGAGTGAGACAGTTCTGCATTTTGTGATCTGCATGTTTGTGCAGGGAATAGTCTTCTCCTGTTTCCAGTTAGTTTTGTTAAGAATCTATGGCATCTTCTCCATTCATCCCTTCTCTCCTCAATGATTTTGCTAAGCAGTTCTTTTCACCTGCTCACAGGTTTTGATTTGAGCCTTCACCATCCAGCCATCAGGCTTAGAGATTTCTCCGTTCTGAGTGAATGGGCAGCCTCCTCCCTCCCACGGGAATACCTCTAATTTCATTTCCTTTTTTGCCTATTCCTACTCCACCTATCATAACTGAAGATATAGCTCTATTTTAATCTTTCAGCATAAATCCTCCATAGAGGTAATCTGTAGTATGTACTGAATTTGCAATGGTCATTAGTCTCAGTATGCTGATAAATGCATCAGCAAAAAATCTTGAGAAACCAAAATGGATATTTTATCATGTCCACTGTCTAAGTGTGCAGATGTTAGGATTATATATATTAAAAAAGTGTGTATATATATTTATATATATGCAATTTATAAAGACAGCTTAAAAGGTGCTTATATCTGCTCCACTAGGCCAGATATGTTTCAAAATTAGCTGCCTTACAAATATTAGTTAGTAAACCAGGACTACTGTACTTAGATACTCTACATATTTCACATGAAAATGTTGTATAGAAATTCTGAAAATGCGCATTTTAATGAATGTTTGTAAGGTGAAAAGTATTTTCCAGACATTTTCAGTGCAGTCGTGAAGGTTCTTTAATACTCCTCTTTCCTTTGTTCTAGTGTAATGTGCAAATCAGGAGAGAATGAAAAAAAAAAGTGGAGTACTCTCCTTTGCTAACCTTTTCTCTAGCCATTCAGATATGAAATCAACTGCATGACAGCATTATCCCCAGGTATTTCCCCCTCATAAAAACAGATCTAGAAGAACATGTGTCTTGGCTTAGTAGAATCTGTTTGGCAGACTATGTAGCAACAGGGGAAAAATTTCTGTATGTAATTTTCAGTAGGATTAAGAAACTTACAATGAATAGCCCTGCCATGTCCAGGTCACAGTATCCTAAGGAAAAAATAAAACACAGAAATGTATGACAAAACCAGATGGAAGTCAGCGAGCAGATAAGTTACAATTTAAAACAGGCACAAGTTTAGTAAAAGTGGATGATGTTTTTATAGGCCTGTAGTGAAAATAAATAAAGGTGCTAAGGCAAATAGGATTCCTTGCCTTAAATATTTGGAAATAAGCATGGCAGACTTTTATGAACGATTGGGAATGACATTTATAGTTAGCTAGATATTGTAAATCATTCACTCCGATCTAAACAACAGAAGTAGGGAAAAGAAAAATTAGTAAGACTTTGTCAGTGGGCCTTACTACTCCCTTTAGAGAAGCATTCTCATAAATATGTCTCATTTAGTTTTTAAGGACATTTCTGCATAATTTATCATGCTTTTTCTTTGGTATTTTGATTTTTCTTTTTTTTTCTCTATGTTTATTACTTCTTATACATGATTTTTACAGTGTGTACTGGCAGATCCTTAAATTTTACCAGTGAAATGCAATACCAACCCCCTTGAGTGGTTTACTTTTAACATTCATTTGTAAAAGAATTACACAAAGGAGTCTTTGCAAATAACAGTAACAACCATATTTTTAATCCTAACAAAACATTAGGAAGGGAAAGTTTGGTTTTTTCCGGATTTTTTGGATGACCAGGTAATTAAAAAAAAGTTTAAAAGGTTCCAGCCTTTTACAGGTGGAGTGGAGCTCCACAAGGAATGCTGTATGAAAAGAACATCTGCAAAGCTGCTCCCCTGAGGAGGGTGTTGGATGTACTGCATCAGCTTTGCTTCTGTTCAGAAACTTTTCAAGTCCCTTTGCAGAAAGGCTATCTTGAGGTTAACCAAAAAATGATGACTAATAGGAAGTTGTGTCCATTTTAGACTTCAAAGTACAGGCTCCGTGGCACTGCAGGAAGTTTCCAACTTCCGCTGCAATACCTTCCTGTCTCCCCTCTTTAGCTAAGAAGCCCAGCAGTAATTTTTCACAGTCACAACAGCAACTACACCATGGTGACACTTGGGAAGCCTGGCTGCTCCCAGGAGCTCTTCAGTGCTAAAGTTCAGGACAATATATTCGTCAGTGACAATGCAACATATTTATTGTAGGTACCACTTAAGTTGGGCTTTTGCTTTCTGTATTACTAGTTAGTAACAAAAGAATGTTCTGCTCACCAGCTTGTTGGGGTATCGGAGTAGCACAGGTTGGACAGGGACTCGTGGAACAAAGGCACCTGCAGCCACAAATTAGAACAACTAAGCTTAATACAGCAATTGGAAGCTTTAAATGATTTATTTACAACAGCACCTGGAAGGAGACATTTTTAAAAATGCAAGGAGAATGAGAAGTGTTCTACTTCAGTTTTTTGTTTTTTGTTTGAATTGGGTTTTATGTATATTGTAGGTTGTTTTTTATTTGTTTTTAAATCAGCAGCACAACCACCAAGATGTCAGGACAGAAAAAAGGTTCGACTCTATCTCAAGGAGAAAGCTGCCTAAGATCCCTGGACTGCTCAAACTCATTTTCTGTGCATTATTTCTCTGCTAATGGGCATTAATTTCAAATGATGAGATGCTAAGAAGGCTTTTGAGCATTTCCTGAATCATTCTGTGTTCTAATCATCACAAGTGATAGGGATCTGGGCATGCAGTAGTGGTTTTGTAACACTTCTACCCACGAAACTGTAAAACAGTTAAAGTCAGGTTGCTCTCCTTTCTTAACTGAAGGCTGGCACAACAACCTAATGATCAGTGATGCAATGAAGTATGTTTTTGTGTTAAAAATGATGTATTGTCCTGGCTTGCTAAGCACTAAGACATTTTGTAACTTGGTTGCCAAGTCTTGCATGGTAAAATTTACAGGAATCTAAGACAGCCCAACTGTTAGCTGGGATAAAAGAACATCATGTGAGCAAGTTCATACATTCATTTCTTAACAATCCCAATTGAGTTTCTGAGTAAATAAATTAGATGAAAACTGTATCCAGAAAAATCCACCAACTAACTAATCACATACGTCACAGATACTTTGCATCCTACACAACAGCACAAACCAGAGAAGTAGCTGACTGGTATAAAAGACTGGGTTTAGTGCCACTGAAACTTTAATAATGTAAGGGATTACTACAGCACTGTTGTGGATGATGTACCTTCAACAAGTTCAGTCCTTACTACAACTATCAAATTAATATCACATATTTTTTCCCAACAACAATGGGATAAAATCTCTCACCTTGTTTAAATGTGATCAGGCAGGATCGGTTTGTGCAGGTGCCTTCTGGGAAAATCAGTATCTTGGATTTAAAGAGAGAGAAAAATATAAACATATACATATATTTCATAAAAGGATTATATTTCAGTATCTGTTATGCACAAGCTGACATTATGCAAGCTCTGTGACCTGTTGTACTGTATTACAGGAATATCATTACTGTTTCCAAAGGAAACAAACATATTAATGAAGGATGCTCACAGTATTATTAACCTGGTCCATGCTGATTTGGAAACAAGGCTTTCTAAGAAAGGAGCTCTAGGAAAAGGCCTTTATCAGTTCAGAAATATGGTACAAAAGGCTTTCAGTGTTTCATTTGTAATTTTAGTGTTGGTAATAACAGAATTGTTCCTCTGGCAGCAGGTCCTTATTGAGCTGCTGGGTGTATAAATACAGGAGTCTGGCTGCAAGGAATTGCATCAGGTACTTGGGCATTTCCATGTGGAGATGCTATCAGTGAGATGCCAGCTGTGATGAGATCACAGCTTGAGCAGCAGAGCAAAAGGCAGAGGAGGCATGTGCTGTGGGGCAGAGCTCTGAAGGTGTTACACACCACAGCAGCCTCTGAACCCCAGTGACTCAGACACACCAGCACCCAGAAGGTTTCTGAATTAGTGTCTGAGATAGTACATGAAGTGCACTGGGAACTGCAGTGTGACACACTGAATCCAGCCCCCTCTGGAACACAACCTTTGTGTTTCTCACAACACTACAAGATCATAAGCAGCATTCTGAAAACACCCCAGCACAAAATGATCTGGAACAAGTGTTCAAGGTGTGCTCCCAGTTCAGCCTAAATGAACAGGTCAAGGCTACCCGTGAAAGACGCCTCAGTAGGTCACACCCAAGGTCACACTCTTGACTGCTCAAGAGTATGGCAGGGCCAAGTGCACACAGCAAGTTACAGCCAGCTCTCCACAACACATCCTGTAATCAGAAAGTGTGGCCAGGGCACAGGACTAGAAACCACCCAGTGACACCCTCAGTTGTACCACTGACTCAGTCTTGGAGATTCCCAGATTACTTGACTCATAATCTATTTATGCCACAATATATATCTATTGGGTTTCATCCCAATGCAGCACTGGTGCAGGAGTCCATTTCCCTTTCCTCCCCATGCTGCTTTCAGTAGAGATCAGGTCTACCAGGGCATTCATCCATAACAGTTTAGCAAATCATAAGCACCAGTGTAGTCTGTAAGCCCAGTATCAAAAAAAGCTGGCATGTGCATGTTGAACTGACAAATTAAAAAAAATACTGGAGGCTCTAAAATTATTTAGAGTAGCTTAGAAAAAGAGATTTATCAAAGTATCCTATATGTTAAAAAAACTTTTAGAAAAGTACTTATAAAGTAAAAATGTATTAAATGTGTAAATAATGCCATTATAAAAAAAATGGCAAGTGCTAATCTTCCCAAAAGGCACTCCCAAATGGGATACCTGTAGATGCAAAACTATTCCCAGTCTTTCTGCTTCCAAAGGATGTGGATTTCCATCCCAGGCCTCTGCTTTTCATATAAGCAGCAGAGCTGCTGCCTCAACACCTTCCTCCCTCCTGATCAGCCCTTGCCCCATTAGCTCTTCCATATGGAAAGTCATCCAGGACTTGGAAGCAGAACAGCAGTTTGCTGCTGAGGAATGACTATGGGAAACACTGCAGAAGCAGCAATTATTGCTTCCATGTCAAAACCCTTCCACAGTTCAGATCAATCTAAAAGTCTTTAAGGTTTAGTGTATTATTAACCTGAACAGTGAACTGAGCTCCATCTTGTCCATACTCTATGTGAGAAATTCAAGTTTTGAGCTGAAGTACTGCTTGTACTGATCTTGGACAGTCTGGGTTACCCATCTCATCAACTGCTCATCCTGCCTGCTGTGAGCACAGCTATATGATCTAACTTCAGAATACTGATCCACACACACCAATGCAATTCATCTGCTACGCTGAAGGCAGCACGTTAAGACTTGGCAAGGGAAAAGAGACAGAAAGTCAAGAGCATCTGCATTTGCAGCAGCAGTTGGTACTGGCTGGATTTAGCTGATCCATTTGTCACAACAGAACTCCTTCTGGTAATCAGATTTTTCCCTTCTTAACCCTTCATATACCTGAGAGCTGACTTAATTTCTGTACATTTTAAGAATCCTATCCAGCTGGTCACTTGTGATATTGTGATGCACAATGAATAGGGAATAGGAATATATGCTAGAAGAGAAGTTAGCAGTGTATTTATTAGGGTTAGTCGTGTATTTATTACCTGTGGCCACTGGCCTCTTGACAATGCCCTCCTAGTTATCTCAGCAACAGTGTTCTTCCGTGAATCAGGGTCTTGACGAGAAACTGCTACAGGCTGAAGGGATCTTAAAATTGCTGTGAAACAGATAAAAAAAATTTGCCTCAGACCACTCCTTAGAAAACACACGGCTTCAAGGCTTCCTTAGCCAAAACTTGTTATTCATATACTAGGAGTCAGACTCCACACAAACAACTTTCAGACTAAATTGATAGGAGTGTGATTATTCTCTTTTTGCAAAATGGGAAGTAAGACACAGAAGACATACCCAGCCTACCAGCTGAGGAGCTTTATAGTAGATATAAACATGTAAAATCCACCCAAACACATTCTAATAATATTGCTGTTATTTTTCACTAAGCATTTCTACACAATTCTAAGAGAGTGACCTGACTGGGTCTGCTCACGGGCCATGCTCAGGCCTAACTTATGCAGACTGCACCCAAAATGTACTTTTAGCCTTCCCTTTTCTGTTACAAAGCATGCACAGCTTCAATGTAAATTACAGAAATAAAAATCGTCTCATTTAATCAGAAGTCTACATCAGAATGTGTGGACCTTTGTTATTTGAAAACTGGCAAAGAATTATCTTCTCTGTCCTGATCCTGTGCTTTTAAGCTAAAATCAATATACTCTCTGTTCATTTCTTTTCTATGAAAACACTTTGCTATGTTGCCTACTGTGTTTAGTTCTGGGTTACTGTATAGCCAGCAGAAAGTCTACAGCTGATTCTAGCAAGAATGCAAACGGGAACTCTTTTTGTGCCAGAAGGAGGAGAAAATAATAGAAGCATGACTCATCTGATCTTTTCCATTCCCTGCATTTCCTTTTTGAGTAACTCCTGTTTTATTCCTTCCTGGTCTTGCTCCCATTAAAAAAAAATCCATAACAGTGCCTGCAGGTTTAATCTTATAAATGTGGTATTTTCCAGACTACTGTAGTTTGGGTCTGTTTTGAAATGACCTTCACTCATGTTTGTGGGCCACACTATTAAAAGACAGCAGTGGATCAGATTTTTTTTAGCTACTACTGGGAGAATTAAAGAGAAAGCTTCCAACCTGAGCAGCTGCAAAACATGCTTTCACCATAAAACAAGTTCAAAATTATATTTGCTTTTCATACCTGAAAAGAAACAGCAGAATTTCTAGGCATTTTTACCAATCCAAAGAGATAAAGTGTCATAGGAATTTCTCTGGATATAATTTGTCAGTATCTTTGGAAGCTAAAGAGCTTAAGAGTCTGCCCTTAAATCACTTTAGGACATAAAATTTTTGGCCCAATGTCGAGTTGTTGACTTGTACCTTTTTTTTTTCCGTAAATACTTACTGCCAAATACTGGAGTTGACAAATTCTCTGCTCTCGACACTATTGATGGCATTCCAGTCAGGGCACAAATAATGGCATCAAAAAAGCTTGAATGAGGGGCTGCAACAAAGATTGGGGCTTCTGCTAGACTTGCTACTTTCCCTTTCACTTTCACTTGGAATCCCATCACGAAGAACGCAGTACGAGTCAGGCTGGAGAGGGTGGTCTGGATCATCCTCCTTCAAACACAAACACAAAGATCTCATCCAGCTTGCAGTCAGTATTTATTTTGTGCTTCAAAAGAAAAACCCCAAACAGATTTCCTAGTTCTAACCAGCAAGAGGGTCCCACTCAGGGTAGCAATGCTACTCACCAGCACAATGTAGGGCTAAAGGAAGTAGGGAAGGGGACATCACCTTTCCTAATGGAAGACAAGGCAATGTACAGCACCTTGTGAAACCCTCTTCCCAGCTACACTATTTCTCATGGCATTGTACCATAACACTGTTGTGAGGGGAGTAATTAGCAGATGTAGTGTCCTTTCTGTGACTGTAATTTATATAACTGATACTGGTTTTTAATATCAGATTTTAACAAGAAAAATTAAATGACAATGTTACCTTACTCGAACGTGTTCCCACAGTAAGGGACACTTTCCTAACCTCTCACTAATCTTTTGGTCTTGTTAGAATTCACCTCCCCTGTCTCCTTCTCCTCCTGCAGCTGCAGTGCATTGTGGCTAGAAGGGAACTTCAGTACTTTGAGGTCAGAAGTGAGCAACTGAAACCCAGAACCCACAGAAGCAGCTGTGAAATACCACTTCAAGGGCAATGCAGCTGAGAGGAGCTGTCAAAGCTAATTTTGTCATAGAATAAGAGCATAGCAGAAATGACAAAGGCTACACAAGAGCTCAGTCTATGTCATGTTACAAAATACTTAATTACTTTTCTCAAATCCTGTTAGGATTATTGCTGAACTAAGTCCTGTCTTACAGATAGTCTATACATGTTCTTATAAAATTTTTTTTAGCCTCAAGACAACTGAAAATATACCTATTTAAAAAGGTCCACTTGTCATAAAATACACTCATTAAAAATTTGCTTTATATAAATGGGTAAAACTGAGGAATCCTCTTTTTCAAAAAGAGAAGTGAAAGGAAAAAAGCTTTAGACCCTAGCTTTGTGTTATTAGGAAAAAAAAAGCTTAGTTTTCACAAATGTTGGTCGCTTTTTCACCTTCTCCATCCCTTCAGTGGCAGAAATCCTCCTCCAGGCTGACGGAAAGTTGCAATTGATGCAGACATCCAAGCTAGCAGTAAAATGAATGTGATGCATATGGCACGGAGGGGAAGCAAAATAATCCCCTGGAGAACACTCTGGAAAAAAAAGGTGAAAAATCTTAAGAAATGGTATCAACAGAAATGACTGCTATCTGTGTAGTTACTTTACAAGGATTTTAAAGTACTACCATTATTGATTTGTGATTTAGTAAGGAAAGCTTTAATGATTCCAGTGCTCTTATGGAAAGTAATTAATGGTATTTCATTTTCACTTTTGAGTTCCCATTTCAGGAAGAACTGGAATATCAGTGTTTACATTTTTGGCTTGGATGTAGCTCGACACAGAGGGTAAACTAAGTTTGTTGGCTCTGGTTTATATTTAGTCCTGGTCTGCAGCACACAACAGCTCAGATGAGTCTGCCCAGCTGACACACAGCTCCACTACAGAGCTTTCTATCACTAGCTGCCTATCCAGAAGTCAAGGGGGATCATTAAGATGACTAATTGTACTCTTGCCCTTTCAAATGACAAATCCTGTGCTGAGTCACAACACTGCTGCAAGTGATCCTCACTGCTGCTCCAGGGAGATGTGAACACACAACACAACATTATTTCCCCCAGTTGGGACTAAAACCAAGGTTTTAGTTGCCCTGACTGCAAATAATCCTCGAACATCATCCCCAGCCCTCCCAAAGGAATTGCTACCTTGTGTATTTTCATGCACAGCTCCAGGAAACAGGTGTACTGGCATTATGCTGTACCACAGGCAGCTCTGGTACAGGGCAGGGCAGGAAGAAATTCTTAATTGTTTTACCCCAGCACATTAAGTTATAAACTGTATCCTGAAGGTTGGCCTTTATGGTGCAACAAGCAACTGTGCAGATTGAGCAAGGCTGGGACTGAGAGCTGTGTGAGCAGAGCCCAGCATTCCTAGGAAACCAGTAGAGGGTTCAACTCCCTTTGGCATTAATCCAGCTCAGCTGCCACTCACTGATGAGGACCACTTTGTGTGCAAACCTATGCACAAAACAAAACATCCCCCAAAAGAACTGTAATAGTGATTTTCTAAAAATTTATTTGGCCTGCTTCTTCAAGTCCCTCAAAACTTATCTGAGAGCATGTCACAGTCTGACAGCTCCACCAGCTCAAGTGCATGGGAGAAGTTACTGAAGGAGAGTTAAGAGAGTTTAACTTATTCTTGTGAGCTTATTATGTTTTATGCTTTACTAGTTTTTAAGAAAATCTACAACTGAACAACATTGTTATTCTCTCAAAATCAACCTTTTTAGTCAGCTCTTTAACAATGACCTCTTACTGTACAGAAAAAGCAAGGCTTTTTGTAAGTCAGTTTTACAAAATAATCTGTAACCTCCAAGACCTGCGATTATTAACATCACAGTGGATTTTAATTTACCTCTTTTCTTTAAAAAGGAACAAGTTTAGTATATTCGAAAATAAGCACCTTAGTGTAGATTTTATCCAATTTTTTGATACAGTCAGTTGCTTCTAATTTTCCTTTCACCAACACAGTCCTTTTCCTCCTACCAAATCCCTTCCATCTTCATGTACTGTCCTCTTACCCTCCTCCTGTCAATATTCAAGAGAGGCTCTGCCATCTGGCTCTAAACCCTCTGACACTGATGAGGATTAAGAGGAATTGGGGGCCTTCAGGACTCGCCTCTGTTCCACAGGCACAGTGACAATAGTCCAAACACGGATCCACAGAGTAAATTAAGATAAGCACGATAAGCAGGTACACTGTGTTGATGTTTATGTTCTGCAGGCACTGCCATACAATGTGTTTCCAGGAGAGATCTGAACACTTAGTTCTCATTATTTCTTTCTTTTATTTAACAGTTCTGTGTAACTAGCTATGGAATTTCAACCAAAACTTTATGGACAACAGGTAAAGGACTGCTCTGGATCACAGAAATGAACATAACATGTTTGACCCTAGAGATCTATTGCTCCCACTCACTCTGGTGCCAGCTATGGCAAATCTGAAAAAGTCAGGTAGGAAGATAAACCAAAAAAGACTTCTTGCTTGTCTCCCAAAATTAGATTTGGGATTCTTTTTTCTCTATATGGATCGTCTTTTACTATGATCTATAGTCCAGTTCAACATTTCAGCTGCATTCAGTTATCCAAAACAGGCAGTGTAAGCATAAATCAGTGTGGTTTTACTTAAAATTATGTTTTTCTTCATGAAAAAAAGAATATATATGTACTGACCTAAAATGAAAAATAAAGGATGCAATAGCAAAAGCAAAACAATCTCTTCTTCAAAACTTTAATAAATTCATTAATCTATTTTAGGCAAATGCACAGGTGGTACTGATTTGCTGATGCAAGCTATTGGCTTTCTAGGTCACTGTGTAATGAGGCAGAGTTGGTTTCTGCTCCATCAGCTGCAGAGTAGGGTAAGAAAAGGACAGAAAAGACAAAGGTCAAGGTAGAATAGAAAAGGGAAAGCACAGGAGAAAAATATACAGAGAAAAATACAAAGTTTAGTTACTACTCAGTAGGATCAGAGCCATTCCAGCTTCTGTGCAGTAATCACCAAGACAGAATTATTGTGAGTCATCCAAAGAACCTTTTCCCACATATTGAATCACCCATGTACTTTCTGTTTACTGTGTCTGCAATAACTGCATATCCTGTCACTACAGCAGTCCTGGCAGCCCGGGTCCCACTCCCATAGCTGACTGATCCTTGATCAATACATGGGATTATACCTCCACTGATGGTAGGAACCTGGAAAGTGGAAAAGCAGGTCTATCAGAAAAGCCACAGAATTCCATACGAAATTTTGTTCAACTTCAGCTGCTGTCAAGTTATCTAGGAAGCAGCAGCAGAGCAGGCTGGGGACCAGAATGAAGCCCAACTCCCACTGAAATATTTTGACATGTGAGGCTGTGATCAGATGGATGCTCTCCCACAGCAGTGCACACAGGGCAAGATGGTGCTCCATGAGCAGTTCTGCCAGACAGTCCAGCTGCTTGCTTCCAAAAATACTGCTTTTAGCATGCTGGTTTTGGTATTACATAGCTCATCATTGCATCAGTCCACTGAGCATCTCTTCTGAATAAACTGGAATCCAGTAATGACTTAAACTAGATTTTGTGCTTTGCATTTGCATTTCAGAAGTTAGGACAGCAAGTGAGCAATCAGGAACAAAAGAACTAAAACTGAAACACAGGAAAAATCTCAATAATGAATTGCAGCCAACTTCAGTTAGAGGATGTAAACCAGAATTATTTGACAACTCTTTTAAAATAATTTGGCACATGAAGATGTTAAGTATAGCTCAACTGATCCTTGCTTTGCATATTCTAAATAAAAATGGCAAATAAAGATGGCTTGTAAACTATTAACAAGGCCTAGCAAGAAATTGTAAAATCTTCTTGCTCCACTTTTCAGTTTGGCTGGTTTTATATTTGAAGCTGAATGAAATGCAAACAGCTACCCTGTCTCACTTTTTCAAGCTCCATTCATCAGGCCCACAGCAGCCTCTACATTCAAGGTCACCAACACAGAAATCTAGCTGTGGACTCCTAAAGAAAGAGGGTTTTGAAATCATATGTCTGCATTGGTGTACGGTAAAGGAATAGTACAGAATGGGGAGACATAACAAGACTATCAACATGCAAGAATGCAGAAACACTACACTTGACGTGAACGGAAAGAGAAGACAGACTTCTCTTTTCTGAAGTTCATAGCAACACTGTCTGGTAAGGCCTTGACTCCCAGCAGGTCTGACTGGCAGTGCTGAGCAAGACAGGAGCAGAGGTTGCTTCTCTCTTGTGTGCTTTTCTGCTTGACAATTCTGCCACTGTTTTGCTCCTCAACTCACTAGGACCAGGTCCTAACCCAGATGGGTGCTTTTCCTTCCAGCTGCATTATGGAGTAACTCTAAAAGTGCAAGCTTTTCAAAGTAGTCTGTGCATCCTCCAGAAAGGACAGCCAGCACAGAAAGCTGCCCATTTCTGGAACCTCATTAAGAAACTGTTTTCTTCAGGGTTCATGCCTAAAGGTACTGATTCAGATACACTTGAAATGTGTTCCAGGCTACTAGTAAAACATAGGGGATAAAAGGACTTGAAATTGTTTTCCAGGTTTCTCACATTTCCTCTACCCAACTACCTTCAGGGCAAATAGTATGTATAACTTGAGGAAGATCTATAGAAAACATAAAATATTTAGTTGTACATCAGTTTCAGATATTTTTAACCATCAGCAGAAAATTCTGTAATTTCACCTACACACTGATGTCCTCATTGTCCTCAAATATATGTTAATGTTTGGTTCATCACTTAATTTTTAAAGAATGTTTTGAAGAATCAAAGCTTTTTCAGTTGCATGAGTATCCTGTAAGTCTTGTGTGTGTTTGTACACAAGTCATACTGGAACAGCTCCTTTCAGAGACCTGATTCAATTCACCCAGAGACACCAGTCAGTGACAGTGGAATATGGGGTACCATTTTCTGTTGTACACCCTGCAATATAGAGCCAAGAGATTCACTACCCCCTCCCCAACCCAGGCTTAAAATCAGCCTAAAGCCAGTTAAGCATCTGAAACTGCATGACTGAAAAAGTTATCTTCTGTCTTATCTTTTCGTATCAGAGAGAAGTTGACATCTTAACTCTAGAGCTGAGGCATCTGACATGACTGACTGATGGGCAGTATTTAATTCTTGAAACAGGACCCCGTTTTCTCTAGGAGTGATGTGTATCAACAATGATTGCGCAAATGTTTCCAAAAGCTTGTTTTCGATCTTGTGCTAAAAGTTTTAAGTTTGAAGTCAGTACGCCTCTGCGTATGCGCTGAGCAAGCGTACAGCTTGTGCACTCTGAAAGGCTGAATAACTTAATTTCAAAAAGTGACTTTTCAATGCTGATCGCCCTCTACATCTTTGACCGTCCAAATAACTTCCTCGTGATTATTCCTCTCTAGATTAGATCAGGAAACAAATGCCGAACAGGGGAAGGAAATGCTCTCACTAGCAGCGTGTTCCCGGCAGAGCCAGGAGCTGTAGATGCGATGCAGAGCCGGGGCCGCTCCGCTCCGCTCCGCTCGCCGGCGGGCGCGCCGCGGGGCACGGGCGGTGCTGGGCACGGGCGGTGCTGGGCACGGGCGGTGCTGGGCACGCCGGGTCCGCAGCCCCGGCTGCCGGCGGCACTTTCAAACCTCCATCGCTCACACCGCACTCTGTCTCGCCAAGGGGGCTCGAAAGCCCCGGTGCCCCGCAGCCCGCACCGCTGGCAGCCCCGCGGAGGCCCGGGGTGCGGCACGGAGCGCTGGTCCAGAGCCGCGCCCGGGCTGAGCCGTGCCCGGGGGTGCCGTGCCCGCCCCGCCACAGCGCTCCCCTGCGCATCCCGGCGCCGGGCAGCACGGCCCGGCCCGGCCCGGCGGCCTCTCCCGCCCGCCCCCCAGCCTTACCCGCAGCTTGTCGCTGGCACTGAGGCGGCCCGGGTGCACGAAGGGGTTGAGGACGGTGGGCGGGCTGAAGGACTGCTGCCTGGGCAGCGGCAGCACCCGCGCCGCCATCGCCGCTGCGATCCCCGGCGGCTGCGCATGAGCCGGCGGCGGAGCCCGGGGCCAGCGGCTCCGGCCGGCCCTGCCCACCGCGGGAGCCCCGCCTCGGGCAGGTGAGGGCGGGCGGGCCTGCGGGGCTGCTGCGGCGGCCGAGGCGGGCGGAGGCAGCTGTGGGGTTCAGTGCCCGCTCAGCTCTGCCCTGCCATACCCTGCCCCGCAGCCCTGCCCCGTGCTGGGGTCCGTGTCCCCTCGTGTCCCGCAGCCCTGCTCCGTGCTGGGGTCCGTGTCCCCCCTGTCCCCGCAGCCCTGGCCGTGCCCTGCCCCGTGCTGTGCCCGCTGCCGCCACCGCAGCTGAGCCTCGTTGGCCGGGGGCGATCGGCGGGCGATGTTCACAAGCCCTGGGAGCGACGCGGGGCGATATCTGAGAGAGGAGAGGGGCAAGCGCGGTCATGGTCACGGCAGAGGTCGTTTCGAGGAGAATGGTGCAGTGATTCTGGTTCTTGAGGTTACAGATCCACTGCAGCCTTTCTTTGGTGCTGGATGCCCGTGGATCCCTGCCCGGAGGGATGTGCCAGGAGCAGTAAAACACCGTCCTCCGGCACATTCTGCCGGCCTGCCCGGCCGCTGCTGCGTTCAGCCCAAGAGGAAGTTCACGCTGACCGCATTTAGGAAGCAGGATTTTGGGTTCTCACAGGAATCGGGTCCAGTGGTGGGGCTGAGCCGTCAGTCTGTCTGTGCAATGAGCGCTGGCTTCTTGCGTGACATTGGCTCAAACACTTCGTTTTGCTGTGGTGCTTTTCCAATTTCCCCTTCACGCGAAGATATTGGTGCTTCCTGGCACAACAGTTGTCTGTATGTTGCTGGACTGTTCATGTTGCTGTAATGAAACTAATTATAAACATCTCATAGTTCAGTTCCCACTTTGATGTCTCTACTTCCACAAAGATACCATCAGCATTTACAAAACTTAATTATTATAAAATTATTATTTGTGTTTTGCAACTGCAGGTGCTTAAGCAGTAGTCATAATGATATATTTGGGCTAACTGAAGCCAGCCTATAATGGAAGCTCGATGAGTATAGGATTTCCCTTGGCTGGTTTCCAGGATTTCCCTATGATTGCCAGTCCTTGAAACCAGCACTGTCCCCTGAAAAAGCTGAGAGCTGTGAACGAACTGGATCAGCACAATCACAGAAAGTAAGGCTGGGGGGAACTCCAGAGGAGAAAGATCAATTCTACCTCCATCACTCTTGGCAGATGATTTTACAAGCTCTTTTTAAAAGCCCATGACTTCCCTAGCTGATTGGTTCCAGCACTTCTCTGGTAATGTCTTGAAATTATTTTTTTGTGTATCTGGTAAGAATTCTCTCATTGCAGATGATACCCATCCTCAGTGGATGCAAGAACTGGTCCCTTTCCTCTCTGCAGCTAGTTTTTGCACATTTGTATAGTGTTATGACTCTCTTATACTTTCACCAAACTAATGTTTTCAGATTTTCCCTCCTAGGTGATAGTTTCTATATATCTGAGCATACTTAAATCTTCCCTCTGGCTTAACTCCAATGAGTCCACACCTTTCTTGAGGCTCCCAAACAGGAAATACTGCTGCTAGGAGCCCTGACCAGTGCAATTGAATAGGCAGGAAGGATTAATTTGTGTCTGACAAATTATATTATTGTATCACTATATAATAATGTCTGCTTTTTTTTTTTTTTTTTTTTTTGGCCACTAGCCTGATCCTGTGACTCACGCTGTGATTTGCAGACATGATGCTTTTCATATATAGATTAGTGTTTCTGGTGACTTGTACATTTATTAAAAACAATATTATTGATTTTGAGTTTTCTGCTTTTTAAGGCTGATTAGCTATAGCATCATTTGAAAGGCTTTACATCACAAGTACCAAAATACAAGTGTAGTTAAAAAAAAACTTTAATGTTCAGAACATGTGAGACAGTGTGATCATATTTAATTCTTTGACTAAATTAGGGTCAACATCTCTTTTGAATAATAATTCGTTCTTTTGTCTGTGAATCTATGGTAAATTGAATCTTGATCAATGGACTGCTAACATACAACACCACCAAGCTGATATCTGGAATCTTTCACCAAAAGCTTTATATGGACAAAAGCTTTATATGGACATCAAGGCAATAAGTAGCATTAGCTTGCTACTCATTATTTTTCTTGGTTGAAACTACAGCTTTGGTTCTGCAGGTCACTAGGACCACATATGTTTTTCCTGAGGAGCTTACCCTATACCTTGATTCTGCCTAGAAACTAGAAAAGTAGCTCTAGAGCAGGTGTAGATTCTGTATACAATCCAAATGATTCATATTAGTGATACATGAAAACCCAGCACACATTTCCCTAGTGTAAGACAACAATTATTCTCTCTCACAGACAGACATAGTTTTTTTTTTTAAAGTGTTTGCAGCTTTATCGTGTTTAATATAAATTGTATATATACAGTCTAAAATGGACTAAGAGATTTGCCTTATTGTAGCTGCCTTTGGGACAGTTTACTCTTCCTCATTTTTGTAAAAATATGCTCTAACTGATCTTCTAATCATAAAATGTGCTGTAGGCAAAAGATATACTGCAGAATATGAAATATTTTCAAACATTTTTTTAACTCTTCTCTCGGTAATTCCTAATCTGAACTAGGCTAAAAGAAGGTGTCCTTTTTAACATTGTCTGTTTAATTCTTTTGATCAGGGCTGTTGTTTTACCTTTATAAAAACATATACAAAGACATTTTTTGATACAGAAATTGAAAACCTGCTCATGTTTGACCAGCTCCCTGCTGTTATCTGACAAAAATCTGCCATCTCCTGGCCCAGCTGTGTAACACTGCTGCACACAGCACTTGGGAAGCAAGACTTCACTGCTTGTATGAAAAACAACTCTTCTCAAGGACCAGCTAAAAAACTTCTTCATGCAAAGTGCTATTCTTATTTTCTGGTTTCTTTCTGTAGTACTAAATGTGAACAACTTGTGAGAAATGTGTATGAGGACAGTAGGAGATGGCCACGTGTTTCTGTTCTCAATTCAACAACGTCTTGCTTGCTTTCTGTTTCTGTCTGAGAAATTCTTGTTCAGTTGTCTGGTTCTTCTAATTGTCTGTCTAATTCTTCTCTTGTTTTCTGGATTTCTGGCTTGCTTTCTTGCTGTCCGGGCCATGGTGCCCTAGTGCTGGTTCAGATTGTGCCTCTCTCCTGGAAGAATGCCTGCTAACACCTTCTAAGTGCCCATCTGGGCCCAGCTGACAGCATGTTCTCTCCACTGATCAAAAAGTGTAATACAAGTCACATGAAGTTTGTCTTTCTCCACCTGGGATGGTCTCCCAACGTTATCCTGGTAAGCTGTGAATGCTCTAAGCTCTTTATGTCCTGACCATGCAGCATGGTCACACAGCCTCAGTCTGATGACATGTAAGTGGCACTGGGGGTGTGTGAGTCCTTAGGGTTCTGTCAGTCAGTTTCAGTCTCCTGGGAATCCAGCTCTGCATGTCCCTCAGTAGAATTCACTGGTTTAGTGAGATTTCAAGCAAGGAAAGCAGTTCTGGACTGTTCATTTCACAGCACTCAGGCACTTGGGGACTGGAGGAGGTGCTGACTTGCATGCATGCACCCATTGAAGCAGGCACACATGGGGCATGCATGTATACACAAATCCAGACATACCTTTTCTTCTAAGACAGGTGCTGAGATAGATGTATCTTGGAGTTTTCATTTGATGTTAAATAGAATTGAAACACCCCTAAAGCTAATCTTTCTCTTGGGTATTACTAGATGTTTTCTCTTACAGACATGTGTTCATCTGCCTCTGTCCCTTCTTCCCTAAATAATAGACTTCCCATGTTTGTGTTATATTTCTTATATTGATGCATATAAGGTTCACAGTGTTTGCTTGGTAAGTTTTCACATGCTTCATTCAATTTGAGAGTTTTTTCTAGCTGTTTATGTCAGAGGGGAGTTGCTGTCCCCAGTGTGTTAGCCATGCCAGCCCATAAGTGCAGGTAAAAGAGTCCTAGCATACTGCACCAAAGAGGAAAACTTCATGCTGAAAGTTCCCTGGAGCTTCTTCGGCTGAATTCCCTTCTCTTTGCAGTGCTTAATGGACATAAGGCAAATAGATCAGAGGCAAGAACCTAATCACTTCATTTAGCAAGTCATACCTGATAATGACCTCTGCAAAGGGAGTGAAATAAAATTATCAGTAAATGCTTCAGTAAATGCTTGTGTGGTATTAGTCTCAGTGGAGTAGGTAGGACTTGGTTGGATTTTTCATCCTAGACAGGCAGATAGATTGCTGAGCCAGCTCTGATAACAATTTAAGAAAAAATAGCATTGACTCTTGCTGATGCTGAGTGAAAATAGAGGTGGTATTATCTCAGGGAGTCCATTGGGTATGTGCCCTAGGAGATTCCTCCTTCCTCACCTGAGCTGGCTGCAGAACGAGACAACTTGACAAGAATTTCTCTTCTGTTCCTCTGGGTAAGGAAAGCTCTCGACTAATGATGGGGCGTCTCCAGCTCCCAGTGCTCTCAAACTGGCACCGTCCCTTATTATTGAATTCGCTTGAAAACAAAAGAAAAAAGTAGATTTACAAGAAAAAGAGAGACTCCAGTGATTTGTGTGAGAATGGGATATAAAATTACTGGTTGGGTTTTTTTCCTTTGAACTGAACCCAGGAGCCTCAGTAAAGTTTACCCTTTTTAAAGCATTAATTAGGGAGCTGACTGTACATAAAGATAAAACAGAACTTTTAAAAAAGTCTCCAAGGATTCCAAAAAACCCAGGTTTGTCTACATGAAGCAAAAGAATTTTAATAAGCAGCAACTGAATTGAAGTGAACTGATATGAGCAACAAAAAGAGAATTTATCTCACAATGTATTCAGAGAACATAATTGAATGTTCATTAGCTAAGAGTTATATACTGACTGTTAATGAGCAGAAATGAATATGTATTATTTCTTATTAAGCTGGAAATGTATGGAACTAATTGCATTTAAATATAGTAGTCATAAAGTTGTTTATTAACAGTCACTACTAAGAAGAGGAAAAACAGGTGAATTTATATTCTTTACTGCAGTATCCTTTTAAATATTTATTATGCTAAGTGGTATTAATACATAGTTTTTCAGTGAAATGGTTATTATGTTGTGCTAGTAGGGCTCGGTGATGTCTTCATTTGGATAGGATTTATGCTTTATTTATTTTAAATTAGGGAAGGCAGCACAAACAAACAGAAGCTCTCGGATTCCTCTAAGGCAGTGTTATTGCTTCTCAGGACGAGGGTCCTCTATTGCTCGTGATCAAATGACACTTGGCTTCTTAATATACCATGATAATAATCTCAGGAGAGAGTTTTGGTAAGGTTTCTTTGTTGCAGATGTGCAGGAGAGAGCCATCTTGGTCATAGGTGTGGTGACAGAAGAGCAGAAGGAATTCATGTTAACACAGTGAGTGTGCTGTGCACACACCCAGGAAAGCCTCTGGTTATGTGCTGACATGCCAGGCTGAGCCTGAGAGGAAACTGGTAGGGCATGGTGGGTGCTCTGTCTGAGGAGGGACACAGGGCAGTGTGTGGGAGTGAGCAGGTGTGGAGCTGTTTAGGTTGGAAGGGTTCCCTTTGGAGCATTTAGTGAGGAGTGCATGAGGAAGGGAAGGGTAGCAGGCAGGGATGATGTAGCTGCCCATCCTTAGGGCAAGGTGTGGAATGGAAACCCGGGTGTCCAACAGCTCCTTGGCCTTGGAGTTTTGTCAGATGAGGGCTGGTGACTTTGCCTGAACATTTTATGGCTTTTGCCTTCATTTCAGTGGTCTCTTGGTAAAGGAGAGGGACAGTAGACAGAGATGGTGAAGGAAAGGAGCAGTGACACCCTGAGTGGGTGCAGAGCAGCGAGGAAGAAAGGAGTACCACAAAGAGGAATTCCATAAGAAAATCTCAGTGGAAGTGTGATGGCTTCCCAGTGTTGAGTTAGCCTGTTTCCTTTGGAGCTGCGGTGGAGTGCTGGACCAAGACACACCTGCTCCTGTCGACAAACACCACTGACATCTGCAAACAAATTTGTATTTACACCCATGATTATTCTTTGCAGTTAAAAGGCCACATCTTCTTTATGGCAAAAATGGGTGTTTTCATCCTCCTGCTCTGTTTGCAATTGAAGGACGTTTTGGGGCTGCAATCAGGGAGGATTAACACACCTTTGAGTTAGTCTGTGCATTTGACGTCAGTGCTTTAGGCAGTGATTTTGTGGAATTTAAATTACTATCTTCCTGCTTACATAGAAAAATATCTTGCTTGTTCTGATTTGAATTAGAATTGTTTTTTAATTTTGAAACTTATCCTTTTCTGATAAAATTATAATAGATTATTACAGTAAACAGCAGACCTACCTTTTTATTAATCTGAATTTCGTTCATTAATTGTACAGATGTGTGTTTACTACAGGATTCTTTAGTGCAGCAACAGCTGCACGTTCACTTTCAGGCAGACTGTAACTTTTCCCTGTACTCACAAGAGGGCGATAAATCCCCAGTCATCTTTATGCAGCCCCTAGTAAGTGTTCAGAACCTCGCTGCAAAATGTCATAAAGACCAGCTTGCTGTCAGAAAACTGATATATATGTATATGATCTATATGAAATACTGTGATGCCTTTTGTTTTGGTTTACAGGGAGTTTAAGTTATGCTCTGTTTATTTCATCCCACTGCTGATCCTACTGTGAGTAGAAACTAGATGTGGAAAAGTTATTTATAATATCCCCCCACCACACACTGCAAATGTTTTCTTCATGGTACACATACAGGTATTCAGACAAATGTCAAGCACATAATAAAAAAGCAATTTTGAGCACAGCATTCAGGAGAATTTCCTGTAGACTAAACATGGTAGAATATGTTTATTTCTTCCTCATAGTAAAATTTTCTTTTGTAATCAGAACCTTCAGTTACTTAACGTTAATCTTTTTCTTGAATTAAAGTATCTTTTGTTTTGAACCTTCCCTTTGAACACAATGTTATTGCACCTAAAAACAAGCCTTTTTGTGGTGATAATATCAGTATGGACAGCTGCCATAAGAACTGTGATTTCTCTATTTTTGTAATTTATTAACATGCTATTATATTTCCAATATGTATATTAATTCACATTCACTATCTCTTTTTAATAGTTTCTGTTCCAAATTGTATAATAAGAACAATTTCAGGAGTCTTACATAGAATAAGGAAAAGAAGAAAGAACAACTGGTTCAGTGTACTAAATTTTATGTCTCTGTTGATGTTATCTGAGTTCATTCCAGCTCCTGTGTTTGAAGGAACTGGATTTTTTCCAGCTCTAAAGCTCCATGACCCAGCCCATGCAGTTTTTAAGCTGTCAGTATAGAACAAAATTTTTAATAATTTATGGTGTCGTATGGCCTCTGAAGAATGTTTTCACTTTCTGTCTTAATATGAAAAATAAATAAATGCTGAAAGTCTCTAGCAATGCACTGAGGCATTTGCTCAATATGTTAGTACAGCGTCCAACTGAATTTAAGGGCCTCAGCTGATGTGACTTCCTTAAATAATAAGACAAGTCCATGACTCTTGAGGCTCCTTCTGCAGTCTCAGAGGAGTTCTGGGGCTGTCTTAGATATAGCTGAGACAAAAACACCTTTATATTGTCTTTCAACAACTTCAGCTGTGTTTGGTTGCAGACACTCAGTCTTGCCTGGCTCCTTGCACAGTTGTTGATTACCTCAGGCCTGCAGTATGAGCGAGCTGTTAGAAATCAGGGCTACTAATAGCTTATTTATTTTGATATTATCCTGCCTGTAACAACTTCACAATTCACCTCCACCCCTTCTCCAATGGTGCCTGCAGGAGCAGGACTGGGCAGCAGGCACAGCTGGGGAGAGGTGTGGATTGGAGCTTTGGGGAGAAAAGTTTACTCTGTTTAAGGGAAATAGGGTCTGCCCCATGCCTTTCCTAATCACCAGAGGTCTATGGCCTCTTCACTGGTTTTTGTCAGCTCTAAAACTGGAGTGTTTCAATGGGTGTCCTGCAGTCAGTAGTTCCCAGGTTGGGAGCACCACTGTAAACACGAGCTCTTTCACTGACATTCTCTCAGTAGGGCCAGGCATTTTGGCTATTATAGTAAAGACTGAAATTATATAACAAAGCCATGTGACTGTGTCTGTTGGTTTACTATCAGCTTTGCTCTGGACAGCAGCAGAGTTCTGTGTGCTTCATTAGTGTCTCCTGACTGCCTTGGCAGATGCAGCCCTGGCTCTGCTGTGTGTCTGGGGGTATGAAAATCTTAATAGGTCCATTCAATTGTAAATATGATCTGCCTCACAGTAATGTACAACTCGTGTGTTTCCAGCTGAGGAAAACAAACTCTTCTTACCACAAAAATGCACCCTCCAGAACTCCATCTATATGTCAGAAAGATATTGTCATATTTTTCTCATATTATTTAGAGTTTTAAGTACACCACAATTGTAGGAGAGTCAGTATGCAGATGGGTCAGTTCTTCTAATACCATTTCAAGAAATAAAGAGGAGTTGAGAGTGAGCAAGCAAGAGTAAATGAGGCATTTCCAACTGACCCACTAACTGTGACTCAGCTGAGGTATCTGATGAGAACAAGAACTTGGTAACTAGAATTAAGAGGCAGGGGGATGGAAGGCATGCAATAAATCTTTTTTATTTAGCAAATGGAGGAAGATTTCTCCTGCCTATTCCTTCTGTAGTGTTAACAGGTACCTGCTTTGCTCAAACCAGTTTCTGCTTTTTTAAGTGCTAACACTGAAGCCCTTCTAATGCTATTAATATGGAAGGTGAGACTGCAAGATCATAAGGAGAGCAGCAAAATTCAGGTGTGTGAGCTCAGTTAATGCTAATATAATCTCCCCTGAACCATGCTGCATTTTAAAATACTGAAGGTGAGGATACTGGGTAGTTTAAAGCAAGACCAATATTCCTGCTGTTTAGCTCAGGACCCTTGAAGACCACAGCAGTGTCTATTCTGCACAGGTACTCATAGATAAAGTGATCTGACATAGGGACCAGCCTAGAAATTTGCTGTGAAGCCTGAAGCAGAGATCTCTTATAAGCTTTGGAATACAGGTTAAAAGAAATATTTTTCTAGAGGAAAAGGGCGGAAGGGTGGAAACAATGAGTCTTGCAAAAACAGGAATGAATGCTAGGAAACAGACTTGCTATAACTTGGCAGTTTTCAGAGATGTGCCGCTAGTTGTGCCTGAAGAATAAACATTCTGCTTTTCTGCTGACTGTAGCCAAAGTTTGTAGCCAGTGAAAAGGCAGGGTAAGCTCTGAGGAAGTGTGTGTATGTAACAGGGACATTTCAGATGCTGATTACAGGTGCTTTGCCCAAGCTTTTCATTCTATATTTCAAAGAAGGTTTGAGTCTGGGAATGTGCTGTGGGATTAGAAACACTGCCTAAGCTCTACCCAGCTGGCTTGGAGAAGCTTTTGGACACTGATATGTGAGGCAGGTTCAACAAACTGAGATTGGGCCTTGAACAGTAAAATAACCTCTTTTTCTTTTGTGGAATCAGATCACAGATGTGGATGTTAACAAAGGATTATGAAGCTGCAGCTCAGTTCTCCTGAAGAGAAATGTCGATTAGCCACAGAGACTTGTGAGCTCCCTTCCCAGCAGCAGAGGGGCATGGGCCCAAAGGGGCTGAGTGCTGGAGTTTCACCCATGCTTCACTGGGCAAATGACAGTAACTGTGCTGGTTTTCCAGTCTGTCGAATGAAGTGGTTATCTTACTGGAGGGATTGAAAGGCATAATCAGTTGTAAAATGTATTGAAACAGAAAGTGCTATCTCAGTGCAAAGTGGTTTTATCTACTGCTGCACACCCAAAGGATTTACTTTTGAGGTGGAGACACATTTCTTAATGCCTGTGATGTGTACCGAGACAATTGGAAATAATAAAGCCTTGGGGTGGTGGTGTTGGAACCTTGTTCTTATTGAGGTCACTGGCAATTCCATCGCTGATTTCAGCAGGAAGAGGATCAGGCTGCTTTATCAAGAGGCCTTAGGTAAACACAGGACTTTCCAAGACTAAGGATCTGGGGTTTTTGGAAGGCTAAATTGAGCAGTGCCAGTCCTTGCCTTGGTAGTCCAATGGTATAGTGTAGACACTTTATGTAAACTAATTACTCAGGGATTTATTAACTTGACATTTTAAGGAAACTGCTAGCTTCATTGCTGTCTGCAAAGAAAACATGCAGAGTGAAGAAGGTTCAAATACCCTAGGCAGTTTGGCAGAAAGTGAACACAAAATGTGTTAACTGAACAGAGGACTAATTCAAAAGGATGTGTACTATTAAAATGAATCATATGACCCAGAAAAGAACTTAGAAATAAACACCGTGTACCACTGTAGTAGAAACTGAAAAGTGACAGTAGATGGGGAGAAACCAACACAAAAAGAAACAGAAAAATCTCCACAAACACAAAATAAAAAACCCTTGTGGCTATTTATCCCAATGTAAATCAAGTTGAAAATGTATTGATATTTGGGAGATGCCTCTGACAGTTATGAATTTTAACAAGAAAGATGGATATTTCTCTGAAGAATTTCAGAGTGTATAGATCTGCAAACAATTTATATATCAAAGCAGTCACCAAATGGCTTAGAGAGGCAGAGCAACAAATCATTTCCAGAAACTGCCATTATCAGAATTTAGAAGTAGTGGTAATCTCAGCATTGTTACAAAAGTGAATATTAATGTCTGTATTTTAAATAAAATCTGATTTTGATTTTATTATGGGGCCTTAGAACTTCTTAGAAATGGTCTTGAAAATTGTCCTGTAGCCATGTCAGCTGGAGTCTTTTGACATATAAATGACAGAAATCTGGAAAGTTTTCTACACTACATGTACTGGCTTGTTAAATCACAGTGCAGTGTTTCATCTGACCATTGAAGACAGATTGTGTAGTAAGCAGAGTTAACAGACAGATGCACAGGTGCCTTTCTTATTAAAAAACAGAATATCCCTTATCTATTTCTCATGTTTTTCTAAAGAATTTGTGCTCCCAGATGATTTTATGCTTTTGCATTCATTTCTTGTTTTGGAAAGGAAGATCTTTTAATAATGTTTAGCATCAACCTCTCCCACCTGTGCAATTTGCTGCTCTAGTAAAAGTGCTGCTCCCCTGGAAAAGCTTATAACGTGCTATATGAAATGTCAGAAATGATAAAGCAAAACCAAGAACCTCTGAAAGAAAATGTACTGCCATGAATATCTGAAATCTACTGAACCACTGCTTTTATTATACTTAAATTTCCATAAACGCTTTTCTTAAGAGCTGGTGCTTCAGTAGGCAGAGAGATGTGTTTTCTATGTAAATAGCAGTGTTTGCCTTTTCTTTAAAAACTGTATTTCACTGCAGTAGTAAATCCAAGCAAACTAAAACAGTTTAGGCCTTCAGATATGGAATAAAATCACTGAAGTCTCTCTCTGTGCTTATTGGGTTGCCAGTTGAAGCCATAGGGCAAGAATGCCTTAGACAACTGATTTTCACAGTGGTTTTATGTATGTTCAAGTTTTGAAAATAAGAGGGAAGGGAGGAAGCCAGAACCCATGAAAGGGTGCTAATAAGCTCATTGTGCCTCTTCGTTGTTTTGTGCCTTGCCCCAGATTTTATAGCTTCACTTCCAACAGAGATGGTATGGCACAGGATTTATTTCTGAGTGCTTATCACTCCTTAGTAGAAAGCATTTATGTTTTTCCATAGGAATGTTTTCTATTCATATCTTCCTTGATAGCATTTTTATCCACTTACTTTACCCTGAGGTATCACTTAGAACGCTGCTCAGAAGTTGGCAGGGTTAGTGTAGCCATTAGTGTAGCCATTAATGCATTAAAGTTGGCTGCTGGAGGTGTTTGCTGGTAGTTGTGTTTCAGAGCTGCAGTCTCTCCTGTCAAAGGACTTCCTTCCTTAAGTGCCAGACCAGCCCTTCCTCCCTTCTGAAGTCTTCCTCAGTAACTCTACCAACTCTCCCAGTCACCACTTTTAGTCTCCCAATATATCAGGCTTAAAGTCTTGAAAGTTTGAAGATGTATCTGTAATTGTTTTTACAAATGTCTGCAAGATAACTGATTTTCCTGAGTAGTCATTTCAACAAGTTTCCTTTGCATCTCTTCAGGGCCAATTTAGCAACCAAGCAGGAAGCAAGTGAAAAGGGTAGATTGTAACCTGTGTGTGTCTCCATCCTCTGCAGAAATATCATTTGAATATTTTCAGAATGAAAGGCAGTCTTATATTCTGCCTATGCTTTTGTACTGTTCTTTTCCACATATCAGTGGAGAGCTTTTGTGTAGTTTTTCAGACAGGACAGCTGTTTCCTGTTATGCAGAGTTTTCTCTTTCTCTCCTCATTTTTTCCAAAGAAGATCACTGTAAGGGACTTGTACAATAGCAGCGATGCTACCTGTATTACAATAAGTGATGTGGTGGTTGTTTAGATTTGCATGGACCAGCAGGAGGCTGGAGTTGCAGCGTTCTTAAATCTGCTCATGGTTTATTTGGTAAGGTTGGATTGATTCTCAAGCTGGTTTAGATCTACTTCTCTGTGGCTAAAACTGGCAATTACAATGCTTATCCATGAAAGCAAAGTTGCTTGCTTTAACACAGACCTAGGGCACATCTTCCATGGAGATAAGGTTATGGAAGAAAGTAGTTTAATGATGGAAGAATGGAAATATTTGAGAGTTCTTTGGGTTTTTTAAATTTCATCTTCCTGTTCTCTGTCCCAAAGTAAATGTTCTGTCTTTGCATGAGTAACCTGAATTGGTTGTTAAGACTTCTGAATATCCTTGGATAGCGTAAAACAAACAGGCTGTGTCATAGCATGGTTGAACACAAAGTTTGTGGCCAAGTTTAAAAGTACCTGAGGGGAGAATAAACATGTTTATGGAACTTTGACATAAAAGGCCAGGGGTTTTAGCATGGAGGTTGTTGTGCTTCATTAAAGCAATGTAAAGGATGTCCTGTGGCATGGTGGTCTAATCCAATGCCACTGGGCAGAGCCTTGGTACAGCAAGTGCTGAAATGTTACTGCATAAAGGAAAAGCTAATTGCTACTTTGGGCTGCACAGTTGCACACTAGGTTGATTGACTAATCCATTTGGGAATGTCTTATGTAGTAGGGTAGGACATACTACTGCAAGTGCACAAGTTCCTATTGTGTTTTCTGGACAGAAGTCCAATAAATAATTGTGTAATTGCTATCAAAAATGCTGTATGCTAAATACTCTGATCTTGTCTTTCTGAAAGGGAGGCTGTGTTCTGTTGTTCCTACACCTCCTGCAGAGGCAGTCAGGACCCCAGTGAGATTCTTTGGTGCTGCTGGCTTTTGGGCTGGCACTAGGAGCAAACAAGTAGCAGCCCATAATTACACCAAAATTAGGAAGCTCCATAATTACGAATACAGTCATACTTTCTTCTATTCTGCCTTGCCTGGTATTGGTCCTACAAGTCTTGCAAGGGGGAAGGATTAGCAGATGGCTGTGGTTGCTCTGCAGTTCTTTAGAGAAGATGACATTCTGGACCTGGTGCCTATTCCTGTGCCAGCTCTGACTTCCCAGCTCCACAACAAACTCCTCAGCTTACAGAAGTGTCCCATGGGTTTATTAGTTCGTGTTTATAATATGTCTTGATGTAGAAAGTGTTGGTATTAATACTCTTGAACATCCTCTTGGTAAAGAGAAGACTTTTAATTATAAAAAATGTGTATCCTGAGAATAACTATCCCATTGTCTGAATTACAGTGACTTTTTCTTCGTGGCTTCCTGTTACCATTGAGTTGACTTTTAAGAACATATAATTTTTAAATAGTTTTTTAAAAAATTAGAATGGAAGTTGCCTGACGTTAAAATATTTAGATTTATTGTGACTTTATTTTTAATTGCATACAGTGCTGCTTTGATTGAAAATATTTAGACTGAGAAAATCCTTGCCAATATGCTGTATTTGTATTTTTGCTCAGCTCTTCAGGAAATTCCTTGTCTGTCTCTGTTGCTTGGCTATTATGCACTTAATGAAAATGTTTTTTGTTGTTTTTTAGTGTAAATGTGATATAAAAGCTTTGGAAAGAAAAGTCTCCTGCATTCACAAATAATTCTAAGAAAAAAGAAGTATAAATGAACTTCCATGTATTATTTCTCATTCATTGTGTTGATTTGTGTCAGAAGCCTTGGATGGGTTTGATGTAGTTTTTGCTGTGGGTAAATGATGTAACTGGTGAACTGAACCTGTGTTACTATGGAGTAATTGATAGTCTGTCTTAAAGTTCTGTGTTCCACTGTCTGCTGATCACATGCAACACTGCAAGTTGATGAAAACAAGAGCTTTTTCCTTCTCCCTCTGGTGAGGAATCATTTCTTGGGCTCTGAGTTTTAAAGGAACTTAACAAGTCCAGACCACACATGTATCTGGAAAAGATGGGCACAGTAATATCATGGAAACACTTAATAAAATAGTTGTGTTATTTAATTTATTCTAATTTCTTCTGAAAATGTGAATTTAACCTTAAATGCTTTGTTTCTAGGAAGACCAAGTAGTTCTAGCTTCTACTTAGGGCACCAGGGTTAGCCTGAGTTAGTGAATATTATAAAACAAAGTTTCCATCAATGAACTAACTTGAATCATGTGTTTTTTTCAAAAACACATCTGCAGTCAATAATTTTGAAGAGTAAGAAGTGTTATGGACAAATTAGTTGAAAGCATATTCTATACTGGATATGAAATTCTTGTGCACATGGATAAACAGCACAATTCCTGGGCTCTGGAGGTCTGATACAGGGCTTTGGAGAGACACTCAGCTAGCAGGGTTTGTATGTTTGCACATAGCTCCTACCCAGCATGATTTGGAACCCAGTCATGTCCTGTGGTTTCCTCATATCCTTCATGTTGGATGAAAAATAAGCTGTCATTCATGGCATTGTGGAAACTGAACTACTTAAGAAGACAGTCATTGAATGTGGTAAATTTTCTGTTGTTTATAGCCCTTAAATCAAGGGTAAAAGTGACTGATCAATGTAGTAATCAGTGGTTGAATTTGAGGGGATATTTAAGGAGATCAGGTTAAATTATCACAATGTTCTTTCAAAAGCAAAAGCTACAAAAGCACTACTGAGCATATGCACAATCAGAATTTTATGTACCACATTTATGTTGAAATGAGTATCTTCTGTTCTAAAGTGCTCTGAGGAGGGAGGAGAGGCCTTCACTTTAGCCCTCCCTTCCCCAAACTCAGCATGAATGCTGAGCTGTTTTAAAGTGCTTTGCAAATAGGAAAAAAAGAACATTCCTCTTTTATCTACAATGCAATGCTGTTGTCAATGGTTGTCCAGGTCAATGTTTTTCTTTGTTTTTTTTTTTTTTTTAAATAATTGTAATAATATCATCATCTTGCATTTTGGTAAACTGAAAATGTTTTTATGAATAGCCACCAGTGCTGCGATAAAGATAAAACTTGTTCATGTTAATAGTACACACCCATCCCATTAGGGAAATGGAGAGGTCTTGCCAACATAGATTAGATGGTGATGGATATTAGACATTAAGTGAGAATAGATTAATCTATATAAATGTGAAGTATTTAGTGGTATTCTTCAGCTCCAGATAATGAAATGCCATCGAGGCACAGTTAAATTTCTGTTTATTGACAGACATCTGCTGCAGTAAAGAACCTGCCAGGAGCATGGTCTATGTTTGAATTGATTTTATATCCCAATAACTCTCCATAGTTGTATGAAACATACCCAGGTGCTGGAATGGAATTCAGTAGTTCTGTCTGTAGTAATATTTTACCTGTTACCTTGCTTATGATTATTCCTCTTCTAGTGATCCCTACCCTTCCCCCCTGTAAATAATAGCAGAAGGAAGACCTCCACTGCCCCTCTAATGACAAGTTAGTTCATCTCAGAGTTTTGTGTTGCTCGCATATTTATTTTATGCAAGCTAATACTTTGTGAATATTTCCATGATGCCTGAAGTTTTGGTATCGGCCTAAGAACAGTAGCAGCTGTAACAGCTGTCTGGTCAAGAAGAATAATTTTTGGATTCAAAGCATAGCTTTGTGTTGCTGTCCCTCCAGTGAGTGCTGAGTGATGTTCAGGTGGGATGGCACAGGGGAAAGAAACAGAGCCATAATCTCTGTGAAGATGAACCACATGGCTACTTAGCTACTCAATTTCCACTTCCCTTGCTCTCTTGCTGTGGCCATTCTCACATTTTAGGTTATCCTGTGGAGTTACTGGCTGGTAACTGTATTTGCACTGTTAATGTGAGTTTGGGTGGCACTGCCCATCCTCCTTGGTTTCTCTCCCAAAGTTGTGTGTTTAGGGCTGTGAGTGTGCAGCAGTCATCACTCCTGATTAGCAAGGGTTCTCACTCTATATCCTGTGTTCTCAAGCACACCAAGATGTTTCAGGCTATATTTTCATGGTGATGCCATAGTTGTGCCATACCTTTTATCCATAGAGGCAAGGCCTGCATAATTTCCCAGGGGAAATTGACATACACTAGTCACATGCCAAGATCTAAAAAGAATTACTTTTTAAATAAAATTTTGGAGTTAAATAGACAGTTTCGGGTGTTGAATTGTACCAGAGAATTGCGCCAAGGTGACCTGTTAAAATTACATTCAGGTGGTATCAGTTTAAAGAACAAAGACTTCAACAAGTCTAGAAAAAATATAGATAATAGGTTGGAATACCCATAGTGCATGGTGGAGATAGTGCTGAGACGTGGCCAGAGGTCTACTGGCAGCACACTGTGCTGCTATAAAGACAATATTTTCTCTTCAGACTGGCAGGAATTGCTGTGGGGATCTTACCTCCTACAGTGAGGAAATTCCTTGAACCTGGCTCAGTCATTTCCCAGCCTGTCCTGGCTGAAGGCTGTGTGGCTTTGGATGATTTTCCTCATTTGGCTTGAAGGGATGGTGACTAAAATGGAGAGCTTGAGGGACATGAGGAAGGAGAGATAGACAAACTCAGGGAAAAGCTTCTCCTAAATGAGTGGGGAGTGTACATATGGCAGAGTGTATATGGGAGTTGTGGAACATGATGCAACAGTTCTCCCTCTCTTTGCAGAATTGCTTCTGTAAAAGAATTTTCACAGTTATACCCAACAAAACGTGCTTTCCTTTTGATGTTTAAACACTCTTTATCTTTTTAAATAGCTTGGTACTACCCCAAAATAACTGGCCCAAGGAGAACAAAATCCTTCAAGCCTCCTCTTTGGCAGTCTCTTACAGGGCAGGAGCGCTCCGAGGGCTTTCCGTGGTGCCGGGGGTTGTTATGGGGCCGTGCTGGGAGCAGGGGCAGTGTCTGTGGGCTCCGGGGGAGCCTCGGCCCGGTGCCGGTGCTCCGCGGGGCGGGTGCGGTGCGGCTGCTTTGTGAGTGCGGGTGTTTTGCGGGTGTTTCGAGGATGCTTTGTGGGTGCGGTGCAGTACGGGTGTTTTGCGGGTTCTTTGCGGGTACCGATGCTTTGCGGGTGCTTTGCGGTTCTTTGCGGGTGCCGATGCTTTGCGGGTTCTTTGCGGATGCTTTGCGGGTGCTTTGCGGTTCTTTGCGGGTGCCGATGCTTTGCGGTTCTTTGCGGATGCCGATGCTTTGCGGGTTCTTTGCGGGTTCTTTGCGGATGCCGATGCTTTCCGGGTTCTTTGCGGGTTCTTTGCGGATGCCGATGCTTTGCGGGTTCTTTGCGGGTTCTTTGCGGGTGCGGTGCGGCCGCGCTGCCCGCAGGGGCCGCTCCGAGCCCGGGCAGCGCGGAACGCACCCACAGCGAGGAACACCAAAAGAACTCCCCTTCTCAAATGTTTGTCTGTGACAGCCCGACTGCTGACTCTGGGAGGAAAATCCAACTGGAAGCAATGCTGTGTCAACTGCAATAACTCTCCCTCGGTTTGTTTTAAAGCCGGCAATTATTGTAAAGCCACTTCTTGGCTCTGCAGTGGCTTTTATCCCCTTGAACTCCAGGAATGGTTCTAGTTATCATCCACATTTCATAAATGTCCTTCTGAATTAGCCTACTTTTGGGATTGTATGTAGGGCTAGTGAGGATGCAGCTTATTCCGAACTTAGGAGAAAGTAAGGCTCACAAACTTTAGTTGTATTATATCCTCCATAATTTTTCCAGAGCCTCCTTTTGCCTTTTCACAGTGTGCCGCAGCCTGGCTCTTATCACAGTTATTCACATCATAGTACATTATTTAAATATAATTCCCAAGAATTTTAGCGTTGGAAAACAATCTTATACGGAAATACAATGCTGTGTGGTCTACATAGAAAGGCATCTAAATGCAAGAATGGATGAAAGTCCTACAAATGAAGGGTTTAGAAGCCCTTTTGACATTAGAAACAACAGAAAAAGGATTTTCAGTGTAGGTCCTTCTACTTCATTTTTTTGAGCTGCCGCCAAATAGAATTGCGAGTAGCCTTGAAAAGCACATTTTCTTAATGGAAAAGAAAAGCATGAAAATGCTAGAATTTAATGGGCCTTGCCTTGCCCCTTCACCTAATGAGAAATGCCTTTCTCTCTTTTGAGGCCTGGGTTCAATACTCAATGCGTTGGCCACAGAGAGGAAGCAGAGCCCTTGTCTTCCTTTTGCATGCAGGACTTGCCTCTCTGGTAAAGTCCTTTGGCTTGGTTTGCCTAATTCACTCCTCTACTGCTGTCCTGAGGCAGAGAACTGTGCTGTGGGGGTTTCACTGAGTCAGATTCAGGGAGCTGGAAAGGAGGACAGTGGAGAGTGGCCATGGCCAGAATTGTTGAGGTGCAACCACAGAAGAAATAATGTCTCCATGGCTGAAGTAACTGTATGATGTGACACTGGATGGGAGACCTGTGGTTGAATTTCCCAATTACTTGGCTAGTGGTGATTAGAAACTTTGTGCAGTGGAAGTGCTGGGTCTGCATCATTGCCTGGCATCCAGCTGCAGAGTGTAAAGCTGCTCTCAGGCTTCAGTCCTTTTGGCAGCAGTATTGTACTGTAAGAGGCATAGAATATAGCTATGAAGCAGTCCAAGGTTGAAGCAGTGGTAAGAGACATGGAAAATAAGCCCACTTGGATAGCTAAATATTGTGAATTCCTCTCTTTTAGAAAGTGGAGACCACCTCCATGTAATTCCAGAGACAGACTGCCAAGTTCCAGGCTAATCTAAATTAAAACAATTATCCTCTTACAATTTTAGTTTATTTTGGCGACGCTAACAAATTCTTAACAGCAAACTAAGTCAGTCATTTGAGAGTAATTCTGAGAAGTCCCAGAGGAAAGGACTGGGCAGTAAAAGACAGCTGAAAGTTCAACAGATTCTGTTTTGTCACCCTCTGGCTCATTGTGCAGGGCATCTGCAGCAGGATTTGCAAGGGAATGCAGACCTGTAGTGTCATGAGACCTTTAATTCTTGTATCCCTCTTCCAGTCTGGCTCGTTGGTTGTCTGGAAGATTCTAAGCATGAGTATGGTGAATCTGGCTGAAGCTTAACTTTAGAAGCCTCCTGGGAGTTTGGGGATTTGTAAAATGAGGTGAAAGAATGACCCAGTGATGACATAAGCAGGCAGTGTGGATACAGCCTCCCCAGTGCTGGTTAGGCTGGCCAAGCTGCAAGTGCTGGTGTGGCCTCTCATGCAGCTATTGCAGCTATGGAGAAAGTGTTTGAGCAATAAAGCAAATGAACTACTGATTATCTTGGATTTCTTGGCTGTTATCTCCAGTAGTGCTACCAGGGAAGAACGCCCATGCAGGCTGAACACTTGTACTTGATCTCGCTGTGTTGTTCTTTGCCCAGACTGTGATATATTTTGTGGAGAAGGGAAGAACTAGTGTTGTGGGCTAAGCAGGTTTAGTTCAATTAGCTTCCAGACAGTTGGACTAGATAATTGTCATAGGTCTCTTCAAACCAAATATTCTATTCTGACATCTATATTAAATAAAATATTCTAATATAAAATATTGCCATGAGCTATTTCTTGTGCATATGCATGTACACATGCGGGCATATATTTAATATGTAATTTAGAAAAAGCTATTATATATATTTCACTTAATCTATTCCCTACTTGGTCCAGGCCAGGAATTTGTTTTCCCAAAAAATACCAGAAATAATATGACTGATGAATGATATTCTCTGAAGAGGCAAGGAGTCTTGAACTGAAGACACAATTTTTGGCTTGGTTGTTATTTTGAGGTGTTTTTCTGATTTTGTTTTTATTCTTACTACAGTTTCCCACCTGGAAACACCTTAATACTTCTGATTGTTTTACATAACCAGTCTGGAACAAGTGTTTCCCCTTACATGTACCAATCTCTGTGATTCCACACAGCTCAATTCCTGCTTGTTTGCTGATTTCAGCTCTCCCAAAAGCAGAAGTATGTTCATTCACTTAGTCTTTGCTGCTAAAAACAGGCATGTCTGAGTTTGTAAATAGAAAGAATTTGTCTGAAATGGACCCAAAGGACCTATTTCTTCCGGATTTTAAGAACAGCAGAATTAGTCAATTGCTAAAATTTATGCGTAGCTGCTGCTTTGTAAAATCAAGACAGAGTAGCGGGAAGAAAATGTATTTTTAGCAACTACAAAGTGTTAGCGAGACACAAACTGTTAAGCACAATTCACAGTTCAGGCTGCTCTGTCTACTGAGTGTTTAAGCTGTGAAATTTCGTTATAGCCTTGGCTACTTTTTATGTATTGTGATCTAGCAGTTGCTAAACCACTGCCCTTTGCCCTACTGGACTGGAGCTGCCCTGCTGGGGGCCTGCAGCCAATCCTGCTCATAACTGGTAGAAGATTTCCTTCAGCTCAAGGAGCAAGAGTGTCTGAACTCTCCCCATGTTGCAACAAGCTTTGGTGCAATGTGTGTGCAACTCTACCCTGACACCAAAAGTCCTAAGTGAACCTGACTTCAATTTAATGAAACTCTAGAAGTAGAACAAGTTTGAGAAATGTTTGTGCTGGATTTTGTATGGCTTTGAGATAAGCACTTATGCTTCTTCCCTTTGTTTCTTCCTCTTTGAAGAAGGTAAGTAAAAACTTTTGGTTCTGTTCTGAAAATATCTTGGAAGAAATGTGTTGAGGGCAGGAAAGGCAAGGGCACTGTCCTCCTTGACAAGGGCACAGTCTCAAAGTGCACAAGAGAGGTGAAAAAAGAGGCTTGGGAAGGGTAATCCAGTTCAGCCAAGGGTCTAGGGATCATCAAAAAAGTCCATAGTGTTGGGACAGATCTAAACAGGGAAGCAGGTGAGTGGGATGGATTTGCATGGGACATGGTTGGGTACAGGCTGAGCTGCAGTGCTTCTCAGGTAAGGACTTTCCATCCCATGGTTAACTCATTACAAACAGGAAAGAAGAGAGAGGTTTTAGAAGTGGCTCTCAATAAGTGGAATTAGATCCAAAGACTATTTCAGGACACATTTTGTGACTTAGTGTTTCCCAGGTCAGATGTGAAAGGCTAATGAGAAGGTCAGTATACTCCCCTAGCTTGTCTGACATACATAAGTGATAACCTGGCAAGTGTTACAGTTGATGAACAGAAACAGATGTGTTTATAAATGCCCTGTGTTAATCTTAAAGTGGCCAGCCTGAAACTGAACTCAAAGAAGTGTGCATCGGGTTGAGGATAGAAAATTTATTTCTGGTTTTCTGCCAGTGATTTAGTCATTAGAGAATGGGTTTACATAGGCAAGAACAAAAGGAGAAGCTGAGCACCAGATGTGCAGAGTTTTGTAGGATTATGGTGCTATTACTACACAACATAAGATGGTAGATTTGCCAATGTTGCAAAACATGCGTAAGTTGTAGACGAAAAGGAAACTATTTCAGTAATCAGTAGAAATGTGATTTAGCAAGTTCAGATCTGGAAGGCCCATTGCAAATGTTCTACTATATCTATGTTTGAAACCCCTTCCATATTAAATACAGATGCTAGAGTAGGCACACTGGGCAGTATTGACATAAGAACATAATAATCTTCAGGGGATGCTTATTGAGGGTTCTTAAAACAGAGCTTGAATTATTGCAGTGCTCAAAAGGAATGCTGGCAGTCATTAAAGTAGAGAATATTTTCAGCACTAGTGCAGGAAGATGTTTATGATCAGGACAGATCATACATCCCTGAAATAGATCCTGCTATCATGAGACGGTTGCTAGGTGTTTGTAAAACTTGCAGCACTAACATTTTGCAAATAGAAACACTTTGTTTTGTGCTTTATTTCATTGACTGTGGTGCAAGACTAATTGTGAGGGTGATTAACGATTTCTGACGAGAATGAGTGTTCTGAGGAGGAGATAAGGCATTTTCTTTTGGCATAAGTAAAAATAGTGCTGGCTCATCCAGGTGAGGATTGTCTATAGTAATTGACAGCTTCTTAAAGTGGAGTTATATCTGGATGGGTACAATTAAAAGATGATTTGGCAAATGCAGCCCTTTTAGAAGTATCTTTTCAGAATATCTTGGTAAAAAAACTCTGCCTAGAACAGGAAAGCACTGAGTGTAAACAAACATGAAGTTGTAGAGGACATGAGAAGAAACCAATGGATCCTGGGTTCAGGTGTTAGTCACTGGTCTGTTCTGTGAATCATGGACATAAAATGAGAGATGTTTTTAGAAGGACCTAGATTGACCCCTTACCTGATGCAGTCTGTAGAGGACTTTGAAATGTTTCATGTGCAGGGAGCTGGATAAGATGTTTGGCCAGATGGTGTCTGATCTCATGGGCAGGATAAGAGTTTACATCTCTGTTTCTCAAGCTTACATCTCTGTGGGATACACACACCCTCTCTTCCTGCCTGGCTGTGGAGAGGTAGCCTGTGATAGAGTGGTTGACAGACAGGAGAGTAAGTTCTGCAGGGAGAGTAGCAGGCTTTGCACAGATATGGGACCATATAATCACTTTAATTAATGCTGCAGTTGTACCTTGGAACCAACAGAGGAAATAACCTGGGTTTCTAAATAAACACCCTGTGTGCTTCTATACTGGGGTAATGCTTTTGCCTTTGACAGGTAATGCACTGAAACATGCTACTGAATTTATAATTTAAGTGATACAAGGGAGCCTGGCCATGAGTAGTGTTGACAGTGTAATTTGATTTTATTGGTATTGTTGGCACTTCATGTGTGGGACATTCTTTTCTAGTTTATTTTTTAATGAGAAACATTCTAACAGATTGTGAAAAGAACATTTTCTGTTGCCCAATGCATAGGCAAAGAACCTAATTGAACAAACCTCCCGATATTATAAAGAACAGGAAAATAAAACATGTTAAACAATACTTGACTTTTATGTATAAAGCATTGTCTTCAAAAATCTGAGTCGTTTCCATCCATATAAACAAGTTATATAGTAGTAACAAAGTGCATGAAGCAAATTGCTAAATTTAACTAAGGTATTAAAATAAAAAGTACTTTAAAACAATACTTTAACACAGTTTTTTGCCATGATTCTATCATGCATCAACACAAAGCAGATCCTGAGGCAACCTGTGCCTTTGACAGTCTTTCTGTATTATTATGTAAATAAATGGAAATAATGGTCAAACTCGTAAGAGGGTGAAAAACATCAAGACAAACCATCCATTTATAACAGAGTTGTATTTAAAAAAAAATAAAAATCAAAGTGCACTGCTGGTACATCTCATTTGAGCCTATCTGGTATGTGAATAACAGAGGGGCATGATCCAGTCTCCAAAGGTTCCAAGGCTTTGTTTAAGCACCAAGGGAATAAAGAAAGATGGCTGTTCTGTTCATAGCACTACTATGACTAGCACGACAATGGAAAAATTGTACCAGAATATATACGTAAACATCTTTTGTATACTGAGGAGGCAAACACTCTTAAATTATCTGATGTGTACGGTACTGGTACTTAGTGTTTTGGTGCCAGTACCAGACTGGTCCAGTAATTAGCATTCAGATCTATTTCTAATTACAGATAAGGCATATAACAAAAAAAGTAAATATTTGGTTATTGATATCTCACATGGTTCAGCAACCCAACCAGTCAGAGCTTATCTTGCCAATTTTAACAATCTTCAAACTCTTGTCTTCCATTTGTAGATAGTACTGATCTTTGAAAAAGTAGGTATATCCTGTTAAAATAAATAAATAAACATGCTCAGATTATGGAGCACTTAATTCTTGATCAAAGATTTTTTGTCTTTGTGATTTCATGAAGCTTAATGAACCGAATGACTTATTTCCCAAAATATTAATTTGTATTTGTATTATTTAAAAAGATATATTTTAAAACTACACTAAAATTTGCATCCTGTAGAAGAGAGCTCTTGTTAAATGGAGCCATAATGAGGTTACTATTTTGTGAGTCAGAATTTTCTTGGATGAAATGTTTGCTGGCAAAATAGATGTTGAAAATGTGACTGAGTCAAGACTCATGTGACACCAGTGCTGCTTTCAGACTTTAGTGCATATCTGTGCAAAATTTAAGGCCCCTTAAAACCACAGGCCAGGATCTTAGCTGGAGTGTGTAGGAAATTAAGAAAAATTGCAACATAAAACCCATTCATGCCTGTGATCAGGGAGATTATCATACTTGAGTTCTGGTTGTGCTAGGGCAGGATGGTGCTGAAATGGTGCTGGGACTGTGTGCTGGTGTGGAGGAACCTGGGGAATATCAGGAGCTGGGAAATGTCCAAGCCACAAGCACTGGCTCGGTCATGCACCCTGGTGTTAGGACATCCTGTGCATCAGGCATTGGGTGGCTCCGTTTGGCTCCTACTCATGGACCACGAGAAAGAGAAGTCTCCAGTAAGTTTTGCAGCAAACAAATAAGAGAGTTTGTTAGTGACTTAAATCAGAATCCCAGCTTACCACTGTCCCCAAGGCCCAGGACAGCATCGAGGTTATCTGGAACACCATTCCAAGAGTCAGCAATGAATTTAGGGGATGCAAGCTCCATTTTCTTCTTTTCTTCATTGTACCTGAAGGAAATTATATCTCTACATTACATATCTGCATTTAATTTTAAATTGCAATATAATTTTTCAGAGTGTCCTCAGTAAATGTGACTATATAAAACAAACAGAAATATAATAACTGGGATTGTAACGTGGCTTCCATTTCATTATAGTTACTGCTGATTCCTTTGAAACTCTGTGAGATTTTATGTCTTTCCTTCAAAAATGCAATGCTGAATTGAAAATACAATTTTTAAGAAAAGTTCTTTCCAGAAATGTAATCAGTGCTGAGCAGGAGGCGTGGAGGAGTCCTGAGCCCAGTGATGTGCAATATAGTTTGAACCAGGCTTCAGGTACAGCATGTGAGGCCTCAATGGCCCTTCAGGTGCTCAAGCACCTCTTCAGGGGCAGGAGACTTCAGAGAGGTTGTCTTTCACAGTACTGGAGGGAGAAAACCATTTATGTTCCTAATTTCTATTTTTCCGTGTCCATGGGTATCTCAGGTTACTTTTCCCTCATTGCTCTATGGAGCTACTTGGATTATATCCAAAGTTACACCAGTTCTAACGAGCAGTAGGTTGGTCAAAATCAATTTAAAGGATTCATTTAAATTCCTTACTATTTTTTTTTCTGGGCTATTTAAAGAAAATCTAATACCTTGCTGGGTAGCTTTAAAACTTCAGCTGTGGAATCTGAGCCAGCTCCTTTTCCCCTCCCTCACAAAACTTTGCTATGCTCAACAGTCTTGTTATAATAACACTAAAATAGCTTGTGGCTGGAATGAAGGAGAGCGAAGGCTTCCAAAAAATCCATTTAAAGTAAGTGTGATAATGACACAGGAAGGACTATGGTATGTAACTACTTTGATTCCATTGACAGAGTCCTTGTATAAAATGTAACAGCCACATACTTAAGGGTTATAGCGTCTCTTCAACAGAGATGCATTTTTTTCTGAGATATTTTTCAACTGCTTGCTTTCTTCTTTACACAGATAGAAATCACTTAATCCTATTTTGTTTCCTCAACAATAAATTATGCATTCTGCAATGACTGCACTTGATAAGGTACTTCGATAGAAATACTGTCTGTGATTGGAGTGATGAATTACTTGGAGGCCCTGCAGTACAGTTAATCAAAACATTAGTTGGTACAGAGGAGAGCAGCAGCTTTTTAACTCATGCTCTGTAGGTTTTAGTAGGAGTCTGAAGCATTGCAAATGGCTGTATTAGAACTACTTGTAAGTGTTTAAATGGTCTCTACAATATGACATTAAAGACTGAATAACATTCTCTAAGTTTACAGATTTTTTTTTCATTTGATAATGGAGAAGATTACTGTTCTTAAAGTAATTGAAAATTATGATCAAATGGCAATTGTATGTGGAAAGAGCATTTTATTTACTTACAGGAATCCACAGCCATTAGGATAAAATGAAAAAAGTAATTCAGTTTAATCATAACATGAAATTATTGTTCACATAAAAAGGACTCAATTATACTGAGACCTTGTTTGATATATTATATAGAGCATCTCCCAGAATGAACCCTTAAAGCTTGGAGAATCTTTTAGATTTCTGGCGGTTATTTCTGATGTTTAACTTTTGTCTAAATTGTCACTTAATGAATGGGTCCACTTTCAGCCTGTTGTGTAATGTCTGCATTCCTGAAATAAAGTCCAGTTCCTGGAACAGGCCTCTGACAGTGACTGCAGGAGTCAGGGCCTCTGTTGTTCTGATGCCGTTTCGATAGCACAGAGACAACTCACAAAGTTCCTCCTCTACTTTTTAAGATGCTCTTTTGTGCCAGATCTTCCTGGCAATTATGATAATGAAATTCTGTTAAATACAATTATACAATTAGTAGACTCTTCAGGTGTAATTAGAATATTTATTTCTATCACAGTAATAGCCTTGAGATATTTGAAGGACATTCTTTCTTAATCTAAGATGATAAGAGCATGGTAGCTGGTCACCTGAATTTCACTGGAAACATGAAAAGGATTGAGAGACTGTCAAAATAAATTGAAGCTAAGATTTTTCTCAAAGTACTTAGAGATACACTTGTGGTTTATTCATATTTCCTCAGTGCCAACTATATTAGTAGAGCAAAGGTGTAAGTGATGCTAGATCAGCTGCTGAAAGGATTTACAGTCATCCCCAGCATGTTTTGGTAGGCACACTGCTGTTTCCTTTAAATCCAGTGCCTCTGAACCTGATGGCTTAGTGAAAGAATTTCTTAGGTGATCTGGTCAATCTTTGGACTCAAGTGATTGGAGCTCAGTATATTTTTAAGAAATTCCTTGCAGAGTTTTCTCCCAGCATTTGTGAGCTGACAGTAAGGACAACTTGTCCCTCTGAAGAGCCAGGGACTGGTGTGGGGCAGTTGCTGGTAAAAGGGGGCATAGGGATGAGTTGTTAGTGGTGGGCAGCCTCTCTCTGGTGGACAGACACTCCCAGAGACCCTCTTCCATTGCTGTTTTTGAGCTGTTTTTTCTCAAATACCTGCCAGTTTCCTGTTGCTGTACCGAAGCACTTTCCTGCTGTCAGCACTGCTCTGGCAGCCCTTGTTTTGTATTCCCAGGAGATGAGCCCTGTGTTTGGTCCCTGCCTCCTGAAGCTCAGGGTGCATTCAGCCCTAGAGACAGCTTGGCTAACAGCATCCCACCACCACTCAATGCATCTTACTTCCAGTATCTGTCTCCAGCAAAAATGTATGTCTTCTTGTTTCTGCCCCAGTTAAAAGCTGCATCCACACGCTGCACATCAGGGGGCAGTCCCAGGCTGCTGAGTTTCTTTGGATAGCCCCTGTCCAAGTTGCTGGCTGAATAAACCCAGTACTCATTTCCTAAGTAGAGGAGAAAAAAATAGCAAACAAAAACTATTATTAATCACTAACAAAAGGTTATTTCTCTTTTGCTTTGCCATGTGACTTTTTATTGCACTATCTGTACCACTGGTCTTTCTAGTATTTTACCATCTGTGATTACAATCCAAGTGAACTGTGATCACCATTGCTTTTGCTACTGAAGTGCTCCTTGCCTCAGAAAATGACATCCCCTCTTGTGTCTTGCTTCCTCCCTTTTTAGCTGATGCACCTTTGAGGCAGACACTGCCTCTGTACATTGGGGTTATAGGCTACAGCAAGTGGTTATATACAGGAAATTTTTAGTATGATGAAAATTGTCTGAAACCAGGCAGGGGTGCCTGATGTTCAAATGCAGCAGTTCATGTTCACCCTTTATTTGTTTTGTTGACAAATTTTATTGAGTGATTAACAGGAAGTTTTTCCTCAGAGTTCCTGTTGTTCTTTGTCACACAACATTATCAAATGTCTCTCCAGATATGTACTAGTGGGCTGCATAGTAGTGTTCCATGTTCTTTACATGGAATTATAATTTGCTTAGTAAATAACCTCACTGGATTCTCTGAAAGCCATGGAAAATTTATTCATGAAAGGATATTTCTTTGATTCTGTGCTAGCGGGAAAGTAACTAAGTAAAGTGTTAATGTGAGAAAAGTGTAAAGTGTGGCATTTGAGATTCTTGGAAGTTACTGATTCACTATTCAGGAGCAAAGGGTGGGACTAACTAGTAAGTATTTTAAGACAGTTGTGTTATTTTCAAACCAATCTTTGTTTTTTGATCATTCTTTATTTTTTAAAAAATCAGGTTAGCTACGTTTTCCTGGAATTTATATAGAAAAGGAGAGGTTTAGATGTGATAGGATTATATACAATATATACAATATATACAATATTCAAAGTGTTTTGGTTTGCCGGACTTCTTTCAGTTTTTTTCCCCCCATCCATGTAAACTAGAGCAAATGGTCTCTGAGCCATGTGGAATAGATTATCATTACTTTTTTCTCTCCTGTACAGAAAATGTACAGCAGCTTTTGCCATATGGTTTTTACATGACTGGAGATGTTTAGTCATGTTTTTTGTAGATACTGGAGCCTAGGTTTTGCTGGCTCAGTTCTTCATGTTGAAAACAGTCTCCCAGCTCTGCTCATTTGGCCACTGCAGCTGAACCATATGTGACAGACAGAGCAGAGCTTCCTGTCCTCCTCCTCCTCTCCCATGGAGGCAGCTTGCATCCTCTGCCTGATGAGCCAAGGAAGATGCTTGGAAGCCAAAGTGGAAGTCAGTCTTTGGCAAAAGAGAAGGAGAAAAGGAGAGGCATGAGGAGAAAAAATAAAATGTAGTCTTCTCAAGCAACATGTGCTGAGATAATAGCTTAAAATGGAAGGAGACAAGAAAAGCAGAGCAGTGACTGAGGAAAGAGAGCTCCCAATGTTGTTGTTGCTTTGCATTTTAAATAATGATTCTTGTTTGGTTTTCCTTATTGTTGAACCTCTCTTTCTAGGTGCTTATAGTTCTCCTTTTGTTGTACTGGATACTGAATGCTGTTTTGAGTCTTTCAGATCCAGCCCTTGTCCTAAAATCCTCAGGAGGGAATAGGGAGATCTGTCACCCCACCTGTGAGCTCTGCTGGCTCTTAGACTGTTCCCTGTCCCAGGTACAACTCAGAGCAAAGTGAGCCTGAATGCAACGTTATGCAAATGGCTACTTACATTTTGAAACTTAAACCCCATACCTGTAGAAAAAATATGACTTTTAAAACCAATACCTGAGAAAAACACAGCCTTCTCGTCCTGAGGGGCCTCATAGACAGCATCAATTTTCTCTGGCAGATCAGGCCAGAATGTAGCAACAAGAAGAGGACCTGTGGGTTTTCCTCGGGGGTTTATAGTCCTCCACATGAATCTGAGCAGAACAGAAAATTGTACAGGATTTACAATGAACTAATTCAGCAGCACATCTGTTTCTCATCACTTGTGGCCCAGGCCACGTGAGCATGCACACACACACGCACACATGGCACACAACAGCAGCAGCACACGCTTGTAACTCTTCTCTGCACTGACTGAAAAGAAAACTCATTTATTTGGAAGCATTTTGCTAGAGGAGCTGCACCATAAGCTGCATGCTGGACTGCAGGTGAAATTGCTGTGCTCATTGCTTCCTGTTGCTCTTTTGCATCGGGGCAAAATTTATCCTATGCTTTGAGTATACAAATAAAATGCTTTGAGCATACAAATAAACTCATTTACACAGCATTTAAACTATTAGAGCCCTCCTGCTGCTGTGTATGGAGCAGATGGATGAGCTTTTGACAAAAGTAGAGTTTTGTATTCCATGAACTGCTCTTGCAATTACTATTGTAGTGACTAAAAGTTCAAATTTAATAGCAGTATATCATAGTGCTTGGAAGTGAGTTTGGCTGTAAAAGAAACTGCTAGCACTAAAAACGTTCATTAGAGAAATGCAAAGGGTAATTTATGGGCTATTTCATACATAAGTTGGATGATCATTTGATTTAAGCTTTAAAAAGCTCTAATTATCTTTAAATGGCAGAGCTTTGTTCTGAGGGCTTGTGGTATTACAAATGGCACTGCTATTTCATCCTCCATAGAATGAAGAACTTTTTTCCCCAACAGAACAAAAGTTTTGACATGGTCATAAAATGAAAAATCAGCAGGCTGGTGGAATTGCTCTTGCACCAAGCTAAAGTCATTAAAATCTGAGGTCAAACTGCTTTTACCATTAATATGTTTCTGAAGCTCAAGGTGCTACTGGCATTCTATTCTTTGTAATTGTCATTACCCATTCCTGCCTAGAATAATTATAGGTTTTCGGAAGCCCAGGATCTTAAACTGCATTTTGTTGCCTAAAATTTGGAGTAGCAGTCCTAAATTAATTTAACAAATTGCTGTATTTTTATCAATAATGAAGATAGTAATTTGTTATCCTATCCTTGTTTTGTATACATATATGTATTTTTAATATGTACAAAAATACCTCTTAGTGTGACTCATAATTTTCATTTACCAAAGAGAGGCAAAGAATAAGCCATCTGGCTAATGACTGCTCTTGAAAGTGTTAAAATACATATGACATGCTGTAATTTATAATACCATTCATTTCATGCATTCCTGTTTAGACAGAAAAGTAGATTCAATATGATATGGAATGGAAATTCATATAGAAAATCTTTATAACACTGCATTCATAAAAGTAGCTCCTTTAAAAATCCAAGTTACAGAATTCTTAGTCAAGTTTGGATCTGATTAATGGCTGAATCAGCTCCAGTAATTGCTATCTGCATGAATTTCAAACTTGCCAGGGCCAACAGAGACTTAACACCAGGTTTTCAATAAACCACACATTTCAAGGGACTTGATAAATTGGTGAGGTTTTCTTCTGGAAAGGGAAACTTTGTCAAAGCTGAATTTTATTTTGTTTTGGAATCGGGTAGAAGGTATTTCTATTTCTACACATTTTACTAAGGAAATGGTGAAATTAATTATTTGGCTTTCTCATTTCTGTCTGAACACAATAAAATGTTTTAACTCATCCATATTAAGTCTTAATATTACATCCATATTAAATCTTACTATTACACTTATAGACAGATTTAACAATTTAATGACAATAGGTTTTTTACATAATATTTTAACATAATCTATGTTTTCAATTATGATGATGATGATTTTTATATGCAAAGTGGGTCTTTTATATTGAAAGTGGGTGGTTTTTAGTGTCTTGATAAATTTCAAATTGTGAACTTTTGTTCACTCTCAGAATAAAACCATCTGTGGAATTGCTGTTCTTGGGCATTCTGTGCCCAATAGAAAAGCTCAGTTGTTCTCTATGGCTAACAGCACCTTCAGTAATTCCCCTTTCCTGGTAATTTCCTTCCCTTGATTTGAGGTGGGGAGGGAAAGTACTTCCTTTTTTGGAAAGAATTAATCGTATCTGACCTCCTTTTTGCTATTTACTCTCTTTGCCATGTGACACTTGGATTCTATGGTAATTTTCATGAATCATGAAAGTCACACGACACATGACAGACAGCTGTTTCTTGAATTCCAAAAGTGAGTCATGATGCTGTTTGCCTGATAGTTGGAAAGCTGCAAGACTGACAGGCAAAGCCATTCCAGAGTAAAACAATTCAACACTTGTCTGCTTTTGCTGCATGCTGGATAAAGGCTGAGCCAGTCTGAACAGAATGTTTTGGTATTTGCATACTTTCAGACCAACTGTATCTAAATGCAAAATACTTCTATTTTGCTGGGATTATATGGAATATTGGATCACTCTGCTGGTTTAGGAGTAGATTTTACATTGTTGCTTTGTTTGACTACTGGTTTGCAAGAGCAGAAGCAAGGTCTGGCTGAAAACCAGAGCCACGAGTGAGCAGAAGAGGAGCAGTGGCTGGGTATGGTGTGGAACTTGGCAGGGGTTTTACTGCTGTAAGAACGTTTTTCCTTTGAGGGTGCTGAGCTCAGGTGAATACTTCAGCACTCTGATGACTAAATTAGCGAAAGTGGGCACTGTTTTTGGCAAACTTGGTTTGGGGTTGTGGGGCCATCCTGTGAGGCTTTGTGTGAGGCTGGTCTGTCCATACTATGGGGACATTTGGTGGCCAAGGAAAGAGTGTTCCTTGCCAGTAAGGGATCACTGGAATCTTAGCCTGCAGGTGACAGGGCCAAGAGAAAGAACACAAAAGGTATCAGGGTGATCCCCACAGACCAAATTGAAGCTTCTTACCAGGAGAAGGTTTAAATTTCGTTTCTGCATTGCTAAAACACGAAGCCTGTGATAAAGTCCAACTTCAAACCTAAAGCACCATTATTGTGGGTATCATGTAGATTGGATGTAGAAGGAAATACACGGAATCATTGTATTTACCCTTAAAAATCAACTCACTAACCATGGTTTTTTGTTACTAAAAGCTGGTGAGTAGAGTTAAACTATGCAGCATAGTAATAAATGCTTATATATCTAGCTGAAAATTTGAATCTGGAGTAGATGGCTGGATTCAGGTATATCACCAGGAGATATAAATAATTTTTAAATTGCTATTTTGTGAGGGGAACTTGTTTTTTAACTCCTGTTTCCTTGTAAATTTCAACTGACAGCTACCAAGGAGCAATGAACAGGTGGGTTGCAATACTTCCCTTAGCCTGAGATGCTTGTATATGTTTTTCTATGATAGGAGACAGTGTTTGATTTAGGCACACTCATTGAATGTGATCAGATCTTCAGTGGTGTTGGGAGAATGTTCAGGGTAGCTGAGGATAAATGATATCAAATTTGGCATTGATTTATGACAGGGAAAAAGGAGCTTTAGTGTCTCTCAGAAGGCTGCTGCCAAGTCCCATACTCCATAGGAGCAGCTCTTCATTGCTGCAAAGCTGGGTAATACAGGCCCTGGCAAAGGCAAGGGAGCTGCAGCTGAGAGCCACCTCATTTTATGAGGAATGTTTCTGCTTTTGCACCAAAAATGCCTTTTGTGCCTTCTGTCTTGGAGGCTTTGCACACATGTAGCCTGTCCCAATCACCAGTGGCCTTGATGTGTTATTACAGCAGCCATGAGTTACATAATGCTGTTGTTTAATGACTTTGGATCCAACCTGAATTAAACCATTTCCATTTCCCTTAGGAGTTGATTAGGACACTTTCCCATCTCTGAACACACAAAATAAAGAGTGGATGTTGTACCTGATAATGAATGTCTAGATTTTGGTGAATAGGTCTCACAGATTCCTTCACTTGAGGCTCTCTTGGTAAAGCAATTTATCTCACTTACCTATCTTTGAAGAAAAACGTTTCTCCTCTGATTTGTGCGACTCCATCAAACACAATGTCATGCTTGCAGAGCTCTGGGGTGACGGGTCCAAGGGTTGGCTGTGGGCCTGGTCCTGGTCCTGGCCCTGGTCCAACATCAGGAGACACCTCTGTGATGGTGAACAGAGATATTGGTACACTGAAAGGAAGGGCTGCACTGTTTCATGGAGAGCAAGAGCTGCCATGGTTTCTAAAAGGGCAATTGTTCAGAGTGAGCTCTTGAAGGAGGAAAAACTGACAATAAAATATTTCAGAAGGGTGGCTGAGCACAGCTGAGGAAGCCTTGACTTCCACTCCTGCTTTAATCCCCTGTGTGGCCTCACTTCAGACATGGTGCCTGTGTGTGTCTGGGGTGAGCTGCCTGTTTTACCTGAGAGATAATTAGAAGTGAATTACTGCTTTCACAAGTGAACATTGCAATTTGTATTTTTCTGGCTTCTAAAAAGAAGATAAAAATTTCAAAGTCCTTGTACTCAGAATTATGTGCAGCTCTGCTGAGAAAGACATCAAAGTGGATTTCTCCTTTTTAAAGAAGTGCCAATATTTGGCAAGTTACAAAGATGCATTTTGAGACATTTGTAGGATCTTCCTGCCTTCACCAAGAATCAAAATATGCTTTTCAGAACATGCATTTTGCCATCTGGTTTATTTTATTTGATATTATTATTTGGCTGCTGCTTGTCTTGAGGCATTTGCCTTTTTTTCTCAGACATTGGGTTAACTTACTGTATGAGAAAAAATGGAATGTAGCTGATTAGTGATAATAATAAAGCGAGAAAAGAAGGGTTTTTTGAATACTTGTTTTACACAGAAAGCAGTTTGTAAAGGGTTATATCAGTTAAAAAGAGGAAGAAAGATAGTTTCTTCTTGGATATTGAAGCATGCTTTAAGACAACTGGGTTAGGCTTTGAACCCTTATCAAGAGTTCAGTTGGGCTCAGAAAACTCACTTAATCTTGACCATGCCTCAATTCCCATTCTTAATTAAAGCAGCTAAGAACAAGGCATAATGAAGACTCAAATCAGATTTTTGTCTCATGTGATAATATTTTTGGCATATTCTTATTAAAATTTCTGAGGTGTGGAATGCTGTAGAATATAGTCACAGTCAAAAAAGATCTCTCAGTAGAAAAGTGAAAAGCACAGAAGGAGAAAAGGAATATGGGAGTGAGTGCTTAATTGCCTGTAGTATACTGGTGCCTCTGCAAGGTAGAAAATGTGTACGTGGAAGGAATCTTAATCATGATACTACTTATGCATTTTACTAAGGCTATCTGTGGAACAAATAACCAATGTTAAAGATGTAGCTACACAAAAATACTTAAATCCACTTTTTCTCTAGGAGACTGCCTAATACATTTACCTTGAAGTTTCAGCTCCCACACACTTTCTGCAAATGTTATTGTGATGGTACAGCTTGAACTGTGGGAAGACAATGTGAACTGTTCCCAAGCTGGGACACAGGAAACAATGTCCTTCCCCTCTTGCAGAGGGTCACAGTCTGGGAAGCTCAGAGTGTTGCAGAAATTAACGTCCAAACCCACTCCCATCAGGTATTTCAAGCTAGAGACAAATATGGCATTTCATTGTCCCACTAAAGGCACTAGAAATTCTCATCTAAAATTTTTCTTATGGGGTGTTTTGATTCTCCTTCTCATTCAGTAAATTTAGTGACTTGTCATCCTTAAGTTGTGATATTTGATTGAAGTAGCAGGCCTGGTAATATGAAGAATGCAGGAGGAAAGGAGCAGAGGATGTTTCTGGCATTGGTGGGATTGTGCTGTTTGTAATTTACTGCAAATTCTGAGTGCCAGATTTCAACCTGTGCTGCCTGATTTTCTGCTGAATTCTGCTGGTGGGGGAGGACTTTACCATATAGCTCCTGGATCCCTTTTATGTCATCCTGAGAAAGTCGAAAGTTCTTGGTGTAGGTGTAGATGGGGGCCATGAGAGCTCCTGGGTCCTCAGAGTGCTCTAATCCCATAGCATGGCCAAATTCATGGGCAGCAACCAAGAAGAGACTGTATCCTGAATAACACAGTAAGACACTGTTAGCTGCTTGCATTTAAATAGAATTGTACCACACAGGTTATTCACAATAAATAATAATGATTAATATTTACATCCTCCCATGGTGAACATCACATCTATTACCAACAATGACATTTCACTGGAGAGATTCTAAAATCTTCTTTTTTTGATCTTTGCTGCTTCTCCCCTAAACGTGACTCTGAGCACAGTCTTAATACTTGTATGAGAAAAGAAAGTGTAGCAAATAACATTGGACATCCCTTTCAGGTACAGAAGAATTGAACTTGTAATCTAGATATCAAATCTTCTTTTTCACCATGAAAAGCCTTGTAAGTGATAAACAGGTCTGTAAATATGTGTCTCTGAGAACAGTCTCTGAATCAGTACTGGTGTACCAAATATTGTTAGGTTAGAAATAGCCTTTTATCATAGGGTGACATTTTATCAATTATGCCCAGACAGTCTCTGAAATTTGGCAGGTTTCTTTTTTTCCTAGAATAACCCCCTAAATCTGGTATTTATAAATATGTAAAAAGCCTTTTGCCCATGTTAAAATATGGCAAATATTAACCAAAGTAATTTTAAACAGCAATATTCACCACACAAACTTTATGCTGTCTCACTCACTTTTTAAACATGTTTTTCATCCTTTTCAATATCGGTCACAAATGTATCAATAACATCTACTTATTTATTAATTTGTTTCACAGTGTTGTATTTTAGAAGGATCCCGCATCACTATATCTTTAGAAAACCTGAGTATTTCAGGCGAGCTCTGGGCGTGACTCCCTAGCTGTAGTCTCACTCTTCCTCGTAGGGATTTTGCTCAGATTTTAGGCTGAAGTGCTGTAAGCAGCAGGAGCGGCAAGGATGAGCGTGAAATCCCTGCACGGTGTTGCCGTGGGTGTGGGCACTGCTCGGTCCCCCCGTGTTTCCCTGGCAGGAGGTGTCACCTTGGTCTGGACAGAAGCCCCACTTGCGGTCGTCGTCGTAGCTGCTGGTGGAGGCACACCAGAGCTTGCCGTCGCTGCGCCCGGCGCTCGTGCACGACTCGTACTTGTTGCCAAGGAAGATGAAGGGAAACACACACGGAGCTCCCTCGGAATTCCCGCCAACCGTTGACATGGCTGTGGAAAATGACAGGAAAGCACCGTGAGAACGGGATCCCTTTTGCGTCTTCTTAACCACACTAAGAGCATAAAGGAAGAAGAGATACTGCAATCCTCCTAGGAATATTATGATTAAAAGTGATGTTTGAAAATTGTCTGACGGATTTAAAAAAGGAAAAAGTCGACACGTTGCCATTGCAATGGACTTGCCAATAGTTTTGGTGGGGGTGAGAACGAGCCCTGGACTCATGTTCACAGCTCTGGGGAAGCAGCAGTTTAACGGTGTTTTATAGAAGGTGATTGCCCAGCAAGTGTCTTTTAATGCTCATTCCTGGTGTTATTTAAAAGTGTTTTAAAGTTTAGGTGGAAGGCAGAGTTAGTGTCAGAAAGGTTAAAGAGTTGTTGAATATCCACTTGTCTGGTGGGTGTCCCACTGAAGAATAAGCTTTATATGCCCTGTCAGTAGGGTACAGTTTAAAATTATGTGATTTTAAACATTTTCTAAAGAAAAGTATATATTAAATGAGGATAACTTTTTTAAACAAGTATTTTTGCAAAAACTTGAGAAAATGTCTCCTCTGTTCTCATCTTTGTAGTATATGGCAGTAATATATAAGAAATAACATTTGTATGTGCAGGTGTTTCTAGAGGACGTAACTGCATTTAAAATAACAGTTTAAAGTAGGTATCATGAACAGAATATGAAAAGAATATAAAACTCATTTAAATTCATTTACACTACTACCTGGCAATTATAGTTCCTTTCAAATGATGGTCTGTCCTCTGGGAAGGTACATGACAGCAATACAGAGGCCAAGCTGGTTGTGTCCCTAATTATTTATTAGTATTTATTTCTCATTAATTATTATTTATTAATAGCATTTTATGCTGAAAAAAAAAGCTTAAACTAAGCATATTTCTTAGTTCCAGTGACAGTGACTGTGTTACCTAGGACTTTGAATACATTGATTCTAGATAAACTGGTTCTTTTGTCTATTGAATGATCCTTTAGAATTTTCTCTTCCCAACCTTGTAGCAAGTTATAATGAATTTGATAATTTGATCCTTTCTTTTCTTTCTTTTTGTCAATTTTTTATTTTTTAAATTTTTTTAACATCTGTAATGTAAAATGGAAGGGTTACACCTGGTTATCAAAAGTAACAGAAAGCCAAATACCAGTACATCAAAGCTGCAAACTGTTAGGCCATTTTCAAGAGACCCAAAAAAAAATCAAAAAGCAGGATGCATGTAGGTTTGAATGTAGCTTCCCCTTGGCTTTATTAAAAGCCGGAGATTTTAGAATTGCCATGGTTCACTTCATCTCTATGCTTACAGCTCTAGTGTCACAAAACGAACATCTGAAAATGAACACCTGCCAAGCCATTCACACTATAAATTAATTTTTGTTCCTTTATGTAGTAAAACTCAAGTTCGAAAGTATAAAAAGTGTGAAGAAAGTGGATTTTTTTCCCTTGCTTAACCATTTCACTTAGTCCTTTTGAATTGCTGAAAAGATCTATTAACACAAGCTTAACATACTAAATAGGATTTCTTTTTACAAGTGTACATGGAAAGTATTAAGCAAAAATATTATTCATACTTTCTTCTTTCTCATGAGACGTCCTTTCCAGGGCTATTAACAAATTGTAATCTGCTTGTAATTAACCTGCAGTGGTAGCCATGCATTTGTAGGTTCAATGCCATTTGTGTATTCCTGACAAACCTATGCTGTGACACACCAACAGGTTGCTCCTGTTGCAGTTACATCCTTCACACCTCTGTTGAAATTGTGTCTAACTCATCCACTTTTGTGTGCTCTGGTGAAAGTGTGCAAAGGAGACTTGTGAAAACAATGACCAATTAGACTGTGTTATGCAAGCAGCATTCCCCTACCAGTCTCTGGACAGAATCCGTATTTCTTATCTCTGTCGTAGTCTTCAGTGGTTCCACACCATCGGTATCCATCTGTCCTGCCTTCTGTTGTGCACTGGTCATAGGACTGCCCTTGGAATTTGAAGGGAAATTTGCATGGCTGCCCATCACCGTTGCCACCCATTGTAAAAAGTGCTGGAGGGAGAAGAAGAGAGGAAAATGTCAATACACCAAGGTCAGTATCAACACGGAATCACAATGTGCCCGTGGGAATGTGCCTGGATCTGGACAGACATGGTCACCCATCAGGTGTGATGGACTTCCCACTGGGAGTATCAGACATCCAGACTGTGTCTTCTCCAGGCTCTGTCAGTGGGAATGCTCCGTGTAGGACAATGTGCTGTGCCATGTGCTGGTGAGAGGAAACTGTGAAAGCAACAAACTGCTCTAGGCCTTGCCCTGAACAGAGATAAAAAATCCTTCATGAATTCATATGCTAACTCCCCTGGAGTTTTAAGAACAGCACTGCAGAATGACTTATCTGTTGGAATTCCCAGCATGCATCTTTTGGCCTTTTTAAGGTGTCCAAGGGCACCTTTTCCCTCTTTCTCACCCAGTTTACAGCTGCAGCTGAAACCCAAATGTGTATGTGGGAAGGCTTGGCAGGTTAGTTGTAACTTTGCCGTTGTTTTTGATGACTAAAGAGCCATTGCAGCCTCGGTGTTTGTGTACGATCTGAGGGGGTTTGCCTTTGCTTAGTCTGACTCAGCAGTGGGAAGAGGCATTGTCTGTGTGTGTGCTTCTTTAGAGTAGCACTAAATAAACACCCCAGACCTCTTCTGGCCTAAGGGTGACTGGGGAAGGCTTCTGACAATGGCCTATTGTGACACAGATGGTCCATTTTGCCTTTTACACTTAAACCAGTAATTGGCCACAGCATCAGGAACACGAACCAGTAAGTTATAGAATTTCCAGTCCCACTAATAAGAGGACTTGGAGCTTTGCAGGCCTGGCTCTCACACACGTTTGCTGAACTTCTGCTCTGCTTATGAGAGTGATTTTATCCTTCTGCATCCTGGGCAGGGGTGGGGTCCCATCTGCAACACACACTGTGCCTCCCCAAAAGAGCAAGCTGCAAATGTTGGTTTTTGTCTCAGGTGCTGTACTAAGATAGGAAAGGTGCATTAACTAGGACTGTGGCTATTGTGATGGGAGAAGGAGTTTATTTTTTTAAAAAAAGTAATAGAATTGGAGAGCAAAGTTAAAGTGAGTTGTTTAGATGACTCACTTACCATGAGCTGCTTCCAGCTCTAGGTCTGGCAAGCTCTGCATTTTAATAGCCTTTTTTGTGTTGGTTTACATGTGGCTAAGTTGCAAAAACCATATGGAAAGTCAGTCTCTTACTTTGCATGCAGCCTTTCTGAGTCACAGTCAGAATGCAGTTTTTCATTTTGCTTGAGGCTACATAATGTGATGGTAACAACAATGGTTTATTAAATTTTCAACCCCCCCACCTTCCTATAAAATTTCTTTAATGTAAATGAAAGTTGGAGACTGGGGAAGTTTCCCTAAAACAACAGCCCAATTTCCTTGTAAGGGGACCTTAAAGGGCCTTTTTCTGCATCATGGTAAGCTCAGCAATTTAAAGACTGGTAAAGATACACTGAAGAGAGAGCAGATTCAGACTGGACGTTACTAATATGAGAACTTCACTCTTAGCTCTTCCTAGAAAAATCAGCCAGTAGTGATGTCAGGAAGCCTCAGGCTGGAAGGCTGAAACCCCTGTGGCACAGATCCAAGGTGGAGGTAGCTGCAGCTTCAGGAGGGTTCTGCCTGGGAGAGCAGTCAGCAGCAGCCTGTAGGATCTGTGATGAGTGTGGGGGAGGTACAGGCAGAGAACAGATCGTGTTGGAGGACCAAAGTTAGGAGCCTAAACTGCCTGTAATGTCAGTGGGGTTTGGAAATGAGTGATGTCAAGATCCCCTGATCCCATCTGGCAAAGAATTTCAGCACACCTGTGTAAGATTGGTGTAGTAGGTAACTTTTTGCTTTACCTTCTGCTTTGACAAACTACAGTTCAATCAGTTTACAAAACTGGGGTACAGATCTGGGATTAACTTTAGAAAAGCCTAGTGCAGCACCGTAGCATTAAAGATGTTTCCATATATGCACTGTGGCTCTATAATGAGAAGAATTGAAACTAACTTCAGTGAGTTAAACATGAGAGAAACAAAGGCCAACAGCCAGGAATGTTGCCCCCAACACAGACTGTCTGATGTAAATCCTCCCCTATCTGAATTTATTAGCTGGGGTTTAGCAAATGGTGCCTTGGAATAATGAGTGAACAATGCCACTCTGCATTTAATAAGAAACATCTGTGCATAACTGTTCATGGATCTTGCAAAACAATTACATCAGAGACAAAAGGCTGAAACCCTTCTGTTCCATTTCAGAAACCTTGACTGGCATTTCCAGGAGCTTCACTTTCAGAACCTGACAGTGCTTCACTGCTTACATTTTCAGCCTTGTGTGACTTTAGGATGTTACAAGGCTGTATCAGTCAGGGTGTGTGGATCTCCATTTCCCCAGCTGCCTATAATCTGGGCTTCCTTCTCACTGTATCTGAGGGCTTGCAGTATTTTAAAGAAATGAGCCAAATTTTTCTATTTTCTGGCTGAAAGAATTAACCCGAGGGAGAGGAGATTTGGGGAAAGGTGGGAAATGGAGACAGCAAAATTTCACAAAAAAAAAAGTTTGTGCAGTTATGTGCATGTGCACACTTATAGCCTGCTGAAGTAAATATTCTGAAAGTCATACCACTAACAATAACTTTTAAAAAATTAATTGTAGTCTGTGTAAAGTTCTCCTGCTTGCTAATCCTCTATAGCTGTATAAATAGCTGCAAACAGGGTAGATCCCAGCTCTAAATGTGATCTATAACAGGCAATTAGCGGTTTGGAAATTAAAGAATGTCTTTTTACCACATTAGGGCTGGAAAACTGATATGTTCTACAACAGATTGTATTTGAAAACCACCAGAATCCTGATGCAGAAAATATGTGATCTTGTATTTGAAATTGTATGGTCTTTCTTGAAAAAACCCAAAAATTTGTCAAGCAGGAATCCATTTAGTGTTTGGCTGCAACATGATTCCAGAGAATCCTGTTTTGAACTTTTTCTATGTACACATATCTGCGAACTTGTGAAAAATGCGTTTCTTTTCATACACGTACATGTTAATACATGTACATGTGTGACAGCACTTGTGTGCTGGGACATATTGGGCTCTACTTGTGCACTCTTGGGCTAGCAAACCCCTGAACATGTTTTGTTAGCTTGAGGTTCAAGCATCACTAATTTTCTTTCAGCAATCTGCATTTTCTTTCCTTGTATGCACGTAGCCATAATATTATAAGTAAGTTTAGTCCTATTGTTTCAAGCAGGATTAGCATGAATCTGAACAAAGCACCATTGCTTTCTGGTTTGTTCCCTTTCAAAACTCTCTTATTATTTGTTATGACCCAGGAGTAGTAAGCAGGAGTTTTAGTGACCCCGGGCTTGATCAGAAAGATAAAAAGAGTGATGAAACACTTCCTAAAGCTAATAGTTGGTCATGTACAAAGGGAAAAAAATGAATGTGAGAAACTGCAGCACTGGGAATGGCTGTTAATGTATGTGCCAGGAACTAGCAAACAGGAGGTGGAACACGTGGCTGAAAGCACCTTACCTCCTCTACTCTTCCCACTGCTGATAAATTACCTCAGCAGGCTACAGCCAATTATACTTAATTGCTTCTCTAAAGGTTTCCTGCCATGTGATGCACAGGAGATGAAATTAACATTTATACCAATAAATTGTCTGAAATGTTATATCCTCAAGCTGTAAAGACTCATCAAGATTTTCCAGCACAGAAATATGTGTTCCTGTTGTTTTAACAGGAAACGTATTGTCATAAATACGTTTGAAAGATAATAATGATAATCTTGTGTATAATTTTAAAAAGTTATGGCTACATGAAGATACTATAAACTTTGTCTAATCTGCAAATTAGTGTTTCCAAATATGAAATAAAATTCTTGTGAAAGTTCTGTTCATATTCCAAGGTAGAAATGAAGTACAGTCTTAATTTTCGTGGACTTCTAATAACTTTGTGCAGATACTGATATGTTATTATGATTTCATAAACACATTGATCCCTTTATCTGAAAGGGAAGGAAGTGGGAAAAGAGCAAGAAGTTGATAAGGGCGGAAGAAGGGAACAATCTGCCAGGAAAAAAAACAGTAGAAACATTTCTCTACTTACACTCATGGGGACAAAATCCATATTTCCCGTCTGCATCAAAGTCTTTGGTTGTGGAACACCAGAGGAATCCATCACTGCGTCCTGCATCTGTGCAGCTGTTGTATTCCTTGCCATTGAACCAGAAAGGAAATTTGCAATATTCACCATCTGCATTTCCATACTTCACTCTGACCACTATAAAGAGAACAAATGCAGTGGTGACATTAGCCACTGACTGATACAAAAAATACAGTTTCTGGACATCTTCTTTTCCTGGAAGGTACTGATATAGAAATGCAGTCTTAATTTCCACTTTGAAATTCAATATGCTGCTGGTCTCTCTATTGGCAAGATGAAATATAAACTGGTAATTTAAAAATAATTACATGGATATTACTCATGGTGTAGTGTTAGAATCAGCCCAGAAAAATATATATGTTGTTACTATGGCAAGGCAAAGTTAAAAACGTGCTGCTAATAAATTTAGTAATTTAATTTCTTAAGTAATATGGTCTAAAATGTTCACTATATTTTCAAAGGTTCCAGGCAGCAGCTGAACATGAGCTGAACATGCCTTGTGCCTCATAAACCACTTTGGTATTTCCAATGAGCCTTGCATGACATTTGCTGTACCACAGGGGGACAGGGTGGAAACACAGACACACCCAGATCCTGGGGTTCATTTCAGTTTGTCACATGTAGTCTTATGAATACAGTATTGGTGCTGGAATATGTACTAATGCATAGATATGTCACTTATCCACAGCATTTTTTTAATGGCAGGAATTTTAAATTGTAGAAATTATTTTTCACCTCCTAATATTTACTAATAGTCAATAAAAGCATTTAAGCAGCATTAAAACAGTGCAGCCAGCAGACCCTATGTTCTGAAACATGAAAAAGTCTGGTACCTTGTCCCTCCCCAAGAGTCCACAGTTCATCATCATCAAAATGGGAGTCTCCTCCAATTCCTGGCCCTGGTGCAAAGGCATGAGCCAGGAGACCATCCTTGCCATCAAAGGGATAGCCATCACCATGTTCTGCAGGAGCAAGCACAAAAAAAGAGCATTTTCTAATGACCTCAGGCAGAGTCTATACATGAATGATGATTATCATGTATACTCTCCCATCCAAGACAGCAGCAGAATATTTTAGTGAGTGAATTTACTGGTTTGGGTTGTGCTAGCAAGACTGATCCAGAATAGAAACAGCCAGTTCTTACAAAGAACATGAAGTGTCAGTACTGCAGTTGTCACAGCATGGTATTTTATATCTCGTAAATATGTTGGAAAGAAACCAAAATGGTGAAGAACAGGGAAGTATTGTACATGAGATGTATGACTGCATACACAGTGATATTTCTCAGTGCAGGCTGATAGGGAGCTGTAACTTAAATATTGTAGATGAGGGATATTTTCAGGTAGTTTGTATCACTCTCCAACAGAGATTGGAAAGTAAAGGCAGATTTCACTTTGCAGGCTGCTCTTTTCTGCTGCACCTCAGGTTGCTGTGCTCTTTCCTTTGTGCAGGATACTCACTACCCCAGCAGGAGGGCATGGCTGGTGTCTGAGCAGTGAGCTCTGAGCCCTGAAGGAGCCTGTTCCTCCTTCACTTCGAGCACTCCAAGACTCAGGCAGCTCACAGCAGCAGGTTAAGCAGCTCTCCTGTTATTGCACTGTGGGCTTTTCTTGGAAGTACACCACTTGTGGGTAAGGCAGGCTGGCACGGGCATAGCCCTGTATTCATAGCTCTCCCACCACACTGACCTGTGCATCAAAGCTGGCTGCCAGCATCTCCAGTTGCATCATTTCTGGTCTTTTGGTCTGATGTCTTGGCATTTAACAGAAGCCCTAAATACACAGGCCTGATTCTCTCTTCTGTTACACTGATTTCAGGCTGGTGTCACTCCTAATAGTAGTTCAGTTAATTCCCTTCAGGAATTAATTCAGTTGGTCAGTTGTGAAGGACGAGATTTTGACCTGTATTAGGTGCCATTTATTTCAAAGTAGACCCTTTACTTAAGAGAAAGGTTAAAAATGAAGAAACCTTGTGGATGTCTCAGCCCCTGTGAATCTGATCTGCAGTAAAGTGATAGTAATGACTGAATGTGGAAGGAGCTTTTTGCCCACAGTTTCTTAGCTGGCTGAGCCTGCAAGTACTAAAACCAGCAGAAACACTTCTGCTTTTGTAAGACCTTTTTTTTTTTTTTTTTTTTTTTTTTTTTTGGCAAACCAAGCCAGTCTGGATGAGGATCTGAAGTCCTGAGCGTACAGAATCTCTGCAGCTTTTGAGGTCAACTCATCAGTAGCTAAAGCAAAGAAAACCAGCTTGAAATGAAGGCTTTTACAAAGAGTTCAGTTGTTTGAAGTGTTCACTGAACTTCCAAAGTCTACCTTCCAAGTAATTGGCTGCACAAGTATCTTCATTAATATTAAAAATTCGACGACTGTCGAGAAGAAGTTAAATGCCCCATGTTTACACTGAAAAATCATAAAGATTCTTTCAAAGGAAACCAAAATTAATTGAGAAGACATGCACAATGAAAATGAATCAAGTCACTCATCATCAGCTGTACTCAAACCATAGTTCAGCTTATAATCTATATTTTTAAATTCTTCAAGACTAAATAAAGCATTGAAAGCTTGCATTCTGTCATGCTAAAAGAATGGAAACCAGCTATGGAGTCAAAATTGGAAATTACAAATCCATTTTTAAGCTCTAATATGTTAGAACCCTCATCACTATCACTGGAAAACAGCATACAGAGCTATAAATAAATGGTTATGATGGCATTCCATTCTCTTCTGTGGCAGGAAGGCAGCTCACATCATCTGAAGATCTGTACCAATATGTCTCAGTTCTATTTCTGATTTGTAAATTTAAAAATAAAATGTTGCCCCTAGCAATTCGCTTTTGGAAAGATAAATATAGTGTAAGGATATTGTATAGATACTTTCTCTCTCTCTCTCTCATACATAAGAAAAAGTCTTAGTGAAATTAGATCTTAGCTTGTATGAGCCAAGTGTGAGCTAGGACAAGGTTTGCCAGAAAGGTTCATGAGTGCTACTTATTGAGGGTGGATCATTCTAAACTGAGGATTAATGAAAGGAACAAAACCAAAAACATAAGGAAAAATAGAGAAAATATACCCCATCGGCCAAAATTAATCATAATGTCTGCTTCTCCATCATGTATTCGGTTAAATCTCAGTGGTGTGACATCACTCCAGACTTGAAAGGCTCGAGCAAAGGCATCATCGACTGTCTCAGGATCCAAATCTGGGGTATAGCCTATAATCCTTAGAAGTAAAAGCAACAGTTAAGTAACACACAAACATCCTCCCTGTATTAGTTATTTACTGCTCAGCTCAGAGCAGTGAAACCAGCTAAGAGGTAACACTGCTGCACATGAGATCTAAACACCTCCCTTTGATTCAGAGATGTGTTTAGATGTGGCACTTACTGTTTATTTTCTCTTGGAATTGACTCAGCAGCAAGAAGAACATTATACATCCAGAGGCTGTAAAGCCTGGGTGGCAGTGGGCCTTGCACAAAACATTCTGGGTTTTGCATCAGCACTGAGACCAGAAAATGAGCTCAGTAACATTCTGAAAGTTTCAAGTGTGGATTGTTTTGCTCTTTGATAAGAACAGAAAAACAGCCCTTCTCCCTCACCTGTGTTGCTATCTGTATATTGTTTAATTCCTGTGCAATGCTAACCCTTTACCTGTGTGTGGGATACACTGGCAATAAGATACATGGGGAAAAAGAAGGAAAAGCATGTAAGATAAAGCTGTAGGCCTGACCTGAGAAAGGACAAACTCTTATGTGTTGATTTCTTCTTCTTCATATATTTTAATTGACTTCTTAGTGCCTTTTATTACAGCCTGCTGTATTCTCTGTAAAGACAAGTTTCCAATTCTTTGCTGCTGGGGCTGTGCATAGTGAGGGAAACTACTTTGTGCCTAAGGAGGATGAGGAAGATTCAGAGGAAGCACATCAGCAAGTAAGGGCAGTGAGAGCTGCCACAGGGTTTTTCAGTCTTTATTAGGTTAGTTGCAGCCCAAGGGACACTTTGAGTCCAAACCTGTGAGGGAGCAGCAGACTAGTCATGAGGCTAAGACAAATCTGCTGTTTTTTCTCATTGGTGGTAAATGTTTGTTCATGGACCACCTAAGACAATGAGTTTTTAACCACATTGAGAGCTGTATTGGTCCCCAACTCTTCAGAAGAGAAAATTAGAACATATCAAACTTATTGCAATAGGCTTGTTGTAACTAATGTTTGTATGTATCTGAAATACAATTGTTTGATTTTAGAATTTATTTAATCATCTCATTTTTAGGACTGCAGAATGAAGGGGAATTTGGCCTCTGGAAGCAATAAATACTTTGGTCCTTCTGGAGCAGATGTGCAGGTGAGATACTCCTGCTCCAGCTCCCTTGGGATGCTTGCTGCAGAGCAAAGAGTAAACCCAAAATCCTAGTTCCAACCAGAAAGTTGATGCCCTGATATATTACAATTTGAAATGATAGAGGTATTAAAGTATTTGGTAGTTATCCAAACACCAGAGGGTTCTAATTCAAGGAATCTTGTCTAGCCCTCTGAACAGCTACTGCATTTCCAAGTGCCTTGTTTAGTTCTTGGAAGGGCTATGGGTATATATAAACAGAATTACCATTACCAGTCTGTACCTGTATGTTATATGATTCTTTTCCCATTTTGGCTTTCTTGCAAAGAAGTTGTAATTGGCTACATCAGGGTTACCACAACGGGGTTTCTTCATTGTCTCAATAGTGTTTTGATCCAGATCTCCTGTTTCAGGCAGCCCAAAAAATTTCTGCATTTTCTTCAGAGTATCTTTCAGGACAAATAAATTGCAACTGTCTTTTGGGCAGCCATAGTATTTATTCAGGTATTGCTTGGGAAAAAAAAGCACAGAACAAAGACTTTAAAATTCATAAAATGAATAATCATTATAAATAAATATATAAATAGATACTATAATTCCATGTTAGCTTTTCACCTGAAATTTCCAAGTTTTCTTTTCAAAATTAAAATTACTAGTCATTGAGGGACCAGCAGAATCTCCTTAATTGACACAAAGCATCCTTGATCATTTGATGTTGCTAATTAAAAATTTCCACTATTAGCTATCACCTTTACTTAATGAACTGCTTTTAGTTATTACAGCATAGAGCTTTAATGTGGAACCACAAAATAAAAATGGGTTTGACTTTTTTTGTTTCTTTATGACGTATAAATCTGCTTACAGTTTTAGATTTTGTGCAATCTTTTGTTGGAAGAATCTACATTATTGAGAAACTTCTCAAGAAATCAAAGCAACCCCACAAATGAGACCACATTGATTGCAACGAAAAATCCCATTCTTTACTCAAACCAGACAGAGTTGTTTGAATATTGGATGTGTTTGCTTTTGAGTCAAACATTGCAAAGACCTGAGGAAGAAAGTATTTGGTAACATCTCAGTTACTTGGACACTGCAGCCAATCAAAATTTGCATGCTTAAAACTCCATTGAATGCTCCAGCTCATTATGGCCTGACTGATGTTTCTGATACAGCCATGGTGGCAGTTCACAAAGTTCTTTCTCATTAAAAAAGAGTGGTCTTAAGGGACCCAAAAGATGACACAAATCACATTGTTTTCATCTCCTCAAATAATACCCACAAAAGTCTTCTCCCCTTCTCTTAAGGAAAGGTTTGCTGTGTTTGATGCCCCTCTGGGAAAGAAAAGCTACAGCCATGTGAAATGGCAGGTGTTCCCAAACTGCTCCCAAATGAGTGCTTGGCACTGCACAGAGCTGAGAGATGCCCTTGCCAGTGGTGCTGTGAGACAGGAAGGTTGCAAGTTACTGATCTTCCCAGTAAAAACATTCTGCAGCTGAGGAAGAAACACCCTTCAGGTATTGTATCCCAGATATTAACTACAAGTCCAAAGGAGGAAAACACTGAATAAGGTAAAGGTGTATTTTCTAAAAATATATGAGGAATATCAGGGAGAACTATTTCAAACTGAGGATTACAAGAAGCCTGACAAAATGACTGTATATTTAAGTTCTTGTGCCAGCAAGTATTCCCAAGAGAAACCTTGTTTCATGTGTCTAATTAATTTATTAAATTCACCCTGGAGACTGGGGATAAAACCACAACACCAGCAAAATAAAGCAGAGGATATTTGATAACTACAGTTGGTCAAGCCTAGCTTTCACCACCTTCTTCATAAAGTTCAGGCTAACCTCATCTGACCAGCATAGGAAATGGTTCAGGCATTACTCAGAAAAGGATTTAATCAAGATGTTACACCATTTCCTTCAGAAGGTCCTTCATCCATCATGATTAAGCACAGACTATGGCTAGTTTTTGTGATTTTTGTAACTTCTGATGTGGTATTTCTCCAGTGGAGACTCTGGCACTGGCAAATAAAGGACACAGAGTGGTTTCATCTTTGCTTCCACTGAGCTGCTCTCCACACATAGTTAATGGGGCCTGCTGGAAATTATGTGAAATGTATTAAGACCACAATGAAACAAGCCAGTTTGGTTCTTATCCTAATTTTCATTGCATGTAGTTTGATGGATTTTCTTATGCTTCTGCTTGCACCCCCCAATGACATACCATGGTGTAACACAGACTGTACATCAGACCAACATTTACTGAAGAACCAGGCTGCTGCTCTTGCCATTTTAGGTTTGGGAGCAAGCTATACAATCAAAAATATAAACTGAGGCATGGTCAAGAATTTTACTTGCTAGGATTCTAAATAGAAAGCTAACCCCTTTCAGTTTTTCCTAAAATGGAGATTTTAATGAAGATGAGAAATGACCATGATCAGCTGTTCTATGAGGAGAGAATCTTGAAGATAATGTAATGTCTATGCAAACCACATCTTGGCCTAGGCTGTGAAATGCAGTTTCCCCAGAGTCAGCAGAGAGCTGTGGTGATCTGGAATTTTGATCCAGCCCATTAATGAAACAGGCTCCAGCTGCAACATAGCAATTTGTGTCCTGATGCTGAGTGTTGGGGCTGTTCTGATGGAGGTTGTGAGGAAAGGCAGCCAGTTAGCATTGCCCAAGAACACCCCAGGAAGGACAAAGAAGAACTGCAGTGTTAAACCAGCTTGTAATTTTCCTTTGAGTACACATAATAAATAGGTTGTTTGAAAGAAACAGAGATGAGGGGAGATGTGGATTGCAGTTATTGAATAAAAGCCTGGCTGTGTCTAAGAAAATAGATCCTCTCAGATTGATTAAATTGATCTTAAACACGTGAGACCCCACTGTCCTCTCCCAGATGCACTGCCCCTGCCCCCAGATCTTGGCTACTGTGCTGCTAAGGCAAAACCTTGGGTGAATTTGTTTTGTTAAAGACTGAGGAATGCCCTATTTGGGTCAGTTTGTCTGTTTTCCCTAAACTTTCCGACACAGCTCCCAACTGGAAACTCTCTCTCTACCCTCCCCCAGACCTTCTTTAACCTGGCAAGCTTTCCCAAGATGCACACAAACTCCTAAAGAAAAGTGACCGACTTTCAAATCTCTATGTCCTAAAATAAGAATAATTTATCTCAATCCCCCTTAAAATGGATTTACTGCTGAAGAAGAGAAATAATTCAGTCTATAATTTAGTCTATAATTTACATGCTAAAATAAGGATAATCCATCTCAATCTCCCTTTAAATGGACTTCCCCATAATGTCACTTTTATGAACATCCACCGGGCTAAAAAAGTTAGAATAAAATGCTGTAGAATTATAGCTATAATTTGCTAATATTGCAGAAAACCAAACTCCTTTTTTGTTCCAGATTGGATTTGGGGAGGGAAAAAAAAACTCTAAAACTCTCTGAGATTGTTTTCCAAAGTCAAAACTAGTCACAATGGCTTCTGAAATTCGAGCCAGCTTTCAGTTGCAGTGTCCCTTAAAGTTGTGTTTATGCAAGGCACAGTAAACAATCTGGAAAACACACTTCTGAAAGCTGGGATACATGCATTAAGGGAGTCTTAACTGCCCTCACTTCTACTTGATTTAACTAAAAAAATTAGCTGTCTCTTATTTGCCCTTCTCCCTTCTTACCATTACGATTTTTTGATTATAGTCATGATGATTTAATGAAAATATTTTGTATCTTGAGACTTAAGGGAAAAAAAACACCCCAAAACGAACTTTCTTTGCTGGCTTTAAAAATTTTAAGAGAGGAAACATTACTTGGCTCCAATTTTAACTTTTGAAAGCTGATACCTCTGCTAGCTAGCTAGCACTTCCAGAGACTCCAGGGAAAGAATGCTACAGTCATTCCTTAGCCTCAGCTGAAACAAGAAAGAAACATCTGCTTATGAAACAACAATATAAATCTGAAGCAAAGATGAAACCAACACTTACCACTGCTAGCTCTTTGTCTGTTTTGGGAGTGCTGTCTCCAGGAAACTTAATGATTGGTGATGGTGCAGCTAAAGTTTTGTTAAAAAGATATACTTGGACGAATAGTACTTTGAAAACGAAGCCACAGCCAATGTGAGTCTTCATTCTGCCTAAATTTGTGCTCTCCTCTTTGGAAAAAGTTTTTCCCCACTGTCTCTCGGTTACTTTAGCTGCAAAGTGCACCAGTTGCTTATCTGCACATCTTAACTCTCAGCACCGTTTTCCCTTTTGCTTGCTCTAGCAATTCCTTTGTATGTTTAAAACATCCAGATGCGCAGTCTCAAGCTACCACAAGAGGAAGTCTGAAAACTAGTGGAAATATGAGAAAAGGGCAGTTACCAGATGTGATTGCTGTGATTTTAAGGTAGCAACAGGCAGATAGTTACTGTTGCTGAAAGAGGACACATTTTCTCCACATTTGCATTTTTGAAACCATTTATTTGTGCCAGAGAAGAGGAAAAAACAAAACCTGACTTAATCTTGAAGACAAGGTGTCTCACATATATTTAAAATTTAAAAAACAAAAAGAAAAAAGAGAAAGAAGTTACTAAACAGTATTTTCCTGGCTAAGCATTTTTATTATTTTTTTAGCCTTTTTTTAATGTCACAGACATAATGATATGCTTTAGCCATGTGTGATTATGCTCCCCCACAGTGCCTCGCAGCAAACATTTTGATTATGGATTTTGAGACAGACCCTGCACAGGGCAGTGCAGCTGAGTGAGGTTTCTTGTCCCCCTCCTGCTGAAGCAGCACAGAGTGTGTGTCTGTGCTCAGGGCTCTGTGTGAGCCTCGCTCCCTCCCTGCTCCCTGCACAACCTGCTCAGCTCTCTGTAAGATCATTGTGGCTTGTTGGGTGCAGAACCAGCCTGAGGCTTTGCCACCAACAGACACAGGGTATCACCTTACCCCTACAGGGTAAAAGAATATTAGGCAGATTCAGCAATAGAAATGAACTCCAATAACTGATGTCAGGGAAATTGTACAAAATTCAGTGTTTGCTTGTAATGAGGGTTTGATCACCTGGTGCAGCTGCCTTAATCTGAGATTTTGGTGTAAATATGGCCATTGTCATGGACAGTCCATTTATTGTGTCATTCATAATATTGCTGGCTTTGAGGTGCTATTACAAGTGGAATATTATTTTAGTTGAATATCCCTAATCTAGGGGTTTGGCTCATGATTTTTCAAGATGGGAGGTTGGCAATTCTGCATGATTACATTTTGGCCAAGGGTCTACAGTGTCTAGTGAACACAAATCCAGCTATGAAAGTTTCTCTGACCTGTATGTCACCATAAAGATTGCCACAGCTTTCCAATGAATGCTAAATGAAAGTTTTCCAGACGTGAGTCATTAACAAATAGGGCTGCTAATGAAAAGAAAGGTACTTTGCAGGTGTTTGGTGCTTCTTGATGATATTTGATAATTGATTGTAAATAGTTAATATTGGCAGCTGTTGGATTTATGCTAATATCAAGCTATTTTGCTAACCCCATTGTCCATGATATGAATAGTCTTACATCAAGGCAAGGATTTCAAAGGGGGACTGAGAGGCTCAGGGAGAGAGCATTTCCAGGGGCTTTTGCTGCCCCTACATTTCCACTGAGAGCCTGACACAGCAGCTGTATGCAGGGCTGCTGGGTGAATCAGCCATGGGAAACAACACTTGAAGCTCAGGAGAGAATGAGGAGTTACGGGAACTTTGTGCATGAATGGAGCTGTTTTTGTCAGCAAGTGGCTTTGTATTTATCCCCACTCATCCTTTCAGGAACAAATCGGACACAACTTGAGTTACAGTGAACAACTTTCCCCTAATGGTTCAACTTTGAAATGACACATTCTTCTGTAGCTTTTCCCCATCAGCAAAAATCCGTGGTCATTTAAAGTGCTGCCTTAATAAACAGCAGTTCTGAAAATAAGACCCAGTTTTTCCAGAGCTTGGTACTTGGTTGTGGGGAATGACTCTTCTGCTTTGTTTGTGATGACAGTTCAGATTTGTATCTGGCCATATGACACTGTAAGAGAACAAAGGCCAAGGAAGCCTTCACTACATGTGCCGAGTTACTCTTAGGTCTCCTTAATTAAGCAAGTAAAAATACTATGTATCATGTTGCAAATTCTGCAGTTATCTGTGTGCTCCGTGTTAGGTCAAGGGCTGATGTAAATCTCAAGGCATGAGAACCACGTCATTTTCATAAGAATTTTAATGTAATTTATGACAGTTCAGCAGCTTTCATTTAGAAGGGTACTGTGGTGAAGCTGTTTAAAGCCAAATGTGCCCTGGCACATTCCAGTTACACTCACAAGCCTCACCGAAAACTAATGAATGCTCTGTTCTCTGTCTGTCCTGATGAATCGGATCAGAAATGGATGAGGAAACTTTTGAATGGACTGTGAGGTCTGTGCAGTTTGAAAATCTCACTGTTTTTAGTTTCTTATCTTTGCTGGCAGTGAGAGTAGGTTGAGGTCACCTTCTAAATACACTTCATAGAAGAAATTGAGCAAAGGAACAGAAACCATGCAGACCTGCAGTGAGGCATTGTTTCTCAGCTTTGTTTGCATTTTTGCTGGTAAATTGCTTTGCTGATACTACTTCAGTGAGTGAGCAGTTAAGCAAATTATGTTCAATTAGGAAATATAATACATAATGGAATATTAGATTTATGGGTATTGGGTGAACCAACAGATTGAGTTTCTGAGCAGTCAGTGAAAACATTCTCTTTCATTAGCACATGACATCAGAGATCCTGACTGAGCTGCCCTCTTTCAGACTGGCAAAGCAAAATATATGCTGGTGATACTTTGTGGGAGTAGAAGTCCTATTGCGTTGAGGCTAAATTTGGGGTAAAATGTTTGTTATCTCTTTCTATTTGTCTTTAAGCTCTATGCCATCCTGCTGTTCTTAGTGTGCTCCAGGGGTGCTGCTTTTCCAGGCTGGGAATGCAGTGGTGCTCGCTCCTGGCACTGGGGACATTCTGCTGCTGGCTGGCCTCTGCTTTGAGTCAGAGCTAAATGACCCCTGAGGTCTGCTACAGCCCAAATTACCCCATCCACTCCTGCTGAATTTGAAGACATGGTATGATGTGTTTTCTTATCTCAGACTAGATAAGCTCCAGATCAGAGAGACAGACTCTGAAGGATCTGAAGTGATGCATTCTGACATTGATGGATTGATGGGTTAACTGCTGGTAGTGTTTGGTGCACTGACATTCCTCAGCCCTCCACACTCTGAAGAGATTACCTCTGACAGTAATTAGTGACTTCTGGGTAGACTTCCTAGAAGTTAAACATTAAGGAAAGAGGCAATATGAAACACAGGGAAAGAAGAAAAACCCTGCTGAGAAGAGAACCTAAGGTCATCTACCAACTTTTTAGAAGAGCTGAAGCAATAATCTAGATGTCCTTTCTCTTACCTTAATCTTCTGTAAGATATTTTGTCTCTGTAAACAGATGCTACCTCTGGATTAGCTACAGAAAATGAACAGAGTTGTATCTCCTACTACTGCCTTTATATATTTGTGGAAAAAAATAATTTCTCTGCTGCATATAATTTCTATACTAGGTATTTGTCTGATATACACATTGATGTAACTCTCCTGAGTCATATAGCTCCTCTATAGTTACTGAGTTTGTTAGAACCGCTCCATATTGAAAATTTTAAACCATCTACTTTGTGAATAAGATGCCAATTTAGTTTTTAAATGTCTACTTTAGTACATTAGTAGTTACTGTATGGCAGACACCACACAGTATGAGAAGGTAAATACTTCTTTTGAGGACATACTTCAATAACAGTAAAAAGGGAATCATGATGTCTTTTGAGCTGTAAGCTACATATCTCAGTAGATCTGACTGTGATAAGAGAAATATGAGCATGCATTAACATGCTGTTTCTATCAAAGGATTTTTCTGTTTCAGAAAGTGATTTTTGAAATTATTCAGAAGCACTCAGCAGTTTCAAGATTAGACTTCAGATGGTGTCCTAGATAATTTGCTCACAGAGTAGTCATCCCTTCAGAAACACACTGCGGCAATTCCTACTGTCACTTATTCCAAAATTTTATCAAAAGCTGATGATTTCCTCACGGTTCCAGAAGAGTAGGCAGAGTGTCGTGAGCACAGCTATGGGAGGATGATGGATTTATTCCTGGTGGGGTTTCATGTTTTAAATGGAAACCTGTTGCTAGGCTGAAGAAATAAATAATCATCAGGACAATTAAAGTCTTAAGAAAAGAGCTGATCCTCTGATTACCAACCCAGCTGGTTCTAACTGGGTGCAAAGCGATGTGTGTCTGCAAGTAAACTATTGCACTATGTCTGTAACCTCATGTGTTTTCTAGGTCATGTGCTGTCAGTTTATAGCTACAAGTTTAGGAAGCAAAACAAGTTATTAATGTAGAGGGACATGCATTGATTTTAGCAGGATTTGTGGAAAAGAAATGACTCATTAAAATTGCCAGAGCTACTACAGTGTTCTCAGAGTGTTTCAATCAGAACTTCTAAGAAACTGGAAAACCCAAAGCTCAGGTGATGGAAAAGCTTGCCTGAACTTAAGGAAAGGTGCCAATGAAAATATCCCAAGGTCCAGTTTAGCCAGACCTTTGGCTACTTTTTGGTTTTCCAGGGTTGTCTTGTGACTCATTCTCTTTTCAGAAATCCCATTTTGCAATTTCTCCTGGATCAGCATTCCAGAGCCTTCTTTCGTCTTTTCTGGGGAAGAAAAATTTCTAAGTACCAAGAAATTAAAGAGCTTACAAAAGAAATCATGGGACTGGACTATGCTAAAAAAGGGATTTTGATGCCTTTTACCACATGTGTGACTTGTGGTTGAAGTAGCAAGGCCATGAGTGTGGTGCCAGACTGAGTTCTCCTGAGCCTGAGGTGTGTAGGAATCAATTATCTACTCGCTGCTCTTTCCTGGTGGTACCTGTCCTAAAGGTGGGCCATCTCTATAAATAACAGTAGTGACACACCAAGGGACTGCATTCATCCTGGGGTTTGACACTGGCATGTCACTAAGCTCCAAGCACTGCCTTTCCGTGCCTGTAACAGAAACAGTGTGTGCCTGCTGCAGCTGGCTGAAGGACATGTGTGCCCCTGGAGGAAAGAGGAAGGTGTGATATTAGCAGTTTATCTGTTTTAGTAAGGCTGTCTCTAGGAAGCAATGGTTAGTCACAGCAGTCCTCACTGAGTTCAAAAGGATTAATAACTTCAGCAAGAACTCATGTATATTGCAGACAAGTGAGCTCATCTAAGTCCTGGATGTTGAAGGGTTGATCCTAACAGAACGTAGGCTTTAAACATCCACATCATTTATTATCTGGTTGTGCTCTCTGTCTGCTCAGCAGCTGGCTCAGGGCTCAGTGATCTAATTCACCATATCAGACCACCACATGAGGGAGTCTTTAAACTGTTGAAAATCAGTGTGTGTGTTTGTGTGCATGGAGGGGTGAGAGTGGAACAAAGGTCAGCCATTGGTACCAGACGTGATTTTCAGCATTTAAGGTGGCAATTATATTTTTCCTTTTTTTTTTTTCTTCTTCTTCTCTCATCCTTTCTAGTTTCAGTAAGTTAGGTCCTAAGGATGTGGAGTTCCACTGACACACGGATATAATTAGTTAGCTTGCTACTGAATTAGAAATTATTTTTTTTTATTTGATAATGAACTGGATTTTGTGGATACAATGTGCAGAACTAATTTGTCTTCAAACATGCAGGTGGTTCCCTACTGGTGCTTCCACATAGTGGTGGTTCAGAGGAAGTCCTGATGATGCTGCATTTGGTTAAACTTGGCAAGCTCTGCATGATCCTCAGTAGCACTGGGAACAGATGATGCCATCCACACTGTTGCCTTGTGCCATATGTTGTGAATGGGCCTGTGCAGCTCCACGAGGCACCTTGCAGTGTAAAGTGTGAGTAAAGATGATGGGACCGAGCCCTGTGCTAGCCAGGTAGCCACCCCTACCCCCACAGTCAGAGACAGAGCTCGATGGATGTGATTGCAGGATCAGCTCCTAAGCCCATCGTGCAGAGCTGTGGCATTTCTGCTCTCCACATTCCAGAGACAGACCCTAAGGAATGCTGCACGGAGTGACACAGTTCTCAAGTCCTGTGAAGAGGCACTTTACTCACAAACAGTGCCACACCAAAGCCTGGCTATTCCCCACTGCTCTTCTGTTTGTATTCGTGGGAGATCTCTTTGCTGTAACAAGGGGCAAATGCAATCCTGAACATGTCAGAAAAATAGTTCTGCTTGCTTTGCTGCTGCTGCTGGGCAGCTGCTTGTTGCTAGTCACTGTACACCTCACTTGTCATTATAATGTTGGTGTTCAGACACCGAGGGGCCTTAATTAATGAGCTTGAAGATATGGTCTTTTATAATTCATGACAGAATTTTAATTAAATCAAATATATAGCAGTTGAACTAGCAGAGGATTTAAAGTGCACAATCTTTGATGGAGACAGTGATTCCCTCTGACCACTGGTGATGGACACTGAATGCAAATTTCATTTCATCACAGCAGATTCAGGACAGAATGGGCTTTTTTTTTTTTTTTTACTTACTGAGAGGTCCCTGATGTTATAGACTGGAAAAATGGTAAGGTCAAGAGGCCTGCATTCATTTGATTCCCTCTCCTACCCCCATCACCTTCTCTAGAATCCTCATGTATTATAAATGTCTGTATTGGTAGGGAAAAGAAAAGGACACAGTTCTGTGTGATGCTTATATACTCATTTATTATTTGTAGAGATGGTGTGTAAAAGTGCTGTGCATGGTTCAGGCACTCACTCCAGGACCCTTGTCAAAGCAGTAGGAGAATTCTTATTTCACATAAAGGGAAACTGAGGCAGTGCTTTTACTTGGACAATGCAGGAGAAGTTAATGGAATTTTGAAGAGTTCAGCCTGGTTCACAGATCGAGTACATGCCTTTCTGCCCTGTGTTGGGATAACTGGACTTCAGCAAATATGCAGCAGAATTATTTCTGTAGATTCAATCTGTTGTGCCAAGGAGCATGGTTTTCTTATGACAATTGAATTTATTTCACTTTATTTGGACCTACTGTTTAACTGGATTCATCAAAATTTCTTACCAAATTTGTTTTTTACCTAGGAGACTTATACTGCTATCCCACTACTGCTGTGACGTCCATGGAGTTCTAGGAATAGATTTCTTGCTGGTTACTCTGCCTACTGAGAGTAAATATTTAGAAGATATTTGTGGCTTTGATTTTACGATTGTGAGTTATATTTTAAATTTTATCATCTCATTTGGTCTGCTAAGGGATGGGTCTTATTTTCTGTGGGATTAGTTGATTGTCTGAGGTTGCCAAGTTTCCCCTCCTGTGTGTATGGAGGCCAATCTGTGATTTTATCACCAGAATGCAACAAACAAACAAACAAAACCAACCAAGAAGAATAACTATCTGCTACACATACAAAAACTAGTAAATTAAACAAAATATACAATTTAGTAGAGCTAAGGGAAACTGGTCAGTCATGTCAAGATATTTCAAAAAAATTGCTATGAGAGGGTGATGAATTACGGAAAAAATGCATTTGAATAAATTAGTCACTGCAAGCTGGTAAAAAATCAGAAATGTCTTATTTCATAGTTATAGAAATGGTTTAACAGTAGGAAAATATGATTTAAAAATGTCTTTGCTAAATATTGACAATCATTCAGCCATCTATAGTTACCATCTTTACCTTTACAGCAGCAATAATTTCTCAGTTATAAACATAAAAATAGGAATATATCTTATAAATAGAAAATAACTTTCCTGGAAAGGAGGAAAGGATTTCCTCTGTGGTTGCTCTTGGTAATGTTGCAAAAAGTTCATTTGTTTTATATTACTAATTTTCATGTATTACTTCAACCAACTGCTAAAACTACAATTTGTAAACTGTTAAAATGGAATTCCTGGGCACAATCATGGGGGATTTTTATTTGAAGTTTTTTTTCTTTTGTTTATATTGTCAATTTGCTACAGCAAATCATTACTCATATTGGATTTATTTAAGGCTGTTTGTCTGGCAGATATACTTATGTGTGAGTCTTAGTAGCACTGGGCTGTTTCTGCAGATCTAACCATCATTAGGGCAGCAGAGGCTCAGCTTCCAGAATGCTAAACCAAAGGGGAAGTCATAGAATTGCAGGCTCTTCTCTGGTTGAGCATGATTTTGTGGCACCACACTAGATAAAGTTTGGCTGATTTTCCATCTGCAGTGAGCAGAGGGATGCTCAGGCTCTGTCCAAGCCTGATCAGCTGTTCCTGGCACTGCTCGTGGGGCAGGAGCTGCTGCAGCAAGGCTGCTCAGGGAATCCGAATCCTGACTCCTCTGCTGCTCTAATGAGGCATCGAGGTCAGCTTTTCCTTTAACAAGTCACACCAGGTCACCATTTCACCATGGAGATCACAGGAACAGAACCACAGCCTCAAAGATGCCAAAAAGGAGAAAAATCTAAGGGCTCCATGGGAACCCCACAGGGGAGAAGTGAGGAAATCCTACAGGCCCGCAGAGCTTCTGTGGTGGTGTCGAGTTCAAAGGAAACTTCCATTAGCTGGGAAGGTGAAGGAGTGGCACCACCTGCCTGTCCCCAGCAGCCTGAGCTTCCTGTTAATAGGAATGACTGAATAAAGGCAGCATTTTAATGGGCAGGGAGAATGTTTCTCTAAAGGGATTAAATTCCAACTTTTTGTCTTTCAGTGTTTTTATTACTCTTCCTATGCTTTTTATGAGCCGTTAATTTCTTTCATACTTGACCATTATTAATACAGGGCAAATAAATGGCTAAACTACTTCCAGAGGCAGCTTGATGGACCATACAGCAGGTTCACATTTTCCTGTCAGGAAGACTGATTCTAGGGCCATTTGCACATGTTTATACTGTGTTTTATTCTTGATTTCAAGATAATATTAAACAATATGTGTGCTGCTGCACACAATTCTGGAGCATGCATTTTTTTCTCTGTTTCAAAGAATAAAGTGCTTAAGGTTTTACTCTGAAATTTAAATGAAGATTTATTTTGGTTTTATCCCTTTGCTTCCTAGGCTCCCTCCTTCCCCAATCTGCTGTGATGTAATAGACAAAGATTTGAATTGGGAATTATGATCATAAGCAGATCAATACATGTTTTTCTGATGATAGTAAGATAAGCAGGGGGAACTTCTGTGTAAAACGATGGATTAACAGCATTACTGAAAACATGGAATCTTCTGTGGAGCTGCAGCACCTGTACAGTATTACTAAGTTTACCTTATTGTATTTTTTTCTGCATTACCATCTGTGATGGAGTCATCTTCCTATTCCAGGAAGAGATAGACTTTAAAATGCATTGAGCTGTCTTGCTTTCAGCTCTTCACATTGAGAGTTTTTGGAACCTTATAGCCTCAACAGTTATACCTAATTATTTTTTCCTGCTTGATCTCCTTAGTAGCTTTGGGAATATCAGTCTACATGTTACCTGAGATGATGTTTTACCCAGAATGGTGGTTTCATTCGGGATGCTGCTTTTACTGAGCTTTTGTCCACTCCTCAGATGCTTCTACCTGCAGTCTACAAATCTTTCTTGGGTAATTCACAGAGCAGAAATCTGGAACCTTAAAACCCCCAACCCTCTGAGTTCCCAAGGGAGAAGTAGGACATTTAGCCTTCTTTAGGGAATTAAATATGTGATTTATCATTTATTTAATTCAAAGATCTCATGAATTAAGAAACCTTTGCACTCTTGGTCCAAGATGCAGTCCTACTTCTCCAGCACCCCTTGCTGAGCATAGTAACACTCAGCATTTTCTGGTTTCTACTGCAAGTTAATCTGAACTAGATTCCTACAAGAACAGATCCAATTTCTTTCATCTTTGCAGAATTTAATTTTTGCTTACCTTAATAATACCTAAGTTTCAGGGAAGGAGGGCTCTTCAGGTGTCTCAGCTTTATTAAGTTTTGTATTGCATGTCCACTGGAGATTTTATACATTAGCTCTTCCAGTTTTCTGCTCCAGACAGAAAAGCCCTAGATTTGCCTCTCAGAATTCACCATTTCAAGAAAATATTTACAAGAATGTCATGAATTCAATCTTACTATGTGCCAGGCTGTTTCATAGGTACATCAGCTCCTTTGCATACAAACTTCCATTTTCATCTATTTCATTGAAGTTTATCAGGTCTGTCTTTACAATAAAGCTAGCAAGATCTTTCTAGGAACCTCCCTGATACCATATGCAGAAGGGAAGATAATCTTTTGCCTTTAAAATCAGATGAAATCCAAATAATCTGTAACTCTGCAGATTACAAACTGCAGCTCTCTCACAATGAGTCTCTGACCTAATGCACCATCTCAGGAAAAGCAGTCTAAGTGAGCTCAGTTTATGTTACATTCTGGTTTATTGCAGATAGCATGAGACCTGATTTATAGCAGTTGTTTGTTATTAAGGTGAACATTCAGATCAGAATCGATGAAATATGCATGGATACACTGCTTGTACTCCAGAGGAATTCAGGAGTTGTAGCTCATAGGCTGCACAAACCTCTTTGTCCCAGACCAACCTCCTGATTATATAAGAAATACAACTACTACTGATGAGTAAAACAGACAGACAGCAGAAATGGTCAGAGACATTGTCAGTATATTAGATTCTTGTAGATGTAGGAAATGTATCATGACTGCTAAAACTGCAGAAGAATACCAGATCCCTGTGATGAAGGAAAAGAATATTCCTCTTCCCTCAAACTTAGACTTGTTATTAGTGTTTCTTTCCCCTCCAAAGTCAGAACAAGGTGTAACAGAGAATATTGAAGTTCTAGAGGAAGAATTGAGTCTATGATGGGAAATTAATATATTTTTTTCTTATTTGTTTGAGTTTTTTAACTTGTGTATATAGATACCACATCAATTTTGGTGGCATAGCAACCAAACTATTGATAGTTTCTCCAAAATTTGGAAGAGAACTTTTTTCAAATCACGGAGTTCAACTACCAATTGCTGCTTATTGCAAAAACTCTTATGGCCTCAATTTGACAGAACACTTGAGCACTTTTTACTCAATAGTCATGTGAAACAGAAGAGATTAGTCTTATGCTTAAATACTGGATTGGAACATTTGGTTGAAGAAAATGAAATGCGTTTATCATTGGAAATAATGTAAATTCTGTACTGTCAAATTCTAATGGGCTGAAGTTCATTCAAAAGAATAGCACTACTCATAAACAGTACAAAGAGCAAAGCAGGCATATTAGCAAGGAGAATATTTAATACCTCCAAAGCACCTTTCACCCAATGAATTCACATTGCTGTGTGCATAAAAATGATCAACATTTCAACACTTCTGTGAACTAAGCTGAATATCTCCATTCTCAGATGGGAAAGTCAAAGCACAAAGACTTTGAATGATTTATCTGCATGAATTGGTAGCAGAGCTAAGAATCAAATCTTGGCTTGCCTCAATCTGCCATGGTATTATTGCTCATATGAACTATTCAGTCATTTATACTACATAGAAGTGACAAGCTCTGTCATTCAACTGATAAAAATAATTTAAAAATATGATTTCAGTACAACTCTCGCTCGCCATTCTCCAAGATCCTTTTATTAGAAGTTTGCCTTTTTGTCTCCCATGACACCAACCCTTGGATTTAAAGTTTACTGCATTCATTCTGCTTTTCACTTGCAAACAAAAAGTTTGGGCTGGCCAAGTCACCTTGTCCAGTGTTAGGACACTGCTATAATAAAAGTGAGAACAGGCAGGGCTGTGTGGAAAAGTGGTTTCCCACCTACAGGCATATCATAGATGTGAAGTCTGTTATTTGCTTCTCATTGTGAGAGCTGTGCAGCAATGAATGTTTGGAAGATGTGTAATGTATTCTCCTGAAGCATGGGCAGAACCTTTTTATCCCACAACTCAGTGTACTTCTCTCTCTCCCAGCCCCTGGGGGTGTCCTCTGCCAGTTGTGAATCACAAGAGTGAATCATTTACAGTCTTTTTCCAGAGAATGCTACACTAAAAGTAATGTTCTTCTCATTATATTGCAAACTCGAATTTCTAGATCCTAAGGATCTAATAACCTTAAAATTATGAGTTCTTTACAACCTATGGGTTTTGATCAAGAACTTTTCAAGTGCAGTAAACCCCAAATATATAGTCTTTTATTCCTGAAAGTCTTGATGGTGGATTCTTCCTCTTGTAGTCCTTGTAATGTTGGTCATTCACTTTGCTGGGGAACAAGACAGGGTTCCTTATTTTAAAGATCTTTGATTGCTTTAAAGTTTAATATTTCTATTGTATAGAAGCCAGATGCTTTTCTTAGTCCATCTGTCTTTCACACAATGCTCACATGCACATCTTCGAGTTTACATCCTACAAATAACTTCTTAAATGCCATTACAGTGAGGGAAATGACTATAAAACAATGGCACTTGCCCCCTAGACCTGCTCCCCATATGTCTGACACATCTGCTTACTTAACAGAATTGAGCTTTTATTATTGCTAGCAATTAAGAGCCAGTATAGTTGTGGGAAAGTGAGCTGGTGTTCTGCTCTATCTGGGACATTAACAGCATCACTCTCAGGTAAATCTCAGTTACTGATTTTTATTATTGGTGAAGATATTTGAGCCCTGAGCATCAGACTTCTGATTCCAGGTTGCATTTGCACAGCTGGCAGTATGGAAAAAGAAAGGGAAAAATGGGAGGAAAGAAAACCCCTTGCCTCATAAATTGAGTAGACTTAGCCTGGAAGATATTGAGAGACTCTAATGGTTCATTAAAGCATATTTTTCTTATTTTTGACTTCAAACAAAGTTGGTGGGGAGCAAAGAGAGTTGTTAATGGTGTCTGCAGAAAAAAAATGCATCAAGGTATGGAGATATCATGATGGCTTGTGGGTCTTTCTTTTTAAAAGCTGTTACATGATCTTCCTCTGTTGCCTGTTTTATGATGTGCCTCTTCTCCAGGACTTCAGCTCCACCCCACCATGTGGCTGCACACATCCACTCCTCTTTGTGCCACTCCAGCCACATTCCAGACTTCTAAATAACATGTCACTGTTTCATTCAGATGTAGCAGTTCCAAAGTTATCTCTCATCTTTCTCAAATACACATGTTCCTTGGAGGCTCCAACCTCTGGGAAGTAGACACTGCTGCAGGCTTGGGAAAATACCTAAGTCTAAAAATACATTAGCAAATGAACTTCGAGGGAGCTGAGCCATTCCCATATTCTGACCATGGCAGGAAATATCTGCTGTCTCATTGCTGTTCAGTGCAGCTTTAATATAAAGACTTAGAGCTGGAAGATGTGGGGGTTTTGTGGATTTTTGGTTTTGTTTGTTTGTTTGCTTTTTGTGCCTGGTAATACAAAACAATTGTCAGCCCCATTTAGCCATCAAGTTCAGCTCTATGTTTGGCTGAGGATGCCTTTGGGAACATAATAGATCACAGGAGCATGGAATCACTTGTGTTGGAAAAGACCTTTAAGACTGTTGAGTTCAACAGTTATTACTCCTGTTATGCCAATAATCCTGGAAAAAGTTTCATATACAGCTTTGACACCAGTAAAGGAATGTTGAATTGGATAGCATTAGGTTATATTCCAGTGTAATAGAGAGCACAGCATTAAAAAAAAAAAAAAGAAAGAAGTTGTCATGTAGAACTTTCATTTCTCTACTAGGACATACTTATCCTACTGAAAGGTCTGGAGAATGTAGGCTTGCTCTCATTAAATAGTGTGTTCAGTTCCTTTGCAATGGACAATGTAACGAGCAAAACACGAACTCTTAGTGTCTTCTCACTAATGCTGTCAGGGAACTCATTCATGGTATTCAGGGAAAAATACAGAACCCCACTAGTCAGCCCGGGGTCTGTAGTGGCTTTGGGTGTAAAGCAGCTGAAGAAAGGTCACTTGACACAATAACAGATGGTTTCCTGTGGACTCCCAACTCTGCTAAGGATCAAAATCCTTCCTTTGATGAGACATGAGATTACTGACTGTATGACTTGGTTTGTTATCAGAATTAGAATACTGTCATGCTTCATTTATGAGTATTTGCATAAATCAACACATCTTTTTCTTTAATAGGATGTACAGTGCTAAGATCTTAACTTAGGCTAGAGTTGCTTCTTTCCTCATTTTTATGGAGCACATGGACTAGATTTTTAAATTTTTAATTCTAATACATCTTATTAAATGTACAGGCATAGAAAAGCACCACCAGTCAAAGACATCATTATTATATGCATGGAGGGTTATCTTTTGCCTTTCTACCCTCATCATTCATTAATGATGCACAGAGTCTTGTCATTTGTCTTTTCAATTCTTTGACTTTATTTTATTGCTCATATTTTATGACACGTGGAGAGCTCTGTAGCAAGCATTCATCATCTGCTTTACATGTCTATGGAAATATAATCTCTCTTAGGCCAGGAAAAAGTACCTTTTGTTCTCTTAGGATTTTGCCTATGAACTTGGTCTAACATCACTCTCTTATTGTTGGTGTTTCTTGCAGTCTTTAAGTTCCTAAGAAGATGAATAACACAGCTCTGCTGTATGCTGAAAAAGCAGCTAACCCACACCTGTGGAATGCACAGGTTTTACTCACCTTTATCTCATTTCATAGCTGCTCCTATGAAATCCCATCAGGGATAGTCATTGGGACCTCAGGTGTAACTGCAGTTTGCATTCAGATAGTGATGCTTGACAAGATTAAGATGCTGCTTAGTGTTTGTGAAACTGCCATGTAGAAATCTCTCCTGCCAACTATGTTGGGTGTGTGTCTGCAAGGCAAGCTCTGGTCCACTGGGACTAGTGAGGAGACTATTAAAGCACTTCTGACTTCTACATGCCACTTTGGAAAGCCCCCCAAGATACTCTGATCAGGGTCTTTGGAGTATTTTAAGTTTTTCAAATTCAGTTTAAAGAGCTTAATCAAACTTTCTGACACAACTGGCACACATTAACATTTTTCAGCTGTAAACACACAAACTCAGGAATTTCTAATTGCCAGTAATTAAAATGTGTGGTTAGTTTTGAAATGCTTTCCTATTGAAGGAGTCTGAAGTGGTACAGCTCCCTAGTGATGTTCCCAAGGAGACAGAGGCCTGCCTGAGGCTGCCTTGCTGCCTCTCAAAAGGTAATGGGGAAAAAATTGGGCTGTGTACTCATTTTGCATAAACATTTGAGTTGGGGCTACTGTTGTGTGTTCATAGAAAAAGTTGGATAACTCATTTTTATTAAAAAATTAATTAGCTCACTGTGCCAAATATCACTTACTGCCTGATATGACTTTTAAAAGGACTCTGGTGTGCATAACTTTTTTCTGAAATGGTTCAAGAGCTCAGAAACACAGACCCATACTGTCCCAGCAGGATGTGGGTGGCTTCCACTGCTTTATTGAAAACATTTACTAATGAAATGTTCTTTGGACTAGGGCTTACCCTGAATTACTCTGAAAAGATCCAGAGACCTGCCAGTTAGGGGCCAAGTTACATGCATTTCCTCAGAGCTCTTTGGAGCACACAGAGAGGCAGTCCTTGTCTGATGCTTCAGTGCTTTATCCAAACACTGACTATGAGAAGCAGGCCTGGAAGGTCTCCTGGGGAATATGATATACTAGAACTGTCTCAGTTTCCTCTGGAGCATCTGGGGCTAATGACTGCTAAGAGGAATTTGATAGGAGGCATAGCCTAATCTAATATGGTAATTCCTAGATTTTCTTGATAGCTTGATGCTTGACAAAATCCACTGCTGCTTTTCCCTTCCATGTGCTCACAGAAGATTCTTGCATAATCTGTCTTAAAAAATCCAGCAGAGCTGCTGAGCCAGGGCTTGGCAGTCCATCCTCTAGGGACATACTTGCAAGTATTTTTGTTTCTCAGAGTGGTATTTCTAGTGGCCACATCACAATTCAGTTTTCAAGTACTTGTCTTTTATTATCTCTCACAGGATTTCTTGATCTTCCTGTCTCTTCTAGTCAGTTCAAAAGTACGGTAAGAGCAGCCTTTATTGTGGTATTCTGGACCTTCTGTTTTCAGTTTCAGCTATAGTGAGGAAGCCCAGAAGGAAAAAATGCCTTTTTTTCCCCCCTCTGTAAGTGTTTAACCATTTAGAGCCTGAATTGGTTTAGCAAGTGCAGAATGGGGTGATGCTACTTACTCTGAAGTTTCAAAAGAAAAAAAAAAAAAAGAGATAATCTAAACTTTATGCATTCACACCAACATGAAATTAACTAAAAAGATTTAATGTATAGGTCATTAAAATGTGTTCTACTGCAGTATTTGCAATCCAGTAATAGGAGCAGTATCACTTTCAGAGGCTGAGCAGTCAGTAAGTGCACCCTCCTTTGGATTATTGTCATGCATGTGTGGAGAAGGGTGAGAACATGGGAAAGTGTTAGGCAAGGGGAACTGTGGATCCAGGGATTCCTTATCTGCCATCTTTTATCTCTCCTGCTCCAGGCCAAAGAGCTGTGGTGCAGCAAAGCACCACAATAAATGTGTACTAGGACTATGATTGCTCCCACTGTGTGTGCCTGGTTTCCTGTGGCTGCATGTATGAGCCAATGAAACGAGTAAAAGTGTTAAACACTGCTCTGACATCCTGAAAATGGAAGAAAGAGCAATTTATCAAAAAGATTAGGTTTATAACTAAGTACTTAGAGGGAAAGTATATTGGAAGATTAAAGCTGTTAAATTGCAGTCACTTAATTATTCTGAGTCATTCCTTAAGTATCTGTACTCCAGTGTCACCTTATCAAGAGGAAAGACAAACTGAGTACATTTCCATGCAACATGGACTGGAAAAGGACAAGAATAAGAAGCTTAACATAGTATTTATTGCCTAGTAAGAAGAATTGATGCAAACTTCTTTTTTTTTTTTTAATTTATATTTTATTTTAAATTCTTCAAACAAGGGAGCATGAGTTTGGAGTTTTTTACAATGCACAATCAGCTCTACTCTGGTAGTGTAGGACAGATTCTGCAGTACTTTGAGTATGGTGATAAAATGACTCAGGTGTTAGCAATTCTGCTACTTCCTCTAGAAGACTTTCACAGCTGCATAAACATTGCCAGAGGAGTTCTTCCTGCTGTGCTTTCATTCAGAGCAGAAGTGAAGAGGATTGAGGACCCTCTCATTCAGTAGGGCAGAAACATCCTGGGGTCACTAGGAAACATTGGGAAGGTGTTTGGAGGGGAAAAGGAAAAAGCCTAAATGGGTAGGAGAGAAAATGTATGCTGAGGATTTGGGCTTTAAAACTGAACAGGATGGTAGGAGAATGAGAGTAAAATGTCCATTCTCCTGAAGGCAGCTACAAATATCAGACAGATTGCAATTATGGGATAGTGATGTTTTCATTTATACTTCTGCTTCCAGATCCCACTTGCACACAGAATACATTGAGTGGAAACAGCAAATACTCATCCTGTAGCTAAGCAAATTGCTTTTAAAACAATGAAACAGTGGAACACCAGAGCTTTGTATGTCCTGCTTAGAGCTTTAGCAAAGGATTTTTCAAATTCCAACTCTGATACTTGGAAGTCCAGACCAGAGTTTTCCCACTAGCCTCCTAGAAACCTATGGAGTAATTTTCCAGGGATTTACTCAGGAAGTGGCCATGCATCTGCCTCAGCTCTGCATGGACAGGCTATAGCTTCAGGGCTGGAAGCAAATCCCTGAAAGTCTAAGCAAATTACTAGAAATATGGGATTATTTGGGCTTCATAAAAGTGTCTTGCAACCAGGATCCAGGGGAGGTCTGCCCTGCTTTCTCTTGTATCCCAGGGTAATGAAAATTTTCCACTCGAAGTGTTTTAATGAGGATAATTACACACACTTGCTGTATTTAGTTTGTGATGCTCTGACTTCCCATCTCATATGAGCAAAGCCAAAAATCAGAATGCTATTTTTAGGAGATACTCAGCATGAATCCACGAGAGTATAAATATTTATAAGAATAGGGAGCCCAAACAATTCAAGAATGTTAAATTCATCTAAATACTTTCAACAGTGGGTGAGTAAATGTTGGTGAGTAAAAAGGTTATCTCTGTTATCTTACAACAGAATTTGCTAAAGTTCCAGTTAATATATATTTTCCAGGCTTGTATTTACTCAGAGATCATCTAAACTAATGACAGAAATAGAGACATTCTAAAGATTTGGCATTGTCATCTGTTTTGGTCTTCTGTATCAACCAGTGCCAGGCAGTTTCCTCTCTGCAGGCAGCAAGTGTTAATGAAGGCATCACAAATGTCTGAGGGGACACTGAGGTCTATCAAAGTTTGCTGCAGCCAGCTGCGAGTGACTTTCAGGCACTCGTGCAGAAGGCATCACCTGAACAGTGTGTAAGTGAACAGCATTAGTGCTTCCACTCCACAGGTACCTGTGCCAGGCTTTCTTCTGAAAAGTTCCCTTGCTGAAGTGTCAGGAGAAAGGAACCATGCTGTGTTGTCAGACTTGGTAAGCGTGCATGGGATTGTGACACAGGGAAATAGTGTGAAAATAGGAAATTGAAATTTGTTCTCCTTGATCCAAACTTAAAATTAATCCAAGGCAAACATGACCTTTACTCCCCTCAAACTGACAGCAGAAGTACTTATGGGAATCCATACAGATGCTGTACACAGGGAAGGAAGCACATCTGGAGGGCAGCTAGTGCTATCCCTCAGTTCTTCAAGCTGTCTTGTGACCCAAGTGCTGTGTTGGTACTCCGTGCTCCCTCTGAGTGTGCTCAACACCACATCACTGAGCCAGCCATGAGAAGATTTGGGAGTCATGGCTCTTGAGAACTGCCAAGTAGGCTCTGTTTTCTCAGGGGCTTCAGCTGTTGCTAAAGAGCATGTGGTGATGAAAACTCTTCTGCTACAGATCTGTGAACTCTTGAGCAAGAAAGATTATGAACCACCTCAAAATAACAATGTCAAGGTGGGCAGTGTAACTATCTGTTGTTCATTTGCTTTAAGCAGTGAAATACAACCTCTGCAGTTGGTGTTTGCAGCCCACAGATTAGGTAGAAAGTGTTACTGTCAATTAATAGCATACAGTCATGGTGAATAATGTCAGATCTGTTCCTAATTCTAGTACTAAGCCTGTTGAGTTCATACTAAACTTACAGTGTTCAGAGATCAATCCACTGCTGCTGATCAATCCATCCTCCCGTTCTGGTGGCACCTGAATCTGACTCTTAGAAGCTTGTAAAATTTATACATGGAAGAATTATGAAATGGGTTTATTGCCTCATGTTCTTCTCTAGACATGCATTCCTGACCTGCAAGGACAGCCCCAACAGAGGCATTTTCTTTAAACTATTATGGCTTTTCTTATGTTCTTAAGCTAAAGGCACCCTCTACTCTTAACTTTTGGCTGAGAAACAGGAAATGCCAGTTGGCATAAATTTAGGAACTTTTTTTATGTGCCCCAGAGAATGTAATTGGGAGTGACACTCTCTGGAGGGAGATTCAGTTTCTCAGCCTTAGCAGAAGCCCACCACATCAGTCTTTTTAGATCAAGATCGTTTGCTGTTGTACGAATCAGTAAATTGGAAGCAGACCTGAAAGGGCAGGTATCCCATACAGTATTGGTGCAAGAGAAGCATTCTGCACTCACCAGGCCCCTTCAGGCTGGCTTACAGGGTCAGCCTTTCAGAGGCAACCTGGCATTTCCAGTCTGTGTGGCTTCCTCAGACACACTGAGGGAGAGCATTGTACAACATCTGATCCAGCTCTGCTGCATTCACTGGCTTGGGGCACAGGGGCAACACGAGAGATCAACTCCTGATTTTTGGACATAAAGTTGTTGTTAAGAAGGATCTTTTTTTTCTAGGGAAGTGCAAAGAACAGTCCAACATCATCCTGAACAGTTTTCTAAAATTGAATGTTTGGATTTTGAACTCCTCAAAGCATGCGTTTTATGTCTGCATTTATCTTCAAAATGCCTTTAAGCACCCTGTTAAAAAATGCAAACATTTACAACCTCTAGCCATTCCATTTGTGCTTGTTTAACCATGAACAAAACATTCCTCCCCCATCCCTCATTCTCATCCTTTTCCTTTTTCAACTTCTCATTCAGACATTAAGGAGTGATGGTCTACTCATGTCTTCTGTGATAATAAAGGTTCTTTCTGACTCTTCCATTCTGCTGTATAAAGACAGGGAAATTAATGAATAATATGGGTAAGAAATGAGTGACACAAAAGCATGGCTTGCTGCTTGTGAGAGAAAAGCAAGCAGATGAACTCTAGGTATGCAGTAGAACGATGATCCCACTAGGTATTGTGCTGTCAGGTACTATCTGGGATGCAGCATCAAAGAGAAATGGAGCAGTCACCACAAACAGATGATTATAAAGTTGTTTTATAACTGCCTAGCATAGCTTTCAGCAAATTAGTAAGAGATACTTTTCTTTAATGCTTGGTGACACACGCACTAAACCCCCAGTACATCTGATTTCTAAGGCTTCAAATGATTGCATGTGTTTCTCTGCCACCCAGAACATAAATAAATATGAAAATACCTCTTCATCTAATACTGATTATGGTCTCAGTTCTGAGCAATATGGAGGAGATTAAAGCCTGATGCTTCTGTGTACAGCCTAAGGCACTCTCACAGTGGGAGGAACAGCAGTCCCCTTGTTCCATGTACTGTTCCAAATTCCATAAATGTCTCTGTCGCTGCTGTCACCTGCTACCATGTAAAGATCAGTCTAGTTCTCCATGTCAACTTTGTTAAGTGCTCGTTCTCATTAGCCTGAACAGTGACAATTTGTTATTGCAGGCTGCTCTGGGACGTTTCCCTCTCCAGCAGTACATTGTTTGCCAAATCTACATTTGTGCAGTGCAGACTGCCTGGGAGGATAAAGCTAGGGTTTTAAACTGGAACACTTTGTAGCTGTAGGCCAAATCCTGTTTTCAGTTACATCTGATCAGATCAAGGCTAACATTTAGTCGTGTCATACAAATACCCCAACTCCTTCATTTACATCAGGATAATTGCAGGCAGAATGGATCACTCAGCCTCAGATATCTTGTTTATTGAAAAGTAACAAAGCATCTTTTGTGTTTGTTTGATTTGTACGGTTTCATAAAAGCATTAAAACCATCTAGGTGTTTTGAGTTTCACTGAAGACACTTAAGAAAACAAGAAAATTATTTTCAGAGTAAGGGATAGCAGAGCCATCTGATGGAGCAAACCAAACACTTTTGGAGTCACTTCTATCACAGAAAGCCTAGGGCAGCTGCATTCCTAGCAATGAATTTTGGCAAGGTGCACGAAACTGGACCAGGCAACCTCCCAGAGGCAATAGAGAGGTTTATGTCTCCTAGAACATTCTGTTGTGGTGTCTGCAATGAATCCTTCGCCTTCAGTGCGGGGGGTGAGAAATAATTATAATTTCCATGCCTTCTTTTGTTATGTAGTTCTCTGGAGAAACGGAACAGTTATTTTACAGTGCAACAAAGCATTGATTTTAAGCCAACAAAGGTGACTCCAGCTCCTGGCCCTCCCTGTGGTGGCTGAGAGGTTTGTGGGTGACAGCTGTGCACTCCTCTCAGGCATGTCCCCTAAATGGGTTGCTGCATGGGGCCTCCGAGCACATACATCTACAGCAATGTCTTCAGCTGCTGTCATTCAAATGAACTCGCTAAAGTCAACGGGAATTGAAATCACTTGTGCCACCTAGATTTGCAGCAGCTGAAAAATCTAAGTGATAATCTGTATTTCAAAAGGATCAAAGGTTTTTCTCCCATCATTCTGTGCAGGTTGCTTTCACTTGGGAGAAGTTAGTCTTTCTGAGGGCTCAAGGGCATCTGCATCTTTGTTAAAGGCATTATCTGCTACAAAGTAAGTTCTACTCAATAATGGGTATTATTCTGTGTGTTTCAAAGAGCATGTGAGAATTTTTTGGAGGGGCTTTATTCTCTTTACTTTCTTCCACTAGAAAACAAAACACCCTTACCAATCTCTTTGTATAATATTTCATTTTAAATAGAAATATTGTCATTTTCTGCTTTAAATAGGTAGTTAGGCCTGTTCAATTGTTTACTGAGTATTTGTTTGCATTTGGCAATAATTATTGTCAGTATCACTTAATGAATGCTGTTATGAAAATGAAGTTCCCTAACATACCTTCACTGAGATCAGAAGCCCTGTACTAGTTTATATTAGCTAAAATAAAAGTTCCAAGCATCTGTAGGAAGCACAGAAATTATGTAACTAGAGATTTTTCATTAAATGGGATGTGATAAATTTTACAGGTCAATAATACATTTAATTTCAGGCTATTGAATAACATACTGTGTTTCAGACTCAAAGGACCTTGATAGCAATTTTCTGTCTCCTTCAAAAAGCAGCAAATATTTTATGGGTCAGGTTTGTGTGTTTTGTACCATTTTTTTACCTTACATGTCATAGATAAAGCTGAAATATGTGAGAAGAGAGGATTAACTATACAATTCTGGGCCTGTGTACTTTTGGGATGTCTTGGTGATAAACTGATCTGACCATTTGGTGACCTTAAACAAACTTCAGAAAATAAAGCCAAACTTGTGACACAGCAACTTGAAAATGTGCAGGTTTTCATTAGGTTAATTGAGTCTTTTGAGGTGTGTTTGTCTGGGTAAGGATAAATCATGATTGTGGCTTTTTTTTTTTTTAATGCACTTATAATTGAGCCTAGGCTGATTATTATTCTTAGGTACTGTAGTTCTGCCAGGAGGCCCTGGAGGTACTGCAGACAGTGTATGTGGCCCTCTCAATATTTGAGAAGAAAAGAAAACAAATGTGTGGGATGGAATGTTTCCTAATAAAATATCATATCTCGAGTACTTTGTTCCTGTTTAAGAATGGTATCTTGTAGTGGGGATTGATGTAATCTCAACATAAAGAAGTTCAGACTTTAGTCAAAGTCATGTGTTTTGATTAGCAAAAAATCTTCATTTCCTCTAAGTGGCTTATTTGGGTTGCTCTTAATTATGAAGAGTATCTCTGCTAGGCTGCTTATGTGGACAATATAAAAGATACCATGATAAAGGACTTTTAAAATTTATTTTTCTAACTGCTTCAAGCTTTAACATAGACTTCTCTGTCTTCAGCCTTTATGAGCCAGTTTTGGCTTTTCAGACTCAGATTTCTGTTGAGAGAAGATAAATAAATTACTTCAGGATTTTGGGAAGCATAAATGTAATGTGTATTTGCCCATAACCGTAAGGCATTAACTTCCCAAAAGTAACTGGGCATTGCTGGGTAAGCAAAACAAAGAGAATTTCTGCCTGTATTTTCAGTTTTACTGGGTTCACATAAGGGGAGACATGCTCACTTGTGAAGCCAGCTTTGCCTAAACCACTGTCAGTAATTGTATCTGTAGTTGTAGAACTGAAATTAGTATTTTGTGCCAGCCCATTTGGAAAACCAGGTCTTGAGAGTACTTCTGGCATTGTCTAAAATACAGTATTGAAAATTGTGTTACTATTACATTTGCAATTTACAGTGAATGAGTATTTGTTTCTGTAAGCTTGCTTTGTTTAACTCTCAGTGACCTCAGGGGTGTTCTCTGTGTGGTTTGGTAGTAGATGCAATTCACAATAAGAGGATTAGAATGTGATGTGCTGCTTGTTCATTTAAAATTATTTTGCCTGAATCCAGAAGTTATGAAAATCAGTTGGTGGAAAGGGAGAGAATTCAGGAGTGGGAGTTTTCTAGGGTCTGAAAGTTGACAAACAGTTGAAAAGTTCTCTGTGTCTAAATAAAATTCTTTTATCTTGAGGCAATAAAAGATCCAGTCTTGTAGCTGTGGAGTCAGTCAGTAGATTTGATGGTTTGGTGACTTTTTTCAGTTGTGTGTTATTGTTTTCATGTCATCCCCCACCCTACTCTACAAGGTCATTCAGGGCTGGAAATGAACCTGGAACTACAAACAGCTGATGTGATTCACCTCTATTTTATACCTGAGCACACCTGGTACGCCCCAGCACAGAGGGGTCACGATCTTCATCTGAACCTCAGTAACTGCTGGGGATTTTTTTCTCCAGTGTTTAATTTACATATTCATTAAGTGGACATTTCAGTTAACAAATAGTGCAGTTTTTCTGGCATATATTGGTCCTTTTGCCTATCAAAAATAGCTTAGAGTACAACTCTTCAAACAAAATTGTCAAGCTTGGAAACATAAATGTACTGCATTCCTGCATTATTTTTCTGATGGTATTAATCAAAAGTCCACTGAAATCCCACGAGAAATAATGCTTCAAATCATTCTTCATGGGAAAAAAAAAAGCAAGAAAAATCCCCAAACAACTTTCCTATGATGCTTTTCTATATTTAGACTTCTAAAAATGTGTTTTAGAAGGTTAATTGTGGCCTTTTCCCAGTTTGAGAAAGTTAACCCACTTTTAGTACATCAGAGAACATGACACAACCTCTGGGAATTTTTTGCATCTTCTTTTATTGCTGCTGCTGAGCCACTAATAGTGCTTATTCATATTTTACATAATAGTCTGTGCAATTTCTATTATCTGTATAGTACTTTAGCAGTTTTTGCTTTTTCCATGTGAATCCATTTAGATTTCCACACAAATCACTCTGTTGTTGCACACTGTACTGCACTTTTATTATTGGTCTGTATGTCAGAAGAGTTTAAAGGCCCATGACATGCCCTGACATGTCTTGTGGCATATTTTTATTTTTTAAGACACAAAGAAAATACGGGGAGTGGAAAAAAAAGTTAATTTCTCAAATGACCATATCCATTAAGGAAGTCTGAGTATTTCTCAGCAAGCGAAACTAAGCTCTAGATACTGCTGCCCATGCATACACAATCAGAGGAAGGGAAAGCCATAATTAAATTTGACCCTAACAGCCCATGAGGAATTTAAAGCCCTCTGGGTTGATAGCATGGAGGTGTCCTCCAGGCTCTGGTTACTGCAGGCATCCCTGTGGATGCAGCTCCTGGCCTTGCACAGCTGGAGGTGGCAGCATCTGTGCCCTGCAGTTGGTGGTGGGAGCCATAAGACAGGATTTCATTTGGAAAGAATGTCCTGGTGCAAGCAGCCCTTGGGCAATGTGTGACAAATGTCTAGTGGAATAAACTGGCCATGCTTGCCAGAAGTGCAGAGAAATGTAGGGGACCCTGCAAAGTGGACAAGTTTAAAAGTTTGTATTATAGACACCAGCAAAAAAACAAGAAAAGGGAGAGGGAAATTAAATGACATATTGCCATGGCTGTTCTTGTGTGAAGGGGATAGAGGAATTCAGATGTCTTTTAATAATACCTTTGATTTTCAGTAATTGGCTGGTACAACCAGAATTATTTTTAATGGGTTTTTTTTGTTTTTTTTTTTTTCCTTTGTGAAATTTAGGTCAGCGTATGATGGTTTGGTGTCCTGTAATGGACACCCTAAACTTTGTCTCTGCTTCATGTCAAGTCCAAATCTTGTGATTTAGACCTGTTCTTGGGCTTCTGGAGTTTATTTCAGCTCAGCAGACAATTCAAGTCAGGATTTTATCTGGTGTAAAACTAGTGCGGGATAGAGGGATTGAGTTTATCTGCAGAATTATATGTAACCCTGATTTTAAAGACAGGTCATCCTTAAATATTTTACTACAACACAGAGGAAAATATTTGTCATAGTGATTGCAATGGAAGTCAAAATTTAGAGGGCTCTGTGCTGGAATGTTATTACTTCCAGCAGTAGATGCAGCTTGTGTGCCTCTGTTTCAAAAAAAACTATTAAAGCAGATATGAAGACATTTTAAATTTAAGGTATTTCATGATATAAACTGGGCACTTAAATGGGGATGCTCTTGGAGAAACACTGCAGAGTGCAATGCTCACTGTGGGGACCAGTACTTTGAAATCCCTTTGAAAAGGCTTTATATAGCTACAGCCTAGGTTGAGTCAATATGTATGGTCCACAGTTGTTTTCTGGGGGGTATTTTCCTGTGACCTTCAAACAGCCTTTCTGTGTATTTATTTTCTTTTTAAAAGCAAAACGCTTTTGTGTGAACTTGTTTCAAAACGAAAAAATAAAATCTAAGTAAAATGTACTTGAAATGCTGCAAGGCAGCAGTTTCTGCTTTGCTCTTGTCATGGTGATTGGTTTCTGTTCCAAAAGCCTCTTGATACCAAATGCAGGCAGGCAGGTAAGTGCTGAATGAAAGGAAGAAATAGTGTTAGGGCTTTGCTGTTTGCTGTGGAGTTTCCTGCTGGTGCAGCACAGAAAGTCTATGGCTTGGCAGGTCTGTACAGTGTTATTTGACACATCATAAATGCTCTAAAGTGCCCTTCCTAAGGTCAGATATCTGCAGTCAACTCCGGAGTGATTCACAAACGTGAAAGAATGAGTGTGAAAAACCAAAGGCTCGTTTTTTGAAGTGCCTTAGTAGCTGCAGGTAGTTGTAAGTCCTGGTAACTGTGATGCAGCATGGCTTTGGGGGATGGATTAACTCTGGTAGGAGCAGCTCTCCTAGTTTTGAGATTGCCATCTGGGTACAGGCAGTGGAAATGTTCATGGATCTTGAACTGAGTGCTGGTTTGGATGTTGCATTTTAAGTGGTGGTTGATAATTTCTGCCATTAGTAAGTGGCTGTAAGACTTGGACTGGCTGGGACAGTGGCACTGCTGCATCTGCAGCTGGGAGAGCAGCAGGATGGAACAGGCCCTGCTGTGGGCACAATCCCAGCCCCAAACACAGCAGGGAAACCCTTCTATGAGCAGCCTGCTCTCACTCTCCTACTCTTATCTTCAGGCTTCACCAACAACTGTAAAGAGCCTGGCTAGAAAAACAGCAGAGTTTTGGGAAAGAGCACTTTGACTTGCTTATCCTAAAGAATTTTGTGGGATTTCACTTCTTACCAGGATCAGGATTTGCAGTGTGACCATCTCATTCTTCAAATTGTCTCCATGTGAGATGCCTGACCCTTCAGGAAAAAACAAAACCACCCCCCATGTGCCATGTCAATGGCACTGTGAACTCACTGTGAGGTTCTGTGTGGACACGTGGCTCTGGAGGATCCATCTGTGAGCAAGGGGAGCTCAGGGAGTGACATTTAAAGCTCAGTGACATCAAGGAGCATTGAAACACTTGTGCATTTGGGCAGAAGGGGATGCTCCTTCTCATTGAGTTGGCTCCACGTGGCCAAGCCCATAACCCTTAACAGATCTGGTGGAGCTCTTGGTGTGTTTCTCCTACTGGGGCAAACATCTCTGCTCACTGCTCCCAAGCACAGGGAGGATGCCAATGCCGAGCTTACCTTGCTCTTGCTTTATCCTTAAGTACCTGAATTGTGCTGAAAGCTTCATTAGAGTTTGAGAATTCAGCTTTATCCTGAAGGGAAGGGAAAAGGAGATGGCTTTCTGCCAGATCTCAGAGTTGTGGGTCCACATGGGAGAGACATTTTGAAGAGCGAAGAAAACTCTGCTGTAAAATATTTCTTAAGTTGGTCTTCCTGTGGAGCATTGCCTAATTGAATCCTACCATAAAAAAGCTACTGGTCAGGGCACCCTTGAATTAATTAATGAGATTTTTTTTGTATTCTGAGAATTCTCAGCTGTAGTGACATCATGTTAAACTGTGATGTACCAGGGCTAAAAGACAAGGGAACACTGCAACTTCGCCCCTTTTTTATGATTAAAGAAATCAAGGTCATCTTAATGAATTCAGGGAATTTATTATAACAAAGAGAGACATCAAAGCATAGCATAACTTTGTCTTCACAACATTTGTAAAATTCAATATTAGTCATTCAACTTGGGGAATAAAATTTGATGTGTGCACATGTCAATGCTGTAATCCCTCAATCGACATCATGAAGCTGAGCTTTTTCAGTGTTTGATTGAAGGTTAACTGTACAGGTTTCATTTTTTTCCTCTATTAACTCATTTTCTTCTTTGCACATCCTCTAGAGCTTTCACTAATGACATCTTTCACAGTATTTAACGAATCCTCAAATAAATAAAGTATCAAACTGCCAGATCTGGTCAAATTCTAAAAGAAGTTTGAAGAGGCTGAAGACCCTATTGCCCCTAGTTTTATTTTATTAACCTATAGAAGAAAATAAAATTTAAACTTTGAAATATTTAAGGGATATTTTTAAGGAAGATTCTGCTGCTTCTGTTGGGGATAAATACATTTTCTTTTCAGGGTCCCTGTTGAAATCCACTAGAGTTTGACTCTCAAACACAGCTGGAGAAAGTGGTGGAATAGGAGCTGTGTGCAGAAAATGTTGAAGCAGATAGCTGAAAAAAATAATTTGGGAACAAGGAAGAAGTTTGGCTTCAATATTGCTTGTTCTGGCTAGTGGGAGATTTTCTCTCCAGAAATTGATCCAGACTGGAGGCTGCAGTGTGTACATTTATAGCAGTTGTGTTCCACAGCAGGATTATGAAAGGATTTGTGGGCATGGGAGATCTAGTTTGGGTCCAGCTCGTTTCAGAGGTCACACATTGTGTTCCACTCAGTAGTAGGACTGCATTTTGTTCTAAAACTGTTCTCTTTTGGAAGGGCTGTTTTATACTTGAAAGGAATGCTTTGGACCTCCCATGAAATAAAAATTACTGTTCCCATAAATATGAAAGAGAAAAGAAACCCTCAAGTCCTGTGCTTTATTTCTTCTGGGCAGGTATTACAGAACTCCCAATTTCTCCTGTCCTGTTGCTTGTCTTTACTTGTATTTGATAGTGGTTTTTTTCCTTTCTATTTTATTCTTTTTTATTTTTTCTTATACTAATCCCTTCCCCTGCTGAAGAAAATTCCAACATTTTTCTTTCTGGTGTTGTCAAGATGATGATACACAGCTTGTAATAGACAGATAAAAGAACCAGTCTTGTAAGAGACTGTGAAACACCTCTATACTTGACCACGGTTTATAAGAGAGGAGTGTTGTAAAAAACCTAGTAGCCACAGGGATTTAAAGTTAAATTTTAAAGGAGTAAAATCACCTGGATTTATCAGTTTGTATACTTGAGTCACATCAGAGGAATCACTGCATCCTTTGGATAGATGCAGGCTTGAAAGAACACGTGTGGGGCTGATCCCTTTAAGTCTATTGGCTCCTCTCCCAAAAGTCTGACTTTGGACAACAGTGACTGAAATATTTTACCCATGGAAAAGTTATAGAAGCAATCTCTTGGTTACCAAACCATGCCAGCACTGCTCTGAAACTAGGAATCTTTTAGCAGCATAGTTTATCAGAAGGTCAAACATCTCATGAAGCTTTTATTACTTCCAGTATTTATATGACTAAATCAATTTTTATTGTTCCTCGATTTCCTTCCGAAATTTAAGGACTTGGTAATTTACAGATTCAGCTTAAATAGCCATGATGAGATGACAAATGTATCTGCAAAGCCACTCATGGAGTGGTTTAGGGTTTTGGCTTTGCTTAAAGGAGTCATCTTTTGCAAGGTGTTTTTTCTGTAGGATATCTCTGGGATACTTTTTCTCTAATGACATGTGAATATCTGATAGAAATGTATGGGAATAAACATTTGGGATTCCTCTTTGAAAGAAATAAATATCTTTGATCTTCCAGAAAATTTGGTAATTATTTTTAGTCTGTCTTGATACTCTTTCTCATAGAGTTAGCCATAGCCAGGAACAGAAATTGAAGACAGTAGTTTGCTAGACAGTTTTGAACTGCAAATTATGTCTGGTTCAAATTTGGATCAAAATTTTAGATTTTTCATCTCTGTTTTCTTTTTGTTGAGATAAGAAATGGTTAGCTTCAAAGGCCACTTACTTTGAACTGGACAGAGATTAGGGTGTGATCTAAAGTTTTTGCAGGACAATCACAGCGATCTGTGATCAATGTGTGTGGTGGAATCACAGGGTTCTTTGAGTATCTGCCTAGGTTTATTTGGTTAGGTTTTTTAAAAGTATTAATATAAATGTAAAACCTGAAAGATTTGAATGTAATGTGTAGTTCAGAAAAAGCTGCAGTCAGTTTTCTCTTGTGGTGGGACAGGAAAATTCCCCACTCTGTGGATAACCAGAGACCTGGAAATATTAGAAATGGGTAAGAATTCAATAACAGGAAGTGCAAGGTGTTGTATTTTCATTATGCACTTAAGTAGCTCAGTGACCACCAGATTAGTGATACCTGGCCATCTTTGATGCACACTTTGTCTGATTAATTCTTTATGTGGTGTTCAATGAAATATTTTCCCGAATTTATGAAAAATGGAGAAACTTTGTTGTTGTGAAACCAGTTCATGGCAGGATGAAGAAATGGATAAGTATGAGATGGTAATAATCTTTGGGTTTTTTTCAGGTTGATTTCAGAATTTCTCTGTAAGTCTTCATCAAAACTATTGCTGTTATATGGACACATGTCCAGTGCTGCAGGAGTGACTCACTGGAGTGTCATTTTAGACAAGCCTGTGCCTTCAGGTGCAGCCTAAAGCACAAATCAGTTGAGTGAGCTGCATTGGCACTCCCTTCTCACTCTCAGAAGCAAATTTTCAGCTTGGGAGGTAGCTAATAAATATTTTAAGTAAGTGTGTATATATATGCTACTCGCTCTTCAGAACCACATGCTTTTCTTTTGTATTAAAGAAAACCGAAACTCATTTTAATGGGTTTTGTAAAAGGTAATTTTGCAATCACCCTACCTATTATTTGAAAATGTGCAGTAGTTAACTATCCCTGCACTGGTTGGGGTCAAAGGATGGAACTGGAAATACCATGGGTATGTCATTGCAGAAGTAAAAAGAGTAAGAGGAGGAAATGGCACTCCCCAAAAGCTTTCATTAAATGCCAGTTCACAAAGACAAGTGAAGGTCCAAATCCTGTTATTTGCAACTGATTTTGTAGAATTGAATTGGGTACTTTCTTAAACTACAATTTCCTCCACTCTTAACAATTGGCTCATGGCCTTTGTCCAGGAAGCCAGTGTGTTCTGGAGTTTTAAACGTGTGCAGTGAAGTTTTTGTTGGCCTGAAGTATCTTCACTGTTGTAAGGATTTCTGCAAGGCTGGCCCAGTCTGAAGGACTGTGCAGAGCTGTTTCAGTATCTTGGTGCAAGCTGTGTGTGATGGAGGTGAAGCCACAGCCCTGGTGCACATATCAGTCCTGGCAGCCACTGCAGCCCCTCTTAGCTCGCTCCCAGTGCTGGACTTCACCACTGGTGTGAGAGCACTCAGCTCCAGTTGTCCCTTTTCAGCAGCCTTCCACTTGAAAACCAGCAAACTTCTGCACTAAACCATTTTATTTCTTTGATATTATACTGAAAATATTTCACACCTTCCCTGAGTACTATGTTTTTAGTGCTTGGTTTGAGTTTTTTTTTTTTTTTTTTTTTTTTTTTTTTTTTTTTGTTTCCCCTTTTTTTTCTCCTCTTTTTTTCTTTTCTTTTTTTTTTTTTTTTTTTCCCTTTTGCTTTTGGTTAAAAATGACTTAATTTGGAACTGGAATTAGATTTTCTACTGCAAAATGCAGCTACCCATTGTAAGGAAGCCTTATCAGAGCAGCAGACTGCTGTCTCCTTGCCTGGGGTTCCTCATTGTTTCCTGCTTGTGATCAGGCAGCTCTTAAAGGGGCACTGTCAGACAGCATAGAATCAAACTGGTTTTGAATTTGGTGAAAGGTGTGTAGGCAGCAGCCGGTTTTGTAGAGGTTAATTTTAATATAAATGTACTCCTGAGTGTAACCTAGTGGTATTAGGAAGTGTAGGTCCTGTAAGTTTGATATTAAACAGTCATTTAAAATATCCTAAAGGAACTTAGGGCGTATTTTTTGTAATATGTTTCCAGGTCTTCGTGTATTGCAATGCATGTTTTAAAATTTTTGCATATACTGAAGTTTTAATTGCCTTGGAAACAACAACTAAACCAAAGACTGATGTAATCACAAAGCTGTAGAATATAGGTGGTCTTAGGAAACAAATATTCTCATAGTGCCAATCAAATTTATTAATTAACTGCTTGTTTATGTAGTGAAAAGAGGTCAAATGTTATTCTGACTTTGAAAGTTATCTTTGCTTTCCTTGAGTCTTAGCTTTGGCTGGGACACACCTTGGGTGGGGCATTCATGCACTTGTACTCCAAGCTTTTAAAGGGTTTGGCAAATACGGTATTGAATGCATGGGGCCAAACTGTTTGACCTAGAATTGTCAAGAAGTAAGGCAGCTTTTGGTGAGTAGCTTGTGGTAAACCAGGGTATTAGTTAGCTAACATGAACAGATTAATAGCACTTGACTGATTCCAGGCTTCCCTTTCAGTAAGGTTTATTTCAAAGTGATTTATTTCATATCTGATTCGTAGTTCTTAATCTCTGAAATTCAGAAGTTAAAAGTGAAAAAAAGAGCACTGTTTAATGTAGTAAGACAGAATGTGTAAAGCAGCAATGACTGTAAAGGTTTAGGGGTTTTTTTTGGTGCAAATTACGTTAAACAAAACAAGCCATTTTATCCTCCCTACAGCTTCGGTTTAGACTTGCCAGAAAGAAGTGATCTGGATTCAGTTTGGCTCTCCAAACGCAGGAAACTCTTTTTGCTAAAACTTGTGTTTGTCTAGCATAAGAAAAGTTTTATATTAGATCGGCTGTGCATGCTTGCATGGAGCCAGAGCAACTTTTTCGCAGGCTGGGTATAACCCTCCACGTTTGTACGCTGTGCTAATATGAAATGACAGCTTGGTTTGAAGTGCCCTCTAGTGACAAATGGGATTTTGGATGAGGCAGCCGAGATAAAGCCAGCTAGAGGAAAAGGAGGCTTCAAAGCCACCTTTTGAGAATGATCATTATTGCCCTGGTTTATTAATGCCTGCTCTGGCAGCACAGTGAGCAGGAGTAAATCAGGATGTGGTAATACTCGCCAGGAATTCTTCCAGTGAAGTTTGTGGATACAAGGAAATAACCTGAAAAGAAGCTCCTAAAGAAATCTGTGCAACTAGAACCAATCAGAATGTAAACTCTGAGCAGCTACAGGTGCAAAGGTTTCTCATAGCCAAGACTGTTTTTGAGGAAGATGTTTTTAAGTAAAAGCTACAGCTGTCAACTTCAGAAATTTGTATTTTCTGAACTTTCTGCTGCAAATCAGAAAGACATTGCTTTGATTTGCTGTGAAATTTGACATCAGACTGGGGAATGTAAAGTGGTGTGGCACTGCAGGGTGCATGGAGTGGCTCCTGGGTCCTGCAAAGCCACCTGGTGAGGAGAGCCTACAGCAGAGCATGTTTCCCTCTGGTGCCATGTCTGCAAAGCCAGCACTGAACTGCCACAGGGTGGACTTCACCACCTCTGTAGAATCAAGAAAAGTGTAATTTCAGAACTTTAATGTGTGTACTTTGTCTGAGAAATGACACTAGTGATTATTTAAATAGACTGGAGTGGGGAGAGAAGTTCACTGTGGAGCACGGTGCCATACCTGAGCTCGAGGTCTATCCCCTTCTGATTTCTGCTCCTTTTCAATTCACTTGTTCTCGGGGGTGCAGCTTTAAGGTGGTTATTCATGGAAGTCCTGTGCTTCCAGGCAATGCATGCATAGGGAAAGCAGACAGTGCAGCGTCGCAGAACAGTAAAATGAAATGTATCCTCACCTTTCACTACAGAGATGCTGGAGGTCCCCTTTTCCTCTTGTTGTAGCTGTCAGTGTAATAAAATTCTTGCTGAAATACTTTGCAAAGCAAATGCACATTTCACATGTATTATTTTATTATTCATATTATTAATTTGAATGGCACTGAAGGAATATTCATATTTAATGTATTGTAATGTCAGAATTTTCAAAATAACTCAGTATTGGAAGTATAAAACTGCGTGGTTATATAAGGTTTTTCATGTTTTTCAGCCAGAATGAGAACTAAGAACCAACAGATTTTTCCAGGACAGCAGACATTAAGCAGTGGAGTTCCCAGCCCTTATTTTTATTCCATTGCACCATCTAGTGGGCACAGACACCCAGATCCTGGGATCTGGCTGTCAAAACCACTTCCTTTCGCTAGTCTGTGCATCCAGCCGAGCTCCTCTTGGGTGCCAATGCCTGGAGACACTTAGAGAGGCAAGCAGAAGTTTAAATATTGCCTGTGAGCACAGGCGGCTCCATCCTGCAGTGTGTTCACCAGGGTCCCTCTGAATGGGATTCTGCAGGAGCTGTAACAGGAGAAAAACGCTTTCATTATCTGCCTATCCATGAGGATAGCTGGGATTCCTGATGCAACATGAGAAGCCATAGATGTCCTTAAGTAGAACTGTTGCTGGAGTGTAGACACATAAAAACGTAGTTAGGAATCACCTATGGTTTTTGTAAGAAAAAAGATGTTTCTTACATTTGCTCATCTGCCAAAAGTTGTAAAATCCTGATGAAAATAGGTCAGTTAATAGCTTTTACCTAAATTAGTTGTGGAAATAGAGATAATGGTCTCCCAACAACAACAGACTAGGAAAACATGTTTTCTACATTTAATGAGGGTCCGTTGTTTCATGGTCTGACTTGTTCTAAAAAATTAAGTGCTTTCCATGTAGCCATCCTCAAATACTTTACAGATGCACTTACCACGCTCTTTGTAATTATGCTGCATTCTCTTATCTGTAATCATTCTTTTTCTTTTCTGTAAAAGAAAGCATTGAAAATTCAATCTACCTTTTAATTAAGAAATAAACAACAGAAGTCACTGGTATGGGATTGTCTGAGTAAGTTATACCTTGAATTCAGTTTGCAGAAAGCCCAAGTACTCTGTATGTTGCTATGATAGCATGTAATGTGAGTTATTTTTAATACCACAGTGTAGAATATCTCAGGGCCAGTCTGGGTTACAATTCTATGGTTATGGTGAAAACTGGATCATATAAAGGGATTTTTTCCTCTTGGAGAAAACCAGATGCCATATTTAAGTCAGTGTGCTAATTCTTCTGTCCTTCTTTCACATGCTCTGCACTATTCTTTTCAGTACTTTCCTTTGCAGGATGATTTTTAAAGAAATGCATTTATTTCCAAGGTTTCTCCAGGTAAAGTAGACCATTTGGCTATTTGCAACATCTGAGGAAATCAGTCAGGAGTATTTCCCATTCCTCCCTTAGGTTAAAAGCTTTTTTGGTCAGTAGTGGCTATACCTAGCTTAGTTGTCTCTTGCAAAAAGAGAGAAAAAATAGATTCCAAGAAAATGCTCTATATTTTGAGAACAAATTTCAGTCATGGTACAAGGAAATTTGGCTTAGCAAGTTTATTTTTAGTAAAACATCCTGGGAATAGGAAGAGTCTTGGGCCTTAAAACAGTGCCCTTTCCCCTGTGAGTTTCTTGGGGATAGGTGAAAGAAGAAAAATTATTCATAGCTTAAGATTTTGCTTTTGCTGTATTTGCAAAGCTCACTAAGAGCTGTGTGTTGAAGCATTAATAAAGGTGTGAGTACTTTTTTTTTAAATTACTGATCCATCCAATTTTCTGGTCACCTAAGTGGGGGGATCCTTTCTAACAAGAGATGGAAATTTTCCATGTTGTCTGTTCTTTTCCATGTAACAGCAGGTTTCTAGGGTTAATAAGAGAATAGTGTTTTTGTGGTTTAAAATAGCATTGGCTTGAAACAATTTCATGGAATGTTCTCCTCAAAAGGATAATCTTATCCAAAATAGAAGTCTTTAGTGAGTTGTTCAATGAATTCCCCCTTTTCTTTTTTCAAAGGGAGTAAAGTTTTGCAGAAGTTTAAATTTACTTCAAAACAGCTGATGCTTGAAAACTCTTGTATGGCTTTGCAATAACTTGGGTTAACAATTCAAATTAATAATAGAATATTGAATCATTTAAAAAAAGAACGTTCAGTTCATCTGACCTACATTTTGTTTCGTTGCTCACTGTTTTATGAAAACCTCCTGCTGAGGAGTTCCCCCAGGCCATGGAGGTTCTGGGGTACCCAGGAGCAGCTGCATGAGGTGACCAGTAGGAATGTCCTTGGTTTGGCCTGGCTGTGTTCTGTTGAAGAATATTTTGTTTTTTCTCCTTTTGGTTTGCCTTGCTAGCAGTGGGATTTGTCTCAAATTCATAAAGATCAGGTAACCATTTGTAAAGTTGTGGTGTTCCAAACGGGCCACATCTTTTTAGGTTTGTTAGCAGTTCAGTGGTAGCATTGATGGAGGTGTTTGGCCAGAAAAGATGTGTTTGGTTCTTCATTTCTCCTGTGGTTCCAAGTCTTTTGAAGTTTCCTAAGCACCACCACATACAGAGTCCTGTCTGATGAGCAATGAAAGAATAATACCTGTGTACTTCGTTGTAGAGAACCAACACTGCATTTTATATCTGCAAATTACATGACTGTCCCAGCTTTGCATGACTCTGTCAAAGGCTCTACTCTGGATGTCTAGATTCGTTTCAGTGTGAAATGTCAGGATGCTGAGCCCATATTGAATAGATTGGAACCGAAGGAGAACATTTCTGCAAAGCCCTGTGATGCACAAGCAGAGCTCCACACACGGTTCTGCTGCAGGGCTGAGCAGCCTCACGTGTGCTGCCCCACAGGCAGCTCCTGGTGCAGGGGTGGATGCAGCTCTGCACCAGCCCATGGAGCTGTACCAGGAGTGTGGGTGCCACACAATCCTCCTTTTATCTTCTGCCTTGTGGAAACCGTGGCTCTGGATAAAATGCTCCCCTTGCATTTGTGTTGTCTGAAATCTGTTCTGAAAAAGTTGAAATAAGTAACTGGCTTACCCATACACACTGGAGAGTAGGCTGTAAGGGATTTTGGATCGGGTTATGCAGTTTTTCAGAAGTTTTATTTATGTGTTTGTCCACCACCACATTTAAGAGAAACTAATCTGAGCAACTTTTAAGTGTCCTGTCCCTGCTGAGGAGCCTCTTGTGCGAGGACTCCTCAATCCCAGTCCCGTGCTATGACTTGTACTGGAAGGGGTGTTTGCCACTGGGTTTTTGTGTGGTCCATTGGTGGGAGTGTCTTCTTGTACTGAGGACCTTCCTAATGTGTTCAAAGCTGCTCTTGCCCAGGAAATAGTCATAGGCACAAAATCTGCAAGTGCAGGGTGGAAATGAGTGACACTTGCCAGAGCTGCTGGTTTCTACTCTGGTGCAGTCAGGTTTTAAAAAATTTTTAAATCTCCTCCACTATTTTGAATTGCATCTGTGGCTTAGCAAGGACTCCCACTTTTTGTGCTCAATTTTTCCCAATCCTTTTCTAAATGATGCCTTTTCCTTTTCCTATTTCTGGGTGGATATCTCCACAGCTCCTCCGCAGGGCTTGCTTTTCTTGGCACTGTTGTGTTAATCGTGCTTCTGCCTAATGCTGCCCTGTGGGGCTCTGGCTTCAGTTTTGCCTACACCCCTGTGAACACCAAGAAGCCTTAAGTTTTGCCTTTGCCCAGGCATGTGCATGGCAAGCAGCCTATCTGGAAAACATGAAATGGGATTAGCTCTAGCGAGTGGGTCTTGGTAAGAAGAAAGCACTGTGAGCTAGGCTGAAGGTGGGGAGGTGGCTGTGTGTGAACCACCTTGAGAAGGCACTGGCTGGTGCTTTAGTGTTGGTCCATCTATACAGATACAGAGAGAGAGATTAAAAAAAAATAGGAATTTTGGCATGGTAGGAGTCGTGACAGTCTGCTGAAAGTACATATACAAGAAAAAGTAGCTGTGAGGATGGAAAATGGCTGGCTGTGGCAGATAAGTAGTGGCTGGAGAAGTCTTATCAGAAATCCTCTAGGAAAAGCAGCCAAACCCCCATAGGGCTGGGAGAAGTCTCTATCAATCAAACCAACACAAGAAAATTGTGCAGTGAAGCCAATGTTCCATTTTGCCAGATCTCAGCCTCCTCTCTGGCTGTGTATTGTGCAGAAACACAACTGCATACAGCAGTCTGAGCAAAGCAATCCGTGCAGGGGAGGGAGGGAGAGATGCTGGGTTATACTAAGAACCACTCATCCACAAAAAGCCCTCAGGCCCTTGTAAATCTGCCTGGCTCCATATGCAGACCAGTGCCCAGCTGGCATTTTTCTTCACTGCCACTGGGAGCCAGCACTACTGGAAAAGTTAGTTCTAGAAATGGTGAAGTTAACTGACGTAAAAGATCTGGCTGCCTTTTGTGCTTCCATGAGTTTTGGTCCAGGAAAGGTTTTAAGCACAGCTGGGGCAGTCTCTAAATGACAGGTTTTGAGCTTATCCTCAAGTGGGAAGGCTGGGTTGGTTTGGTGAGATTTGAAGTTAAACTTTGGGACTCGAATACTGTGGAGACACTTTGAATGTGAAATAGGGAAATTCTCAGTGATGTGTTTTAGTTATGTGATGCTTTCAGTTTTGCCTCTCCATTTTGTCTGGCAAAGCTGCTTTTCTGCAAATCAGAGCTGGTTTAAAGTGGTGTTATAGGGACCTCTGTCCAGTGCCTTCTGCATCTTAGCCTTTAGTGATCTGCTTGGAATTTTGGAAAATAAGCTTAGAATGGTTGAGCTTATTCCTGCCCGTTGTTATACTGCTTACATGTTCCCTCCCACATCATTAGAATTTAGAATCTAGACCCTAAATGAGCTCTTGTCTAGATTAAGGGCCACAGAGTGTGTAGTAACTAATGCAACGATTGGTGAGTTCTGCTCTGTATTTTAGCTTGCATTTGAATAACCTTATGACTTTTTCTTGGCATCTACTAAGAATCCTGTATCTACTGATAAATATATCCCAAAGGCCAAAGAGGCTGACAGAGTGTAAGGAAGTTTAATATATAACACATTGCACCTCTTTGTTGACTGCTCCATCATTCCTCAGTCCTTTGTTTTCTTGATAGGAGACAGTGTATTATCACTTCAGACAGATATTTACAGATGTTACTGAATCAAAATTAGAAGCAAATTCTTTCTGGTTTGTATCTAGTGGGAATTCTTTCCTGCAGTCAAAAACACTGCATGTTTCAAGCCTTCCAAACAAAGCCTGGAAAACTATGTAACCTGTATTAATCTGTCCATTTCTTTTGCCTCATTATTCTTGTCCCTTACCCTTATTTTTGAGGTGCATCTGTCATTACAATACTCCACGCTTCCCTTCAGATGAGCACTCTTAAAGTCATCAGTGCTATGAACTATGGGAAATTGGCCCAGTAGAGGAACAGTCCTATGAAAATTGCTCTCAGGACACCAGATATATCACGGGTGTAACAAATCCCAACTGGCTTCATTAAAGCTATTTTAGAGAAAATAAACTGGTTTAATAGATGGCAAGTTTCTCTCTGTTCCTACTGTCACCGTACATTTTTAAATGTAGAATGTGGCTCCACTGTAGAAACCATTAAAGAGATATAATATTTCATTCAGGTAAGTATTGCCTTTCTGCTTAAAGGGAAAACACCATTGTGAGCTTAGTGAAGAATTTAATTTGATGTATATCTGCAGGAAGTAAGCCTTACATCAAAAAGTAAGTACCAGCAGCTGGGTTCAATATGGGATTTGACACTGTTTTCTATAAGCTCTTTACCAAATGTGTGCAGTTTTTGAAATAGCCACATGCCCACCTTATTATGATCCTTTCCTGGAAAGAGAAATACCTTTAATCTTAAATATGACATTCACATGCTTATTTTTTAAAGAATTGATTTAATATGAAGGATTTTATTTCCTGTTTTTATTAAGATCCAGGTTCCTTGTCAAAGTACTGCCGTAAGTAACAAGCTATTGCACATCCTGTTCTTCATTAAAACAGGCAGGATATCAAAGTAAAAAACATAAGAAACATAAATGTAGAGGAATTTTAGGATTGAACTGTAATCTATACCATGCAAGTGACTTAATAAGGATCTCAAATGATAAAGGAATTCAAGTCTGTGCAACATAAGCAGAGCAACTTCCCCCCCCAATTTATGGACTAAACTACTATTTTTTCCCTGTACTTTTAAACACATCATGTTCTTGAATTAATATTTGGGTTAACTTGGAAGAGATATGCAATCATTTTTTCTTGCTACTGCCATTACTCTCCTTAAGTTCTTATTTTTCATGATAAGTCTTTTCCCGTCACTATAGATAAATGCAAATCTTTTCATGATTGCTTTAAAGAATTAATGTCAGCCATTCAAATACTATTTATGGTCATTTTCAGCAATTTTTTTTTTTTTTTTTGTTCAATTAGCTGTGAGTTTCCATGGTCAGGACAGGCAATATTACATAAATGTAATTTTATTTGACCAATTGCATCTAAGTAATAAACTCCTGCTGAGTGTGATTAAGGTGGAGGTGGAATATGGAATATCCTTAGGGAAATGGAGAATGTGGGTCTGTCTGTAGATAAGGATACCTTAGGTTTAATCTAGACATCATGGCTAACCAGAGCAATTCAGGAATAGCAGGACAGGCTTCCATGTAAGCTAGTGACTAGAGGATACCTCCAGCAGTTCTGCTGGGTTTGAATGAGATTATTTTGACTGCCTTGTCACTGGTACTGTTACTTATTACATGCAGAGCTGTGTGTTGATCTGGAAGTGTGACACAGACTAGAAGACTGAATTTGTCTGTGTAAATATTCTTTGCTGTCTATTTCTGTATTACTTAGCAATAGAATCAAGATAAGCTTTATCATATTTAATAGAGGAAAAAGAGGTAAAATACATGGTTATTAGATTGGCATTATTATTAAAAAATTTAGATGTAAAGGGAGAATGGCCCAAATCAAACAGGAGTAAGTGGAGTTTTTGGATCCCCAAATCTAGGAAATATAGGGAATTTCCTTCTGGCACAGGTATGTGATAAACCCTGGGAGACCTTATTGTATCACTTAGCTTAGTGCTGTGTGTAAACCACCCCTGCATCAGGGGCAACCAGCACTAAACACAGACAATTACTTCATGAGGTCGGGTTTTTATGAAAAAAAATCACACAGAATGTAAAGAGCATGAGGACAGACCAGAGAGGAGCTAAATCTACAACTGGGCAGGTCTTGGCTTTATTCTGTAGTGTATAAAATAAGCCACTACTCATCTCTATTGAGATGAATGTGAGCAGTTGCACTGGAATTGTGTGTAAAGTATGCATGTACATCTAATGCTCCCTGAGAGACACAGGCTAGCAAGGACTTAATCCTCTCTAATCCTTGATTGAAAAATTACACAGATAGCACCAACTTTGAAGAAAGAATACATTAAAAGAAGCCTTGGAAGGGAGGAAAAAATTCCCAAGCTTGAAAATGTTGTACAGAGGCAATGGGATGTCTTCAGCAAATGTTTCCAGCAACACCCACGACTGTTTTGCTTCATTTGCCCTTGCTTCGAAGAGCTGTTCCTCCCAAAATGCAATGAATTGGCCCTAAAGTATGAAGTAATGCAACCTTGTGGGCAAAACTGCTGCTCCTGCCCTTCCTGTTTCTCTTGGGAGGGTGTGTAATCACAGCTTGCTAGCCAAGGGCAAGCTGTGTTTGAGTCGATGGGAGAGCTGGGAATCAGAGCAGTGGTGAGCAACAGCAGCCCCCTGGATGCAAGGGCAGAGGGGAAGGTCCCAGGCTGGGCTGGGTGGAGGGGATGGGATGTATCAAAGGGGAGCTGTCAGCCCTGGGGCAGTGCAGTGAGCAGAGGTGGAGGGTCAGTGGTGGCACCCAGAGTGTCACCTGAGCTCTGCAAATGCAGGTCAGTGCTCTGCTGAGTGTGGAGCAGGAGGCTGGCTGGGAATGCCAATGGTGGCAATGCCAATGTACTGCTCCTTCTTGGCTGTGCCTGTGCCCTGTCCTGCTCTTCTGTCTCTGTAGAGGTTGAATTTAGGGGAAGGGAAGGTGACCAAAGTACAGCTGCCCGTGAGAACATGGGCAGAGCAGGAAGATGCAATAAGCTTGACATTCATCCATTCCAAGGGTCCTGGGAGTGCCCAGGTTTCAGGACTGGCCGAGGCTCTGCTCCAGGTAATGCCATGAGTTGCATCCAGCCTCTGGCTCTGTTATCTTCACCTCTTGCTTCCTGCAGATGTTCATACCCAGTGGAAATTCACCAAACAGGAGAGGTACTAAAGGAGAAGTTGTCTTTGCCCACTGTCCTAATCATCTGATACAGATCAAAAAGTTATATTACTGTCTGTAGGAAGGGCCTCTTATCTGCAGATGCAATTGGCTTTTGATGAGAGGGTGGTTGAGCTATTAACTGAACTGAAAAATGTAGCAGGGCTCCTCTACACAGGTCAAATACAAATGCTACCCTCTGATATATGCTCCTGTTGCAAGGACTAAGGAATATGTGGATTAAAGTGAAATAAGTTGATACTAAAGGAAATGTCAACTGATGGATCTCCAGGTTTTATGGATATTGCAGTGTTTCTTCAAAAAGTGCAAAATGTAGCCCTAAGAATATAAAATTTTGATCTATTTCTACTACCCACATGGGAAAATAAAACACCTTTGAATTGTTTTTCTTGGATAATTTTGCCCATCTGCAGTTTTTTGTACACTAATAATGCTGTACAGCTTTCATAAAGCCCTAAAATAGGTCAGATTTTGCAACCAGAAGATGCTCACCAGTGTTCTGCTTACAGTCTTGTAGCAGCAAATGTAGACAATGTATGAAAACATGGCACATGTGTAAATTTGCCATCTCATTGCTTTTGCAGCTCTGGCTCTATTGTCAGTAATAATACCACAGCAAGGACGGTTGGAGGGAAGCCAAACGTTTATTTGGTCTTTAGGCTTTGATAGTATGTTGGCAGCTGTGTGATCTTTGTTAAATTCAAAAATGCAAAGTGTAGCTTGTTTGCAAGAATCAGATGAGACTGTTGAGACAGATGCTTTTTGGAGCGATACCCAGCGAGCTGTGACACACATGTAAATGGGGCTGCTCGACCACTTGCCCGTGTATATTGAGATTTCCCTGGTCTCTGGAGCTGTTTAATTAAGTTGGGATTCAGTGTTACACAAATGAAACATTGTGAGCTTGGACAATGGAAATGTGCCTTTCCACTTGCCTGCTAGCTGGGAAGCCCCTCTTCTGTAGGCAGAGAGCACACTAGATAAACATCTCTTCTATCTGGGACTCTCATAATGGTAATCCTCAAAGAGAACATGGAGATTTATTATTTTCCAGCTAAGTTAGCTCTCTGTGTTTTATGTGGTGTGTCTGTAATTAGTCTGGTGTTGGTGTTGACAGTGGTGCATAATAACACTATAAAAAAGCAGTGAAGGTGGTGCTCCTTTAATTTTTCAGTTTCTGGTGTATCCAGACTCAGCAAAAATTTTTGTAAACATAAACACGTTTATTAGATGAAAAAATAATATCTCTGCTTATGTGGCTGAAGGTGTGGTTTTACTTGCCATCGGTGGGACTGGAAAGTTTTTAAATATTGTCTTCAAGGATTTTTTTAACGATGCAGAAAAGGGGTTTGGGAATGAGTGAGTTACTGAGTGCAGGAGAGTGGAACAGGTTCTGCTCCTGTTGGAAATCTATTGTTTTCCTATAGCTCCTGCAGGTGTGGGCAGAGGACAGCAGTAGGTTGTCTGTCACAGCTGCAGTGGACCAGCCAACAGCTGGCAGCTCCAGCTCCTGCTGCACTCAGACTTTTCGTAGAAAGTTACAACAGTTGTCTCTAAACTTTCTTACTACTCAAGTGCAGATGAGAGGGAGCTGTACCAAAGTGTATACATTCCTTTCTCATTACACATCTGCAGCCAGCTGGGTATTCTGATAGACAGAATCATTTCATCAGGCAGGGAAGCAGACTAACAGAATCAGACTGTCATGCAACTGTTTACATTTATTCATTGTTCTTAGTCCATTTATGTAATTTTACTGCTATAGTCATTTTGGAAGTGAAGTCAAACTGAAATATGATTAATACACCGATGGTTACTTGCTGTGGCCAGAGTGCAACACGGGAGAGAGTTAAAGTACAGCCAGCTGCATTATAAACTGCTTAAACTAAGGAAAAGCCCATGGAGTAAATGAAACTACGTCAGCAAGATTAGCCCCACCAATCACAGCCAGAATGGAGAATATTAAGAGGACGAGAATACTTTTGAAATGAGAATGACCAAGTTAAAACAAGCAAAAAGAACTTAGCCAGGAAACCACTTATCTTTTGAGTCTTGATAGTCCCCATGAAACTCCCAGAACCACATTTCCTTCTTTGAAATAATGAAGTGGCCCAGAGCCACTATCTTGCAGAGCTGCAAGGTCAGCTATAAAAAGCTGCAGGTTGCTGAACTCAGCAGCTATTTTTGTTATTGAGGTTGGTCTCTACATGCCAACATGTTCAAGCTGAAATGTAACTTGCCCAGGAAATTAGTGTGCACACAAATACAAGATTATAATTACAGCTACAGAATGCTGCTCACTGGAGAATTGAACTTGGATGGGAAAGCTAGTCCTTTTCTTTGCCCATTTTATTTGGAAAGAAAAGAAACAATGCAAGCTGCCAATATTTTGATGTCAGCATCCTTTGTTTTTTCTGGCTATCTGAGACCTCTTTGATCCTCATGCTGCCAGAAATGTTTGCTCTGGCTGTGCTCCTTCTTTCTAGCAGATCAACTATTTTGCTACAAGTTGTCAGAATTGGTTGGATTTTAATTTGATGAACTTCTGAGTATGTGTCTCAGACACCTGTTTCTGTCCAGAGCACTCTGTGTTTTTAAACACGAATATTAATTTGTAAGCTGTGACAATAAGTGGCATATGTAGAGCCTCAATTCAGGTTCTTTGCCTTTGCTCAATGGTGCAATTCTATTCAGCACTGCAAATGTTACTGGATGTATAATATTAATTTAATGTGGCGGCCAGGGTAGGTTGACATGGAGCATCTTTTCAATAGCAAGATACAGTGCTGGAATATGTAATTCATGGAACAGTCATACTGTCATCTTTGGAACTTGTTGGATGAAAGTGAATAAGTATCCAGCTACACAACTCTGATTAGTTACTAAGCTATATCCAGGCAAAAGCAAGCCTGTGTTTTGTATTGCATGTGTATGCTTTGTGGATCTCCTGTGTCTGACAATAACTTTCCAGCTGGGACAGAATGAAAAACTTCCCACAAAGCAGAGGACTCATGTTGGTTAGTCCAGTTATTCTTGGTACTAGAAGCTCCAGTTATAATCTTCTAGGAGACAAATCATATTTTATATTATACAAGGAGAATATATTAATTTTTCATATTTTTCTAATTTTTCTTGTCTGACCATCTGTATATATAAAGTATTAGTGAGATTAATCTTGTGATAGTTGAAATCCAGTTGGATGTTTTTAGTTGAAACACATATAAATAACTGAACTAGTATCACACTGTAATCCAAAGCACTGATTTACATTATAGTCACATATCAGAATTTTTTTTATTTTATGGGAGATGTTTTATAATATTTAATGATTATAGCAATGTAGGTGGTAGGATGAAAGTGCACATTGTGCTAAGGTACTGCTGATGTAGGAAATTGCTTTTTGTATCCACAGATCAGAATAGTAAATCATTTAAGAATTGGTGCATATCCAAAACGCATCTGTTGACCCAGATTCTGTCCTCTGATAACAAGAATGAAGTGATTGTTTTTCCGAGAACCAAATAGATTTTATTTACATTAGTGGAAGTGCCAATAAGGGCTTGTTGCAGGATTTGTAGGATACTGCTTTTCTTAAAGAATGTGCTTGTGAAACTCTCCTTTGTGTTCTCTCCTCTCAGCTCTCTGATTTGGGGAAATATTGCACCAAGAATTTAACAACAATACAAAAATTCTAGCAGAGACAAAGGGGAAAAACCAGTTCCAGACAACAACCCACGATAGTGTAATGCTTTCTGGGTAGAAAAAGTGACTTAAACATCGTGAACCATATGTTTATAACACCAACTTCTTCAGAAATATGAGGTAATTTATAGTTGCACAGAAAATGAAATGGAGGAGGAGACCTTGAGCCTACCATGTAAATCCTCCTGATGCATATTTTATTCTGTGTAATAGCGTTTCCAAGGATGGGGCTCCACCTGCATTCCTAATTTCTCCTAAGTGAAGGGTGTCTTCTGTTGATCCTTCTCTCTCCTTTAATGAGTGAGCACATGTTCTGGTAGAAATAGTCCTGGCATGGAGTATCCATACTGTGACCTGCAAAGAGAGGGCTGGAGTTCAGTCATAGTTCCTTTCCCATGTGGAGACATATTTCTTCCTCCCTTTTCTTTATAGAGAAGTGTAAGCCGTGTATAATGATGATACCAGATGTTTGCCTTTAGACAGGACTTGCATTATCATGGCTTCCAAGCTGCCAGGAAGGTCTGGACTCCAGCAGTGGGTTATTTCCTTACTGAGAGAATGGAGTAGCCACATGCATGGGATAGTTTATTCTGGTCTCCATATATTCATAGTTATGTACACTGCTGTAGAGATACTCCAGAGCAAAACAAGCAGAGGTTACAGCTCTCAGAACTGGAGAAAACACGTGTGTCAGTCTCCAGCTGCTTGGTTTCTCATTGCAAACTACACCAGGCACTGAGATTCAAATCAACTGCTCTGAGAACTATTCATAGCAGAACCTGCAACATGGGCCTGAGAGAAAGGAAATTTGAATTGTGTCATAATTTTTTGTTCCATTTCAGAGAGAATGGCGTGACCTGGTGCTGTCAGAGGACCTGGGCAGGCAGCATTGCTCTTGGGCTGATCTAAAGCTCCCCTATCAGCTCCATCTGACCCCTCCGACTTGCTGAGGGTGTTTAGCCACCAAGGGCTGTCCAGTGCAGTGACAAGCTCTAGAAGCTCCCCGTCTCCTCTGCTGACAGGGACAAAGCCCAGCTGTCCCACTCCCCTTGTCCCTGTAATGCCATTCCACAGGGAGGTGTAGAAAAGGACAGCTGAACAATGATGGCTCTAGATGTACACGTGTAATTTGTATGTGCTTATCTCTAACACATGTGGATGTGAACACATAATGTTCTTTTGTACATGTGATCACCCTTCCTGTCTCTACTTACAGCATACCTTTCTCTGTAGATAGCAGTCAATTTTTGATAGTTGGTTCTTTATTTATTTCCTGGTTATTTTCTGGGTTTTGTCATTTTGTCCAGTTGAAACAGTGAAAACTTATTGCACATTTGTTGAGTAACTTGTAACAAATGAGACTTCCTTGAAGAACTGAAACGCTCTCATTTTTCAGATTTGATTTTTCCAAGAGGCTTTTTGACTCAACACTGTGCTAACACAGCTAATGTGGCTTCTGAACTGGCACTGGCTTGGGTCCAGCCCAGCTCTGAGCAGGGGCAGAGCTGGCTGGCAGCTGTCAGTACCCATCTGTGGAGGCATAACCAGCAACACTCACTGTATTTATAAAGACCCCTTGCTAGCAAATGCATTCAGCCTTCTGAAACAATAGTTCTTCCAACTAATTAAAAACAACATTACCCTAACAATATGACATGCTCAAGAAGTAAACAAACCATAAAACGATCAGCAAACACAGCAGTATTCATTTAGAAACGTATCTACTGGAGCACAGGGTAGAAAATGAGCATGATTTTGGTCTGGAGAATATTCTGTTCTCCTGGGATCACCACCCAAAAGCTGGAACCACTTGCTGATCCTGGCATGGTGGTAGAGCTGCAAAGCAGCAGGTGGCAGATGAGTAAAAAATCCCATCTGGCAGGAACTGAGGAGGTGGTACCCAGAGCTTTGGACTGCAGCAGGTTCATCAGAGTATCCGTTTAATAGGCAGCAATTAAAAGGACATAAATCCTGGTGAATGACCTCCACTGCTCAGGGCTCTGATGCAGTTGGTCTCAGAGTTTTTTGTGTAACCAGTGCTGGGGGCTGTAGTAGCAGAGGGAGATGGAAGCTGCAGCTCCTGAGAGCTGAAGTCAGAAGGTGCCATAATGCCAGTGGCCAGCACTAGCCGTTCTTCAGTCCAGCTTGAGAGAGGAAACAGTTCTTACTAATGTTCTCATACCCAGGAAGAACTAAAATTGTGTTTCCCCCATTGTTACCTGTGAAAAACTTGAAAAGAAAGCTGAAACCTATTTCCATACCTTGCTTGGCGTGGGACCTTGTTTGGAGAGAGCATGGACTTATATCAGAACTAAAAATTTATTCTCCCTGTCTAAGGGAGTCTCTTGGACTGATCTGATCTGAAAGAGGAGTGAGTCACCTCATCAGAATGATCTCAGTTCAGTAACATTCATGTCTCCTCTGGGATGAGGACAAGGCAGCTCTGACCTACCCACCTAGCAATTATATTCCAATAATTGAATCAGCAGAGAATGCAAAGCACATTCCCTCATATGAACTTGTTTTGCAGATTTGGGCATACCAGTTTTTCCTTTCATTGTGATTATTATTTTAAGTTGTACATATCCTGGTACGATTGTAAGTATCTTGATTTTCTGAAGAGGAAAAAAGTCCAAAAGTCCATAATTGCATGCTAGTGGGGTTTTGTTTATTTGTTTTGCTTTTAGAAATAAACCATGGTTGTATTGTTGAATGAAATACCTTGTTCAAATCATAACTTAGAGGCTGCAAATTTTTTTTTTTTTTTGTCATATGAGAATGTGACTCAGATATACCATTTGAGCAGCAAAAAAAAGCATGCTTTGCCCGTTAGTCTTGTCTCTTGCTTTGTGCCTGCATCATGCTGTGGTTGTCCAGAAGCAGCTGTATGTGTGCCATGGTGCAGACAGCTGCCATTGTGCTCACTTGGATGCAAAGGGCAGTTCTCATCAGCATAGGTAGCTAGCTCTATGTTGTCTATCAGTATGTCTGCAGGACTAATCAATGGCAAAAAAAAGAAATAAAGTCTCTAATCTTTCTCTTTTTCTGAACAGCTGTTCTTTTTCTAATGTCTGTTCTTGCCATTGCCAGAGTCTAATGGATTTTTGCCTTAAGACTAATTTGGATGCTGACTTGAACAGTATTTCCAGGGGGAAGATATCTTTTCCTGTACTGATAGGCCATTGATGCCCAGGGATTATTAAATGCCTTGGTTCAAATGAGAGAGCAAGACAGGGGATCAGAAATTCCTCATTTCCCAAGTACCTGTATGGCACCATCCTAAATGAGACAGTGCTTATGGGGAAGGGCAATATCTTCTGTTAAATTGTTCAATGTAGTTGCAGGATACAGACAAGTCTTTGGACATGTCAAAACTTGTGAAGTCCTGACCTTGAAAAAGCCCTGTGTTCCCAAAGCCTGGCCTAATAAAACACATTACTGCTCTTCACCTACCTTTCTTTGGGTCCCTTCACCCTCTGGGTTACAGGAGTTCTGCAAGAGGCACAGTTCAGGAATGAGTGGTGTTTCACTCTCCAATTCTATGTCCACAGCTTGTATTAGTGTTGAATTAATACAGGCAATTACCAATAGGGGGTGTTAAATGTATACTTTATTAGTAACAAACTATAAGATACTATTTATTTTGCTCATCTGAAAATTGTTTTCCCAACCTGGGTTGTGCATTGGCAGAATTTGCCATAGCAGTGTCCAATTCTCAGCAGTGGTAGCTGCAATTTGCACAGGAATGATGAACTCTTTGTCACAATGAAGCACCTTGATTAGATGAACTCAGTTGAAAATGAAAATAAATTCCTCCAACTTAGGAAAGGTATCATCTGAGTTATAGCTGGGTCAGGTCAGAGCTGAGTGTGTATTCTAAGTAATTCCTCTGTGGAATTATTACCATCACCATAATAATATCTCAGTGAAATCAAAATGGAGATATTTGTTCTGATGGCCTTTCACTTTTTATTTGGAAAATCATTATAGTTACATTATCTCAAGGTTCATGAAGGAAAGGTAACACCTGCTTCAAGAATCTACTGAAAAGTTATTTCAAGGGGAAAGCTACTGAACTAGAAATTAGACAGGTATTAAAACCAGAAAGCTGTTTTCCTTTGTAACAAAACTGGAGTTGCATGAAAACCCAAGTTAATCACAGCTGCTCTCTCTGTCTGTAGCAAGGGCTGTCACTTCTAGCACACTTTATGCAGAATTGCTCTGTCCACCCCCAGGACAGTACATGCGGGGTGAAGCAAGTTTTTAATGAGGTGAGATATTACTTCTAATGAGAATTGGCATTATTTGTTCTTGAATACTTTGTTTTTGCCAGCAGGCTGCTAGTCAGCTGAAAAGGTAGAGATCTCTTATGTGGTTGTTGTTTTTCCAGTCACTGTCTAGCATGATGCAAATGTGAGTCTTTGAGTGTTCTGAACTTTGTCTTTACATCTCCACCTAAAATTCAATTTTAAGATGGTTTCCTGTCATTTTGTATCCCCTCTTTTCCTTCAACCCTGGGAAAAATATATTCACCAGCACTTTGTTCCACTATGGGCTTAAAATGTCCACAAGGCTTCAGGAGGATGTTGGATGTGTTCCTTGTTAACAGTGTTGACTTATGTGGAGAGTATGGAAAGCTCTCTGGGGTAATTCGAAATATTATTTTGCTTTGTCATAACTATTTTTATTTTTTAGTGTAATATAGCTGTGGGTTTCAAGCCACAGTTCCATTTTAAATATTTCTTCCCATGCCTTCAATGTGTACAAATTTCTGTTGGAGATATTCTAGTCATCTCAAAAATTTCATATAGCATTACTTTTCTGTGGACTAAGGGAATGTTTTTAGATTTCCATGCTTGAATTTCTGCTTGCCCTAGTTTTCTGTGAACATGAAGAAGTTAATCCTCCCCTGAAAGAAGCTGTATGCATTACCTTGTGGGGAAAAAGCCAGTTTTAATATTACTTTACTTCCCTGTACTCCAGGATGATAGTTGCAGTTTTGTTAGCACTGTTTTAGGAGATAGAGAAAGGCAGATCTGGAGAGTTAATGATTTCTTTTCATTGAAAGCCAGAGGAAATAAGAATTTTTGATGATTGGTGATTTGATGGTGACTGATCTATGCTAATAGACTTCTCTTGTGAAATTCTTGTTTCTCTCTCTTGAAACAAGCAGTCCTGCACCATCTTGGTACCCCAGTGAATCTCTTCACCACAAATTTATACAGTGCTGATGCCACAGATTTCTGAACCAAAGATTTGGATGTGGGAATTAGGAAAAATGCATTTTCTAGTAGGGAGAGAAGATCTCTATTAGCTGTGCTAACAAATCGTGGGAAGGTAAATCAACCATAAGACCCCATTAATTTGATTTTAATCTTTACTTTATAAACTTGAGATTCTGGATGATAGGATACAACCATTTTAATTAAGTGGCTTGTACTACTTTGTTTTTTCTTTTTTCCCTTTTTAAATTTTTTTTTTTTTTTTGCAGGAGCTTTGCATAGTTAATAAGGACAGGATTACCTGTACATACCTGATCTGTGTAACTTCCAGATTATTCCACCAGATGCTGTGAGTTACTGGGCACCATCCACAAATATTCATGTTCTAGGCAACTTTGAAGCCAATGGACCCTTATGCTGATTGGCAGACTGACTAAAAACTAACTGCAGTATTATGTGTGTGTATTTTCACCCGAATTTTTCCTAAAAATACTCTAGATTTATGTTGTGGGGTTTTAGTTTTTCTTTTTTTAAAGATTTTTGTGTTTTGTTTTTAATTCTTTTATTTTGAGGATTTTAAAAAAAATTATTTGTACTTCAAGTTAGCCATCAACATTATGAGGAAAATCCACTTCAGAGAAGACCAATCATGCTGCTTTCACACAAATGCTCTCAATGTATCTTCTTAAGGGTCCCGGCATTACTTTCAAGTAAAAATAGTGTTACCTTTTTTTTTTTTTTTCTTTTTCCCCTCTTCTTTCTAAAAGACAAGCAGGGTTTGCAGCTCTGTCTGGCGAGGCAGTTTCCTGCAAGTAACTTTCAACATCAGAAGCTAACTGAGGCTTCATTCCTATGCAGATAAGGAAAGCTGCTCGGCTTCTCAGCAGTCTGCCATTAATTAGACCAACTTATTGGTAGCACATGTTGACCAAGTAGATGTTTTATTTTCTGTAGCACAAAAGGTGGCAAAGAAATCAACAAGTCTTACATTGTGTGATAGCTTTTCTGGTTAGTTTTCTTTAATTCCTTTTTTCCGTGGAACGTCTCACATGAGCCTGCATGTGTGCGCTGGCGTCAGCCTTCTGCAAACGGAAATAATGTGCATGAAATGGTAATTGCTGCCAGCACCCAGTGAAGTGGCTCCCATCCAGGGCAGTGGGATCAATTATTTTCTGGGAGGCTGTGTTTGTGGGGCTGTTAATTTTACAAATGAATTACAGAAAGAAAGAAGGAAGATTCTCTGATGGATCATTATTGATGAAAGAATTTATTTTGTCCAGGGATCATTCACCGTTTGTTTGTAGGAGAGGATGTGTTTTTATTGTCACTGGTGCTCACCCTGGAGGCTGAGACAGAGGGATCTGTATTGTTCTCCTGTGTGAAATTGCTTCTGTCATCTCCTACAGAAATTCGTGAAGTGCGTGGGGAGTGAAGCATGGAGAGGGCCTGAGTTTTTGTTATTTTAGTGCTTACTGAGAGGTTTTTTTTCAAAATAATGATGCTGCTGTCTCAGTGAATCCAGTGTGTAGCTGGTAGGACCCAAACCCAGAGGTTTTATGAAGATGAAACAAAAGGTATACATATTGTTTAATATCGAAATGAAGAGGTACAGCCTTGCATTCTACTGGGACTTCGTTATTATAAATCTAAATTTTAAAATATAGACCATCAAGTCTTGTCCAAATTATTTTAGTCTCCCAGCAGATAGATGTTGCAACAAGTTTTAAAAAGCTGTCCTCAAGTTCTAAAGCATAATTTTTTCTGAATACTTGATCTCTATCCCACACTGCTGCTGTTTTTTTTTTTTTTTTTCCCCTTTTTTCTCTGTCTGAACACAGCAGTAGCACAGCTGGAGTGACGTTTCCAGATGACTCTTTTGAAAAACTGCCATAAAATAGCATGGGCAAGCCCCTCAGCCCCTGCTCCTGCCCCTCACAGATTGTGCTTGGGCTATAGCAAAAGCAGAAAGAGCATCTGAAAAGCCCCACATCCATTTGGGGAAAGATGCTCTTGCTGCTGTGTGCAGAAACAGCCCAGGGAAGCAGGCAGCCCGTGCACATCCTCACAGTGCACAGCAGCCCGGGATCACAAAAGCACAAAAATAGTTTAAAGGCATTGAGGCATAGTACTTTCCCTAGGAAATCTTAAGCTTTTCTTCAGAGTGATTCAAATTGAGTGCCAGCACTAAACAGCTTCAAGAGGCATCCCGGCTACCTTTGCACTTCATTTATTCTGGCACAACTAAACAGAGCCTTTCTTCTCTGTTAAGATGTGAGTGCTTGTGAGCTTTGCACTCATCCATGAGATCACACACTGGGTTTCAGTTTCAGACCTCAGTAGTAGCAGCTGGTGGAATAAAAGGATTCCCTGAAATAGCACCAGGCCCATGTGGTTGTGCCTGTGCAGAGGGAAGCTCAGGCTTTGGGGTAAGCCCTGTGATCTTGGGCCTCTGCCCATTCAGACTGCAGCACCTCTGGGAGCATGTTGTGGTTTCCTGCCTCTCTACATCTTGGTTTCTTTCCAGAATAAATCGAAGCACACAAGGAGATGGTGCACTCTGGTTTGTGTCCCAGGATGGGGCTGAGCTGCACACCAAGCAGGTCTGCACTGGAACCAGGTGCCCTTGGACTGTGCTGTTGCTCTGCTGCTCTCTGACTTCTGGGCTCTTTGGCTGCAGTGCAGATGCTGGGGATCTTCACTCAGAGATGGAGTAATATGTTTGAGAAATAAAACCTGTGATTTATTTTCTACTGCTTAACACCCTCCCTATGTTAGTCAATTTGGTTTTCAAGCCCAAAGCTTTCTCAACAGGACAAGAGGAGTGCTCCAGGCAGGGTGTCCATCCTTGGCTTCTGAGGCGTCCTGGGAAGCACTGTGAATGACACATCACATGCCAGCTCCAGCCATATCCAAGCTGAAGTTAATCTAATTGCATTTTGCAATCACTGCAATGTAATTTATGGTATCTATGTATTTAGATATTATGCATATACGTGTATACCCACTCAGTGAATCTATGCAGAGCTCTTTATGGGCATGGCTGCACATGTGACTGCAGCCAGGTGATACCAAAGCCAGCTGCTGTGTGTCTTAGCAGCTGTGACCCTGCTGGTCCCTGTCCACCCTGGACTTGTTTGTGCTTGATAGAGTCTTTAGATGATTTGAATCAAGCTGTGCATTGGATGCACACCTGGCTGGGGAGGTACAGGGCAGTGCTGAGCTGTTTCCTCACAGTCTGTTCTGCCCCTGGAGCTGACAGGAGCTGGATGTGCACGTTCTCCTGGCTGTGCCATGGAAGCTGTGTGAGAATTTGTCTGTGAAGGTTCCTGGTTGGGGTCTGTATGTTCTCATCTGTGGCACTGGGTGTTTGGGGAGGGAGAGAAAACAGTTGCAGAAGCAGAACAGCTGATTGATCATGATTTGTTGGTTTAGGCTTTCTATTCCACTTTAAAACTGGAGTCTGATGTTTCAGTAGGGAGTAATAGTGGTTTGCTTGTTTGGGTTTTCAGGGTTTTTAAAAAAAAGTTACTTATATGCCTATTTTTAAGTGAGCAGAATGGGAGGGAAGTGCTCCTAATAATTGAAACATACCCCTGAAATTGTGCATTCCCTGGACAGGGATTGCAGGTATTTACAACCAAAAAAACCCAAACCACATCAGTTTTGTTTTTTTTTTTTTCCCCTCTATAAAACTAGTTTCTTGGAATGCACATTTGAGCACGTTGCAAAAGCTCCTTGAATATTTATCTATTTCAGCTTTAGGCATTTAGGTTAGGATAAAAACCTTTAGGTTGAGTTTTTGACATTTTCGTGCATAGCACCTCTAGCAGCACAGGTCCTGAGAAAGCACCTTTCCTTCAAGATTTTTATTGCAAAATTTAAGGCACACTTCAATACTTCTGACGGCATGCATGTTTGGAATCTTCAGATAAAGCCCTGCAGCCCTGACTTGAATGATTCCAATAGTCCAGCAGCTCAGGGTGAGGCCAGAACATTATTGGATATGTGTTGGTGCCCCAGCCCAGAGGGCTCAGCTATTTGAGGATTGTAGGATCATGGAACAAATCAAAGAGCCTCAGGAAGTCATCTAGACTCACCTCCTGCTCCAAGCAGGGTTACCTATGGATTTTGGTCAGTTGAGTCAAATCTGAAATATTTTACCCAGAGTGGAGGTTTAAAACTATGTCATGTGCCACAGCCCTTCAAAATCAGCAGACAGAGACTTTTGGGGGCTGCTGTTTCAAAGCAAGAGCTGCTCATCACTTGAGAGGAAAGCAACCAGCAAGAATCTGACAGGGTATTTATTGCACTGCTGAAAATGGTGTCTCAAGAACCACTGATTTGGACCATGATGAAACCTTTAAAGGAGAATTGCTTTCAGCTGAGGAATCCTCTGGGACCTGATTGTCAAAACAGCCCATTTACATAATCATTGTCAGCATGCAAATTCCTGATTTTTTTGAAGCATAAAGGGCACATAAATGTTTAGTAAAGAGGGCCTGATGAGGTGGTTATTTATTTTATTTTTTTTTTGAGCCTTCCTCAGCTGCAAAATACTGTTGGTATACTTGCCTAAATTTAAAGGCATTTGTGATAGGAAGAAATCTATTTTCTACATATTTGTGTAATTATGTCTGAGTAGCTTTGTGTGTGTAGGTACAATATCTGTACATGGTTGATCCATACTTTGTAAGGTTGCCCAGATGGTAACTTACATATGTTGAGAAATATATTGTCAACCTCTACCTCGTACATTTTATGCCTCCTAGAGACACTTTAATAAAAACAGGTGCTTTTCCATAAGAAAAGTTCAGCAGCCATGAAGAAATATGCGCAGCGTGTTTCCATTTCATCTTTACATATCTTGTAATTAAAGATGTGCCAAACTCCTTGAAAATAATTCACTTGGTCAGTGAACCACATTATTCAGCGATTTGCAGATATCACAGAAGAGAAAGCTTCAGCATTTTGATTCACTCTGCAAATCGACACCGTGTTCCTCCACATTATGTCTCGCTGATGCCCAGTAAATTGGCTCTTATTGCTTCACACCACATTACTATGCATCAGGTCAAAGTAGCACTTTTTTGTTATCAGGTGTGAAACGTTAGGTGGTAAATATTAAAGTCACAAAAATTTTTTTTTGCAAAAGAGCTATTTGCGAGGTTGATCTTTGGGAATTTGTTCTCAGTAGAATTATATTTTATTAATATGCTCTAAGAATATCATCAATGGATTCTGAGGCAAGTAGTAAAATCAATCTTTTCTCTCTTTAAAGTGTGCCTGGGGTGTATTTTAGGAGGTTCAAGGCTTTGTCTTCTTTATGGGAAGTGGGGTCATGACTGTTGGTGTATTACAGCCTGATCTGCTGTGGGGTTCATCCCACTGCAGCTGAATCCACCGAGATTTCTGCACAAAATCTCACACCCTGCAGCTGGGGCTGCAGCACCCTGACTGTGAAGGGAGGAGAATGATCCCTGGAAGTCCAGAGCAGCCTCACACAGCATTACTTCATTTCCTGTGGTCTGCACCTCATCCCTGAAACCTCCATTGTGCCCCAAAAAACCCCAATCCTCTTTCCTTCACTGAAGTCCTTATGGCCTTTGCACACAGGTGATGAGCCCTGTGCAAGCTCAAGTCCTCTGTGTGCCCAGCTCTACCACAAGCGGTTTTGTCGGGGGCTCCACATCTGTGAAAGCTAGGAGAGGTTTACCCCGATCATACAGTGTTTTTTTTCAACATTTGGAATGGAATTTTTATCTCTATTGTACTAAAGAGGTGAAGTGGATGATCTTTTTTTATTCCCCAGCAGCACTGTGTTCCTGTAGCTCAGCTTGCACAGGCTGAGCAGTACCTTATGAACCATGTAGTCAGCAACAGAGCTTATGCTGCATTTTTGTATTCTAGCAATTTCCCAGTATTTTAAAAGTCTATGCTCTGTTTACATAATACAAGTAGAAATATCTTCCTGTCAAAATGTTTAGGTGTTTGTCTGTGGGATGGATTGATCTCTGTAGGGATGGGTGCAGCCTGGCAGGGCTTTGGAGGAGACTCCAGGAAATAATGGGAATTGTACCAGCCTGAGCCCAGCCACCTTTGATATTTCCTTGCTGGATTTATAACCACTAGAGGATTATGAGTTGTGTGCTGCTGTGCAGCATCCAGAGCAGTTATGTTGCTGTAAACACAGAATATGGAACAAATAAACAAATTAATAATGGATATGATGGAGAGATGTCCCATGGTCTGTAGGGTTGGGAAAATAGAGCAGTAGTCGTTCTTAGTGTTTCAGCAGCAGCTGATCTGATTTATCATCAGTGTGATAGAAAAATGGGTTTGACACAAGAAATATTTACTGGTCAGTGTTATTGCACTATTCCTGTGCTGTGTCAGCCGAACCTCTCCTATCTTAGCTGCTAGGAAATATTTGTTGTCTCCATGTTCACTACATGGAAGGGAAAACAGAAGCTTTGGGGCTCCTCCAGTGATTTCGGTCTCCACCATTTTTTTTGTTTTCTGGATGGACTGTGTTGAAGAGGAGAATCATGGAAACTTGTGTTTCTCTCTTAAGTGCTCTGATTTTATGATGCAAAAAAAGGGCTGCTAGCTAAGCTTTGTGGAATTTTGTAATTCTTCCTAGAATTTTTCTTGATCTTATTGGAGGGAGAAGAGGAGCCCTTGTCTATTACCTGCAGATGTTGGATCTGTTTGACTGTGTGTGCTGCTAACACCATGTTTACTCCAAGGTCATGGGTGCATGGTATTCAGGGGCTTTTAAAAGATGAAAAGAGTGTCCTAGCAGCTAGGTGGGGTGTGGGATATTTCTTAGCTGTGGACCTGGAAAGGTTGGGGTGGAGGGTAAGAAGGCAGCAGAGTGTTTCAGTTGCTCAGAAGGTTTAACTGTAGTCGCTTCAAATCTTCTTTTGCTGATCTGCTGAAGATTGTGTAATCTCTCTAGCATGCAGATGTTGAACAAAAGAATATTACTGTAACATCCTTAATCTGTCTTTCCCTCTTCCCTTCCTTCCTTATGATCCACTCCCCATTCTCCTGGGAGTTAAAAGTATAAAATGGAATTTGCGAAAAAGGTGCATTTCTACTTTCCAAGAACTAATTCTCTGCAAAGAGATTATCTGTATTATTGGGAAAAGCTACTGCTCATTAGATGTCTTGCTGTAGATGCAATTTAAGGCGGTAAATAAAGTATTCTGGATCGCAGCATGCAAGAATATAATTAATCAGGTATTTGTTCTAATATGACTGCAGAGGGATTTAACAGGAGATCAGCTGTGTTTAGTAATTTCGCTGATAGGTTCTTCCTTCCCTAGTTGAAGGATTCTACCTTTTTCTGGAATATCAAGTTTATGCCCTAATTTACATAATGTAGGGTGTTTCTCTTGTATAACAGAATAGAGGACACAAACAGGAAATCAAGAATTTTTAAACTGTGCAAACATAGGGGTGCTTTAAATATCTACTGTTTTAAAACACAAAAACAGAGCTGTATTATGTTTGAAGGGAAGGACCTGAGCTCTTGAAGCAGTTATAAGCTAATACCGTGTCTTTACCCAAACCAAGATCCTACTAAAATCAAGTAATGAGATATTTATGACATAAAAGTGTGAAGAAGCGCTTTAGTCAACTGTTGAGTGTGTACAGGTGCTGTAAATACAGCCACAGAAGTGGATGAGATGGTCATACAGATGTGGTGAATTTCAAGGATGGTCCTTGGAGCAGCAATCTGTAATTCCAGAGTAGTTCAGTGTGTCTGTGTGGCTGTGCAGGTGCTGGAGGTGCCCCAGTGTGAGATGCCTGTGCTGTGGTAGGTGTCTCCAAAGCCTCACCAAACCCCTGCTCCAAGCCCTGAGACTGAACCAGGGAAAACAGAGTTTCCTCAAGGCTCATATGTGAACATTTAGGCCCATGTCTCTCTCACCCTGTGCAAGCACATGTGGTGCTGGTGTGTGTGGGGGAGAATAATCCCTTTTAATGAGTGGCAAACCATCTATCTAGACAATTTGCATGGATAAGCACAATCCATCATAATACATCACCAAAGATTAGCCTGCTTATGAGGCTGACGTGTTTTGAAAGGAGCACACCAAAGTGAAATTTATTTTCACACTCCGAAGTCTGTGGCTTTGATCAAGGAAACAAAGCATGATGTTGTTTTAAGAAGACACTAATGACTGAAAAAGAAGTGATGTGTTTAAAAATCTTGATCTGCTGCGGGTAATGGTTGCAGGGTTTGCCACCAGCTTCCCATTAAGTGTCTGAAAAACTCCCATGCTAAACCCTGCTGCACAAAGCTAGCAGAAATTTTAATACTTATATCTCTGATTAAACTAGTGCACATGTCTATGAAAGACTTCTTTTTTTAAGATCAACAAATATATTTCATATTGTTTGCTGCAGATTACAAAACCTTAAGATCTACAAGCATCAATGAACAGTAAAATGTATGGCCAGATGATTGACAGGACAAGAAACAGACAGGTATTGTGTGTAATAGGCTAAAACCAACCTCTGGAAAAAACATGAAAAATGGAAATTAAAACAACAGAAAAACAAAGAGCATTTCAAATTTACCTTAATTCAATTTTTATTGCTTTGCACATGATGTTACTCAGCCAAAAGCAAGTGAAATATTTTATGAATTTAATAGTACACTTCTGTATTTGTATGCTCATGTCTTTTATTCTGTATCAAAGTTAAATGAAAATGGAAATATAAGGGTTGACTGTGATATCATTCAGGCCGTGTCTCAAACACATTTGAAAAGTTAACTGCACCAGTTTGCTTGCAACTGATAGTTACATGAAGCCTTTAGTATTTTTATGAACAAGTAAGTCTTAAGGATGGGCACCTGCTGCTCCAAGGAGAAACTCTTGATTTTTACGAGATCATTAGGAAATGTAATTTCCCCATTGTGACTTTAGAATGAATATTTGAAATTCTTTTGTACCTGAGCTACCATTAAATGTGGACTGCTTGGGTCTTTATTTTGTATGAAGTTTGGGTTTCGTACAGGCAGTCTAGTTGAAATGAATGGGTAAAATGAAACTGCTTTCTACTAATGCTACAAATCTGAATGTTTCCTTCAGTCTAGTTGTACTTGAGCATTCCTACACATGATCATGGCTTATTTTTTTCTCTGGCTGCCCTATCTCTGTTTTTCAATCTAAGACAGTCATCTAGAAAAAAGTGAAATTGGAGAGTTGCCTGTCTTGAGAAAATAACAGACTGCTTCAGCTTTCTGTGTTTGGAGGATTTTCACTGGTTTCAGAAATGTACTGGATGATGTACCCTTTCAGAGAAGTGCAAACATTATATTGAGTGCTCTCTATGGAGTAAACCAAACCCCTTTACAGCTAGTAACAAAGTGAACATGAATAAGTTTTATAGGGATCATCTGAATTATTACAGCATCTTTCATAGTTAGCATTGTCACGAGGCTGTAAAGACTAAAGCCTGCACAGGCACTGTTTTATTATTTAAAAAATGCAGCAAAATGTAGTTTGAACAAGTAGTCAAAAATAAAGCCTTTTCAGAGTAGGAAGGTGATCTCCTTCCCCTTGTCATCCACTGCTTTTGGTCATGTCATGCCAAAACATTGCTCAGTCATCAAATGTCTGAATTTGGTAATAATGTATGTACAATCATCCCTTTTGGATTGCCCCTGCTGGTATTATTTGTTAGAGAAATTAGTATTCATGTGGTGTCACTGATCTTTCTGCAAATCACATCTATATTTCAGTGGTACATCAATCCTTTTCCTGCTCTGTATCCAAGCAATGATCTGGGTCTAAATATAGAAGACTGGGAAGGTGCAGGTTGTCACTGCTGTGATCAGCAGAGAGTTCCTGCCATAATCATTTCACCTGAGTTCAATACACTCTACCTGTGTATCAGTAGTGTTGTAACTCAGTTCAAAGGTGTAAAACATCAGGAGGTAAATGGGCAACCACAAAACTGTCGATTTTTTTCATTTCTGTCCGTGTGCCCAGTATTGTCTTTCTACAACTGCTCTATCTATGGATGTATGGCTTCACATGATGTACATAATGATGTCCATTAAAACACAGATTCAAGGACAGAGAATTGCTGTGAAAGTGGTGAAAAAAACCCACATTTATCTCTGGGGGTTTGTTTGCTTTCTGGTTTATTGACCTGGGTGTCTCATTTGTTGTGTTCCTCTAACCATCTGTATGTAACTTGTACATTCTGGTGGGATTGAGAATGTGAAATATGTGAATTTTTATGACTCAGATGGATAGTTGCCGAGGTGCTGACTGTTCTGGATGGCAGATGTAGCAGTAGGACTAAGGAGGGGCTTTTGGCAATATTCAGAAAGGCTGGCTTGCCTGGTGCTCGGTATAAAAGCAAACATGATCACAGGAGGAAAGACTGCCAGAAAAGCAACATCTTAACATCTGTCCCATATAAAATACCTTATTTTTCCTTCTGTCATTCAATGTTCATTTTCTGGTTTCATCCTGTACAACTGCAAAGCTGGTAGGGAATTTAGAGTTTCATGAATATCTGTGTTTAAAAGCTCAAACCTATTTTAAGAGTCCTAAATTCCCAGCTAACTAGTGTTTTAACTTTTGATTTTATTTTTTTATCTTCTTTATACCTAAACCAGTTGAAATATTAATTTATTTTTCACTAAGAAACAGGGATATTTTTATTCTCAGTAATTAAGTGCTGATGTTTCAGTCATACTAATTACTCCTCCTACTGTTTTTGAGACAGGCTTGGAGGTTTGTTTGCATTTGAAGCTTCTAGTATCTGAAAATATTTTCTGACAAAATTATACACACAGGTCTATATACATAAATATGTCAAGCAGCTAATTGTTGCTTTTCAGTCTGTATGGGTCACCACTAGGGCTCACAAAGAATAACTAAAATAACAAAATCAAAGCATAATTTTTCTGGGACTGGGATTTCCGCTAAAAATTATATTGATGTTTGCAAATCAGAGGGTTGGAGACCATTAAAGGAATCTGTTTGCAATTGCCTAGGAAAATCATGTGTCTGTGGCTATTACCCAAACACTCAGTTCTTCTCCAGTGACAAACTGAATATCCAGCAGCAGCCAAGTGTCTGTAGATAGCCTCAGAAAGAAAAAGCATCATCCTTTCTCATTTCTATCTTATTTCTGCCTTTGCTGAGATGAGGTCAGTGCAAATTATATCCAAATCTAATTGTTATGCCTGGAACATTAGAAAAATTGTCATTGGTGGCATAGTGGGAGTAGCAACCTACTCATGATAAGGAGGTGATGCTGCCTAGACGAGAAACTATGCAAAAGTTTCTGTTCATAATGGTGAAAAAAATTAAACATTATGAAAACTTGAAAATTTTAAAAGGTTAACTTTTTTTATAGATTTATGTAGTCTTTTTTTTTTGTTGTTATTCATTTGAACTGAGTGTTCTGCAGAAGGTATCTCTGAAATATATAAAACTGTCATGTGTTATTTTCTTGCCAATTTTTTTGTAATTAGTTCAACATGGCATAAGACCTCTAAATGACCCTTGGTTCTGTGTCACAGATTGCACTTTGTATGTTTATATGAAATACCAGGATCAGAGTCAGCCTGGGAGCACTTTGGTGATTTTCAAAGCAGAAAAGTCTCTGTGGGGGCAAATGTTTGTGATAACTACAACTTTATTAAAACTTTTGAAGGCAATGAATAAAATGAGACTGCAGAAGTTCATCACTAACTGATTTTTTTCCCAGTGTCTGTCTTTTTGGCTGAAAATATAACTTTATAAAGAGTCAGGCATGGTTTTTCATAGCATTAAACCTTGTTTTGTTGATTATGTTTAGGCAAAGTGAGTGTAAATTTTTTGGTCCAATGTTTTGTACAGGACTGAGTGTGACATGAAGCCAAGGTAGGTGCAGCCCCTAGACTTTTGAATAATCAGTTTTCTCCTAGTGATTTCCACATTTTTGGTAGGTGATTGTAAGAGGGAAGAACAAACTATAGATAAATGTGAAATCATGGTTTAAGGCTGTAAAGTCAAGTTACCAGATCAAGGTGTGGTGCAAAAGGAATATCTGAAAATCTGATATTGAAATGGTGCCTTCTTTCTGGTCAGAGGGCTTAAAGGGGATGAAACAAGTTTCAAATAAAACAAAATTTTGTTTTGTTTATTAAAAATACAAAAGGGATCTTTTTAACATTGAATTGCTTTAAACTGAATCAATTTTCTTCAGTAGAACTTTAAGGCTTTAGTTCTTTAGGTCTCAAAATCCCAGACTAAGCCTTGGTTCCACTTTCTAAATCTTAAAATCTTGCCTTTGACACTGGGCATATAAAACCTCATGGCTGAAAACCAGTTGTGTGTACTCACTAGTTCCTCCAGTTCTGGCATCACTTTGAGGAGGAGGTTGCTTCTGAAAACATGATGATCATATCATCATAGGATCATGGTTTGGGAGCAAAATTCTTCTTTTTCTGGGCAAGGAGAAACTTGAAGAATGAGGAAAAAGATGCTAATAATCCAGTTCTGGATTTCATGTCTCAGCTTTCCTGCAGTTGTACAAGTTCAACCTTGGCTGATCCTTCAGAAAAGTTGATTTCTCCCCACAGTAAATCTTTGTTGTTCTCACTTAATGGCACAGATGGTCCTGCATCATAAGGTCATGATGCACCATTTTCATAATAACAGGAGCATAATTTTAGCAAGAATTTATAACTTGTTCATATATTCCCTTGAATAACTCAATGCCTCTTGTTTATCTTTGGTATGGTCTTTTAAGTTACTGCTTACAGCTGTGCAAACTGTCTTATTTGGGTGTGTTTTGTAGTTCACAATCTTCATGGAAGATTTTTTGTATTTGCAAATTTCTTCCTAGTTTTTATTGCTGACTTTCTCCTTTAAAGACTTGAACCACTTCTTTGCTTTGAAATGTGTGGCATCAATAAGATAATTAATTAATTGAAAGTCTCAAGATAACATTTCAAATTTTTCTTAAGCTTATTCATGTAGAGGACGGGAAAATTTGTTAGGAGAGACACCAAATTTCTATTGTTGGCCTTGTTCCATAATTTTTCTCCTGAAATACATTTCAGGAAAAACCTGCAAGAGAAAACCCCTGCCTACCAAGTCAGAAAACTTGAAAGTGATGGGTTTAGTCATTAGCTTCCAGCCTGATGACCTGGGAAGAGGTGGTGCTGGAAATGTTTCCTCTTTGAGCAGTAGATGTGTCCTTTACTAAATTAACAGTCAGCCTTGAAAGGAAAATATATGAAGCGTGGATCAGCAAATTACTTCAAATTAAAAAGAGAAATGGTGTTGAATATTCAAACTCAAAGCCAGTTTTTGTTCTCTTAAATTTAGACTCCACATGCCTTCAAGCTGTGGACTACATCATAATGTAGTTTTTCATGGTCCACTCCCATCTCACTGCCTAACTCATAAAATCCTTGTGACAGCTGTAGCTGTGGATTAATAGAAAAGCAGAAGTTGGAAAGCATTTAATGTTTTTAGCTGACTTTTAAATAAAATTTAGAAACTGGGAATGAGAGCTCTCCAGACAACAGTTTCAGAAGTTTGCTGTAAAAACTGACGACACAGAGAAATTTTGTCACTAAAGCGGTTTATTAAGGAGTAGGAATCAGTTTGATGGGCAGGCACTAAGTGTAAGGGTTTCATGAGATAAGGAACAGGAAGTTTTTTTTTTTTCTGATGTACCTTACGATGAAAAGTTGGGGAAATTAAAAAATCTGATTTAAGTCAAATTATGCAATTTATAGTACCAATGCAAAGAGACTGGTTTTACTTGAAGATTTAGTTTTAAATAAGGCTTCAAAACAAGATAATTTCAAATTTTCTGTATAAGATATATTATTTAAAATTCTGTGGTGGTTTTTCAGAAAGCAGCAGTGTGGACCACAAAAACCACCAGGTACAGGATATGAAGAATATCTTAGAGTGGGTGAACTTGGGCATTCTTGAAAGGGGAGGAAAAAGCCTCACAAACCACACCTCAGCCCAAGGGTGTCATTCTGCCAGGCATTAGCATTATTTATTAATAATAATTCTCACTGGGAGCAGACACACTTTGATACCAGTGGGGCAGAGAATTGACCACCTGAGTCCTGGTTTTGTAGCCTCTGTGCCAAACTGGTTCCTTGCAGGTCCTGCAGCCACTAGCAATTTTGGAAATCCTTCTCTGGGGAAGGCTGGATTTCACAGGGCAGCTCAGGGAGCACCCTGAGGTTTGCTTGCCAAACAGAAAAACTGGTGGCCCTGAGGGGTCACTGGTGCACCCAGAAGTTGTTACAGTCCTTTATTCCCTCAAATCTAATCTACTTTGCTTCTTCCTTCTGTCCTAATTTGAAGTCTCCCTTGTAAAGGTGGGAGATTTAGGAGCACATGAACACCTTTAATTTTGTTAACTAGGGTTTGTCACATGGAAGATGATCATGAAGTGCTTAGGACTCTAATTTATAGCTTAACAATGCTACAGTGCTTTTTGCAGTTACAGAGTAGCTGCCAAAATCTCATAAATGACCATGTTAGTCATATTTTTTTCCTTCTTCAGAGGGAATATTTCTTTCTTTTATTAATATAAAACCACAATGTCATTATGTCACCCATGCATCCACTGTGTAATTACTCCATTTTAAAGATAAATCCATTGTCTTAGGATGCATCCATCATGGATGTCACCTTTAGCACAGAAGGTGAGACACTAAATGGACACCTTTTACTAATATTAATTTCTATAGAGTCATCAATTGTGAATAGACTATCCATTGTTCTCTTTGACAGAGACAGGCCAATGACAAAGATTAAATTATCCATTTTTGTGGAAGCGGGGGATCTGCTTCAAAGAATGCTCTGTGAGATCTTGCTTTTCTGGCCTGAGTATATTATATTAATCTACAGTTTGTTCATTTTAAACACTGATCAATTACAGCAGAAGATTGCAGATTGCATGTTCTTCATTGAAATGAAAGGTCAGGAATTGGAGAAGCTTTGAATTTCTCTCTGAAAGATTTTAGTCAAAAAAGAAAAGAAAATGCCTGGTTTTGTCTCTTGCCTGCTGTGTTAATCTGACACTCAAGGGCTCTTTCTGGATCTTCTGCCAACCTTATCTCAGATTCTCATGCAATTTAAATGACAATTTATAGTGCTCATTTAAATTATGCAGGAGTGTTATTCTCAGAGTATACTGAAGGGTACATCACTGGAAACTTGCTAGAGCCAGTACAGGAGGCACCAAGGCCCCCGTGCCTTTAGCAGCTAATAGGCACTCATGTTATTTCCTGAAGCACCTGACCTTTCTGGGGGTGTGAAGGCAGGCATGCTGCACGTGGGCTTCCTTTCTTTTTGTTTTATCTTGGTGCAGTGAGTGAGAGTGCCATGTCTGGATACAGTGATATGGGAGAAGCTGACACAGGATGAATCAGATCAGTAGCCTATGAAGATATTTTCCCGTTCTATCTGGGTAAAATTCCTCAGTATATGGGGGCACCTGGGGACGTGGGCTAGGCAGTGTTATGTTAACATTTGGACTCAATGGCCTTAAGGGTCTTTTGCAACCTATCTTTTGTATTTGACAACTGTTTAAAGTCAGATTTGTTGCTGTCTCTGGGAGAATTTCAGTGTTGTATGGAATGATTCAGAAGCTGGAATATTGCCTTAAATCCATTGCGTTCATGAATGAGAAAAAATAGAAAGGATAAAAGCCTGATTTCGGAAGGTGCTTTAGGGAGAAAAACAGTTCAGTACCAGTATAGGCTAACGAAAGCATGGAAAAAAATCCAAATGTTGTTGAAGGTATCACCTAAATTAGTGGGCTTTTGGCAAAACCTAACACCCTGCTTTGCTGTGTTCATACAGCATGTGCCTTTAGAGTAGACATTTTGAAAAACACCTAACCAAGTTTGTAAGTATCTTTGCTATCAAATAAGAGTAAACAATAATGTAATAAGCTGTTTCCCTTCCCACCAGGTGAATGGTTTCTACAGCAAACTCCATAGCTGCTCTTCCAGCATGCATACTCACTTGGTGTGTATCTTTTGGCACTAGGAAAAGAAATTTCTCTTTTGGCTTTTATGGTCCAAAAAATTACATTTCCAGCACATCAAGTTAGTCACACTTGCTTAAAGGTAAAAATATTCAAGAGAAAAAAGATCTGTGTTTTGATTGCAGTAAATGGCAGGGGATGAGAGGCTTGGTCTGCAGAATTAAATAAAGACCACAGTTACAAAGAGCAGCTGCCCAGCTCTTCCTGCACTGGTGCTGTGGGGGTTGCTGTATGCTTTTTGCTTCTTTGACTGGGTATCTTTGCATGGACATCACATTTCTGGACAAGGCCATGAGAAATTGGCCCTAATACAGGTCATAATACTTCCCTGGTGAGAGCTGCACAGTAAATTTGGGCTCTGCCATCAAGCCTTGAAATTCATATGCTTTATTGCACTGAAATTTCTTTTGACATCTAATTTATTTAAATTTTAGAGAGAATGCTGAAGTTAAATCTCAGGGTAATGCCAAATATTTTATTTTAGGAAAGTTAGGAAAATGGTTCTTTTCCTTGTCCAAAAATACTTGTACATTAAATAGTGCCTATTAAAACAGACTCCTTGAGAATTGTTTCCATTGTTTCTAGTGGAAGTTTCATGTTCTGCTATGTGAGGTAGTACAGATAATAGGTCAAACAGGATGATCATCTTCTAAAATATGAGAAGTTTTGTAGCAGATTGTTGGTACTTGCAGTCTGTTTTGTGGTAAGTAAACCTACACCCTTCTTGGTGTTTTTAAATATTCATCAGGCTATTTTAATGATTTGGAGTATTCTTCATGTGTCTGTGAATGCCTGAATTCTTTTGTAACCGCAGTCTTCTTTCTTCTGACTTTTAAATGCAATTTAAAATGGGCTATTTTTCCATTCATGCAAATCTCTTTATTTGTTAAGGTACTCCACTTTTGACACTACCAGTTTTTATTCACTTATCCCTAGCTAACGTGTTATCTCTAACTTTGAAAGTTTTCCAAACAAAATAGTGCAACCCTAACTACACTGTATTATTTCCTTTGTCCTGTTCTGGTCTGGTATTCTTCTACAGCAGAGACCTGCCAATGTACAGAAAAATGTGAAGATTGCTATGAAAGAAACTGTGTTTGTATAATATTAAAGAAATAATTATTCAAAGTACCTCCATGTGACAAACAGGACAAAGATCTCAGAGGACACTTTTTTAAAAGTATCTTTTCTGTCAGGGCATATGTTTATTTCTGATGTACGTATTGAAATGAGAGGTAACACAACCAAATTATGTTAGGCTTAGTTTGAAATAGTGGCACTTTTCTTAGTGCCATTACTTTAAAATGCTGACATCAAATTTAACTTGATTAAAAAAACTTAGATTTATCAGAAATTTTAATAGTTGTCAGGCCTATTGCAGCTTTTTCTTCATTTCAACTATTTCTATCTATCTTCATTTTGTTAAAGGAAATTCCGGGACACAAAAAGGACAAACATTGTCCAACATTTGGTATTCTGATCATCTGCTACACATCAGCAAATTGTGTGTATTCTGGAATTTTTTCTATCATTTGTATAATTTTTAGGGGAGAAAAATACATTCTGGAAGGACTACTGTTTCTTTCTGACTAGGTGACCTACTGTGGACAACCAACATGAAAGGACATTAGTCACAAAGTTGGCTAGGAATACCATTTTATTAGGAGAAGAAGTAAAATAAAAAGGGCTCTACTTGAGTGTGGATCTTTTTTTTAGTCCTAATTAGAACCACAATCCATCATGCTGGAAAGTTTCTATTCATTTTGGTGATTGGGGACATGACAAATGAATCTCGGAATAAATGGGATGTCAAGGCAGAGCAGGAGATGGATGTGTTCTGCATGGGATGAATGTAATAAGTACAGTTAATGTTGGCAACCAGCCAGTCCCATTGCCTCACGCTGGGTGAGTTGCCCCAAGGCTCTGACCAGGGGTAAACCACCAATAAATGATTCCCCTCATCTCCCATTTATTAGAGAGCGAACACCTTGTCAAGGTTCCTTTTCTGTTTTCCTAGCTGTCACTTTGCTTCAGTGATGGCAACTAATTGAATATTAGTTAATTGTTTCTAATAAAATGCTGATAATTAGATAGCTTTTTCATCTTCCTGGCCTAGCTCCTCTCTTTAATTTCACTTCCCTTTCAGTAGCCTCTGTTTCTCACACAGCCGCGTCGAGATTGATTATCTGCAGCGAGCGAGAGGCCAAGCAAGAAACTTCATTTAAGATTAATTTCAGGGAAACTGTTTTACAATTTTTCTAAATTGAATTTAGTCTTAATTTTAAAGTGTTAGGGGTTGTATGTCTTCAAAGGTTGCTTTTGGATAATTTATTATGTAGCAAGTAATCAAACCCATTCTTGAACTAGGATGCTCAAGATGTCGATAGGCATTCCTTGGATTTAGCCATCCTGACAAGCCTGGTTTTGCTCAAAAGTGTTGGGGAGACAAGGGAGGCATATACACTAGATTGCCAGTAATGTATTTTGTTATTAAGCAATTCCAAGAAAATACTCTCTTTGCCTCTCCGTGTGCCTCTCCAGTCCTCTGATCCTCAGTTGCCTTTGGTAGTTATGGTGAGCAGAGGGGACGTGGATGGTTTCCCAAACTGGGGATAGTACAGCTGTAAAAGTGATGGCAACAAATATTTCTGCAGCCTGGTGATGATGTGCCTGGCAAGGGTAAAATAAAAAAAGGCAGCAAAACATCCAGAATTTGTATTAGGTTGGTGCTTATTTAGCAAAAGGGGAAGGCTCTAAAAGGCACCCCTAAGATCACTTCTACCTCAGCCTCTATCTCTCCCCACACAAAACCAGCTTTAGTTGTTTGCATTCCCTTGGGGAGTGGATGAAACTGTATCATGCTGTTTCTTTCAGTCATTGACTTATGTAAAGATATCAGGGGATGGATATTTGTACCATGGCAAAATGCTGAGCAGCTCAGTGTAAGAACTGCTGAGTTGGAAAAAGAAGCTGGAGAAGGATGAAATGAATACTGAAAACACAGAGATGAGAAAATGGAACATAATGCAAGCAGAATTAGAGTACTTGGAGTCTGTCCTAAGATATTCCTGGCCAAGTCTGTCCCTTCAAGCAAATAAAACAACTCCAGGGAGCAATTTGGCCTACCATGCATACATTTGGATTCTCTGAAGAGAAGCAGAATAACCCAATTGCATGGAATGAGGAAAACTGTAACAGCTTTTACATCCCATCTTTTGCTCTAAGAGATGCTGAATATAATATATGGATCGTATAGAGTCCTTGTTAAAATCAGCCTGATACATTTTTATGAGCTTCACAATGTACCAATTATTTAAAACTCATCAAGAGAGAAGGTCAGATTCTGAATGAAGGTAGGTGAGCAGTTGCCTTAAACCTGCCAGAAAAGTAGGTCTATAACACTTTCTAAACTTTTTTTTTTTTTTTTGCTAGCAAGCCTCTTGACTTTGCAGGAACTGGATTGGCAATTTCCAAAAAATTCAGTGTGTTTCTTTGGATGTGACTGCACAGTCATGCAGAAGTGTGGTTCGTACAGACACATCTGAGCCAGCTTTAAATTAGCAATGTGGCCATAACGTCACAGAGCTCAGCATGTGGCAACATACTTGCCTGGTTCCTCAGGTAGGTTTTACTGTCTTATACTGGCTGAGGTGTGTGCATATATGCTCTGTCTTTGCTAAAGGGCATCAGAAGACTTTTATAAGGGAAAGAATAAAAAGTCTGGCTCCCAGATTTCTTGTGTATTGGAGAAAGGGAAAGGGTTCTCTGCTAAGTGCAAAGAGTGATCTATGCTGTCTTTAAGAGAAGAGTGCAAATTTTTCTCTTCCATTCTCTGGCTGAATATATACACAGAAAAATAAAAAGGAAATTGGTGAAAGAGCAGCAAATATTTCTCTCATTTTTATTGTACATCTTAATCTTTCAGTGAAGGTTATAGTTACACATTTGATGTGCAATGAGCTGGATTTCTTTGAAAAATGTTAAGTCTGCAATCCTTCCTGGTGAGCATCTTGCTCCTTGAGTGGCCCTGCTGGGCTCAGCCAAACTCTGTTGCAGCCTAAGTTTCTTCAAGCTCTTCTCTTCACAGTCACTCATGATGGGTGACAAACAAGTCTGTTGAAATGAGATTTGGGAATCCTCCCAGGGATGGAGCAGACCTGATTACAACACAAATGAAGTACCCTGTGTGTGGTGAGCATATGTATTAAAGAAGTCAAATTGCCAAGACTTATCCTTTGCAGAGGTGGAGATTTTATTCTTTTCTGTAAACAGGATTTTCTTCATTTGCTATAACAAGCTGTGGAATTGGTAGGGTTGGTACTTAATGGCAAGATCTAAACATTGCAATGCACCTCAAGTAACTCAGTAGCACAGTAACAAACAGGTCCCCTACTGCAGATAAGCAATACAAGCTGTAAAATCTGCTGTAGAAAAGACTTCCAGGAATATTCACATGTTTTGGTCTTGAGCAAGTAGTCTGTTACTTCTGATTTTTCACTGGAAACAGCTGACTGGTAAAAGATTGTAATATTGTCTCAAAAAACCATGCTGGATTGCTTGTAGCCTGCTATCAGCTTACTCCACTGGCAGTTCAGTTTGCAGCACCTGTGATAAATGAGTGAAATTAATGTTTGCCAAGTGCTGCCTGACTATACTTGATGTAAAGTGAGATGGGGTTTTTTGAAGTTCGGGCTGTCTTCAGACTTTTTTTTATTTATTCATCTATTTTTAGAAACTGTGTAGCAGCAAATATGTGCCATGTACTGCAGGTTGATAGACAACTGAATGGCAAGGCTGTAATGGGATCTTTCAGTTCTTACTGAATAAAGTCTGTTTCCTTTTTATTGCTCTGATTATACCTATATACCAACAAAGCATGTTTAAAGCCTCTAGGAGCCTGCTATCATCACAGCAGAAATGTGTTTTCTCTTTACAAAAAGGAGAAGAATTCAGATTATTTGTAGGCTTGTGCAATGCTTATGTTGCCTTTGTTTTTGAGTGGCTATTTGAAAGTAATATCTTCCTGTGGAAGGAAATAAAAGATGTAAATCTGTGCAAAATGTGGTCCCGAGGTCTGTTTCTCAGCTCTTCAGACCACAGGGATGTGTGTGTAGGGGTGATGGGGATGCTGGGGAGCCCAGGGAGGACTGTGCCCTTTCTAGAGCAGTTTCTGCCCTGCAGAACATCGACCTTTGCCCAGCTCAGACAGTCCAGGAGACTTCTGCTACATCGCCTGAGGGATGCAGCTCCCTACAAATGTGGGACCTTGTACCCAAACTGACATGGCATCACTGGCCAGGAAATAACCACCAGAGCAGTTCTTAGTTTGAAGAAATATAAACAAATTTATCTTAATATTAATTCTAATTCCTAATAACAATCCAGATAACAGTTCTGGAGAAACAGTTGATTCCTCCTACTCAGCTGTGTGATGAAGAAATGTTCTTGCAATCGTGCAGATAAAAATTAGGTCCAGCAGGAAGATTTTTCAGATATATATCTCACAGTTTAGTAGTGAGTCATTTGAGTAAATATATCCTCGTTTAAAACTTGACAGATACAGAAATGTCAGTAGTCTTTATGAACTGTAGTCCACCTTTCCTGTGAAGGAACCTTGTGAGAAACTATGGCACTAATGGATTTGAGGGAAACCCACCCTGTTCCATCCCCCATGATGTTTGTTAGTGAAAAAGAGGGCTTTGTTGGCAGTCAGTGCTAACACAGTAAGTTTATTTGGCACTTTTGGATTTGCTAGGGAGTTGTAGTGCTTGTGTGGGGAGAGGCAGAAGAGAAATGCCCAACACTGGTGAGGTCCATAACTTTCTCCACATGACTGGGTAAATCCTTATTTAATGGGTAAATCCTTAGCAGAGGTGATTTGGGCTTCCTATGTGCAGGGTGTCCCTCAGTAGCTGAGAAATAATGGGAAGCACCATTCCTAAAGCCAAGTGATGATCATGGTGCTTATAGATGAATGTAAATTTCTTAATCAGCTGTAGTCTGCAGCTGGAAAAATACAAGTATTGTAAAGTATTTTGAAATTATTACTGTTCAGGGATCATAAGACAAAGATTAGTTGTCTAAATCTGTCTCATAAACAAATTAACACAGTCCTGCTTTCTGTTCAAAATATGATTCTTGTTGGAAGGATTAAACATGTTAAATCCAGCTAGAATATGCTGTGATCATGTTTTTTAGCAAAGCTGCAATAATCAGACATTTACAACTAATAAATCGGTACTCTAATTCCTCTGCAATAAGGCTTTGAAATATAATCTGTCATTTCAGATTTATAGAACATGACTTTCCATAATTATAATTCTCAAATGCACATTACTAGTTATAATTAAATTCACTTTCAAAAAATCTGAAGCATTTTTGTGGATTATCTGCTCATATTATGTTCTAATGGTAAAATTAATGTATAATCTGTTGAATAAATTTGGTTAGTTCTTGGATAGAAAAATATGTTCTACTATTGATCAAGTCCTGGAAACTTAGATAAGAAGAATAAAAATGTGTACTGTATATCTTAAGAGAGCTCTCACAAAGCCACATCAAACTCAATCATAGGCAAAAAAAAGGAACTTTCCTTCATAAAAGAAAAAGATGAAAAGACTGCAACTAATTCAAAAGAAATTTTAAAATATTAAATTAGAGCTTGATTAGAAAAGATGTTAAATATTGGCTCTGGTTAAGGTGTAACAATGGATTAAATTATAGACTCATTCAAGTGAAGAATGAATCCCTATTCGTGGGAACAAGTGTATTTATTTGTGGATGTTGGTTCAATAAAAACCAAAGTATATCACTTACTCACCTTAATGTTTCTCATTAATAAGATACCCAAGAACCTGATGTATTTCTTGCCATTTCTGTCGGAACTGCATTATTATTATTTTACTAAAGCAGAATCTCAGGCTTTAAAAACTTCAGTTTTAAAGTCAATAGGCGAGATCCCTGCTGCCCTAGAGCAGGAGCTCATGGATGCTCATCAGATGTTTTTTTGGTTTTTTTTCCCCCCTCACAGTGTGTGCTCCTTCTGCCACTCCCCCACGAGTGCAGCTGTGGGTGACCAGCACAGCCAATCCTTTAGATTTGTGTGTGCTGAATAATGGGAATAATTTCTTCTGTCAAATCCTTAAGTAAGAAGTATGGAGAAGGTGCCAATCTATTTCTGTAGCCTAACTGAGGCAACTGGGACCATTAGAGGATCAAATCACCAGTGGGTTTGGGAATAATCTCTTGTCCCCAGAGGGTTTGTTGCTGCTGAAAGGACATCTGAACTCCTTTCTGCTGAGGACTTGGAGCAGTTGTGTCTCACTTCTGGCCTGAGCAGGCTCCTCTCCCCTCTGTGAGCACCTGCACAAGTGATATTTGTTTGCTCATGAGCAGGCAGCAGCCAAGGGGAGCCCCAGTCCCCATGACCTGCACAGGAGCTGAGAGCTGCTGTTTCCTGAGACCTGCAAGTTCTTCCCTTCCCATTTGCCCCAGAATGCCACCACCAGGAGACTTTCAGTGGCCAGTACATGCCAGCCTCTCCCATCAGGGTGACAAGATGGGATAAGCTGCTGGGACACCTGCAGGGCCCATTCTGGGCTGCCATGCTCGGGAGAGAAGCAGGCAGGAACTTACAGAATTCATTTTAGGGAGGGTGGTGTGGCCAGCATTTTATATCAGCACAAATAGTTACCAAATTACATCAGAACACATGAAGCCATGCAGCTGAACTTTACTGTGCAGATCATCTTACCCTTGGGGAATATTGTGGGATGGGCCAAAATCAATAGGGAACTGAAGACTTGGAGATGAAATGTGCAGTGGAAAACAAGGAAAAACTGGTGTTTTCTTATGCTCATGGGAAAAAAAGGTGTTGGGCTGAAAGACAGCACTGGTTGGGTTTTACATTTCTGGGTAAGTCCCATCCTTCAGCCTGATTCATCCTCCATAAATGAAGGTACTAGAGGAGTAACTGGGTAAGAGAGGATTGAGTAAGTGTCAAATCAACCTGGAAACTGTAATTTTTTGAGAAATAATAAGAAAAAAAATTAACCAGTCCAAGAGGAGGTAAATAGATTCTTGGAAATAAACATGCCTGTGTAGGTGTGTTTTGGTGCAGAGGCAGCTGGATTTGAATGAGGGTCAGAGGTGGCTGCTTTGTGAGGGCTGAGAGATGGATGGTGGCTTTGTACTTAAAATGAGTGAGAAGACTGGAACAGGATTGGTAACAGTGAGTATCAGTGGGAGCCTGGTGCTCCTGTGACCCATATTAAGAAGAGAGCATTCTTAAAGATAACCTGTAATGTTAAACAGTTTTCCAATCTATAGCAAGCTATCAGCAAGGTTTTAAAATTTTTATACAGGAGTAGAAACCCCCAGCAGCTGAAGGACAGATCTTGCCTTAAAGGATTTATAATCTCCACAGCTAAATTGGCCAAAAGTAGGAAAGAAGGCCCAGAGACACGACAGGGCAAATTAACTGTGCACTGAATTTCTAGCCATGGTTTCCTATCATCCAGCCTTGTGTATTGAACCATCCACACCCTTCTCACATGCTGCTCTTCCCTCGAAGTCTGAGAGAGAATAGACAGCAGTCAAGTGCAGTAAATAAATAATTCAAGGGCAATATGTAATGATCCATGGAGCATCCCAAATTAATGCATGATGACCTGCAAGCAAAATTACATGGCTGAAAATCAAGGTCATTTAGGGATAACTTGCTTGTGTGTTCCCTACATTGTCTTTAGTTTGTATCTTAGACGTGCATTGATAAACCTTCATAGTGTTTTACCTTCATAGGTAAAGGCAAAATCAGTTACCTGAAAATGCTGGAGCATTTATTCATAATTGAGCAACTGCCGAAGAGTACTTTTTACCAAACTAAGAAACAATTACAGGAGATATTGTTTAGTTGTGTGGAAGACAAATATCTCCTGTCAGTAAAAACTTTCTTTGCCAGCTTTGTAGCTGGAGATGGAAATTCAGAAGATCTCTGTTAGAGTGCAGAGGGTGTGAAGGGCTGCCATTTCTGCTGAATATCTGTAAGGCAAGTGACAATAAATGTACCTGGGTGTGAGTTTTCCCTGGATCAGCTGGCCCACCTGTGGCTGCATTTCTTCAGGAAATTTCTAGCTGGAAGTATGTGTACCTCTCATCTGAATAAAGTTCTTTCTTAGCTCTGTAAAAGAATGGATATTTATCACTAATCTGTCCACTTAATTAGCAAGCTGAAATAGTGTCATTAAAATATAGTGTTGGCTTAAGTGAAAATAGTTGTTAATATGCCACTTTTACAAATAGCTGAAAAGCAATTATTAAGATGTACACCCTCATGCTCATTGAACCCACCTAGTCTTCAGACATGGAAGCATGCAGAAACTGTGTCCTCCTTACATATGGCACAAGTGTAGCAAAGAGGGAGGCTGTTGGTGTGGCTTTCAATGTGAGAATCACAACTTCTTGTATTTTATTGATGTTCTATTGTCAAGATTCAAGAGAATCCAGTGTGATGAATGACTTATGATCCATGTCCCCTGTTTTATATTTGGGTTATGCAGCTGATCAGGTTGTTCTTAATTTTTACAGCTAAAGATACATGGCAGAGAAGTATGGTTCTTGGATAAGAGGTGTAAAGTCAGGCTTTATTCCTAGAGTAAATTGACAGTATCACCGAGATCCCACAGTGTGTTCAGTGAAGGCACTAATGTCCCCTGTGCAGCCGGGGCCTGTGACCTTCAGTCTTCTGAGCAGAGTCATAAACTCCTGAGCAGTTGTTCCTATCAGAAAGGATGAGACTAGAGAATGAGTAAGGTGTGATGGTTGCAGAATTGGGTTTTTAAAAACCTTAAAAAGTATAAGAGGGCATGAACAATTAGGAATTCGAGTGTATCAGCAGGATCCCTCCTTAGGGAGGATTCAGCTCTGTATTTTATCTGAATATCTGTGGTTGTTTATTCCAGTCTGTGCAAACAGGGGACGTTAATTGGTGAAGCAGCTCTTGGCTGTGGCCTTACAAACACACAGCTTTGACTTCCTTAGTACCATATAATGATTATTATGAAGGGATCAAATCTGTCCTTCCTTACGTCTTCTCTGTCATACTGCCATGTCCATTTATTCTTCTTTTGATCACATTCCTCTTGATTTGTTTTCCTCTGGACATATAAAATACAGGATAATGCTAAATTTATTTTAGAGCCTATGTGGTTTTGTTCCCTTCCAAGTTTTGAAAGCTTACTTTTGAAAAGATATGGAGAAGACCTTTCTAACATGAGGAATATGTTGGAAATATTTTCTTAATAGCCTGCTTAGTGCTGCTTTATCTGTGTTTACAAAAGAAAAAATCCACAAAGAACTGCCTTTTTCAGAAAGTACAGAACAACTACCTCGTGCACATCCCAGGAGCTGGGCAATTGATATACATTAGCAATGCCTGAGGATGAGGAGCTGTCTTTATCTGTTGAAGCCATCTTTTTTTTTCTCAACAACAAAAATGTAAGCATTAATACTGCAGAAAATGGATAGCAGATGTGCCTCCCCCATCCAGCACCCCAAACACATTTGGTGATGTCTCAAATATATGTAAATATTTAGAAATTTTCCAATCTGCTTAAGGATATATGGTAACACAATAGAATTTAAATACAAATATTTATTTCAAATGGCACTTGCAAAACTGGAGAGCCCCCCTGCTGATGTATACAGAATACTATGACAAAGATTCTTTAAAGATATGTCAACAATTTTACATATATATTGGAAAATGCTCTGTGTGCATGTTCACATGGCTGGGAACCTTGCCTGAGTAAAGGAAAGACTTGGGGTCTTTGAGAGTGACTGTACCCAAGTGGCCCCATGGTCCAGGGGCTGTGGCTGCTCTGGGAACAGCACAAGCTTTCCTCCAGGATGGGAAGAAGAAAACACTTTTACAGTATCTCTTTCTTTTTGCACTAATAAGGTAAACAGCATTTACTGGGACTTGCTCCTGTTGCTCAGGGATTTTTTTTACCCAGCTCTTGTTTGTTTGTTTCTCTTTCCTCTCTTACCTTTGTGATTTACCTTAAAAAAACCACAAGATCATAATTTTAACACTGAAGGGCTGCAAATAAGGCACGTGAAATGAAATGCAATTCCCACTTTCACCACCCTGAGCAATTGCCAGTCATTTGTTTTCATTCTGAAAGCTGCTGAGCACTCTCTGGCTTCACAGGATGTGAATATTCTCATCTTATATTCAGTATCTTCATTCAGCATCTTGCAGGATTCTGTTTCTGAGAACAGGAACTCTTCTGTGTTTTTACTGCTGGTGTACCATTTCCTATTTCCTCCCTGTGCACACCACAACTTCATCTTTTATTACTGTTTTGGGCTTATGAAGATACAGTTATGCAACATATACTTGTCTTTGAAAGGCTGAGATTATCAAAACAATCAAAAAGACTTGAAAAATCTTTTGCTAAACATTCTGATGAACACAGAGTTTTACTGCTCTACAATAGATCACAGCACACATGAATTATTTCAAGTCACAAAAACGTGTCACATTTTCTCTCATGACTACTTAGGTGGATACAGTTCATACCAGAGCAGAGTCCCAATGACTTCAGTAGGACTTTGAGGCCTCAACTTTCATGCATCAGAGATCAGGCTATGAATCATCCTTGGGGGCACCATAAAGGTTCTGCCTAAGAAAGAATATGCTTATCTCATTGAAACAGGTCTGATAGATAACTTGTGGTTTTAATCTGAAATTCACATACATTTTTCCTGATCATCCCATACTCTGCTGGGGAAATTGTCAATTATTTATTTGAGTATTGGAGAGAAATCAAGGGCACATAAAGGCACTTCATACCTTTTGATGCAATCTAAAATGTTAAAATTCCACTTTGGCAAAATTCTGTGGTTTTTTTCTGCCTCTGAACTTGACAATGTTTTCCTTGTTTTAGCTTGGAAACAAATGTGTCAGTTTTCTTCACAAATGGAAGTGTTTGACTTACAGATGCTACCTTTCAAATCAAAGTCTACTAAAAAATATAATATGGCCAGAGAACATGTCACATATTTTCCAGTTAGTGGGTGAGAACTTTTTCAGCAGCTGTACTGTGTGTTCTGGCAAGTGTTCATGTAAATATTCCTTCCCCAGATTTATCAGTGCAAAACTTCTGAGCTGTGATTGAGATACTAAAACAGGAAGCATTGCAACACTTGTGAGGAAGAAACAGTGTTGAACAGAATAGCTTCCTGTCACTGCACACATTGTAATGTCTCAAGCTGGAGCATCACCCTGGGGTAGGAAGAGTAGATCAGGGAGCCTCTTGTACTCACCCCAGTGATGGTGTTGGGTGGGGAGGTCACTCCTTGAGTGTAGGAGCTGGAAGCATGTCATGAAATGTGTGTGTCCTGCTGGAGGGAAGCTCCAGTTATGGTGCACAGAGAGGATGGAATATTATTGGTAAGTGAAGAAAGTATGCCTATCCCTCTGCTTTAGTCAGGTTGAAAGGAGTAGGAGGTATCAGTGACCTTAAGTTCAAGACTTTGCACTTTGATTTGAGGGAGAGGGGAACAACAAGGGAAATGAAGAGTAATTCCTAGTGTTTTCTTCAGTACTTCCTACAGTCTCCCCTGCAGTATGATAACTTTGGAAATACCTGAATTTTGACAGCATTTCATACAGCAGAGAAATACTGCGGGGTATATGTTGCAGAGTTCTTCAAAGACAGAATTAGCATCAAACACTGTGATGTTCATGGCAGGTTCTTCTGTGTCTTGACTGTTCCCGTTTATTTTGTGATTTGACAACAAGACATTTATGATTAAGAGACTTCAACACCAGTCTCTAATTCACTGCCTACAGGTGAACATTAACTCAGATGTGAATAGAGTATAAACTTACTGCACATAAACCATTCCTGAAAAATGTTTTGTACATACCAGCTGCAATGTTTCTGACTGCAATCTATGATGTAAGAAAATATTTGCACACTGGTTTTCAGTTTAATGGCTCATTAATAAACATTAAATAACAGTGATTTTGTGATTTTGTCTTTGCTAACCCACTTCTTGATAAGACAAAACAGACTTATTTAAATATAGATATGTATGTGATAGCTGCAGGCAAGTTATTTTCATAATTAATTCCAACATTAGAAACCAATCATATAAATATGTTGCTATAGACCAGTCTCCTTGAGTCTAATTCAATTTAAAATTTATAATTGTTGCGGTGTGTTTTCTGGTAATAATGGAATTTTTGGCAGTAACAAAGAACAAGGAGTTGGCTGGTTTAGAGAACATCGTGGAGATTTCTCCTTTGGTTCCTCCCTGGTCTTCAGAGGGTACCTGGGAAGTTCTTTCTACTGAGTTTGTGGGTGTGTTGTTATTCAAGTCACACAGCACCGTGGCCAACTCTACAAGCTGCCAACTCCCCTCTCCAAAGCACCCACCAGCAAGGCCTTCAAACTCCCAGCTCCAGGAGCTGGGATCTGTTAGAAGGATTTCCTCTGCCTTTATGTTTAGAGTACCCAGGGGAGAGTCTGCCCATTTCACCAGGAGAGCTAAATAGGTTAGTGAGCTCTATTGAGCCTAATCCAGTGGTTGAGTATTTTAAAGTTATTTGTTGGACAGTTACTATATTTTTCAAGTTTTCCATTACTTTTACACTTGACAGGAGTAACTTAGTCAAATCATGATGCAATGTTCACATGCTTTGTAGGAACTTGTACATCTGTTTGGCAATCAAAATTTGATTTATTCATCATTTAAGCTCAAGTAGGGCCTGAGTTTGACTGATGCCACCTGTCCATTGTAGAACTGCAGTCCCTCCTTTTCCTCCCAGACTGTTACAGTGACATCACATGGAAATGATGCATTTAGTAATGTTACATGAGACCTTTAGGATTATGGAAAATAGGATGTCTGTAAGAAATCCACGTAGTGCATATGAGATTGACAGGAGAGTTGCTCTGCTGTCAGAAGTCCAAATCCTTTATTATTTTATTTTTAAATAAAAGTATTGGAGGAATTGAGAAACATAAAGTAGGCTATCCTCCCTAAAGGGAACATAGTATACTGGGCTAAAACCCTTCACTTTCTCTATTACCTCTCAGAGATGAGAATATTTGGCACTTTGCAGGAAGCTCTTGCTCAGCACTATACAAGATAGGGCCCTATGACTGTTTAAATTTCCAGTTCTGTTCACAAGACACATCATTTCCAATCACTTTTTTAAAAAAATATTTTTTAGAGAATTATTAAACAGAGTCTGTTTTATGACAGTAAGTTCTAAAAATATTCTAGGAACAGCAGACTAGTGCATAAAATGTGTTGCCTGCCTCCTCCTCCTAGTTCTTTCAAATAACTAGAGGTCATAACCCCCAAAATCTGGCTGTTGGCTGTTGGTTAGTAGAAACCAGCTGAAACCCTGGTAAGACAAATCTTCACAGCTGTATCATATGTCCTCTATTGTCAATATATCTGCAAAACCTGCCAACTGCTTGTCACTTAACATGAAGTGGATGCAGAGGGGGGGTGAAGTAGAAAGAGAAACAGATCCTGCTGCAATCTGAAGGCATGATGATCTAGTAAACTTTTCTTCTCTTATTTACTTCTGTTTTTTTCCTTTCTCTGCTTATCCAGTCTACTAAAAACAGAGGCACGGTATGGATCCAGCCCCTAAGTGCAGATTTCAAAACCAGCACTGTCTTTTTCTTTCCTGGGAGGTAATTGCCAATCCTGTGTAACAAGTCAGCAGCTGTGGCCAGGTTGAACCACTGCCTGTGTGTACCACAGGGATGGAGAAAGAAGCTCTGATCCTTCAGGTTTTTAGGCTGGACTGGACACTGCCACAGACTTCAGAGTATTCTCCACTGTGTCAAAGCAGAATCATCCTTGGCCCAGCCTCACTTTTCTCAGGAGAGCCCTCCTGCTCTGGCTCAGCCACCCAGGACCCACCAGTGCCTCCTGCAGTGCTGCCAGTGAGCCAGGGCTGCTCCCACTATCACAATTTTCAGCAAGATTTTGATCTTGCTAGCAATAGAAAAACTTCATTCCAAAGATGCTCTTCCTTTCCTCAAGGGAATGCAGATTTTAGAGATATTGTATGGGGTAAGATGAGTTTAATAATACTTCTTCTGTACAAGAGGATGGGAGAATTGAAGGGGAAGAAAAATAAAAGCTTGCGTACTTATTCCATTGTTATCTTCCAGTATCAAAGAAAGCAAGGATGGGATCTTATTCTTAAAATTGAACTTTGTTTCAAGTTTTGGAAAAATATTGTGATATATTGTGATATATCTTTGTTGATTTTTTTGTAAAAATGAATTTTTCTGAGGCAATTTTAAATTCATTAAAAGAGAATAAAAAGTAGGTAGATAATAATTTGTTGGCCAGTTCCAGTTTTTATTCCCATTTGTGGTGGGTCTGATGCCCCATGGAAAGGCAGAGCAAGGGCTTCAGAGAGAAAACCTGCCCCACAGGATGGTGTCCCCCATGCCTAGGAAAAGCTGTCCCCTCTGACTCACTGAAAACCAGACACATTCTTACCTGGCCAAGGTAAGATCTCAGAACAAGAGTCACAAAACAATCTTGCTCCCTTTTAAAAAGCTACTGAAAGAAAATCAACGATTAGAATGAGAATACCCAAAGCATTGTTTCCTGGCCTCCAATAAGGACCTACTTTTCCAGTCTTGACTTAACCTGCCAGCTAGTCCTGCAGGGAATAGTACTAAAGAGAAAGGATACAGATCATGCTCGGATTGCAGCTAATTATTAAAAATGGCTTACTTATGTTTATTTTTAATTGCTTCAAACCTCAGTAGTGTAATGGAGCTATTAAGAAATAACTCTCTGAAAGAGTTAACAAAAAAAATTTTAAAAATCAGATAAGGTCCCCAAAGCACTTTTGCATTTTATTGACATTTTAATTAAGACTGTAGTATACTTCAGGGATCTCTGCACTTAAATAGAAACCATTTTAATATGCTACACTGGCAAAGAGTAATGGATGAATACAGACCCATATTCCCATATGTTTTATGGTACTTAGTGATTCTTTTGTACAATGTATTATGATGTTAAGACATTTTATGAGTTTCTATTGGCTAAGCTGAGCCATATCAAATTATAATTTTGCTCAGTGGATTTTACTGTAAGCAGATTAAATAGGGCACGTTCTGTATTTATAGTACAGTTAGATCTGCCTGTTTTTGTTTCTCCTATTATAGTCTTCATTTACTTTTCCCCTTAAAGTGAATATAACAAGCATTATATGAAGAAATTGCTTGGCTCCATTTACCGTGATCTGAGGTGGTTGTTTGCTGGATGTTTTTCTTTTTAATAAAAGTTGTTGGAGCTGAAAGGATGTTGTTCCCCTGATAATATTGATTTAAATGAATTCTTATCTATTTAACTGCACCACTAATATGCCTGTGAATATTTTTCTTTTTAAATAGACGAGTTGGCATCTAGTAATATTATCTAGAGACTCCAGCAAGCCAAGTGAGACCAGATTATTTGTCCCATTTTGGACTCAGGAACAGGACTGTGTGTTCAAAGGCTGACATATGCATTTTAACAATGCTTACTAACTCTGGAGTTTTGAAGATTTTGAGCAACACCGAGTTGTAACCCCACTCATGAGCACCACGAGACAGCTTGAATACCTCTCCAGAACTAAATTAAGTTGCTCAAATGTGTAACTTAGTACAGCACCCAGTGGAGCCCTATAAATGGAAGGGGGAAAGTCCTGCCACTGCTGTCACATGAAGCAGCTGGGGTGAGAACCACAGATGTGTTACAAAGTCAGGTTAAATGTTGATACTCACTTTTATTACTATTCTTTCTGGACCTTTTTTTTTTTCCCCTCATAAGAGACTGTTTCTGCTTTGTAGACTACGTCCAAAATCTTATTCTCATGAGAATGTCAGTGTAAGCAGTCGTCCCCCATATCTCAAAAGTCATCTCCAAACAAGTGAGAGCAGCTGCAAGGAATGGAGGGGGAGCATTGCAGCTGGTCAAAATGCTGATTCAGCAAAGACTAAACTTGGGCTCCGGAGAGGGTCTTAGTATTAATGAAAGGTTTAGAGAAAAAGGCCTTTGGTGTTCCATTTCTTTTATACTAGCAAGGTCTTGATGCTGAGAGTTTATTTTGGGCAAAAAATGTGTCTTTGGTCAAACATATTTCTCACGGCGTAAATGAAGTGTTGTAATTGGATGTGGAGTCTGAGATTGTCTTTTAGTTCAACTTTTCACATTAGATACTTTTGCCACTTCCAGATAACATTTACTTGCTTCTGAATTACCTAATTCTGCTGCTCTATTTTTCCTTGAAAGCTGTCTGTTCTAAAACACTTGTTTTATTGTTCTATTGTGATAAAAGATATTTTAATTTAGAGAATGTTGATAAAGAGGTGAAACTATTCAGAGAAATGAGGAATTTGTATGTTTGGTGCCAGCACCACCAGACAAAGCTGACTTGAAATCTGTAGATGAAGGAAAGGAGAATGGAGCAGAGGAACAGCACTCAGTCACTGAGGCTGATGGATATCCTCAAAGATGGGAAAAAAATACCTTCAAATTAAGCCATTTTAAGGCAAAGTGCATTAAAGTGTATGGATTATCTTTTATACAGTTCCTATTAATACATTACAGTGGGCCAAAAAAAAAAAGGAAAATGCTGCATTCAGGCTTTCTCATCCCTTTTCAGGATTTTGTTCAGAATGTTCTGTACTTCTACATGTTAAAGCCACACTGTAAAGGTAAAACTTTTAAATAAAGATAATCCAAACCTCTTTGGAGCCAGATTGATCCCAGCAACAGCTTCAAACCCTTCAATTCTTTCTTGTCACTGATAAAAGAGTTGGTACCTGAGGTCATACCACCTCTATGTTAAACATAATAAATGATAAGTTCTGTTACTTTCTCTTTCCAAACTAATGCTCTGTGAACCTTTGAAAAACAAATGAGGTAAAATGAGACCTGGACCTTCAGGTCCATTTTTCTGCAGCTTAGTGGTGAGAGATTCCTTTCTGATTGAGGTTTTTGGTGTGCTTCAGCACAGTTGTGCCAGAAAGGGGCCTGTGTGTCACGGGTGAGAACACTTCATTGGCACGGGGCTGAAGAGAGCCTTTGCCATCACAGCTCTCTGTGATTCATTAATCGATTCACATTATATTGCTCATTTGGCTCTCAGTGTATCTCCTCTGAGCAGGAAGGTTTCTGCCGTGGTGCGTGACAACATCTGTCAGCGCCTGTCCTTGTTAACCACACAGTCCACTGAGATCTCGTGCAGAGGACCAAAAAGAAGTAAAAGCCTGACATTAAATTCAAGCCTTTCACATCCAGTCATGCTGACACGGTTCCCCATTGCCTGATTAGGGGGATCCCAGCACCTCTGAAGATGGCTTTGCATGGCTGTGGCACACATGGGAATGGTGCCAGCTGGGGAATTTGGAGTAAAAACTCCATGTAACTCCAGCATTTGTTCCATCTCATCCTAGAGGAATTTTTTTAGATGTTTGTTGTAAAATGACGATTTCCCTCCTTTAAAAAAAGGCAAGACACCAAAAAGCATCACCCTGTGTTGATTCCCTCTCTCTGGTGCACTGATGGGTACATTTAGGCATTATCTTGCATGTAAATAAGGAGAAATCAGTGGCATGTGAATAAGTGTGCTGCTTGATCAGGCCTTTGTCTGCATTCATGTTTGGGTAGAGTACAGTTCCCCCCCTTTTCCCTCATCCTTATTAATGTCTCCTGTTTTTTGGTCCTCTTCCTTCCCTCCACCCCCCTCCTCGCTCCATCCCCCCGCTCCTTGCAACAACCTTCTGCCACCCACTGCTTCTTCCTCCCTCCAGAGGAGCTGATAAGCAGCTGTTTTTGGAGGCACAGCTAATGCCATCCCTGGGGGGGTGTGGAGGGGGTGAGGAGGGGGGTGCTGGTGCAGGGGAAGCAGGGTGTCCCTCTTGGAGAGCAGAACAAGTCACCTCCGCAGTCAGCGCAGCAGCCGCCCGCCTTAGGCCTAGCATGCTGACTTTATCTCCAAATTCAGATCTGGTTCACAGCCCCATGCCAGACATGTGCTGCTTTTTTTTTTTTTTTTTTTTTTTTTTTTTTTTTTTTTTCAGATGCCTAAGGAATTCCTTGGTATTAAACTTAGAGAGAGACAGGGAGAGAATGTGGTGAGAATACATTGCTTTGTCTGTTTTAGCATGTGCTAGCAATAATTCCTGATGCCGTCTCGCAAGGGAGAAATACTGCCATGGTAACTTTTAACATAAGCATGAAATCAGCAAGCTCCGCTCTGATATCTCTTGTAATTAAATAGCTAATAATGTACAATTGTAATTTATACTAATGCTTTTGATATTTCGTCTTTATCTCGGAGCCCTTACCTCTTGGCGAGGCATTGTATCAATGTGGACATGGTGCTGAGGGTGGGGTGAGACAAGAAAGGGATCTGGGACACCTCATTATAAATGTGAGGCTGGTGCATGAACCGTGTCTGCAGCAATCAAACAGCTAATTGTTATGATTTTGCTGATAGTGTCTTAGCTGTAATATCCTGCACTGTGTCAATTTTTCAACCCTTAATGTAACGTATTTGCATATCGAACCATCACAGTGACTATCCTATCAGCTGTACTTGAGTGTGTGAATCAAAAATGCATTGTTCCCCGTGCCCTTCAGCATATCGGATCAAAAAGCAAAGCTAAGAGATAATTTTTATTTCAATTATTTTTTGGGGTGGGGGGGGGGGAGCTTGGAGAAGTAATCGCATAGACAGTTTCCTTAAAGATAAACCCCTTGCTCATACATGCGTTAAAATTCAGCTCGCAAGGCACCTAGTGTGGCTGAAGCCTAGATAAAAGAATTGAATTTTTGAAAAAATGAAAAAAAATAAAAAAGAAGAGAAGCCAGCGTTTAAAGTGTCCTGTGAAAGAAAGAAGGCATTTGGCCTTAGGCATGTGCATCCACAAGAGACAGCTTCAACTCTTATAAAGTGGGGAGTTTTGTGTGAGCACAGATGCATTTTGTTTTCCTATGAGGAAAAGATGATTAAATTATCAGAAACAAAGATAAAGAACCCAGAGCTTCCTGGATATTCTTCTTTTACCTTCCTTGTATCTCACTTACTCCTACTGCTTAGCAAAGGTGCTGACTTTATCTCTCTAAGCTTTAGTTTAAATGTCCAACACTGCTTATTAATGAAAGTAGTAGGCTTTTGTTTATTACATGTAATAATGGTGAATATGACTATTTAATATAAATCTGACATTTAAATTCCACTTAGTTCCGAGGTTCAGTTGATATAAACGAGTAACTCTTTACCCTAGAGTAAAAACTCCCTCAGTCTGCATTTTAAAGCATTGAAGTTTTCAAAGTAATCAGTTTTTTTCAGAGGAACCAAATTGTGAAGACATCTGTTATGTTATTAATTTCACATAAATCTTAAGCTCCTCAAGGCCTGAAATGAGGCTTCATTCAAGCCGAATTAATGAAACATGATTGTAAGTCCCTTGCATGGAAATGCTGTCATACAGTATTGAGTTGCTTATAATCACTGAGTAATCTTGCAGGCTGCCAAGGGAGAGCTACTTTAAATCCCTCCATAAAACAATATCTGAAAATATCAGAACACTAACTATATCCTGGAAGATTAATAGCAGATGAAAATTTCTATGAAATGAATCATTCTTTCTCAGTAAAGGATACAAACATTTCCAGTAACTGCAGATTGTATAATATGGAGCACAATCTATGATCCAGATGCGAGGTGCATTTAAGCTCTGAGATTCGTTCTAAATACAAAGTTGCTTAAGTATGCGAGAATTCTATAGAATAGAGAAAATGCTTGGAATTATATAGGTTTCTAATTCCATATGGGCCAAATCCTGAAGGATGTAGTCAAAACTCCTGCTGACCTTTTTTGCCTCAGGAAGGACCAAGGGATTTGGGAATATGTGTAAATATTGCACCGAGTGAATGGTAACTAATCATAATGAGTAAGAAGAAGCATTCTAATTCTGAATTCTTTCTTTGAACACTATTTGATTTTTGGTCTTTTAATTGAGCAAATGAAACTTGCTATTCCTTTTTAAAAAATTAATACAACAGTACCATACAACTTATTTTTAATGTTGAAAAAGGAACTTTTGAGAGGCTTAACTGCCTTAATCAAACTTCAAAATACTTCATTGATCTCCAGCTGAATTGGGAAATAAAAATCTGCATATGATGTTTATTACACAAATCTTCTGAGTCCTGTTAGCTTTGATATTTTTTCTTTTTTTTTTTCCTTAAAGAACCCTAAAAAAATCAAAGATGATTAAATACAAAGACAATTCTTTTCATGTAGTGGCGTATTATGCAAACTAAATTATGAGGACAGTATATACCTAGGGTATGTGATACCTGAAAATTACTCCACAATTAGGAACCTTAGTGACAGTGGTATCTTACATAATGTGACTTAGGTGCAGCTGTTTGAACCTGCATAACCCAAGGCTTCAAAATGTCAGCAATGTCCTTCTGAATTTTCAGCTTAAAGATTTTTCCACTTTTGGCCCCCAACACCTCTCTCTGTTCTGTCAGATTTGTAAGATTTTTTTTTTTCTCACAAATGTGTTTGCTGAACATGATAAGTGCTTAATTAATTATAAATAAATAATTATAGCAGTTGTATATATGCTCCTGGTCAGCAGCTGTTGGTATTGAAAAATACTTTTTTTTATACAAAGGAGGTGAGAACAGTTCTGGGAGCTGTAGTTGCAGGAGACTTGTTTATGTATTTTGATTGTACAAATAAGATTTGTACTGCAGCACACATCCCAGCATTTAGAGTTTTCTTTAGGGCTACAATGTGAGAGACATGTAGAGTGTGAATTTTTAAGTGTCATTATAAAATGACAAAAAGCTTTTATGTCTTTATCCTGTAGGATAACGGTCTTGCCAGGTTGGCAAAAAGTAAAGTGGACTATTGGAATTCATTTTGGACCATCAGAATTAATTTTGGTGATATTTTTTACATAAAATTCTGTATAATTCACAGAATAAAGATGCACTAGCATCTAGCTGCCCTACTTGAAATTCTGACAACCTCAGTATGAAATAATAAAGAAAAAAAGGCAGCTAGGTTTGCATTTTACCCATTAGTCAGATTCAATATTACTTCAAAGATGTTCCAAATCTGCATTTGAGTACCATATGTTGACACTGTGTTTTAGACACTGGAGATTACTTGAAGTACTGCAACCATGACTTGTACTCTTCCTCTGTAATCCTTGGTCTCCGGGGCATTACTGAATTCAGAGAGAAGCAAACAGAGCAGGATTGTGGATTTCCTTGTGTTGGTTTGGGTTTTTTTCCCTGCTTTTTGGGGGAGTTACTGTCTGTTTCGGGTGCTGCTTTCTTGTTCACCTCTGTGAATCCATGTCAAAATAAACGGAGACCTTATCTAGAGAGTGCCACACTTTGAAGTGCAGAGATGCAAATCCAAACATTGCATCACACTGTCAGATACAGAAATTAGTAGCATCCTGCATGTCCTTTGAAGTTCAAGGCTGTGCTTCCATGGAGTGTATTTCCATACAGAAATCAGATGGAAGCTATTCTGCCTCAGATAGCAATAATGATTTACTTGCAGTAAATCTTACAGTTTTTGGCCACACTTAGGGTATGATTTACTAAATACTTTTTGGTCAGATGTTACTTATTAGGATATTACTCCCTCCCCCCCAACTATTTTTTAATTAAAGGCTAGAGATCTAATGTGCTTATTTTTTCTACACATATGTAAAAAATCAAATAACTATTATATACCAGATTATTTTCTTCTCGCATCTTTTTAAAGTACTATGATTTACAAACTTTGGTAGAAGATAGAACTACTTGACTGCAGCAGCTGTTTAATCACAGTGGAGAGCATTTTAAAATGACAACTTCAGTGGTGGTCTGTTCTGAACAATGAACAGAATAAAGTAGGCTGGACATAGAAGTGGCACATCAGTAATGGCAAAATTGTCAGAAGCACTAAATTCTAATGTTTAATCACTTTTAAAATAAATTCTGCCTCCTGATCATGGTTCTGCAACCACCATGCTCCCTCTCCATCTCTCCTCTGGCTGGGAGTGCTGCTGGCTCTCTCTTTTCCATGGTGCACCAGCAGAAGGGGAAGATCCAGTTTCTTACGTCTTTCAGCAAAAATTCTTAAAGCCGATCCAAAACTTGATTCAACTGGCTTTGGGTAAGATCCAGCAGACCAGGTTTTCTTTGGCTGCATTTGTAGGTCTTCAGCACCCACAGCTGAGGCCAGATTTTTATAGGTGCACAGTGCTCAACAGTCCATGGTTGATGGTTCAAGGTACTTGCAAAGTCCAGCCTCCTCAGTAAGTGAAGAGAGAAGGTTTTCCACAGACCACTCAGACACCTGGACTTAAGATTTAATATTAGTTCTGCTTCTTGAGCCACTTTCCTTTCTTCACTGTCAATACAGCTGAGAAGATGGCATCCCTTGTTATGAAACTCCTCTCTCTGGAGATTCCCCTTGCTTCCAGTTTTGGATCTTTGAGTGTAGGAAGCTGATGAAACACATTTGTTGTACAATGGCAGGAAATATCAGTTCTTTAGAGGAATGTGTGGTCTAGGTTAAGATACTATTCAAATTTGTGTATCCAAATACCCTGACCAAGAGCCTTATCTCTGTGTTCAGCATCCCCTATGGGCTTCTAACAACATAGATCAAAAGAAAATCATCCCTTTTTACAGTTAACAGACCAGTAATTTTCTTTTTTCTCCCTTCATGATTCTCTCTCCCCAAAATTGCTGCTTACTGAGTTCTTTGGGCTTACACTGTGCTCCGAGGGAAACTAATGGGACTCCACTTATACAGTATAATTGCAATTTGAACAATAGATTATTTGCTTGACCATAGGGGGCACTTGTCTTTCACTTTAGATGATATCATTTGGAGAGAAAGGATCTTTGCAATACAGCTGCAAAACAGTAATGCATACATGTATGTGGATGGGAAGTATTTGTACAGCCATATATTATATCCAAACCCTGAAAGGTGGAGGAAGGAATGAAAGAAAATGGAACAGCTTTGAAAAGAACAAACCATGAACTAGGTCTATATTTTATTCCTTTCCACTGGGAAAAAAATAGAAGCAAGATGGGAAAAATGAGATTATTTCACATGGTTCTTGTTGTTATGCAGATTGCCTCTTTATACCCATACATTCAGCACATCTGGCTCCCTTGTGAGTTTGCTCTTTGAGCTGGGAGGAAAAATGCACAGTGAGATTAAGGGGGAAATAAGGTGGAAGGACTGAAATAGAGAAATAGTTGTGCAGTGAGGACTAGCTGGACTAAGGAGGATTTCTCTGAAAAGCTCCAAATCTGTCTTCTCTTCCCTTAAACCTTCCCATCTTACTGCATCAAAAGCTACTTTCTTTCTCTCATTACTGTGAGTGTTCAGGCAGGGGCTGCTCTGTGAGCAGTGCCAGGGGGCCTGACCAGCTTTGCCTGCATTTGCTTCTGTGTCCTGGTTTTCCTGCTGCTGTTCCTTGTCTTTCTCCTGGATCATAAACTCCTAGGACAAGGGCTCTGCTCTACATGCTGGTGCTGCTGCTTGCAAAGCTGATGAGTTAGCTGCTGGGATAAAGCAAATACCACCCACCTTATTTTTTTGTTCTGAAGCAAAGGCAGCACCTGAAGACCTCCCTTGACAGATTCTCAAGTGAGAACTCGTTTGTTCACAGTGTGCCAGTGTTTCACTGTGCTCTGAGCAGACAGCTCTGGAAAAACTCCCTGGGGAGTGCAGGGCTCTCGATGCCTCCTTCCCCCTGCAGGGAGGTGCTGCAGCCTTGTCTCCAATGATCCAAGGAGGACGTGGGATGTGAGCTGCTGGAGCACATGCAAAGATGACATTTGAAGCAGACTCTGTTGATGAGAATCTTGCCGTACCACTTATTCTTTTACTCATGGACCATGGTGGAACTTTTGAAGTCTCCATGAAATTTACTCCGTGTAAGTGATGCTCTGCATTATAATTTGGAAAAAAATTCACCTCAGAGGAATTTTCTGGATTGTATTCCTTTTGTTGGAAAAATCTTCCCTCTGCGAATGAGCTATTCATAGCTGTACAGGAGAGGCTGAAATGGCTCACGTTTTTTCAGCAGTGTGAGCTGTATCTTTTATCTGTTGTTACACTTCCAGCTCCCTGTGCACTACATGGCTGAGACAATGCACTAAATAGGTGACATGTGTAAACTAAATCCTTATAAGATGTTACCAACACTGCTACTCTCTCCACAACTTGTTCTCAACTGCTCTGAAGAAAACTACTATTATTTCAGGTTGTTTTAAGTCAAGATTTTAAGTTTATTTCTTGCTCCCTCCCCTTTGGACGATATATGAGCTTTACCAAATACTTTTAGACACGGGAACACAGGGCTGTCTTTTAAATGCTTAGAGTGGATAAAGACAAAGAAATCCAATGAGCTGTGACAGCCATATAACCAGTCCCTGATAGCTGATCCTTGCAATATGTCTGTGGTTAGATATGCAGCTCCCCCAGTGCTTCCCTGCGGGCTCTCCTGCCTGGTGCTCAGAATGCAGCCTGCACATTTTGGACACTGCTGCAAGCTGAAAGGAACGTGGGAGAAGATCTGTGGTTTGGACCTGAGCGTTTAAAGGTTGTCACAACACTTGTTCCTCTTATTGAACAGGGGAGAATTGTGTTCCTGCAAGCTGGTCCCCTCTGGAGTGCTGTCTGGCACACAGCTTTTTGTTCCACTGTGTGGTTTCAAGGTGAACCCACTAATTCAATATGACCCTTTTAAGAAGTCCAAACATTACATGCTGCAAGAGGGAAACAAAGCACTTAGTGGTATGAATCATGTTTAAGATGGAGCAGAGGTGGTGTTTGTGTTGCCCTGAACAGTCCCATTTTCAATGGTATGAATTTGTCTTAGGAAAGCTTTGGGACACATTATGCCTAATTGTTTTTTAAATTTCAGTGATTTAGGCTTTGCTTTGGGGGAAGGGGGATAGTTTGGCTGGCCTAGGAGGCTTGTGACTGAGTTTGCCTGGCCAGATTATTTTAATTACCTTGTCAGTTTGGACTAATCTTAAAACAGTGCTTTTGAGCAGTCTGCCATTTCCATCAGGTTAAGCCTCTGCTGCTGAAGATTTTCCATCAGAGCTCTTGCTCAGCTGCTTCCTTGGTCTAAAGCTGACAAAGTCCTGGAAGAGGATAGAGAGAACATGCTGACATGTGTTGCACTGTCTCCTACAGATTACTTTCATTTATTTAGTCTTTACAGACTGAAATGGTAATGCTGTGCTGCTTGCAGCAGGAGAATGGAGCTCCAGGTAGCTTGAGTTTGGGATCTGATTGGGATTACAGAAGCTGCTCAGAGGGGTGTTTTATTTCCTGAGCTGATGCAGGAAAACCCCACGGTTTTCTTTTTCATTAGCCTAGAACCCGATGGACAGCCTTGTCTTCATACAGCCCTGGTGTAACTAATGGCAAGTGTATCTTCTTAGGATGAGTGTCTGCAGGGTAAATAAGCACTCCTGAATCCAGCCCAGAGCACCCAAATGTGGGGTGAGGGGGGCAGGCATCCCAGAGATGTTTCCATGTGCTTTGCTGATTTATTTCAGCTGAGTCCTGCAGAACACTGTTGTGACTCAAGAACATATTTCATTGCTTATCTGTATTAGACACAGAGCTCAACAGGTGCTTAGAAATCCTGGAGGATGGAAATAATGTGCCTCTCTAAACAAAAATGTGTTGACTTTTCAACTGTGCAACACTTAAGCACTGCACCTTTCAACACCTTTTCTCCAGTTGTTACAATATCTGGAATTCTTGCTGGGAGAAATTACTAGGGAGCATCTGAAACATTGTTGCTAGGAAACTATTGAAATATTATTTCAATAACATTTGGCTTCCTGAACTTTATAACGTCATTTATGCTCAGGAACATTTTGGATATTGGTGGTCTGCTTGGTATCATGCCAGTCATTGAACACCTTTCCCTCTTACCATAGAACAGTGGTGCTGGTGGCAGTGGAGCAGCCATAGGATGGGGAAAGGTGAAGGAATAGCTAGAGGTCACAATAAAGATAGTATTTTCCAGGATTTATTCATAGAAGGATGGAGCACATCTGAAAGGAGAAATAATTTCAGAGAAACAAAGGTAGGTCTAGGGATGTCACCCTGTGTTCTGCAGAGCTGCCTGGATTGTGTGTGTTAGGAAAACTCTGTGAGGAGATGTAGAAGTGTTGCTCAGCTGAAGTCCTGCAGTCAGCTGTGGCTTTTTCTGCAGTGTCTGCAGCCCTCCAGCCCGGACACTGGCTCACAGTCACAGCATGGCTTGGGCAGCTGGAATACCTGTGTGCTGGTTATGAAACAGTTTGGTGTTAGGTCCTCTGCTCACATTTTCCTTTGCTCCCCACAAATGTGGCTGCTCCAAAATTTTTTTAATATTTACAAATAAGGAAAACTGTAGACATTCGTTGAAGAGCTATCACATATTTGCTGGACTCCATACATTGCAGTGAGGCAGGAAGAGAAACTTTTATAATTCATGAGTCGTGAAAGCTTTCTGTACTTCTGGGATAAATATTCCAACCCGTTAGGTATACTTTATATGTAACATTTACATCTTGCTGAGTGATTAGTTTAAACAGCTATTTTTATCCTACGTTTCAGCCCACAACTCTCTAATGTTAATTAGTATTAGGAAGGAAGTATGTTTTCTTCACATGCCATAGCAAATGTGCTTTATATAATGATTACAGAACTTGTTTGATCTTTTGTTTTTACTGAACACAGTCTACAGCACTGACGGCAAACTGTTTGGTTTTAGTTTTCTTGTGCCCTGGGCTGTTTTCCACTGTGTGAAATTGCTGAACTTTTTTTTTTGAGGTGTTTTTTTCACAATCATTGAAACTGTTGGAGTAAGATAGAATTTCATTGTAAAGGTTCTTTAAATTGCTGTCTTTCAGTGAGCAGTTCAAATAACTCCTGCCTCTCCCTGTTCTGGACAAGTTTGAGGGGCACGGTTAAAACTCATAGTGTAAGAAGTTTGGACAGAGGTGTTCAAAGGTCAGAAGCTGTTCAGGTTTTGCACAGGCAATGCAAGGAGGGTGTTGGGGGTGGGGAAGCCAGAATATACAAACCTTAGTGAATAGACATTGCCAAATATTTATAAATCAATTATGTGAAACATCCACAAATTGGGCAAGTAGGGGAGCTTCTATTGTTCCCATTCTGCATTCATGATTGTAAATAATACAGAGACAGTTTTAGTTGATACAGATACACACAGAAATAAAGGCATAATTATAGAACTCTTGAAAGGTTTTTCTTGCACTGTTACAGTAGAGGGGAGCTGCTGATTGAAGCCCTCTAGCTCTAGGAAGGAGAAAAGTATGAATCTGAATACAAATTTTTTACTTCCTTCCTTTGATACTTTGAAACTTCAGATCTAACACTTTGCCTGAATACTAAATGTCTATAGTTTTAAAAGGTTTTCCTCCCAAAATTTCCTAAAACTAAAAAAACTAAAAGCACATGGAAGAAACCACTTGTCATTCTAGACCCACATCAGAAAAATCAACCTGGTGTTTCTCTCAATTAATTTAGAAACCAAGTGTATTATTACAGTTACTTTTTAGTTGTGAACCTGTGACTGTGAGTTCTGTTTTTTTTTTTCTTAGAACCAAGGAAAGTGGCCTAGTTCTTTGTGAACAGTTATATCCCAGGATCAAACTACAGATCTAGCATGTCAGTGTGGAGAAATCAGTGGATTAAGAGCCCATGAGGCTCTTACAGACTGGAACTACTCTATAACTTGCAACTCTGCTCTACATTGATGGACTGAACTGATTTCTACAAAAATGCACATACATTTTGCATTTCACTGGCTATAGATGCCAATTCTAGTTGGCAATCACCAGATCTGGGGTGCTTTTTCATTAATTAAATGTACCTCCAGCACTTCTACCTGAAACACTGAGGCTTCATTAACTCCTGTACAGCCTCTGTATCTGTAGGTGTTCAGCACAGAGATTTGTAAAGGAAAATGAAATATTTGTTTAGGGTGTAGAAGAAGGAAGGTAAACCCCACAAAACAACCAAGGAGAAAGAAGGGCAAGAGGCAAAGAGCAGAAAGAGGAGAGGATAAATCCATCACTGTGAGGGGTATGTGTCCTACCTCTGCCCTGACAGCTGCTCAGTCAGGGTTTGGTGTTTCTGGGACCAGATCTGTTCTTTCAGAAGGTTTCAGAAGGCTCAGCCTGCTTCAGAGTCATAGTCTGGGGGTCAGTGTTCTGTTTAACTCCTTGGCAAGACGGATCAGCTGAAATATGGATGGAGTGCCCCACAGTGCTAAACCCCTTTCCCTTCCCTCAAAGCTGGTCCTGTCCTGCTGCCTTTAGGGCACGAGTTCACATGGCTGATGCTTTAATGGGGGCCAGGTCTGTCATGGTGCCACAGCCCCCGGGTTTTGTTTCAGCTCTTTTTCCTTCGCCGAGTGTGAAAGGGAGAGGGGAAGGAGCCGGCAGAACGGGAGCAGCCGGGACCATCAATAATGCAGAATGAATTCCTGCTTCCCTCGGAGCTGAGGAAATAATACCCAGCTGGAATTGAGCGAGGGGCAGGGGACACAGCACCCTTGAGACGGCAGGGCTGGAACTCCTCAAGGGGAGAGCTTTGCAGAATTGAGTTTCTCCCTGCGTATGCCTGATTTCTTCTCCTGCCCACTAGAAAATTGAGAAGTCAATTGGCCTTTTATTGTTGGGCTTGAAATGACTTTTCTCTTTTTTTTTTTTTTTTTTTTTTCAATTAATGTTTTATTGAATTTTGAGAAAGGTAGATTTACAACTGCCACCGCAAAGGAGGGGAGAGAGAAATAAATATAAAATATTCAGGCTGGGCAGTGAGGAGGCTGGGCTGGAGCCTGAGCCCCTTCCCAGGTTCAGGAGCATCCAGAGGTGACTGGTGGGAAGTCACTGGTACATGCTGCACCTCCTGGGGCTCTGGGGGCCTTCAGGGGCTTTTTCTATCTGAGGGTGAAGGTCCAGGCTAATGTTGCTATGGGGGTTTTTATTCAGTTCCCTTGCCTTGTCCACAACCATTTTATCTGGAGATAGTGCAAAAGCAAACAGCAGTGCTGACACTCATACACAGCAGCTCTTATGTGAGTAATGATTTGTGAAGATACCAGATGTACTCCAGCCCTCATGTGAACAAAAATAGTTGCAGGAACAATTGAAAATAAAAATAGTAACACTGAGGATCCAATTTGTTTGTAAACTCAAACATTTATGAAAGTCAGTTTACAGGTGCCTATAATAATTAGCATCAATGCACAGTAACGATACACTATAGCTGTTTTCTGCAGCAGGAAAATCTTATCGTAGTGCTCAGAAAAAAGAAACTCAGGTCACCTTGTACAGAAAGCCTTGAATCTAGTGATAAGCATTTCATCTGATTTTAATAAATGTAATCCTGGCTGTTATGACCTGTGCCATCTGTAACATTATGCAATGTATCTGTTACATGCAGGAGATGTGACATTGTGTGAGGAAGTGGCAGTGATGGGGACAGCATTTGATAGCTCAGCTCTGCAGTGTGGTGGCAGCATTCTTCTGCAATAGTAAGGCCTTTATTTATTTTTAAGATATAGGTTAATTTGCTTTGGCCTCGAGCCCCTTATGTCATAGGTTCTGATAGTGTTATTTAATTTTCAATTTATTCTGTTTTTGAAATGGCCACAAGTGAGACAATAACATTTTCTGGCTAAAAACTTTAAATTGTAAGAAGTTCCAGACATTTCTGAGATGATCTGATACAACAATTTGCTATGGATGAAAGTCTGGCTTCCACTTTAACAAACTGGAATTGGAAAATATTTCTTACTTTTCACGTATTCTACATCAAAGCAAAAATGACTGTGATTATTTACCAAAAATTGGAGGCATATGTCAGGTTACAGTCTCCTAAAAGACTCTAATATTCAATAAAAAAAGAAATTGGATTCATCTTAGATTAGATGGTAGATTCTCTTTGTTTGAGCTGTCATTCTTCCCTGTTTTGGCAAGTTGTGATTAGAAAATGATTATTCCATCCTTAAAGTCTAGCTGCAAGCCTGAAACGGTGTGGGCAGATGAGCAAGAACTGCTGTTGCTGTCCATGATAGGTCCTCACACACCTCCTTTGCACTCAAGGATGTTTTGCCAGCATACATCTCTGCTGTTTCTGCATTACATTTGGAAGCTGGGCAGAAAGGGGAGGCTGAAGATTCCCTGGCCTCCAGCATTTTATGAGAGCATCCTTCTAGCAATCAGTGTCTTTCTGGGGTGAAAGCAGATTTATTTCTCCCTTGAGACGAGAATCCAGCAACTTTGCCAAATGCACAATCTTCTCCTCTCAAACATTCTGCTGCTTCTGAGGCCAGGAGACAACAGTTGTCTTGTCCAGGGAGGGAGGAGGTGATGGCAGTGAACCCTGAACCTCAGCCTGGGCACCAGGCTGTCCCTCCCTGGCTGTGCCAGCACAGCAGTGCTGTCCCCTCCATGACTGCCAGTGCTCACATATCCCTCTTTCTTCATTGCAAGATGTTCTCATGTGTGAAATGAGCTGCTACAAAATGTGGATTGTGCCACTAAATCTCAGAGAACAGTCTTACTATCACTGCACTGAATGTGAATTGAAAGGAGTCCAAATGCAGAGTAAAACCCTGAGGTTCCCTTTTAGACCAACCTTATTTGATTTTTTTTTTCCTCATTTTAGATGGAGCTTGAATCAGGGTTTCGTACTCTGCTAAAAAACTTTGTAGCCATGTAAAACTGTGATGTCTCAACATAGCTTTGAATGGCCTTGCTCAAACACAGAAGGTCACTAGAAAACACTTCCTACCAGCTTTTCTGCCCTCCTGCCTTTAGGGGAAGCTCACAGTTCCTGCAGCCTTCGATAGGGAGAGTTGGCTGAGCTCTTGTTTAGGAGCTGCTTGCAGGCAATTCAGAAGCAATGAACCCTCCAGACAAATTCCAGTATTTTCTGACAGTGTTTTTCTCTTCATAGACACTGCCACAGGAAGCCTTTCACTTAAATTAACTAATCACTTAACAATCTTTAGGTGATTCCCCCACAGAAGCCAGATTTGCTTACTGTAATGACTCTGAAGTACTTTAAATAGCACATGACATTCCCCACATTAAATTGATCCCACATCAGTATAATTCTGTGTTTTGCTTCAGTGTAGTTGAAGGTTAAGATTTGAGACATGGAGCCATCCACTGTGTAAGGAGGCAGGATGAGTGTTGGAGTTTCTCAGGGCTTGTTTTTTCTGGGCCTGCAGCAAACCCTCCCTGCTTGTTTGACAGGCAGATAGTCTCATGTTTTCTGCACAACAGCTTTGTAAGGCATTCAGATATTTTTTAAATGTGCTAACCAGGATGTTCAGAAAATTTGGTGAAAATAATGTCTGCTCAAGAATACTAAGACTATTTCTGGATGTTTTATGAAGCTTCAGTCTTGCTGCTTTTGTTGTTGCTTGGATCAGAATTGTTCTGAAGGCAAATGACAGGAGCTGAAAATAACATGACTGTGTGCTGCCACGAAAGACTTCTAAGAATAGTTCTTGTATAGCAATAACAATATTGAGGTTCAGACATGCATCACTGAGGGCTGGTAGAGAAATCTGCCTCATTTCATAACAAAGTTTTTTTTTCCCCCCCACCATTTCTTTCCTAACCAGGGTTTTGTCCTGTCATGCTATCATTGTGTTTTGGTTCTAGCACAGCAGAGTGTCACAGAGGGTTGTTCTGCCCCTGTGCAGAATTTGTACCTTTTCTTCTGTGGCCACTTCCCCTTACCTCAAATACAAACTTCTTTAGATGGAGAAATTCGTGTATTTATCTTTTGTATATGGAAAAAAGACATATCAAGCTAAATCATTAAATGTTCATGAACTGAAAGAGATTAAATAGAATGAAGCCTCTGTGGAATTCATTGTACAATATTGTGTCCTTTTGTTCACTTGGTCAAAGATGGAGCCTTGTGTTATATAACTCCTTTCCTTCTGAGCAGATTTTAACTGTACATGAAATGCCACATCTGAGGTGCAGGATTTATTTTAGTCCATCAGCTGTACTGCTGTGCACATGCTGCTGCTGTATAACCCACTTGTGAAGCTGGGGTGATGTGTTACCATGATTTGTAAGGAGGACACAAGTATTTGTGTAGATTTCCCCCATTCAGCCTGGAAGTTGTACCATTATAGGTCCTCTGTTTAATAGAACAAACAAACAAAAAAATATATATGTACTGAAAGGAAAATAAGCTTAAATGAAGTCCTCTATTTATGCCTTTTCACCCTTTGACCTGCTCTGAAACAATGATTATATAGTACTAATATGTGGCATTATTCAAATTTTATTGGGGGAGTATTTACTTTTATTTCAAAAGTAAATATTAAAGATCAGGAAACAAAAGAAAACCCCTCTTCTGGACTGATGGAGAATTTATGGCTAAATAAATGAAAAGATCAGCTGAAGTTTACAGTGACAGAGAGCTCAGTTGTTTAAAGCATGGTGTTAATAATGCCAAGGTCATGGGTTTGGTCCCCATATGGACCATTCACATGAGAGTTGGACGTGATGATCCTTCTGGGTCTCTTCCAACTCAGACTATTCTGTGATGTTATTTAAAAAGCAGGACAGCTTTAAAATTTTTATATTACAACACAATATCTGCAGCTATGCATACATAAGAGCAGAAATCAGAGTTATAGTGGCTTATTTAAAAAGCCAATTGGATAACAGAGGGTAATATTTAAAACTGGGATCTGAGTTAAGACCGTGTTTTTTGGTGTTTAACTTTGTGGAATGCAATAGTCATACATTTGGTGAAGCCTGAGAAACAAAGTGGGGAAGCTGTCTTCCCAGTGAATAGTCTCTCTAAAACCTACAGATTTATTTGTGCAGTGTGTTCCTCCTGCCAAAGGATCTAATGTAGGCACCTATGGGATTAATCTCATTATTAAATGACTGAAATTTTCTTTACAATGGCAGAAAGAAGTTGTCTTTGGGACAGAGGATCAGTATTTGGGTCTGAGGCTTATGTGTAAATCCACTTTGGCAGTAGTTGCTGTTGTGCTGTTGTCTGTGCCAACTCACAAAAGGCAAAAGGACAGTTTTCTGGTTTTGTGGCCTTTGTAAGTTCCTTGTATTGGGACAAAGTAGAGGAGAGACGATGCTTCCCTGCTGGAGGTGTCTCAGTGACTGGAACTATTGACTCTGATAGGAGAGATCCAGGCTCTGGTCCTTGCTCTGGGTAGCTCAGAGTGATAGTTGGACACGGGTTTCACAAATTGAGATAAGTGATGCAACCAGCAGTAATGGAGCCTCTGTCTCTCTACATTTGCTCTGGACTGAACTGATCTTTGATAAAGTTTAATTAAAACCAACAACTATTCTAAACAGAGCCCATTAATGAGACAAAATATTTGTGAATAATGTTGGTTTAGTATTTTACAAGCAACAGTAACCCATTTATAAAAGTCTTTGGGATCCTCCTCTGGGCAATCTAAACAAATCTGTTGTGCTAGGACTGCAGATGAAGAAGAGCTGATCTCTGCCATCAGGCTTGATGCCCTTCTGTATATCTGGGCAAGAACAGTGGATTCAAGGAGTTTTTGTGAGGAAGGGATGGTGTGAAAAGTGAGGAATTAAGGTCAAGGTTTGGCTTTTGTTACTACCTGCACAATCTGTAATGAGAAGTCAAAATGCTGCTGTCCTCACACAGCAGGAGCCACAGGACAAGTTATGTGCTTTCCACTAAAACAAAGAGGAGCTGTAGCTTGGGCAGCACTGACTTTTGGTGGTGGCTGGAGCCTCCCCCCACAGTCGGTGTCACCTCCCTGACATGGTTCAGCATTCCTCCCGAGGGCTGACTGCTTGCAGAGCACACCGAGTTCACGTCTCCTTGTAGCGCACGCTTCAAATGTACAGTTAATATCCAGCAGATACGTGGGAAGGCAAGCAAGCTACCTTTCATCTCATGTTTGTAACACAGAAAACCTTCAATATTGAGAACAGATAGACTGGAAGGTAGGTTCACATCTCTCAGCAAGAGAGCTGTAACTTAAATCTAATACACCTGATCAAGGCTTTCTCTCTGCCTTGTAGGTATTTTAATACAAATGTGTCTTTCATTTGACTGATTGAAGGTCTCCAACCTGCAATAAATGAAACATCTGATCCCCTTGAATCCAAATCACTTTTTCTTTGATTTTCTTTTACTTCTATTTCTTCTTTCTTTGTTCTATGGCTAGAGTCGAATTTCCCTTTAGAAATTGAAAGAATGTGTGTGGGTTTTTCTGCTCCTCTTACAGTGAGCCTGTGCAAAGGTCGAGTGGCTAGTTGACTAGCATATTAAGACAGAATTCATTTCACAGACAGTCTGTAGTGATGTGCTTTACATATCATTATCACGCTGAATTGAGGGAAACTGATTATACAAATTAGTTACTGTACATTATTCTCCAAAGCCTTTTATTTGCATAACCAATAGATTTTATGCAAAGAATATCCTGAAAAATCATACGTGATCATGTATAGTTGAAAGAAAGTTGTTATTATCTAGGTAGGAAAATATTATTCACAATCTAAGTTTAAATTATTGTGTATCATTGAATGCATCAATTAGCTTATGCCAGAAGTAGTCTTTAAAATATAATTCCTGTAAACACAATTGTGTTAGCAATCTGGAGTGCTGGGAGCTGCTGATTCCAATGTTCTCTATAATTATGTCTTTGTATGAATCAATCAGTTTAAATATAGAGCGACAGTCTGTTAAAGCCATGACCTCCGTTGGGTTTATTTTTTACTTGGGTAGTCATGTCTCTTTCCAGATGTCAGTGACATAATTTGTATGCTCAGCATTTCTTGTGCAGTGATTTTTTTTTGGGGGGGGTTGGGGAGGAGGAGGGGAGGAGAACCTTCAGAAGGAGATGGGAGTTGGAAATATTAAGCTGTAAAATCATTGAAAGTGTTGCTTTTAATCTCTAACTATAACCATGTTTGTAGTGAAGTGTTAACTCTCCTACACATGAACACACTTAGTCTTTGCACAGATATTGCGCCGGGTATTAAAATGTATGTCAGGCTGGAGAACAAAGAACACGTGACATTATGGGCTGAATTCATAGTTACAATAAAAGCAGCAATGAAAATTCAATAAGGGGACTGGAACCAGCAGTGTCTTTGTAGTTTTTATCTGTGCTGGGGTTTCCAGAGGAGCTGTTAGTGATTAGGGGCTGATCCTGGGAGCTCCGGCAGGCGGGCACAGTGCTGGGAGCGCGGCTCCCCAGGCCAGGGGCTCGCCAGGGTGGCACCTGGCAGGGCACGGGAAGCACAGGAGAGCAGCCACCCCGAGTTCATTTTGCCTTCACAGAACTTTCCAGCGATTGGAAACGCGCGGCGACATCCAGCTGGCACAGGAGATGAAACGCTGCTGTGCGCTGCCTATGAAAACTAGACTTTATGGTTAGTAGGTCCCCAATGTAAAACTTCTAAAAATAAGTCCTTAAAACTGTTGCAGCCCTTTTCGCCATTTCATTTCCCCTACGTTTCTGTGTTTGCAGTAAACACATCTTTGATGCTAAAACTGGAAGTGTTTTATGTGCTCATTTTTCTGAAGGGAGACACTCACCTGACTTTAACTTCAATGCAATAAGATTTTGTTAAAAACACCAATGCTTTGCTCTGACAAGGTGTTTGGATGGAAGTCTGATGCATTTCAGAAATGTTTCTTTTTTCAGTGAAAATTCAGGTTTATTTTATGAATCACAAAATTCTAGTTTTGAAGAATAATTATACAGAACATTCCATGTTGTATAAGGTGTTTATTTACATTTTAATTAGAAGGAATTATTTTATTTAAACATAACCTGTTTTAATTGCATTCTTTTTGCACACCTATAAACTTTAATAGCTGTAGATGCTGATATTGTTTTGGGAGTTTGTGAGATTACATATGTAATGTATGTAGTAACAGTTTCAAGGGAGCTACATTTTTATTTCTTTTAAACTTTCGAAATAATGATCAAACTTTCAGCCTTTCCTTTGTATTTTTTTCTTTGGATGAATTTCAAGCTTGAGTGAAAGCCAGCAATTGTGAGGTAGCATGGATTTGACATTTTCTCATGTACCCTGCATATTATTTGCAGTAAGATTAGCATCAGAAGAACTGCCTTAGATCAGTTGTCTTTGCTTCTGCACACCCTATGTTTCTCAGATTTTTGGGGGGATGGGGGTGTGTGTGTGGTGATATTTGGTTTCCCCATCCAAGCATACTGGATCAGCTGTAGCTGGGTGTTTGTGTCAGAGGGCTTGCCAGGTGGAGGATAAAGTGAAAGCAAAGAAGGCAATGTAAAAAATTAGACATTGGAATGGGTACAAAGGAGAACCTGTGCTCATGCTCATCCTGAAATGAGCTGCTAAAGCAACATGGACCTGTCTGGATAGAAGAGGCTCCTTAAACTCTAGACCTAAATGATTTAAGCACCCTGGTGTATGGGTTATAGTTGTCCCCAGCTAGGGGCAAATTCTGCCTCCAGTGACATGTGCACCCACTTAACACCAATGAAAGCTGCAGATGTGAGAGACCAGGGTTTGTGCTTTAGCTTTTGTCTGGTGTGACTGTGAGCAGAGAGTTCCCCTGAAATGCAGCTGGGTAAGTTAAACCCATCACCCTTGTGACAGAAATACTCACAGAAGTAGCCATAATGTATTAGTTCTTGCAAAATATTTAAAGATTTGGCCTTTGGCTAGTAGTATTCTTCAGATGCTGCTTTGCTTTTAGCAGTATAAGAAAAGTTACATTTTTGCCCTGAATAGTAGATTTATTTTGAAATTAAGTAAATGATAGAACTGCAGCTCTTTTTCTCTCCTGCATAAAACCTCTTTTAAGTTCAAAGTCTTCAGATACATAACTCTAAGCTCTCTCTTCCTGATGCTCAGTGGGCTACCTTGCTTTTTTTAAAATTCATGCCAGGGTCTCAGAGCAGGGCTGGCAACCTCAACTAAAGTAACTGCTGCTTTTATTTCCCCATGTCTTTGGTTCTCTCTTAAAGTCTCAAAAGACCACACAAACCAGCTGACAGAGCAGGAAGAGAGATGAAAGATGGAGATGGTAATTTTCAAAAAGAAATTGTGTTGCAACCGATGAGTTCTTTATGACTTCTACTTAAAAGCATAAATCAGCCCAGGTTCAATTAAAATTGCATCTAAATTGAACTAAATGAGATTTTCCTGGTTTAGAGTTTCCTTATGAAAGTTTTGTACATCTCCAAATAGCAATTGCAAGATCTCGTGAAGCTTAAACCATGAAAGCTCTGAGAAGGATTTTAATGCCCACTCCTGACTCCAACCTCCTCACCCTATAATTTTTCTAATATTGAAGGCTAAATTCTTCATGAAATACAAGTATAAATAGTGCTTAAATGATGACCGTGTTTTCTCTAAACATTGTCTTATTTATTCCTGCTTGCCTTAGTGCTTTAAAATTATTTGTGTTTTTGTTTGGCTTTTCAATAACTTACTAAAACCCCCTAGATCTCAAGCATGATTGCAGGTATATTTAAAAGGTTAATTTTTGAGCAGTTAGCAAACTCCCTTCACCAGAAAGGAAGTAGCAGGGGCTGGACAGGCCCAGATTTTGGATTCAGTGAACTCTCACGTTGTATGACAGGTTTCCATCATCTTGACTTGGCTAAGGTTTACTTGAATTAGAAGGTAGCAGATTGGCAACATGTTTTTGGTGGAGATGTCATACTCAACCAAGAATGACTTTTTATAGAGGGGTAAGGAAAAAAGGCCTTGGAGATTGGTCACTGAAATTAAATCTTCAGTATGAAATATGTGAGTCTGAGAAAATCCTTGCAGTTTCTGCTGAAATTAGTAATTTCAGAGAAGTCATCCAGTACTCAGGTCCTTTGAATCAACCAATAAAATCTTTCTTTATAGAGGAATAATCACATGGAATCAAATATTCCCCCTTGCAAAGCTTCTGAAACCATTGCCTCCCAATGGAAGCACATTGGCTCCTTTCATACTTCTTACAAATCCAGTTTACATAAAATCCAGCCACCCAGAACTCAGCTAGAAGAAGTCAGTGTAAAGTGAAGGTATTTTTTGAGCCAAAGACACTTTATAAAGAAAAAAATGCTTGCTTGACATAGACCAAAAACAACAGTGTAAGTGGATCACCTGCCTGAAAGGCTCTCAAGCAGTATGGCTGTCCAACCCCCTGTCATCCTCTCCTGACCCCTCAAGAATTCCTTTGATCTCCCATGAAGACATCAGCCTCCCAGGCTGTCATCACCCTGCAGGAGGTGCTGGCCTGCCCAGGTACAGGTGCTGTGGCCATGCCCAGGTGCTCCAGAATCTGCTGCTGCTTTGTGAGGCTCAAACACTCGATGGAACAGCTGCGAGTGCCTGAACGATGGGTTTAATATTTAAAAACTTTAAAAAGGAGGAGAAGCTACAGCATTTTCATAAGCAGCCTCTTTCCTCTTGTAATGCTGCCCACTATATTAATTTGGCACTGCTTTTGCTTATTTTTGAACGTCACAATTTCTCCAGGCAATCAGTTGCATCTGTACCTTGCTGCAAAGTCTTCTCATCTGGAGAGCAAGGCTCCTGTTGTGGTCTTCATTCTTTATGTGAGTGAGTGTGCTGGCTCACAAAGCAAAAGCTGAAACCCTTATAGAGGTTTTATATAAAATCCTTGGTTATGGGAGTTATTCACCTCCCTGTTTTCCACACTGACGATACTGCCAGGTTATTGTAACTGAGGAGTTCCACCGATTTTACAGGGACTGTAGTAGTTTGCACTGTGGATGAGGTTTGAAAGCATAATGAAAGCACTTGTGAATCTGTTTTATTTCATGTAGTGATGGAGTAGGAAAGCCTGAAAAGCAGTCTCCCAGATGAGCAGGTGGCAGCTTTCAAATGAAGGGTAAAAAATTCTTAAGGACACCCTAATTTGATCGCTTGTCATGACCTGGTTCACAGACGCCACTGAGCATCAGCAGTGTTTGAGTGCTGGGGTCCTCCAGGACCCTTTGGAAGCCTCACTCCATACAGGAGGGTTGGGATCCATATGGTAAAATCAAAGTCCGGCCAGATGTAGCAGGAATTTGTATGCTACTACCCTGACTCCTTGTATCAATAAAGAGATGTTTTTGTAAAATACGAACAAACTACAATTTCTCTGGAATTGTAGTAATTTTCAGCTCGATTGTGCTGATGGCACAGAGCCCAGAGCCTCGAGCAGCCTGGAGGTGACACCTTGGGAGCACAGCCTGCAGCTGGCTGGGGAAGGGAGAGCCCCTTGTCCTCACCCCCACTTTGGACTGAGTTGTGCCTCTTGATAAACAAGGAGGGCACTGCAACTCTGCCCAATCAAGTTAAGTTGCATAAGATCTGCTTTTTAATTTTTTTTTCCTCTGGCCTGAAGAGGGTTAAAAAAAAAAAAAAATCCTGCAAAACCACGTTTTAAAAGCTTTTGAATTGTGTTTTTGACCTTTTAAATTTTCTGCCTTTTTATACTGCAAATATATAATTTATTTTGGGCAGTTATGACAGGAAACAAATTCAAATCTCTTCCTTCTATAAGTATACTAAGAGGTGATGTCACAAATCTGCCGATTTGCTATAGGAGATTTAATTGACGCTTTTAAAAAATGCCATTTACATGAAAATAACAGTTTTCATCAAGCCAACAATCTGCAGTATTTTGACACTTTTCAAATAGCTTTTCTGCCTAGTTTTTCACAAGGAATAGGAAAGATCTTTGAAAATCCCTCTGGTCTGGCCCTTCTTAAAGTTCTGTTTACTGCTCAGCAAAGCCTTAGAAATTAGCCAGTGTTGAGAAATGTATCACACCAGAATGATGCATTCCTTTAGTAAATGGACTGAAAATAAAATGGGAGTGCAGTGTTTTGCTTGTAATATGTTGATGAACCTGTCAGAGCACAGACAAACCACTCTGACTTCTCTGCCTGTTGGAGCACAGCAGCCAGGACTGTAACTGAGACATCACAGGACAGGTGCTTTGAAAATTACAGAATTTAGGGAAAGGATCATGTGGCTTTCTTGTATGATCAAGAGGCTGATCCTTGGAGATTTCAACACCCTACCTCCCTATTTGCTCCTTGATCGTGTGTCTTTTATGTTAATAAATAATCCTGTAGATTTGAAATGGCTTTTTACATAAGTAATTCATTTCTGTGCCTGCAACCCAGCAGAAGTCTAATTTAAATCTTTTAAAGGTTATTCTATTCAGAAGCGAGTTTCACCCTATTACACATAAACAGTGCTAATCACTGAGGTGATTCACAGGCATGAAGGGTGCAGAATCATCTCCCAGCTATGCTCTCAAAAACTTGAAATTTTGTTAGTAAAAAGCCCCACAGCTATAATCAAGACTGGTGGTTCTGCAGAATCTGGGAGCTGCATTGCTTCTGCCTTTATCCTTTGATATTTTTTTTAAATGTTTTATAGATTTTAAATAAATCAAGAATACTGTATAAATTCTAAACTACACAGAATATTTAAAATATTTTCAAATCTGGGCCTTAAGGATTACCTGGAGGTCTGTAAATACCTGCAGTGGTTTACTGCTGCTAATGCTGTAATTACATTTCAGCATTGACTCACATTTATGCTTTTTTGTGTTTCTGTTCAGCAGTACAGTTCATTTGAAAAGTGCATAAAATATAAATATCCAAACTTCAAAGATGCTGTAGCAGAGGTAAATTGCCAAATGTTCTGTGATTTTCTCGATAGTTTTATGATAACATAAAGCCAGTGTTTCATCAAAGAATTTTTTTTTCTTTGAGAAGGATTGCACCAACTAGATATAAATTATAAATCATGTTCTGTTTTACATGTGAAATGGGAGCTCTGAAGTGTATCACACTTGAGCAGATGGAGGCTAGGTGTTTTCATGTTTTTCTGAGCCTGGTTTGTTTGTGATGCCATTTCCCCCATAATCAGTCCTTAAATTCCTTTGCATAGGGGCAAGAAACTCTCACCATGTAAATGCAATTATTGACAAGTGTTACTAGAACACTGAGAGAATCATCAGTAACACACTGCACCCCCCTCCCAAAGCTCGAGTGCATTTGTAACACACAAGTAATGAACTAATTGAGCAGCTGTTCAGGTTTCATGACATCAGAGATTTTATTTAACAAAATGAATGATCAAAACAAGTGAATTACAAAATGCTAAATATATATTTATTCAGGTAGCCAAAGCTGGTCTTGGCTTTATTAATTCTAGGAGCATGGCTGAGCATTGGTACAATTTAGAAAACTGGAAGGAGATGTCTTTGAAGGATGTTGCCTAAATTACAGCCTGTTTGTTCATTATTGTTAATAAGCACCATTTTATTGTGTTTACAAATTGCAAATTGAGCTGAGATTTCTCATTCCTTTGATAGCACCTTCACTACCAGGCAATAATATTAAAATCAAATGACATTTGAATGAAAAAAATCGCTCTCTGTGCTTGCAAGCTGCTTTTAAGAATGAGTGGGAAAGGCAGCAGAGGGAAGGGACGAGTTTTGCAGAGCAGAGATGAGAAAAGGAAGCCTCTGTGTGTGTTACACAGGCAGAGATGAAAGCAAAACAACCCAGAAGCACCTTTTAGCCAAGGAAATAACTGGGGTGGGCTCTGTAGACTTAGCTCAAACCAGCTGTAAACCAGGGGTTTCTGTCATTGTTATTGACCAGACTCTGAACACTTTTATCAGCTGCATGTGTTAATAGCTTGTTAATGATTGATGCTGAGGTCTTTCATGGCACCGAATGGAAGTGAGAAATAAGTGCAAGATTTCGAGGTGACTTTTGCAATCACACTCTTTGAGTAGCACTCTTTGCAGAATTTCAGCTGTGTTTTAAAACATTTATTCTTGCCAAGATCAGATGGGTTACACTGCAGCTCAGGACAGCACAGCACTGCCCGGGCTGGGCTGTGCATTCAGCCCTTCACTGAGCAGAGAAATACAGCAACCCTCACAATGAAAAGCTAAATTTTGGAAGGTGATGCAGTTCTACCAGAGTGTATAAAAGGAGGGTAAAACGTATGGGTGGCTTGGCACGTGAGGCAAATAAATAGCAGACTTGCTGAATGCTTAGCACAATGCATTTCTCATCGGCCCCAGAACTTCACAGCTGATCTCCCCGTCAGCTGCACTGAGCCTTTCTGCTGCTGCTAGTTAATTCTGGGTGGTTATTTTCCTCACGTGGAACCACACTCCTCCTCTGCCAAGTAAACTTAGAATCGACAGGAATCTGGAAACACTGAGTACTTGGTTCGGGAAAGCAGAGAAAATGTGTAGGTGTCTGTAAAATTTAATATGCATTTTTTTCCTCTGTTCACATTATTCCTTTTTACCATTACTGCTTGCCTGTCATAAATCCAATTAGTGAGCTTTCTACATTGCAATAAACTGCTTTTCAGGAAGAAAATTTGTTTTGTGAGCAAAGCCTTTTTCCTAAAACATGACTGTAATTTTCTAGTTTTTCACTGCTTCACAAAGCATTTAAATAAAAGCAAAATAAGCTCTAGCACTGCATTTACTGTAATGTTCCCTCTTTCTGCAAAATGTTTTTTTCCATTTCCAAGCAATTTTATTCAAGCAAACATTTCCTATAGGGATGAAACAAATGGAGATAATAAAAACAAAATAAAAATGTGAAATCGATGCATAGATCCAGCCCAGAATAAGTAAAAACTTAATTACTGGTGCAATTGTGTAAGATGGGAAAGATCTAGGTTGAAGTCCCTGGTCTGAATCAAGGATTTAAACCCAGATTTGTCACACTTTGAACAACTGTTCTAATTGCTACTAATTGTCAAACCTAGAAAGCACATGACAAAAGAAATTCAGCTGAATACCTAAGAAAACTCTCCTGTGAAGGGGATTGTCAGAACTGATATGTTCTTGTGAAAGTTGTATTTCCTGCAAATAGATACCTTCTGAAAAAATATTTGAGGTTATTTTGTTGAGCTATTTATTTTCCTTTCCTTTGACCAAGTGAATTTTGACTCATAACACACCAGAGGCTTAAATGCTTGCATTGTTTTCTCCAGCCTGTGTTAACTCTCCATGTTCCAAATGGTGCAGAGTTTAAATACAATCAGAAAATATTTTGAACCTTTCAAGATAGCTTTGGAATAGAGTAGGCCTTGCTTCTGACTGTCATCCGGAATTTGGGTTAATTTTTTTCTGTAGTATTGTGATAATGAGTAATTCTAGGAATTAGAAACCTTGCTTGTAATATGTAAATGACACTGGTGAATTGTCTCTGGTCACTGTGTCCCTTATTCTCATTATTTATTCATGCTTTTTTTTTCCTCAGAAATAACAAATTAAATCTTAGGAGACTTGAGGGTTCAAAGGGTTGGTCATTAGTCTTTGCTAAGTCCAGTTCAAAAGAGCTTAGAACAGGAAACACCATTAAATTTAACATTTCAGTATTTCACTGAGCCTAAATTCAGACAGCACTACCACTTTCTTCAAAGGATGTACAAAAGCCTATTGTATCATAAAGAAGCTGATTTTTTTTTCATTATAAGCAGTTCATTTTGGTTTCAGAGACATTAGTGGGTTTAGATATTCCTTTATGTAGAATGAAAACCAGCAGAAAACCTTGATGAGTTTTCTGACTGCATCCACAGCCCATATCCGCTTTCCTGAGTGGTTCAGTGCAGACCAGAGTTCTTACAAACGAGACCAAGGCTGCAGGGGAGTGATTTCTATTAGCAAATTAAGAAATGGTGGCTTTGAATATATAGTAGTCATCATGAAAGTGCCAACTCTTACTGTAATGTAGCATCAAAGAATGATGGTTCCTTTTTAAAAGCAGATTTCTGTAAGTGCTGTTAACAAATGCTGACTCTGTAGTAGGAACTACTGTAGAACATGTACAAATACAAGAGAGGCAGAAGTGGCCAAGAACTTCCTGTTTGTTTTCAAAACTCTATCCTTTTTGCACAGTCTTTGAAAAAAACTGCTAGCAGTGATGCTTCAGCAATGTTCAGCGGCTGCTGCAGCCCAGCAAAGCCTGTCCACCTGCCTGCCTGGGCAGATGCTGTTAGAGCCATGTGCAGGACCCTGTGTCACCCCCAGCATCCCCACATCCTCTCCTGCCTGTCATTAATTCTGCAGTTAAAGTTCCAGGAAATTAAAAAGATGGGTCATCATTTGGGGTAAGAGCAGACACATAAGTAATAACTGGGTGATCCTATACAAGTTCTGTTGAAAAAATAGATGCTTCTCATTTGCCACATCTTTTACATCACCATATCTTGTTATATCTTACCAAAAATTTAAAAAAATCTGTGTTTCATGTGGTAATTTCAGGGTACATACCAATTCTCTTTGCTTGCCAGAGTAGCAAAACATTTATAGGAGATTATTCTCTTGTGTTGGGAGGACAATAAAAAGTAAAGCAACCAAATGCTTCCTGAACTTGGGTGTCAGGAGGAGCTGTGTCAGCTGCCTGCAAGGGAATTGGAAATTTGGTCTAGTGCTGCAGGAGCTGGAGGCACAGCAGAGTCAGTGCCATGTGGTGGTGAGACCACCTGCAGAAAGCCTGACTCCAGCCAAGCCCAGGGATGGCTCCTTGCAGAGAATCCCTGCTCTTTTTGCTTTTGTCTTACCTGGGAAATCCCACTCCAGGAAAGTGTGTGCCTGCATTTGTAAATACAGAGCAGTGGTTCACTTACCTGGACGAAAAAAAGCAGAAATGGCAGCAGGTCAGGGATTCCCAGAGGGTGGGAGGGAGCTCCTTTCCCTGTGCAGGTGTGAGCACGGTCTGCCCTGGCCCCAGGCTGATGCACAGGTGTGTGACTGTCACCACACTTTGTCAGGAGATGCACACTGGGAGTGACAAACACTCTGCAGGAGTATTTGCAGTGAGTCAGCAGGTGCTGGTATGATAAAACAGACAGTGCTGTAGCTAAGGTGAATTTTGTGTTTTTTATAAATTTATGATGAGCAGAGAAAAAGTCCAGAGCCATCAGAGAAACAATTTGCTATAAGTTATTTTTAACTACTAATTAAAAAAATGTGGGTTTATTAGTCCATAAAAACGTTTTTATGTTAAGAATGTCTGAATTTACTGGGACTCTCTCTGTTTTTCCCAGGTTTGCTGAGAGGAAACTGATAGGAGAGTTTTGAAATAAAGATAGAAGGTGTCGCTGATGAGCCAGACAAATCTACTTAAAAGCTGACAGGTTTTTTTCCAGTAGTCCATCCTAACCTTTCAAAAATATTTTTATTAATTTAAACTTTATAAAAATTCAGGTTAATGTTTTATTTATTTTGAGGGAGATGTTCTCAGAATGCTGAAAATTTAATACGTATTGGAATGGTAACACTGAAAGATTTTTTGGACTTCAACAAAAGAGCTGTTTAAAAAATAAACTCGACAGGTATCACTGTGTCTAAAGCAGAAAAATATTTTTACTGTTGTTGCAAGGTAGGACCATATTAAGTATCCTAAATTTGAGTTAGAGGCAAAAAACACCAACCAAAAAAAGTAAAGGGAGAAAAAAAATATATTTGTATTCCATAAAGCAGCAGAGAAAAAGGAAGAGAACATGGCCACACACTCAGTGGTAAAAAAAATATTGCCTCAGTGATAGGCTTGCTTGTGAAAATGGTCCATGAATGTTTTCATGGTTGTGAGACTTTTTTTTTTACTATAGTCATGCAAGCTGTGTGTTGCCAAGCTCCTGCTGAGCAACAGTGGAGGAATTACTGGAGCTCCATTCACAGTTTCAAAACTGTTTTGCATTAATGGACAGCCTGAATTGGATTTGGGTTAGGTTTCACTCTGAGCTGTGGCTCTCTCTCTCCACCCCCTAAAATAATAATAATAATTACAAAAGTATGAGACAGGACTAGCGTCTCCACCTCCTGTTCATAACCGAGCAAACCAAATATTATTACACACATTATTGAAGGGGTGAGGAAAGTTAGAGGTCAGGAACTGAGCTGGATGAATAGCTGGAGGTCAGATCAATCACAGCCCTGTATTTCATGGCTGAGGCTCCAGCCCGTAGAGACAGGGCTGGTTAAACTGCCTTCTACCCACTGATCACATATTCTGATTTAAATCACAAATTAAACAGATAAAAAATATGTAAACTAAAGGATTCTTCAGTGTTTCGTAGACAAATAACTAACATATTATTTATTTTCTTTTATTAGTGTATGGGGAGGAGTGGAAGGAAGGGAAGACATGGACATGGAGATGGGTGTAGTATTTGGAAATGAGGTAGAATTCAGAGCAAAATAATACCAGGCTTGTGTTTTAGCAGTAATTGTGTGAAGAGAAGGTGCTAGGGAAAGAGGGGAATTGTCTGACATGAGAAATAAGACCTTTTTTTTGAACATTCTCTGAATGTCAATGAATAGCAAAGGATCTCAGATTGAACGCCCAAAAATTAATGCACATGATACTACTGTGTCCCCTGTGCTATAGGATCAGATGGACACTTTTAATTGCAGTTTTGGAGTTAGATCAAAATGCTGGTGAACCGTGAATACAGAATGTTGCTAATGGACTGGGAAGGGGAGAAGGTGGATTTAGGGCAAACCAACCTGATTTGGTTTGCATCAGACCCCTTTGAAGTGGCAGCAGTTTGTAGCTGCTTTGTGTTTTGCATTGCTGCCTTTTCATATCTGAAGATTCAAACAATAGCTCCTGGTTATTATCCCACATATTATTGATTAAAAGCTTTGCCCAAAGACCTTCCATCTCACTTTCCAGCTTAGTGTGATTTACTTTTCTTTTTACTCCCTGTAACATATGATTAATGCTGAGCTCGAGAGTCCCAGTGAGATGAAGCAGAGTGTCAGGTAAGATTTGTCAGCTCGGAAGTATAGATTATTTTATGTTTCTCGAACTTTGTGGGCCCAGGGAACACAGATCTTGATTGTTAAATCCATCCATACTTTCCCTAGGGCTATAATATGCCAAAAACATTAAATAGCCCACTTAATACATAACCTCATTCTGTATGCTTGACTATTTTGTTTTTAATTTTTCTTCCCTTTCCAGGCTGCTCAAATGAGATGGGATCAAAGAAAAAAATTATCCTCACTGGATTTTGTTAAAATATTAATAGGTTAGGGTTGACTGGCTAAATTGAATATCTATGCTGATCTTGCTTGCATGTTTAACTTGTGCTTAGGAAAATATGTTTCCTAGGTGATAACCTTTTATGTACCAGCCTGACTTCATTGAAATGCATAGAGATAAAAATATGTCACACTCCATGGCCATGCTATTCTTGTGTGGCAGTGTGATTATTCTGATGATAATTGACCCCCACCTGTAGACAGCTCAAATTCTGTAGTCAATCATTCTATTTGATGTTAAAATATGTGAAAGTACAATTATATAATTTACATTACAAATCATCCTGAATGCCAGGCATCTCAGAACCACTGGCAAACGAAAGGGAAAAAAAGTCAATAAATGAAGTGAATTACACTAGGCAAAGAATCCAACTTTTCTTATTTGCTCCTGCATAACAGCTTTTATGTGGGTGTTGTTGATGGAGCTCAGATACTGCTCAGTACTGAAATCTGACTGCCTTTCAGCCCCTTCCTAAGTTTGGTGATACTTTCTGGATAAGAATATCTCCTTTCACTGTGGAGATGAGAGTCCTCACCAGCAGCTAAAGGGAGAATCACATCCATGTCAGCACAGATTTATGCCACAAAGGCATGGGGCCAGTGAGCTCTGCTCCAAATACCCCAACTTTTAAACTCTCGTCTCTGTAGACTTTGCTGTGTATTTTAAAGCTGTAGAGAAGAGTTAAAGAGCATGTTTGCACAATCACAAATTGCTGTTTGTCATCCACCTGATTCAGGCCTGTTACAGAGTCTGCTGTCAGTCCTCAGATAACATGGTCAAAGCAATCTGAATAAACTCACACCATTCCTGCATAGGAAATGTGTGCAGTGCTGGGCTGAGTTCACGTTGCTGGTTCATCCCAGTCTGTCTGTCTCTGTGCTGGACACAAAGAATCTAAATTTCACATAAATGTCATGGTAGGTAAAGACTTTTTAACTATGTGTGTTCCCTCCCCACATTATTTTGGATGCATCAGCTGTAGACTGATATGTCTGATGGTATATCAGACATGGGATATTCCTGAAAATTCAATGCTGTGCATTGTAATCCTCATTTACTTATGATTATTCAAAACAAAGGACCTTCTTCTTGGGCAAATTATCCCCCAGGTCTGTACTGGAGCATTGCAGTCTGTTGAGCAAGACAGACCCAGCTTGGAAATGTGTAATCAACCTTGTAGCAAGAGAAAACTCAGTGTTTAATCAGTTGGAGTACCAAAAAGGGAGCACAAGATCCAACACAAAATATTGCTGCTGGTAAAACAGAATTTAAATCTTCTCTCCTGGCTCTCTTTGTGTTATTTTAGACACTCCTCAGCTTCATACTGAGGAGCATAAAAAAGGCAAGTGTTAAACTTTTCTGTTTAGGTTTAAACATTCTATTATTTTGCGTTACTGTACTAAAGACTTTACCACCCATATATTCTCCATTATAAATTATAATAATATATAAATAAATTATAAATAATACGCAAGTTAAGGAGGTAATGTTACCTGATTTACAGTCTGCATGCTGTATAAAAATAAGTGCACTTCATCATCTAGATCTCCAATTAATAGGTTAAGCAGCTATACACTGAAATTATTACATGGCTTAAGCCTCTATATCTTACAGAGGAAGCAGACAAAATAAAATTTTTAATCCTGGCCTTCACATTCTCAAATTGTCAGTTAAAATTCCTTGGAAAATAATGTGAAATTTCTTCATGACCTGATATGTACTCTTCTCCAAAAAAGTGTAGAATATAATAATTTCTTCAGTTATTATTTCTTTCATAAATGTGACTTTTCATAGAACAAATCCAAATGATGTAAAATTGATAAAGTATCAGATTCCCAAGTACAAATATTCTAATAATGGTTCATCACAAAGCAACTGTGAAACAAGACAAACAGAAAAGTTATGAAATTGTTTCAAACAGCCTGAACATCCCTGAGAGGACAATAAAAAGACCTTACTGAAAAGGCTCTGGTGAGCCTTTGTGAGCTTATTTCTCTGCTCTTTCCTGGCAGTTCTGTGAAACTTCAGCTCTTCTCATCACTCTTAATTTGGGAGCAGAAGTATGATCATCTTATAATTTGTCCCCCTGATCTGCTGCAAAGAGAAAGAAATTCCCAGTGTTACTCAATGCAGACGAAGGCCAGTCAGGGTAACCTCCAGACAGGGAAATATATATTACTCTTGATTTCTCTCCCTCTTTCCCCACCCCCAAGGCTGTTTTCCATAGTTCTTTTTAAAAATGGACACTACCAGCAGCTCAATTCAGCCCTGCCACGAGTGGCTGCAGTTCTTCTGACCTCAGCAAAATTCCTCAGTCATTATCCCAGGTGTGAATTTGGCCCGTTGTCTTTAATTAAAGCTCCAGTCTGCTCTCAGTAAATTTCGTACCCTTTACAAGCATCAAATTATGTTCTTCAATTAGTTGTATCTTTTCTTCTATCCTTTTAATTTCAGGCCCATCAAAGAGCTGGTTTACTAAATCAATTTCAATGGGAATTTACACATTGTGAATCATAATGGGATGCAAAATTGACTTGGCTAATGAATAGTTAGTGGCTTTGGGGTTAATAGTTTTGGGTTTTAGTCTCAGGTACTTTGTATTAAATTTAATTTTGATATTGCTTTAATGAACACAATGTATTACTTCTCCTTTTTTCACCCAGGCCCATCTGAGGTGTATTCTCTTTGCCTGCCTCAATTGATTTGCTTTATGAATAACTGTATGAGATTTCTGTTTAAGAAAAGCACTTCTACATGTCCCATTTCTATGTGCTAAATATTTTAGTCTAATGTATAAAGTCTAAATGGAAAAGAGATTGAACACTATAACAGAGATGAAGAAGTTACTTCAGAGGTTAGTGCCTCTTGTTGCTTTTCACAGTGAGTCATGGAGCTGCTGTTTGCAGGAATACTTCTAGGAATTCACGGGACTCCTCTATGGATAAAAAGAAGTAGAATAGCAGTCCTGGTACCAGGGTACAGTGTTGATGTCAATAAAACACGTCACCACCTCACTCACTCTTGAGGTTCCAGTTTAGGGCTGTCAGTTTTGCCCAGGTAAAGCTCCCACCAGTGCAGCCTTTGTGGGCTGCCCCATGCAGGCTGCACAGTCACTGTCTGCTACAGGGGCTGGATTTAGGCAAGCCTGGAGGAAGTGTGTGTGAAAGTTTCTGTTGTGTTCTACTAGTTTTATGACAGAGATGTTATTTTTGAGTTCTAAATTTTCCTTGCCTTCCAAGATCTATTTTTACATAAATTTTTAAAATGGCAGTACCTGGAAGCATAGTGACTCAATCAATTTTGTGGTAATAGTCTTGGAAATAGCTGCACTGTGATTGAAAGTGCCAGTCCCAAGACAGTGTATGTCAAGCCTACCGACACCCAGGCTCCACTGAATCAACAAATGTAGGATTAAGATGCCCATGAAAGAGTTGTTCTGATCCATCTGCTGCCTCTCACTCAAGAAATCTGCTCACAGTGGATGTTGGGTGTGTTTAACATGATCGTGTCATCACAGCCACATGCCAACATCTCGTGCCTGGGAAATCATGTTAGGAGCTGGGACACTGTCCTTGTCACCCCTTGGCATAAAGGTCATTCATTGCAATGTTGCCACTTTTACAGAGACAATCCATTGCTTGGTGTGGGCTACAGCACATCATTTCCATGTGTTTCTAGGTACGGAATCTAACAGTGAGTGCTTTTTGAGAATAAAAAAGACAACAGCAAATAATTTTTCACACTTTTCCAAAAGGAACCTGTGGGGCTCGTTGCCCCAACACTGAGAGCAAGATACAGTTTTTTAAAATAAAAATAGCCAGAATTTTAACAGAAAGGATTTTTTTCGATGCAGTGGATAACATGAATGAGTGCTTCAGAGCATGGATCTGCATTCAACAAATGTGGTTTAAGTTTTCTGTATTCAAATATATTGGGAATATAAACATAGGAGAAAAGAGTGACAGTTATATAAGGGGCAACTCTAGCAGGATGATACATGAGTAGAAGATGACCAGGTGTATATTTAAGCATAAAGCCTCCTTTTGCCAATCTGAGAAATGAAGTTTAGGACTTCAAGAGCAGTAGGTGAAACTAAAAGTTCAGCTACAGCCCAAATGTAGTAATCCATGGGTTAACTGTGTGACTCCCAGCTCAACAGTGCTACAGACAGACGTGAGCAGGCTCTCTAAAGAGCCAGGTCATGTCCAGCTGAGCTGGACATTCACCATGACTGACCTGCTGCCAGTGGTGAGCCAGAGCTAATTAAGCCCTGCTGGACCTCAGCTCATTTGTACTGAGGCACTGGAGTGGCTCTACACCATCAGCTGCTGTGTGTTCTTCAACACCTCTTTCTTCCAGTTTTTTCCATGCGTGACGTATCCCTTGTTCACATGGATAATGGAGCCTGATCAGATTTTGAAAGCAGGTCCTAAAGTATTTTGTGAAGGCGGCAGTGATTCTAGAGACCCTGTAGTGGCACATTTTCTAAATAGAAAGTCTCTGGAGAGATGATTCTGTTCCTGTTTGTCAGTGTGTGCTGCAGCTGTGCAGGCTGACCAGCTGGAGCTGAGCACTGCTGCAGGGAGCACTGGGTCTGTGGCAGCCTCCTCTGAGGGTCCAGGTCGGTGTTTGCAGTGTTTCTGTTCCCAATCTTGCCACAAGAAATGCTGCAAACTACACAAAACTGTTGTCTGTTATTTGTGGTTCTGGAGATTGCATGTCTATATCTTTTCTATGTTTCTTATTCCTCCATCTCTTTTCTTTACCTTGTTTTTTTAATCTTTTTTTTTTTTTTTTTTTTGGGAAATATTTGTGTCAGATCGTTATGGAAGGGAACCTAAAGTATATCAGAGGCTCTGATGTTTTTGTGTACACCAACCTTTTTTCCTCTATTCCTGTCTTTTTTTTTTTTACAAAAGAAAAGAAAGATGACTATGTGAAAAGAAGAAAAAGAGTTCTTGAGTAGAATTGAAATGTGATAGTACAAAGTTGTCTAACCAGATATTTGAGAGACAGGAAACATGCTTGGATGATTGGTAGTGCCTGTGATCCTGTCAGGAAAAGGCAACTTAGAAAAAGTTGGGTTTGATAGCCTAGGCTGAAGCACAGTTACTTTTGGAGATACTGTGTTATCTCCCAATTGCTCTGTAGCTGTATGGGACATGAGTGTCTGTCGAGTCTGTGTTTTTCTCCTATTACCAGCAGTCACCAGGTTTCTCTTCCTAGAGCCAGATCCAATACCCACTGAAGTCCATGGAAAAAATATCAGGATCCTACACCCTGCTGTGCTATATGAGCCAAAGCATGAGTTTGAGAGTCCACTATATCTGGTTCATTAGGTGCTGAAATGAGTTTTGCCAGAAAATAATGATTCCTTCCTATGGGCAGTGCATTGCAGTTGTACGAGAGGCACAGCCAGTGAACTAACCCCAACCTCCTGTTCTGTGCACTCAGTCATTAAGGGCTGGATTCCTTGCTGATATACATCAGCACTGTTGAAAGATTTACCCTACCACAAAATGTCCTGAGATGTGTAGGGTGTGGTTTGTTCATTAAAAAAAACCCCAAAAAACCAAAAAAACTTTTATTAATGACTAAGTACAAGAAAGAATCTTATAACATGAGTCTTAGTGTAAGTAGGTAGGCACTATGGGAGGGAAGAGTATAACCTGAAGCTATGTCTCTGCAGTGAATGTGATTCTAGTATTTTAAAGTTCTGTGCAGTTTACTAAAGCCAGTAGATCTACACTATTTGTGCAGCTCATATTCACTAATTGTCTGACTGACTCAGCTGCTTATCTTTGAGCCATTGTACTTAGGATGAACAGTGGTGCCATATTATTGGTATTACACGTCAGGCATTAAAGACAATTAATGGGTTTTAACTTCCCAAATTACTTAAGAGCCTTCCGAAGAAATCTGGAGAATGGATTTCATTTATTGGAATGAAATGTCACAGTTTTGTGCTTTGGTAAATAACCTGTTCACAGAGATGTCTTACTTATCACTGTGGTATGCTTATTCATTAAGGGCTAATTGCAGAGGTCTCTAAATGAAACACTGCAAACCACATTCCACTCCAGTGCCAGTTTGTTTAAAGTCTGCAAAGCTTTATTATTAGCACAATTTAATTATGAAAATGGCAACCATGGAGAATTCTGAACACATTCTTTCCCTTGATCATTAGTTACAGGGCAAAAATGAAACACTTCCAACAATGAAGGGTTCATATTTCAAGCTTATACAGTAGCTGCTAAAAGGCTATACTCAGAAAATCAATTTTATTAAAGTCCTTCAAGCACTAAAGGGACTTCCATGCAACTAAGCAATTTTAAAAACATGTCCACAAGCAGTGACTTTTTGATTCATGTTTTTAACAGGGTTATATTTTCACTGTTTTCAATATTGTCCCCCAAAGCAGGGTCAGAAATGGTTTGAGGGGGGGAGAAGAGGCGAGCAGAGCATGTTCTGACATAGCTGTGACTTGCATCCTTTACCTTAAGGTACTTAAAAGAGGACTATGAGCTGGATCTGAGAAGCCTGTTGTGCTCTTGGCAAAACAGATCAAAAGTCAATGGTTTTTTCACCTTTTTCCGCTTTCTTTTGCAGCCCAGGAAATTAAGTTTGGGGGACTACTAAGAAACTGTAGATTTTATTTTTTTTTTTTTAATGAGGCTGTGATTTGAGCTAAAAATAACAGGAAACTATTTTCCTAGAAAGACAAGGGAATGACATGTGTGGTGAAAGCATAAAAAGAGTTCATGCATTGCTCTGCTCCTAAAGAATAGAAAGAGAGTTGAGAGCTAGGTCTGTATTTCAGGGTCTAAAATCACTGGACCAACAGAAAATTGAGTGCAAATCCACCAAAGTCACTGAGTTGTACAGAATATTATTGTCCTGATCCAAAATCCTTTGATTTCAGTTAATCATAACTTCCCAAAGAAGTGGATAACCCTACACAAGGGTAAGAGTGTGAAAGTCTTACAGAATATCCCGAAATTTTAGAGGATAAAAAATCTAAGTCTATATATGCATGTCTATATGTATATCTGGATTAAAGCTTTCAAGAAAATATAGCCATTCACATGATAATGCACAATGTTTGGGCTAATGATTTTCCCATTTCATACAGTTATGAGCCTTGCATCAATTTAGTGGAGACTGAAGCAGACTTGCAACAAGTTAGAAAAGTTAACAAGTGCATGCTTGTGTATACATCCAGTATTCCAAATATTCCACAGTGCAGCCACTGAGGTCAGTCCAACACATTTTATCAATTGTAATGTGTGAATTAGTCTGAATTCTCCATGTACTTCAGATTTAGCAGCAACGGATCAGTGAAGTCATTACATTCATTTTTTAAACTTATTTTTATAAGATGGGATTTTTCGACCTTAAGTCTCTGATGACAGCAATAAATATCCATCATTAGGTATGAGTGATTATGCCAGGATGTTCCAGTTCTACCTATGAAAGATTGTTTCTTTCTGGGAGCCGTAAGGAACTGAATTGATGAGGGGAAAAAACCCTCTTTTTGGTAAACTTAAAATGCATAAATCAAATTTTTGATCCTAATGTTGGTAATTTTAAATCACATGAGATCAGGCAGTGATAGTGTCTGTTTCAACAGATTTTGAAAATCCTACAGCAGCAGCAGCTCTGCTCAGGCCCCAGCTTTCCTTGGAGCTTGGCTGCAGCCCCAGGAGTGATTCCCTTCTCCAGCTCTCATCCCTTCCAGCTGCCAGGGGAAAACCCAAATAAATGCTGCAGTCAGGGACAAACCTTGAGCCCAGGAGTGTCAGGTCTCTGCACAGCCCAGCTTCTCCTTGCACCCTGAGCTGCTGGGCACAGTCTCAGTACAGAACCCCACCTCAAGGCGAAATGGAGGGAGATGATACAAATAGTAAAGAAAAAGCAGGCAGGTGTCACAGCCTATGTTGGAAAAGGGCAGCACAGTCTGAATTGTGACACACTGCTGCTGCTGGCTGGAAACAGGGTTTGTCTGGCTCAGCACAGTCTAAAGAATTGTGCAGTTCTGGTTCACAGTGAAAAACCCCTGGGTTTGAAAAAGGTGAAGTGGGTTATGGGGGGAAATTATTTTTGACCTATGAATATATCACATTAAAACAAAAGTTTCATCTCTGAAGTGTCAAGATCTGTATTCCTTTATAGAAAACACTTGTCAAGAAAAGTAAAAGAAAAATGAAATCTCTACAAAATGGTTGTTTTAGACTTGTTAGACTACAGAAGGATCATTACCAAAATAACATATATTCACGAAAGGCTTTGATGTTCCAAAGGAGCACTCCCTCCAGCCACATCTGCAAAATCAAATGGAAAAATATCTTCCAGCTACACCAAGTTCATTTTACTCAAGCAAAGAAGAGTATAGCCTACCGAGGCTATGGCAGGAGGCTAAGGAGAAAAAGCAGTGTTTGTTCCCTCCTGCTAATGCAGAACAGGACCCTGGGAGATGCCATTTGAGAGCTGAAGTGAATGCAGCATTTCAGGACACACAAATCTCTGGCCACCTCTTGACTTCCTCCCCACTCACTCCACTGTTGCCTCTATCTTCATATGTGCTTTTTTCCTCAGTTAATTTATGTAGGCTTAGCTTGGCTTTTGCTACATTCTGTTTTCTGTTGTTGACATTATTGACCATTTTGGGTGGTGACAAACAACTGAACAATATCAATAACAATTTATTAGGTACTCTAATTAATGAATTTAGCCTGTGACCCAGCTGCAATCACAGCTGTGCTCAGTGTAAACCTGCAGACTGAGGAGTAGTACTCACAAATTCAGGTGCTGTGTTCAGACTAAGCAGCCTATGAATTCTTGTATTTCAAAAGACCAAGGGACACAAAAACCTCAGAAATTATAACAGTTTTATTGATTTAATAAAAGTTGCAAATATTTAAATTTGGAACAAACCTTTCAAATAATCGAGTTTTCTAAAAATCATTAAAACCTATAAAAGCATCTTTGTCATATTTGACTACTACATACTTTTTATTTCAGTCGAGGAACAAGTAGCTGACTTGATAGGAATATTAAAATGTTGTGTTTAAAGTAAAATATTCTAGCTGAGAGACAAGTTTCATATGAAATGGGCAAAAAAAAAAAATCCTGATGAGTTGCAATAAACTTTTGCACTGGAGCAGAGGCAACTCAGAGCTGCAAGGGGCCATCCCCATCAGCCATCCCCAAGTGCCCCTGCATGCTCTTCCTGCCTTCACCTGCCCCAGGTAAGGCTTTGCAGACCTGTTAAAAATCTTAATTTCTACACAAGTCCATTCTCAGAGATGCTTATGCTTCTTTGTGCTTCTGTCATGGTGGGGATAAAGCCACCTGGGAGGGGAAAATGAGGGCAGCTCCTTTCAGGGCTGGTGTGGCAGAGCCTTTGGCTGAGCTGCTGACTGGGGGGACCTCAATGGCTGATACTAGAGATGATCATGTGCCTGTTTCCATAGGGGTTTAGTGCATTAATAAAGTTTCTTACGAGGTGCTCTGGTCCCCCTTGGAGGGCTCTCGAGTGTGGGCTCTGGTCAGGACCTCTAATCAAAGCTGCATGATTGCTGTTTGTTGTAAAAACTAAGGTAGGAATAGGTACAGCTACTTAGTTTCTTCCTTTACTTTCACCTGCCTTGCACCCTGATGCCTGTGAGGGAATCCCCAGAGTAGGGCAGAGCTGCCCTGTCCTTCACCAATGCATTGCTCCTTTTCTGGAAGGGCAGCTGTAACAGCAGAGAATTATTGGTACCATGGCAGAGAGATGGCAGAGAAGGACCCTGCTGACAGTTCTGTGTAGGTCAAAGGCATTTCACACACGTGTGTGTGACTGGACATGGAGACACATGCTCTGGTTAAGGGGGAAATGTAGAAGAGGGTCAATTTGTACTTTTTCATTCTCAGGAGCAGCACCTCCATTTCTGGGTCCTATTACATATTTCATCATATTCTCCCTGAACACATTTTTCATCTTCTGCGTTGCTATTTCATTGTCTAAGTGAAAAGGAAATTCAATAAGGTTTGATTATTTTTTTTTGTTAGATTTTGTTTTTATCTGAACTTTCAAACTCACGATACTCAAGTGGATTAGAAATTCAGTGAAATGAGTTCACCTGGTGACTGGCTGCACGCATTCTACACAGATGAAAGCCCTGACCCTGCAAACTCACTCCTGTCAGGAGTCCTTGATCTCATGGTAGTCCTTAGGACTGCCTGGATTAGGAAAGAATTGCAGGATTAAGTCTTAGCAATTCATTTGAAATATAAGACATTTGTTTCTTAATCTTGCAAAACAAGGCTCTCAAGTTTTCTTTTTCTCTGAAACAATATAAATATTCATTGAATTATGAAACTCAATGGTCTCTTTCAGGAGATTGCTTTAACCATGTGCAATGGAGGCAGCTGCAATAAAAACTTGTATTATATTGTCTCTTCCCAGCAATACAGTAAAGGAATTTATTTGCTAAGTAATGAATATATGATCCAAATCGTTTTTAAATGCCCAGAAGCTACCTCTGGAAAATGAAATAACAAATTCAGCTGTAGGGATCTGTGCTGCATTTTCAGAGATGTTTGAGGATGTGGTTTTGGGTGGTACTGCTACCTGAACACAATGAGCTGGAAACAGTGAGAGCTCTCACCTCTGGTGGCATTGCTGCAGGGAGCACAGAGAGCCAGAGCTGGGCTGGGGTTCTGTGTGTGCAGAGCTGCTGCTCTTGTGCAGGCAATTAATAAGGGATCTGACTCTAAACTCAGGGATCTCAGCCAGGCTTTCCGCCTGATCCCAGTGCAGTAATTCAATCCTAAACCCCTGATCCACTACCCCCTTCTCAGAGCAGCAGTCAGGGAAGTGTTTTCTGCAGGCAGGTTCATCAGGCTGGGTGGCAGGACCAGGGAGAGCCCTGTGTGCCTGCTGAGACCATTTGTCACTGCTGCTCATTTCAGTGTTTAAAGAGCCAGCCTTTCTCTGCCATGGTGCTTGTACACAATGGGTCTTGGTCTTCTTTTTGTGACAGCTGTTACTGTTTGGTTATACTTGTGAAATGCCCTGTGTGCTGTTGGTATTTGTTTTTCTTGCTGTACTTGCAGCCAGGTAATGCAGAACTGGAAGGGAGGACTGATCTGTCCCTGAAAGCAGCACAGTTTGGGGGTTGTCATGCACTCAGGGAAATGCCTTATGTACAGAATGCAATGAACTAATTTTTTAAATGGCTAAATTACCAAGATACTGATTTCAGAGCTGTGGGCCTCTCTCATTTGTAAATATTTAGAAAACAATGTTTCTTCCCTTTTGTTTTCTGTGTAATATGAGAAATTTGTGGGTAGTCATTGTAAGGGCTTGACTTAAATTGATAAAAACCGAGTACTTTACAGCCTGACACTTCATCCTTCATTCATGTCACTGCTCTACTTTTGTTTCCCAGATCAGTCAGAGTTAAATTCAGACTGTCAGCTATAACTTTGAACTTCCTGGCTTTTCTTACATGAGTACATGTCTCTTTTTTTCTTGTTTATATTGATCTTAGGATCTGACCTGTGAAAGAGTGACTGGGAGGTTACAGAGGCAAATTGTCACACTGCCATGATGGGATGCAGCAAGTAGAGGGAGCTGCAGAATAAAGCACCTGCTCTGCTTTAGCTCAAGCCTCCTTCGTGGGCTCTGTTACTCCTCTGAGGTCTGCACTCCTCCTTTGCTGCTGGCCCCAAGCTTAGCCCCGCTCTGCTTAATAAATAAAACTGGAGAAATCTTCATTATAAACAGCAGGCAAAGATACTCCTGAGACTGTAGAGGCTGAGCAGGCTTGAGACAAGGCTTGTAGGGCACAGAGCTGGTCAGAGTATGCAAGTCAGAAGGCACACGGCAGTAGGAATTAATGATAAAAGTGAATTAATGATAAAAGCTGCACAGTGCTAATTGATTTGAGAAAAATAATCAGCATATGCCAGGTACCCAGCAAAATGAGTAGGCAGCAATTGCTCTTGGTTGTTTAACTTTTCCAATACTGCCATCAAAGTAGTATATATACATAAGGCTGGTTTTGGCCTTCCCTACCTGAAAGCAAACCTGGGGGGTTTCAGACACTGTATGTGAGGCTTTCTTAAAACCATGGCTGCTGCCAGAGTTTGACCTGCTTGTTAGGGCTGAGCTGTTGTGAAGACAGCATTTTGGGAAATTCAAAAAAAGCTTAATACATTCACTATTAGTCTAAATGTACATTAGTAAATAAAATAGTATTCAAGAAGGAGTTAATTCTCTTTAATTTACACCAGTAAATTGTTTTCAAGCAGCAGATTGTGAATGTTTTCTCCTGCTAATTGAAGATGGTTTTAATAAACACATTAGGTTTATGCTGCAGCATTCTGCTTGATCCTAGCCTGGTCTCACTTTCCACACAGAGAGATTATTTTGAAAATTCTCAGAACTACAGGTTCAGAGTTCACTGACATCAATAAGGTTTATCCAGTGCCAGAGAAATCAAAATAACGCTCCATAAGTCTAGCAGTAAAACAAACAAAACAAGACGCTTCTGCTTATAAAACTCGAATTTTTGGTTATGAAAAGTATGTAAAATGTGCCCAGAGAGCAGAGCTGGAGTGAGGCAGGGTATTACCCAGCACAGCCAGAGGCTGAGCAACTGTAAACATGATGACAGCAGAGGCTGTTTTGCCTGCATGGTTTTAAGTCTGTGTGGGTTTCAGCACTCTTTAAAATAACTTAAACTTATTAACAAGAGAAATTAATTTAAGGTAAACCAGATAATTTTAATGTGTGTACTTGATCACCCGTTGTCAATAAAAAATTGATGAGATTAAGAAAAATGGTATATGTGTATATTGTGACAGTTGTTACTGCAGAGCAAAATTATTTTAGATTATTCTGGCTAGCAAACTGGCTGTGAATATTTCCCTGTGTATAGATAGTGGCTGCACTTAATCAAAACTAGTATCTTCAATATCTGTAGTTCTAACATCATATTGTTCTCATCACCAAGATTAGTAGATTTTTTCATAAAATCTTCAAATTTTAATTTCACAAGTTCAGAGTTCATTCTGAATGAGTGCTGTTTAATACCTACCTAAGATTTCCTTTTTCTGTGAAATGTTCTTCCCAGCACACTGATTTATTGCTGTAGTTGTAGAAAGCACATAAACACCACCAAAGTGAATTAGATATTTTCTGAAGCAAATATTAATGAAAGAATTCATCCATTTTCAGCAGCTGTGCATATATAGTGGAAAGCTTCCTAAGACTGAGTTGATTTTAGGTATACACTGGATATTAGCTGAATATTTGATTACATCTAATGAAACCCATGTAGTTGTAGCTGTTTCCTCTGCAATACCAGCTGGAATGTACTTGACAGTTCCATTCTCCAAGAGGAGACTGGTGTTTGAGCACCTCTGCACTGGGAATCAACTGGCCAGAAACTTTATATTTAAGAAGGGTCTGAGAAATGCTGCTCACAGAAGCACCACGGGTTGTAGATGTTCTGGAGGGCATCCTAGGCAGGAGATGAACTCCCTGCTCTCTCAGTGGGCTTTTCTGGCCTGAAACCCACACCCATATCTTTGCCTCAAGCTGATAAATGCTTTTTCTAGAGGCATGATGATTTTTTTTTTAAAGGCTGCTATTGATTGTATTCAAAAAAAGACATTTCAGAGTGAACCAGTGAAATAAATTTCAAAGAGACTGAAGTGCTCTTCTGATGCAGTCTTGTTCCCTAACCTGCAAGCCTGCAGAGAATACAGTGTATTACTGAGACTGTGCTGAAGTCTTGGACAGGGAGTTTTAGTGTCAGCAAACAGGAGTAGCTCCACTTGCATTTCTCCTGATTTACATTGTGTAACAGCTCAGTATCTTTTTCAGAGATTAGCTGTGCCTTGAAAGTGCTTTCTCTACCAAAGCATAGTGTGTAACATGCTGTCTTTTCCCTCTAAGTTTCTGTAGGAGATGGCACCTTCTGTGCTGCTGTAACAGCTCCACTGCCGGTGTTCGGATTTTCTTGGAATCCCTTGGCATGGAGTGCGATCATCTCCCTTTTCATCCTCTGCATGAGTAACAAGGCTGGAGAGCACAGAGGGGCTGTGTTGGAGGAGCTGAGAAGGGTTGAGCACAGCCTTGGGCTCTGCCATGCCCAGCAAACCCGGCTGCCTGCTGTGCCTGTGCCCTGCTTCAGCCCCAGAAATTGCTGCTGAAAGGACTGGTTTCCTTTCTCGGTGCCTTTGTGAGGGAATTCGGTCGGTTTGTTTTTAGACCATGACACCTCTGTTAATTGTATGGGGCTGCAAATGAGGTCTGAATTTGTAAGGCAGAGAGAGCAGGAGCAATTCTGACTTTACTTCCGTTCCTGGCATGTTTTCCCACCTCAGTTCCTGACAGCAACATGGAAGAAATTTGTGCACTAGTGACTTGCCCAGAAGCAAAAATTCTTATTTTTTCACTAATGCTTTATTTGAATGTAAGGGATTGGTTATGTTCTGCAATGGCATAAATGCCACATCAATAGTGTTCATTGAGAGAGATTATTATTGAGTGGATCAGATAAATATGGCCTACAAATGTGCTGATTTACTCCAGCTTGTAAAACAAAACAGTTTACGTATACAATTTAAACATTCTTTCTCCTTCTTTTTTTTCCCCTAACCACATCCCTTGTGTGCATAATTGAGATTTCCTTACCACCCAGAAGATAGCAAGGAAACTCCTCGGGGTTTGGGCTGTGCTGTAAGCGGGTGCAGCTGGGAGCGTGGCCGGATGCTGCACACCTCCAGCAACACTAGAGAGCAGGCTGACACTGCTTACTGCTCTACAGCCCTGCAATCGGCTGGAAATGTAATAATTGCTCTTTTATTCTTTAATAAACACACGCCACATCATACAGAGAAACAAGGTGAGAGAATGAGAGAGAGGATATTGCATTCTTCCACAAAGGGTGGCTCAGTTTTATTTTATACGCTGTTTTTTTTTTTTTTTAAACCAGCAGAACAGTTCCTGCTATTCTAAATTACTCTTCCATCTTTCCTCTTGTTCCCCTCCTTTTAGTTAAATTAATGTATTGATTAGAGCCCATTAGTGTGTAATCGATTGTTAATTTGACTCATCTTACAAATCATGTTTATCTTTATCAATAAAAAATATATATATTTCACATCTCACTCCTGCAATAAACTGATAAAAAGCTGGGAATCCAGAATTCAGGCTGGAGCTCCAGCTGCAAATGTAAAAGTACATACTAGAATAACTTACATGCTATTAAATATATATATATATTTAATTATTTTATATATATATATATATATATATATATATATATATATATATATATAATTTGTAAGAAAATTGGTAGGAAAGCAATGGCAGAAGTAGGATGAGTAGAAAAGTATGGGGGAAAATGTGTGACTTGTTCGTTTGGGGTTCTTTTACTTGTTTTTTTCCGAACAGACAGGACTGGACATTGTGACAAATGTGACTGAAATATAGTGACCAGTGTGCTTTGTATGCTGGTGTGCTGGCACTGATCACTTGAGACATGAAGCAACTCTTGTACCTCATAGTGAGTGTCCTTAGGATGCTGCCTCCTGCCCTGCAAACTCCCCAGCTGTCTGTAGGTTTCTGATGTAGCAAAACCTGAAATATTTTAAATACTGAAGGCATTTTTTAATTTTGAGGCCAGAAGGCACATGATACTTCTCAAGGCCAGGGGAGCAGATACTGCCATTCAGGCAATAATCATTGTGCTTTATACGGGCAGGATCCATGTAGATACCAACTAATCCCCTCCACTGAGGCAAGTATAGCCAGCATTATTATCCCTGTGTTATGAATAAGAAATTGAGATGAATACTTAGCAGAGGGGCATATAATTATATCAAAGTTAGGATAAAAAGTTTAAACCAGTGAACCTTTGAATGTGGGTAGTTACTATTAAAAATTAAGTCTTGTTATTCACATCTTTTTAGAAATTGTCATTTGGAGACTAGAGCTAGACCTGGTTGTGGGTTTTGGGGGGTTTTTTCCACTGGTATTTATAGTAAACAGTGTGTAAACTAACTGAAAATGCTGAAGGTGGCTGAAGGAAAAGAGAGAAATGCTTCTAGTGAAATGTATTGAACTGTTTCAAGCAAAAAATTTCCTTTTCCCAAAAGTCTGAATTATTTTCAAAACAAGAAATTTTGAAATAACATTTTCACTTCTGTATCTTTCATCATTTCATCATCAATGAAAATGTTTTAAAAGGGATATAAACCCAGAAAGAGTGAATGTGTAGGGTCAGCTTATTAGAACACAAACTCTTTTCAATTTTTTCCCTTTTAATATTTTTTACTCCAGACGGGAGAACCCCCATTCATGTACGAAAATTGAATCTTCTCAGAGTTCTACTATAGATGGCTTTATTTTTCTCCAAGTAAATTTCAGCAGTAGACTCTGTGATCATCTTGTGCTGGATAGATACAAAACATGTGTCTCCTTTTAGGAAGTATGACTCTTCTAACAGCTAAAAAGTAAAGGCCAGGACGATTTGCAGAACCATTCAGTTTATTAGTCCATAATCCATATTGGAACAGACGTTAGTACAGTGCAGATAGGCTGTGCCTGTGTGGACAGTCAGATTAGTCACTAGCAAGCCTGCAGGGCTGAAATTTCTCACCAAGAGTGATCACTGGGGAAGTTAGAACATGAAGGATCAAACACAACTGAAAAAAATGGGTTTTCACTTCAGCCCTGTAAAATTTCTCTAATGCAATCCACAAAGCAGCACACTCTTCAGACCTGGTCCTAAATGGGGATGTTGGATCACATAGAGTGTTGTCCAGGGAAATGTTGTGGGAATGCCAGAAGTTTTAAATGAGAATCATGCACAGGTTCATTAATTTTATGTAGTTCAGGCTAAGTTTTGCCCAGCATGTTTTAGTGGAAGGAACTGAGTCTAACTTTGTGCTATGAGTTTTATTGATCAGGAGGTGAGAACTGCTGAGACTGTCATCCATAAGCATCCCTGTTCTCCCTGTAGGGTGCTGCTCCAACTCCCTAAAGCACAGCCAGTGCCTGAGCTCTGCCAGAGCAGCTCTGGGGCTCTCCATCAGGAGCTGAATCTTTGTTTCAAGTGAAAAGTTCTGCAGGTGGGGCAATGCAAGAGTCCCCTCTGTGGTCTGTAGGAAGTGCTGGGATATCTGTGCAGTTTCATTTAATCTGATAGACCCAGCCTGCAGAGCTGGATCCAGCTCTGAAACGTTCTCTCAGGTTCCTTATGGCAAGGTCTTTAATTAGCACTTGCAGAGCATTAAAATACCATGACACTGTGCTGCTGCTAATGAAAATAAACCTGAACTTGTGTCCCTTGGTCTGTTGACATTTGCAGTCATCAAGTCTGAGCCAGACTGGGAGCTGCTGCTAATGTGGAGGTGAAACTGCATTGCCTCAGACAGAGCAGTGTGAGCCACCAGAGCCCAGCCTGAGCCTCTAGCCTGGGGCAGAAATCCATGGGGCAGTGTCTGTGGTGCTGCCCATCCCTGACAGACCCTGCCAGAGGGCCTTGCTGACCCTTTGTGGGTCAGTATTTGTGCTGGGGTGCTGCCCTTACTTCCTTGGAGGTTACTGCAGGACTTGCCCTGCATGATTACAAAGTTGAGGATAATTTAGCTAGAATATTATTTAGAAAACTGTGATGATGAGAAGAAAATGGCAGCAATGAAGCTGTGATCAGTCTTTGAGTTTAAACTGATTTTGGAGCACCAGGATTTTGGCCAGTGGCTTGAAATATTCAGTGTTTCTGTTGCATGGTGGGGATGGAGCCATTCTCCACATGCCCCTGCCTGAAGGTGTTTCTAGCTATCTCCTTATGTATGGGACTTGCAGAAGAGGAAAAATTGAAGTGTTGCTTCTCATCTTCTTGTATTGTAGTGATTTTTTGTAAAGACAAACAGATAAATACATAATACCAAAACGCTTAACTTGGGTGAAACGTGGGAGGAAGTGGGGGAAAAGGTTTCATGAGCCAAAAGAAGTGCAAAAATATTTGTGCTGTATTTTAGTCCTTTTTTATGTCATTTTGGCTTGTTTGTCTTGTGGTGTTAGCAGGATAGGCTCTACCAGTTTTGCTGGCGTGTATTTGTAACCCAGGAATGTTTTTTGGCAGATGTAAAATTAGAAACAAATTTCATGTGTTCTGCAGTGCCCTCCAGTGCTATAAAGGACAGGAACAGAAGATGTGGCTTTGTCAGGATGACTCCAGGAAACCACAAAGAAACAGAGATTAGAAACAAAACTGGGGAAATAAATAAATAAAAAAGGAAATAAGTCCCCCGGCAGATGTTGCACAGCTTGGGAGGGGAGAGCAGGGCAAAGCCCCTGCCGTGAATGGGAGCAAACAATGGAGCCCTTGGTGAGACGGGAAATGAGGACGCGTGATTTGGGGTTGTTTTCAAATAAGTGGTTCCAGGATTTTAAGGTCTGGTGATGCTCCAAAATTTACCTGTGTGTTTTCAGATGTGAATAAATAAATGCTGCTCCCCCTCCCCCCGGCAGGATGGGAATGCTGAATGCTCAGCCCATCAAATTAAACACAGGCAGGTTTTCATTTCCAAGCCTGTGCGTTTGGAGATGATGGATGGTGAGATATATGTCTCTATAATGAAGGTTTCATTACGAATTTTTTTAAAAGTGCAACATGGCTCTTCATTTCCAAACAAGATGTGCCATCCCCTTTCTTGTAGCTCTTCGATCGAATATGTGTGATATTGCCAAAGGAAATGATCAAATAACTACTGAATATATTGATTTAATATGAAGTTATATTTGCTTCATTTTTACTGCAAAGATTCAGAAAACCAGAATGAAATAATAAACTACATAAATAAAAATAGGAAGGGATAGTGTCAGGGTGATTAGAGGTAAATGATCAGTGGGATAATTTGGTTGCAACTATTCAAGAAAATATAACTGGCTTGTCTCTGTCTTGTTTGTGCCTTGCTGTCCACTGCCTGCAAACAGCCAGGTGATCAAATTGTCCCAACTGAGCACTTACAAAAAGTTTGAGTAACGAATGTTTAAAAGCCACTCATAATTAAGCAAGCAAAGAAACCAAAACGCACCTACAAACAGAATACCTTGAGGTGTTTATGCACTGCATAACAGTGAGTTTCCCAATTGCAGTAAAAATACTGTGGAGTGTTTGAGTTGATGGGGAGTCACAAAAACTCTATCAAGGGTCGTAAGCAAAAACGTTCAGCCAGAAGACCTGGAGCATCTGTAGAACTGGTCCTGTGTGGAAAAGTTTAATCTTTATTTGAGGGAAGCAGGGCACTGTGGAAATACCTGCAGTCCAAGAGATGGGCTATTGCCCCTGAGTGCTACCTGGCTGTGACAGGGATGCTGAGGGGGCAGTGCAGTGTTAGGTGTCATCCAGGGCAGGGGCACTGGCACAGATGTGAATGTGTGAAAACGGAGCCTCTGTAAAATCATCCAGTGATTTTCCTGCAGTTACCAACTTGATTTCATGTTAACTGCTTTTCACCTCTCCTTCCCTCAATACTTTCCCAAGGGATTTTTTTGTACTTCACTTTGTACATGTGTGTGCAGTATCAAAATGTCCTCATGCCCTTAAACCTCTCTCTCTGTCACTATAGATGTTGCCCTCTGAATGCAAGAAGTACTTTGGTGACCCTGTTTTGCATGACATCAAAATGTGAAAGTTCAAATAGCATTTTGGGATTTTTTTCTGGTAATACCATGCACAGTGCCCTTACCTTGGAGCTAGAGGAGTTCTAGGAAAGAGGAAGAGTTCTAGGAAAAACCTGGTGGCACCACTTTCCTCTGCCCCTGCAGCACTGCCCCCCATTAAAAATGCATTATGCACTAACACTGAGAGGATATATTAAAACTACCCAGACAGCTTTAGGTTCTACATTTGAGTGTCAAAGTGGAGAGCTGGGCTTTTACTGGGGCTGGGCATGCTCGTGATCATGTGTTGAGATCCCTGTCCTAGTGCCCTTAGCCACAGGCACTAATAATTTTTCCTTTTGCTCTTTAGTGGAGTCTCAGTTCTACCTATCTGAACTAGATCCTGTGCTTCAATGTGGACTTTTCCTCTCTACCCATCAGTGGATGCAGTGATGGATTTTTGTCTCAGCAAGAGTTCTCTCTGCTGTTTCCTGCAAAGGCCAGTGAAGGAACTGGCTCCTCTGAAGGAATCTGGCAGGAGCCCCTGTCTGAGCTGCACACAAACCTTCCATGGACCCAGCCCACTCCCTCCTTAAGCCCTATATTGACAGAATACCTTAAAATTAATCATCTGATTTTGCCTCCAAATTTTCTGTTTTTCTCTAGGAGATTTTCTCCACTGGACACTTTCTCACCCTAGGAGGAAAGGATCCAAGTATTTGATACTATTCTTAAAGAAATTTGATTTTTGGCTTTCTTTGGAAGTTGATTAAATGCAGCTTGTCATCCCACTCCTTTTTCAAGAAGCAATAAACTGCAGTGCTATCACTAGGACAACATATTTCAGACCTTCTTCCACTGCTCTGGCATACCCAAACTCTAATTCTACCTAAGGTGTGCAAGAACTAGTGGGGAAAAAAGTCTAAAAAGAATTAGAAGCCTATGGAATTCTAGTCTTGAGTATATGTATATGTATATGTATATGTATATGTATATGTATATGTATATGTATATGTATATGTATATGTATATGTATATGTATATGTATATGTATGATAATAATTAATCTATAATAATTAGAAGCTTGAAAAAGAGATCTGGGTTAATCAGTACTGGATCAGAGGGAATATAAAGAATTGGGGAACATAAGTAGCAGACAAGACTTTTGACTGACAATTTGCCTATCTCTTAGAGCAGTGTCCCTCACCAGGCCATTCACTCTCACTGGTAAAATTAAAAAGTTTATATGAAGAAGTTCTTTTACCATGTTGTCAATAAAGAGCTGTAAATCCTTTATGTGGATGGAGTTGGATCATAGAAATAGTATTTAAGGGAGGAAGAACAAATGAAAATATCATGAAGCTATTTTATACCTTTATTTCTGTGACTGGAGGGCAGCTTCAGAAAAGGGTTTTGAAAAAAAAACCTTACTGAAAGTTTGGAGTCCTGACAAAATAGGTAACACAATCCATAGTGGACTATTATAAAGATACCATTATGGTCATTTTAGGGAATGCATATTTTTGAGTTCTTTGAAATGTATATTCTGTACTTAGGTTCTGATAAAGCTAATTATTGACAGGTAAAGTTATAGTCTGCTTCCAAGTCAGTAGTTACTTGTTTTTCTTGTACTAATAAGCATCCAGTAAGTTTCTAAAAAGGAAAATTTATCCTCTCATGTGAAGTACCGATGGGTGGAAAACTGTACCTGAGACCACAATTCTCAGAAGTCAGTAGGAATTAGAGCTCTTTGAAAAATGAAACCTCACTTTCCCTTCCAAATGACTTGGAGATGATTACTTCTGTACCTAAATGAGTGTAATAGACCTGTTCTATTTTACTTTTTTTCAAAACATGTCTGCATGTTGAATGAAAATGCAAAATTAAATTACTGGAACTTCTTGAATTTATTCTCATGGTGCTCTGTTCCCTTCTGGTCACTGTGATGCTGGTGGTGTTGCCACTACCACCTATGGCTGTCCATTGAGCCCAAAATGTTATTTATTTTTTTAACATACTTTGAGTCTTTTTGTTCTTCCGAAGAAAGCAGCCAGGTTAGAAATGCTGTGGTGCTCCAGCAGGGAGGTATTGCATGTTTGTAACACAAAACTTGGATTAAGTCATTTTGAGGGGGTAGCATTCCCATTAAGGGTGGTTGGTAGAACTTGGCTGTGTGTCCAGCACACACCTGGAATTTGGCTGTTGCCTGAAACTCCCCGTGTGCCTCTTGGGCTGAGCTGCCAGAGACAGCAATTGAGAGCTGCAGAGCAGGCAGCTCCTTACCTGCCACCACGCAGGATTCAGGCAAGTGGCAAATGCTTTTCTTTTTGGTCCCCAATCAGTTCTGCTCGTCTGCCAGTCTGTCCTGAAAGAACTGACTGAAGAGCTGTGGTGCTTTCACCCAAAAGAGTTTTGGTTGTTTATGGACTGTCTTCTAAGAATGGCTTTACACACCAACATTCTTATTAACTTTACTATTATTATTGTTGTTGTTATTAGTATTATTACTTTCAGAAGAACTTCCCCTGGATGATCTTTTGCATTCCAGAAGAATTTTAGAAATGGGTTTGGCTACAACTGGAATCGTCTGCCTCAAATAGAAACAGCAGCACTTGGTCCTGTTAGTGAGAGTTTTGTAATCGTGTGTATGCAGAAGCTGTTGGCACTGCTTCCTATTCGGACATTCCCATTTCATGCCCCAAATTCAGTTGTTGATAACACAGATGAACAATAGTTGTGTATTTGTAGTTAGAGGGCTGTGGGCAGCGCTCTCCTGCCATGCTAGCGATTGCGATCTTTGCTGTTCAAAATATGTCTGTGCAGAAAATCCAAGGGCACTTGTAACACAGGATGGCTGCTGGGGATGAAGGGTGCCTGCTCCTGCTGCAGATGTGGCAATGTGGGGAAAAGGGAGAAAGGTTGTTAGCTCTGAAGGCTTGGAGCCATGGGCCACCGACGGGGTGGATTAGAGCCAGCATGAACGTGCCCAGCTGGGCCACAGCCTGGCAGCAGTGTCCTGTGGGGACACCTTCCAGCACAGTGAGCTCTCTGGGACAAGAGACTTCATCTTAACTAACACAGGTGCTAGGCTGAAAGTGCAGAGGGTGTTCTAGAGGAAAAAAAGGAGATTTTTAATCAACTATGAGAGTCACAGATGACATGAGTCACAAATGTCACGTCATGCACAGCCTCTGTCTGAAGTTTTAACAGAGAAGTGTCACTGTTGGCCATAGACTTGTGTGTGTTTTGAACTCACAGAGGCTTTAAAAATGTGCATATTCATCTTGTACAAGTTCTTCCAGCTCTACTGCTTATGTGATGCAATATGACCCTGTGGTGGAGCCCAGTGAAAAATGCCCTCTCTGCTGCAGGGGAGTTCGTGTGATGCTGCAGGAGCTGCAGAGAGCTGCTGGCAGGAGCTGCTCCTCCCCAGGGGACAGAGCTGGCAGGACCTGCTGAGCCTTGCCAAAAATGCAGTTTTCTTCAGCAGCTTTCCTCTGTGTGTGTTGTAGGTGAGAGCTGTTTGAGTGCAGGGAAGAGAGGCAGCTGGTCACATGCAGACCCAGCTTTGGTCACACCCAGCTCCTCTGGACAGAATTATCTTCTGCCTTGAACAGCTTAAACTGCTCTGCTCAGCTGCTACTTCTAAATAAAGTTTGTACGTGACTGTTACAGGCGCTATTGCAAACTGTTTTCCCTTGCAAGGAGATTTTTGTCTTGGAATTCTTTAAAATCTTTCAAAAGCCTTTGTTGGTGACTGAACCAATTATTGCTTTCATTTGGTTAATTTTACTGTATACCAGAATTACTGTTTTTTCAGTGTTTGCTCTCGTAAATAATGTTTTTAATCGTCCTGTGTTTTCTTTGGGAGTTTTTTTTGGTTTCAAATCATAAACGTATGTATTTATTTGACTGAAGAGGAAGTACAAATTTTATTAGCTTGTAGCAGAATATTGTCGTGTCACAGGAATTCCTTGGTCCGGAATTTTTAGCAAGACAGGAGGAGAAGGGAGAGTAGGGCAGGAAGAAGACACCTGACAATCCCCTACCTTTGGTAGGTGGAAAAAGAGCTCTGGGATGACAGTCCCTGTGGCAGCTTTTTGAGGAGGGCTTTAGCTCAACATGACATCTTTTCCACTTCAAGTAGCCCGGAGACAGCAAATTTAAGATTACCTTGTTTATTTTACAGCTCCCTGAGTTTTGATATTTCCTTCCAGTGTCTCTTTGCTTTCCTTTTTCATCTTGCTCCTCCTGGGATATGCTGGAGGTGGCAGAGCAGGGTAGAGACAGGCCAGGAGTGTTTCTGGATGGGGCCATGGATGGAGTGTGCTGGGCAGGCTGCCACTGTCTGTGTGCTCACTGCACAGCACAGGGGGGTCCGAGCTCTGCTGGTCACTGCACTGACCCCCGGGGAGCTGGGACACCTGGCCCTGCTCAGGGTGTAAATCAGGGACCCAGAGCTGCTCTGGATTAATGCCCATGGGCAGTGTCCACCCTCATCTCCCAGGGAGTGGAGAACCCTCGGGCTTTGCTCACTGCCTTGCTCCCTAATATTGTGCTTTCATTTCCTGCTCTTGCACGGCTTACAGAATCAATTAAAATTGGCTGACATCTGGAGCCTTTAAAAGAAAAAAAAAAAAAAATTAGTGGTATTCCTGAACTCCTTATTCAGAAAAACCTTGCAAGGATTTCAAAGGCATGTTCCACAAGGGCTGCTGGATTGGTCCCTATAGGACATTGGCTGGTGCCTGAGAAATAAAGAAAAGCCCTTGACTATTAGCGGGTTCTGCTGTAATTCAGAATAATACCAGATGTTTCATTATGTATCAGCCAGCAATAAAACTGCTTCTTTGAGCTATTGAACAAAGACAGTTCGACAAAAGAAAAATTAATGTTGCGTCTTTGATCTCATGTTTTAAATTTGTCTTTTATAAATAGTGATGGGTTCTGGTTAAAAACACTCTAACAATTTGTTAAATATGCAAATGTCTGAAGTTTCTTAGCAACAGAACAAATAAGTGTTTTTCTTCTAATATAATATGTATGCTAGTTTAGTAAGCACACAATAAGTTAATTAGGCTGCGGTTAGGTATTATTTGTAAATGTCATATTAGCATGCTGTTTTGTTTCTTTGTTGCAACCAAAAGCCTCAAACTCACTGATGTCACTTATTGCATGTTGTTTTTTCCTCTAGTTTTGAAATGAGTTTATTTTTTTAACATACTTGTGGGCAGAGTAATGATTTATTGAGTTGTGTGTTTATTATTGTTTTGCTTGGTTGTAATGTCTCATTGTCTTTACGTTGTTAGCAATGTTAGAGATTTTACAGGGAAATTCTAGGAAAGTACACATTACATGTGTAATAAAGCTGCTGCAGTTTACTGTGATTAATGTCATTACAATGAATACCAAATGAATTAATAATGATGGGGCCATTTAATTTTAAAATGTTGGCATTTGTCTAAGTGCTGCTCTGAGAGAGGGTGGAGGAGCTTGGCACAGTAGGAATTGGATAAAGCAGGATTTTTGCTGCCAGCATCCAAGCAGCTTTTTTCTCTCCAAGCAGTTACGGTCAACTGTTAACATATTCACTGCCAAGCACATTTATCTAAATACAGAGAACCTTTTCCTATGACTGTCAAATTTCACTTTACAGTCTAGTGTTTTCCCCCTCTTTCTTCCAATAGCTCTGCTACTTCCATGGTCTTGCTGTAGCAGGTGAGGGGACATCCCAGGCCAGAGCACTTCTGGGTCGCTGGCAAAGGTCAGGGTTGAGCAAACATATTCCTACAAACAACCGAGCAAGAAGTAGCTGTCTTGTGAACATTTTTAAAGTTTGAAGCATTCAGATCAAAGCACATTTCTAATCCAGGAATGCTTCCCTGACAATTTTGAAGCACATTTTGCAATGTCTTAATCTGCACCGCAGTGGTCCTGTAGCACTTTGTCAGTAGGGAGTAGGTTTAGATGAGGGTTTTTTCCCCGTGATAAAATACCTGGAAGAGCAGAATCATGAATTTAAGTACTTGGAGAACAATGGCTAATCATAGAGGGCAGCTTGTGCAAGTTGATGTGTCTAGCCAGATGAGGCCAGATGTCCCTGGAATGGGACAAGAGGTGCCTGAGGAGAAACAGCTTTGGCTCTGGCTGTGGTAACATTTCCATCCACATCTAGAGAGTTATTTTTGCCATGTCTGAGCATTTGGAGATGTATTTTTATGCTCTGTGCATGGACACTCATGCATGCTCATAACTTCATCAAGTGGTCAGTGGAAGCTATCCAGTAGATCCTTGCTGCTTGCCAGAGGATGAAGGGATGAAAGCAACCTCAGTTTTTAATTGCCTTCTTTATCACTGGATCATCTCATTTTGCATTAGTTTATATTGTGTTTTAGTCACCTATGCACTGGAAAATGATTTGCAAGACAGTTCTTATTATCTGCATAGACCAAGTGCTATAAAGTTGAGCAGACAGTTCCATAAAGGAAGGTGAAAGGAGAAATCCAGCAGAAGTGGGATATGAATGTCATATTGATGGGAATAGAGAAAGTGGTTGGAAATGAATTGCCTCTCTAAGGTGTTGAGGTTGCAGGAGTATTTGACAGAGGTTTTCCTAATAGTCTTCATTGTGCACACGAGAAAATGCTGCCAGGAAATGCCTGTAATGGTACAATTCTTTTAAAAAGAGGCTGGGAGAGGGGAATGGATGCACCACTACAGTTTACCAGTGCTGATTAGGTGTGATGGAGTTCTTGGGTACAGCTGTAGCAGCAGTATAAGATTTGTCACAACAGTATAACATTTGAATCCCTATCAGCTTGTTGCAATCTTCTTACTGCAACATCCCTGGGAGCTGAAGGTCATTGGATTTCTGTTCCTTACAAAAATTTCATCCCACCAGCAAACTTTATTATACTGGGAGAAAATGTTATCAGCATCTAGATTAGCCCCCTGTGTAATGCAGGACATAGATTTTGGTTTTATGTTTTCACTGTGGTACCCACAGGCTCTCAGTTGAATTAAAACATGCTGGGTGGTTCATTTCCTAGGAATCCCAGAGTACATTGAATGATGGAACCTCCTTACGAGTCATCTGTTCACTGTATTAATTATCTTAACCAGTAATTTTATCCAAAGCTTTTTATTTTGGATGAATCTGAAGCCTGTGTTGCAGGCTGGCTGATTTTCTTTCCCTAGGGATCATGGAAGGGCCCTCCACAGCAGTCTGCATGTGTTTGTGTTTGCAGATCAGATACCTGCCCTGTGAGGATGGAGGCACAGACAGCTGTGGAACCTGCCAGCTTTGAAATTGTGTTTATGACAGGAGTGCAGAGGGAAGCTCTAGAATGAAGAGTTATCGTGGGGCCTGGAAAAAGTAAATGTCCTGAAGAAGTGAGCAATGACCCCCCTGTTGTGTGGCTGTTTCCAGCTGCCTCCAGTCCCCGTAAGAGGGAGAAGGATGGGATGTGCCTCTGGCTTGTGAACAGCCCTCTGGCTCTGCATACAGATGAGCAGGACAGAATTGTACATGCACATTTAGTTAATATCCTAAAATCCAGCTTAATGAAAAATCAAAGTTCCATAATAAACCATCCTCGTTCTGATTTAATCAGAGATAACGTGGGTGTCCCCGTCTGCTTGAATCCCTTTATAGTGGTTTGGGTGGTTCTGTCATTTTGGCCAGTATAATTTTATTCCTTCCTTATTAGGGCTGATGTCTGTCCCTCTGTCAGTCTCTCGTTTTTTCATTCTTGGGCTGGAGTGCCCTTGGCTGTAGGATCATCTCTGCCCTGTGCTGAGGTGACACAGAATGTGATACAACTGTGACTCCTGGCAAGGGCTCCTAATGCTGACAAAGGGAAGATCAAATAGGTGGAGTTTTCCAAAGTTCATGGGAACAGTTTGCACAGGGAGTCTTTAAATAGAAAAGACTTTGCTTTCCTCAAGTCTGCACAAAGCAAATCTAACTTTCTACTGAAGCATGTTGGTCACAGAGGAAAGGGAGTTTTACAGCGTGCGCTCATTGAATTCCGATAAACACCCAGCAAGCGCTATATATGCTAATTAAGAGATAATGTTAATGGGCTGGAATGTTGTCACAGGATTAGGCGCTCCTGCTGCCACCAAAAAAGCCGGGGCACTTATCAAAACCACAGTTATGGATGTGGAACGGCAGCTGGTTCCCAAAGCAGGTGCCAGGGACGGCGGGATTGGAGGGAGATGCCTTTGGCTGAGCTGCACGGAGGATGGAGAGGGAGCCGGGTGCCCGATGGACGGACAGACGGACAGACGGACGGACGGACGGACGCTGGTGTGACAGACCGGGCTGTTGTTGTGCTGCCCTGTTCCCAGGAGCCTTTGTCTGCCGCAGCCAGGCGGGAGGGGGCTCGCCACAAAAGAACAGTTTGGTTAAAGCGTTCCGGTGTTTTATGAATAAATTGGATTCTACTTACAGCATTATTAACCTGCTGTATTCTGACGGGCTTAGGGGGAGATTATCGTGCGCTTGAACAAATCAGTATCTACAGATCCACACAAATACTGGGTTTTAACAAAAATATACTGTGATTAAGGCACACAGCGGATCAAATTCAGCCCCGACTTACACCAGGTGCAATCTCATTGATATCCGTGGGTTAAAAAGCAATTTTTACAACTTAAAGCAATCAGAAATCAGCTTAGTGTACAGACTTACTAGACCAAAATAAGGCCCAAGAGACAGTACGCTAAGCTGATTTCTGATTGCTTTAATTTTTTTAAACTTTTATCAAAGATTAATGGTCAATTATCTGGCAATCTGATTTTCTGGTACAGATTCCATTTGCATAATTTCATAGACACTTAAAATATGACCAAACTCTAATCAGTATGAAATGGGTTGAAGCATGGCTTGGTATGGCTGATCAAAATCAGCCACAATCCCTGTAAATATGTACTATTGCTGTAGTAAGAAGGGCGATTTTAATAGGCTGTCGTCTGAGCAGTAAACAATTGGTTTAGATTTTTTTTTTTTTTTTTTTTTTTTTTTTTTTTTTTTTTTTCTTCTCTGCATGGCTAAATATAACTCCAGGGCAAATAGGCAAAACTATGCAGTTGGAACTTGCTTTCCTTCAGGTTTTTCATTTTGTGCTTGAGCACCACTCTTTCCACAGATATTCCTGCCATTTATTTGCTTGTGCTACAATACTTGCAAAACTATCCATCAAACTGCATGCACAGGTTACAGTGGAAAATACTCTGCAATAATTGCCCCTAGAGTAGTCTTTACTGAACTCAAATGAGTGTGGGGTGATGCTTTTTTGTAATACACATGTAGGTCCTTGACTGAGACATAAACCCTACCAAAACCAGAGAAACAAAAAAAGTCCAGAAAAATCCCTAAACCCTGGAATGATGGAAAGTTAATTTCCTAAAGAGTGTGGTTTATGGACATTTCAAGGCAAGGAAGGACAGTCAGATTCTGTGCTTTTCCTCCCTGTATACATTGTGGGCTAGATGATGCTCTCACAGCTGAATAGAACTGCCGGAATGTGTACTCTAGAAAGACACACAGATTTGTTTTGGAGCTGTTGAGAAATGCAGAATTTACTATCTCTTGATCATCTGATCTAGTCCTTAATTACTCTTCTGTTCCAATATATTATTAGTCCTTATATTCCTATTTTCCTTACCTCCAGCCTGTCCAGATTTTCTCTGGTACCTGGCTGGGCTGCACTGTGCTTCCTCTGTCTCCTTTGGCTTTAGCTGAAGTGATCAAGCCCTTCAAGGAGCCGTCAGTGTGGCACTGAGTGGAGTGCAGTGCATCTGTGTTGGCTTTAATCCAGCTCACATAGCAACAAAGGCAATGGAGACAGCAAAAGGACAACTACAGGATGGAGCTGTGCACGTGGTGGGCAGGCTTATGACATCTCTCTAGGTGTTACCAAGCCAAAGTAGACACAATCCTGCCTCCCTGCTGCAGGGCAGACTGAAGTGAGACACAGCCTCCTGCTGGTTTTTTGCTCGGGTTCTTTGGAGAGGGTGGTGCTCTTTAATCTTTCAAAAATTAATTCAAAAAAAAGGAGCCAGGGATTCTCCTGGTTTCCTATGAACCCAGTCTGATGCTCTGCTGTTGAGTGGCTGCTCTTTCTCAGTTGAAGATTAATTAGGAGGGATTTTAGGCCAGAGAGACTGAGAGCTGATGGGTTGCACGTAGTTTAGTGCCTGGGACAATCTGCTGCTCTGGAGGACAGACTGTCTGACTGGCAGGTTCTGAGACCTGTGAGCCCAGAGGGCTCTGCTCCCCAGGAAAATGCAGTTAGTGAGGGTTCAGCTGTGTGTCAGCTGCCTGGTGGGGGTGAAATATATTCCATGTCAGCCAGTGGTTTCTGGGGGTTTGGCTTTTTTTAAAAGGAGAAAAGAAAAAAGTGGGTGCCAGCAATAGTCCACTGGTTCTGTTCTTTTTGGTAAATCAGTGTCTGTGGGGTTTGGTGTCTCCAAAAAGGATCAAGCAAACTGCTGGAGAATATTAAAATTATCTGGTCATCTTGCTATCCTGTCACCATCCATGAGACAGCTTCTGCTTGTACAGTGAACTGGCTGGGGAGGATGCTCAGGTCTTCCAAACCTTTTTAACCTCTTTGCAAACTTTTCAAAGATGGGAGCTAGAAACAGCCAAAACTTCCATATTGGCCCAGTCCCTTCCATTTTGGTTTATCCATAAATACTAATATTTTATAAATCTGAAAGTAAATTCTGAGGTTTCTTTTCCTTCCTGTCTTCTGCTATTTTTAAGGTTCACAATGCTCATTACTCATGTGTTCCATAAGTACGTGACACACATACACAGAAAAATGGGTCAGGAAAAAAAGTTTATTTCCTTGGAAGACATGCACAAACTTTGGGGTTTATTTTCTTTGGTGGTTTTTGTTTGTTTGTTTTTGTTTGTTTGTTTTCAAATCCTGGGTCTGATTTTGAATTTGGAACACAAGGAGTGCAGGACTAGCAATGCAGTATTGTGTCCCTGAATCCTACTCTTACAGCTGGCAAAGAGAAACAACAAGCTTGCTTCAAATGCTGGCATAAAACAAAAAGAGGATTCCTAGATGAGAGGACTCAAATTGAAAGAAACAGTAAAAGTTAGGATTTCTGGTTATTAAAAAATATAAGAGTTTTTCTATGTAAAACCCCATTTACTTCTTTCCACCAGGGACCCCCTTGCAGAATTTTCTCCTCCTGGTTGTGTTTATTTCTTTTGTTGTTTTACAGGATCTCTTTTAGGGTAGGTTTTTCTGTGCAGCACCATTTTTTTGTACTACTGATGTTTCCTTCCAAAACATAAACAAAAGGAAAAGAAATGCCTTATGGGAAAAAAAATGTATGAATTATAAAGACACTTGTAATGTCTTTTAAGACTTTGAAGCTGTCTGATAAAATTACACAGAAGTGTATATATTTAACAATCCTGTGCAGTGCAAAGAATAGGAAAATATCAGTCTCAATGATTAAGAGAATAAATTTGTATTCTTCATCCTCTATTTAATTCCATAATGCAGAGATGTGAGTGGGTACTAGGGATCTGAATCTGAAGTGGTTTAAATTCTGGAGTATTAAGGGTAATTTACCAGAATTTTATGGTGGTGACTGGGTTTCTGAGACAGACTGAAGTTTTTGCTTTGACCCTGTCAAAAAAACCCTCCTGGTATAAGTCTCACTTACATGAAGGTGATGTTAATATATTCACTGGTATTTTTCCTTGAGGGATTAAGCAACAAAAATTGGTCCTTAGCTTTGGTTTGGTTTTAACTATTATTTTATTTTAAAGTACGGTAAAGTGAAACGCAGCTGTAGAATATTGTTTTAATCTTTGCAAGAGTGAGACAAAACCCCAAGCTGCAACCCTGTGATATTTGAGTGCTTGCAGTCTTTCTGTTTTTTCTTTCAGAAAAAAACATTTTCTTGCCTCTTCTATCATAAGAAAGAATCACATTTTAGTTTATAAAAATGCCCATTTATAAGCACAGATATATATTTAGGTTTGCAGTTATATATTTATAGATCCCATACTTTTTTTAACAGTTAATTACAAAAATTATGGTTTAACGTTCTCTCACTTGTTCCTGCCCACACACTTCACGTGTTAAAGTGTCAAACCTGTGGCTGAGCAAACACTGCTGGCCTGTCAGCTCTGCCTTGGCTGAGCACGGGGCGAGGGGTCACTGAGAGGGGGCTGTGGGAGTGTGAGGACAAAAGTTGTTACTGGTTTGATACCTGGGGAGATGTGTGTCTGCAACATCCATCAGCCTTCCTCAGGGAATCCCGTGTGATTCTGTTAAAGAATAACGGTCCCTTTCTGTTTCTCATTTATGCAAATAAAAGGCGAACCAGAAAAGACATCAATAAGAGTTAAGTGGCAATATCAAGTCAGTTTTACTGCCAGGTCACTCAGTCCCCAACAAATCAAGTCGGAAAAATGTGTCATTTATCAATATAATAAACAGGTATATCACTCCTAAACCCAAGCAGCTCTCTTGAAACCATACCTCAGAGCAAACAAGCCATATCGTTTGCAATGCCCTAAGCAGGACCTCTCTGTAGTGCTTCTTTCTTTAGCTGCCAGGGTGCAATTAACCTGCTGTGAGCCACGGTGGGAGCTGGCAGCTTGGGCTAACTTCTCTTGACATCTTATGGAGGAAAATGTCTCAGTTTTCTCTAAGCTTTAATCGGGTAAAATTGTGTCCCAGGCTTTGGACTAATTGCCATCACTAGCAGAGCTTTATGGACACGTTGGTATACCTGGCTAGAAGGCTGAAAGAACACGAGTGAGCTCTAGCAGAGATTTCATTGTACCTTCTGGTTTTGGGGAACTCCGTTTCTTGTTCTCCTCTGTCTTTCTCCTACTTTCTATCTCAAATATTTCTTGTTGAAAAATCATTTTAGTCCTCTGAAATATACTTTTATCCTGGTATTAACCCACCACAAGTTTGTATAAAAATGTCTTTTGGGTTCTGTTTTCAATTGTGCACATCGCTGCTGGTTTGCATGATCACTCACAGCAATTGTTTCTAGGGGGAAAAAGAAACAAACATTTATTTCTAACCAGCTTGGGTGACCACAGAGGACAAGTACAACCTCAAGGCTGGAATAAATCCCTCTGGGCCTAAGGCATTTGAGCCTGACTTGGGAGCACAGGTGCTCTGGGTTTCTCTAGAGAGGAAGAGAGCTCTGAAACTGTTCTGGTTGTCAATGGGAGAAACTTTCTTCTCCATTTATTTGAGATGGAGGCCAGAGTGCACACATCCTTGTGCCAGGGATTGCTGGGATATACTGGTTAATTTAAGAAATTATGCAATGGCAGGCAGATGTTTGTGTTCTCCCACAGTGATTACAGGAGTTTTGTTTCCATAAGAAATCAGGCCAAAAGTTTTATTCTGAACAAAACCCAGTGTGTTCTGAAAACAAATAGCGTGCACAGAGTTTTCTCTGGGGAGAGGCTGAGGGAACTAACCATGCGACAGATGATGTTCAAGATCCCTTCACAGACTGCTGCTCTCATGACCAGGCTGTTTGGGCTGCCATAAGAAAAAAAAAAAAAAACAAAACAAAACAAAAAAAACAGACCTGAATTTAGGTCTATGCAGTGTAACTGCAGTGACATCCCTACAGCACTCAAGGAAAAGCCCACCAGATATCATCAGGGTTCTCTCAGCAGGGAAAAGCACAGCATCTGTGAAGCTTAGAAAACTATAGTGCATGAAACATTATAGTGCATTGAATTTCCATACCAGTAATTAGGGTGTGCTAATCACTCCTACAGGAGGTAAGAGGTTTGACCTGAGGGCCAAAGTAGTGAAGGGGGCAGTGAGAGGCACGCACTGCATCATGCTCCTGAGAGCCCTTGGATTCAGATTTGGGCATCTTTGTGCAAAGAGAGCATGCAGTTCTGCAGAGAAGTGGGGATCACTAGGTCAGTGATGCCTCCTGGCTCTCCTCAGCCCTTAAAATGTCACTTTGGAGCCTTTGCAAGTTAAACTGATTTCAATGGCATGTTGAGTGGAGCTAGAGGTGGTGCAGCCCACAATGAGCCTTGTGATTTGGGGTGAAAAGTGACTCAGAGAACATCTTTGTAATTAACTTTTGGAATTGTATAAATAAAATTGTCCCTGAGATTACACTCCCACACTGTAATTACATCTACTCCATTTACGAAATACCTTGAATTGTATTTGTAGCCTGATTTTTAAATGTGTATGAAGAGCAAATGAGGTTATATTATTGCTGTAATTGAGAGCAACTAGGACAAGTTTTATTAATTTCCTGCCACAGAATACTGAGTAAGCTGATATTTTATGGGAAAGTTCAGGAAGAAGAGTAATACGTGTTACATTTCTGAATTCTGGATAATACTTGAAGAGTTTTACTGGCAATTGATTTTTCTACAGGTAAATTGTAATTCTTGAAAGGCAGATGTGCTCCTGAATGTAGTGAGATGCACTCACTAAGGGTATAATGAAATAGAAGCAGAAGGTGTATGTATCAGCTCTGCTCTGACAGATGGTGAGAAGTTGGAAATCAGAATTCTTGCCTGTAGAAGCTCCGCTTCCCTCAGCTAAGGCAGCTATTGCTGCATTATCTCCATTATTTAGATTTCTCTGAATGTTGAAGGTTCACAGAAGTATTTAACATGCATTTATGTGTTCAAGAAGTCAGTAATGCGCATTTGAAGAACTTAGTTTGACATGCTGCTGAGGATGTGTGTGCTGCAGGGTGCCCCTGCACATGTGGCCATGGAGGTTATGGCATGTTGGGGTTGGGTGCAAAAACCCCTGTTTAACAGGAACCTGCTGGTGTGCCTGGCACAACCGGGTCATGTATCCCTTTTCTGCTCTTATATTGTAACACCACACAAACACTTGCTTATACTGAAGTTCCTGAAGTCAAACTAGTAATGGCAAGGTAAGAGAGCTAAGAATATATGAGTTGGTGGAACCACCTTTCCCCCTGACAGCAAGGCTACTGTACAGTGGTTTTAGCCTTCTTTGTGAGGGAACAGGCAAATAAATGGCCAAAGGATGACTGGACAGCTGCTGCCTGACGAGAGTTCTGACATGTCAATTTTTACCATTGTGGGCTGTCCAGGTTTTGGGGTTTCAGAGATTCCTTTGTTCATCTCCTCACTCCCCAGATGGCTGTGGGCCATTTTAGAGTTGTCTCTCCATACATGCAAAGGAAAGATCTTGTAAATACAAAACAGTACCCTGGAATAATGGTGCCTCGGGTGTTGGTTAGGTAATGCTCAAGCTTGGTACTCAGCCAGGACTGGAACCACATGTCTCACAGGAGCAGTTGTTTCTGCTTCTGTTCCTCTTGGTTACTTGTTATTCAAAGCAAAATCAGCTGTCCTGCCTTATCACTGCTGGGTTTGGATCGTGGGCTAGAAACTGGTTTGTTACTGATAAAATGCTGCAGCAAATGGTCCACTCTCAGCTCTCATGGCAGTAACGTCTGAGAAGAGCTTTGTTTCTCCTGTGGGTCTAATAAATGACCCATTTCTCAGTCTGGGGAGCTGCTCTGCAGCTGCTGTGTCAGGAACACTCGTGCTCCACATGCGGTGCTGATCTCCAGGAGAGGGCAGCTACTCTGAGCACTGCAAAGAGCATTGGCAGGTCTGAGTGCACCGAGTTACCCACCTGCAGAACATGCAGCACTTATTCTTGTGCCAGCTGGGCCTGGTGACCAGGCTGTCAGAGCTCCCCAGAGGAAACTGCAGATGGTGGTTTTGGAGCTGTGAAGCACGTGGTCAGATAAACAGGATTGAACTCTGTCACATGAATCCCTGGCAGGCTGCTGAGTCAGAGCTCCTTGTTGCTCATTTCCTTGTGCACCTAATCCATTTACTTTCCCTGTGCCTCGTGTGGTATGTGTAGAGAAAACCTGAGCATGGCAATATGGATGCTGGATATTTCTGTTAGTGACCAACAGTGGGATTGGTTTGGAATTCCCATTGCTGTTTGTTTCTTAGCTGTTCAATAAATCTAAGGTGTTCCACTAAGCAGATGGCTGTGGAGGCCATCTTTTAGATCTTGAACATTGATGATGTTGTGTATTTGAAATTAAGAAGTGAATCCACTTGAATCAATCATCCTAGTCAAGTGGAGGTGATATTTTTGTTTAAAAACTGCAGTTAGCTTTTGTATGTGCCATGTTTACCCTGGAGGCCAGTTCATGTGGGCCAGGTTTTCTGCAGGGCCTGTGTGGCTCAGAGTACCCTCACTGGGAGGACTGGCAGGTTCACCAACCTGCCAGAAATTCTTCAAAACATACCTCACCATGAGTGAGCTGGTGCCATAACACAAACTCAGGACTTGACTAGTAGCAAACTCAGACTTTGAGCTGTGCTGAATTAAAAAAAAAAAAAAAAAAAAAAAAAAAAGTCTGGAACAAAACAACAAAAAATGAATGGTTTTACTGGTGCCCATACTGAGTCTGATGGGATAAAGCAAATTTAAGGCCTAAATGTAATCCATTAAACTAAAATGAACAGGCACATGAGGTGGCAATATCCTGCTGGAAGTGGTACTTAAAATCCCTTTAATATCCTGTAACCTTCTCCATATCTAAAAGCATTTTGCCAGCTCTTGTCCCCCTCTACACATCTGCATTACTATCCAGTGGGACTAGAGTACCAAACAGCCATCCAGGGAGTTAAGCCATGAACTTCAGCATTTTATAGGTCCTGAGAGTATCTTCCCCATAAAACATCTTCTTCCAGCTCAAACCAAACATCAGAAATTCACATTTGAGTAAGTGGGCAATGGTTTGGCTAATCCCTTCTTAGCAAAATCATGGCATCTCAGGAAGGAAGGCTTCACCTAGGATTTGCTCACCAAGGAACAGGATACAAGCCTTGTGTGAATGTGCCTGAAGGAATTGCTCCTGGCCTCGTTGGTATCAGTGGATCCAAAGGTGCTTGGAGCACAAGATTCCTGTGTGTCCATTCCAGCTCCACTCCCAATCAGTGCTACACAAAGCTCTCTTAACAAGAGGGGAAAGTCAGAGAGCTGTCATCTTAGTGCTTAAACCCACACATTTTAAGATTTAAGGGGTAGTGATTGAACACTACAATCAGTTCTTTTATTAGCCAAACACTGCCCAGGAAGGGAAATAATATCTGAAGCACAAGGAAGATGGCAAGGAACAAAAAAATATTTAAATCTGCTTGGTTTACTTGAGGCACAGCAGACATTACCACTGGTTTAGTAACAGCAGTGGAGAGTACACCTTGACATCAGTAGAGCAGTGTTTTAATGCTTTAGGGTATTTTCTCTTCTTTAGATGAAAAGACAGGCTTTTGGATTCAGGCTAAAAAAAAAAAGTATTCATCCTGCTAAGTAGATTGAAAGAGAATCCAGATTAAATAAATCATTAAATCATTCCAGAATGTTATCCACCTGTTCTGGCCTGTAATTTATTTTCAGATGAACAGTAGGTAAAAAAAAAAAAAAACCAAAAAAAAACAAAAAAAAAAAAACCCAAAAACAAACCAACAAAAAAAGCCACAATACAAACAATGGCAAAAATAATTTTCCTCTAACTGATGCTTTGATCCTGAAATGACACCTGGTCTGGGGAGCTGCTTGTGCAGTTTTTGAGATAATTTTGAACTAATTGCTCCAACCCACTGCTCCATAACCTCAATAGCCACATCAAGCTAAATCTTCTGTGGTAGCCACCTTTGAAAAGGGATCTTCAAGGGGTTTCTTGCTGCAAAGCCAGTAAAATTCGTCCCTTTATTGTAGGATGGGAAACCTGTAGGGGAACAGGACAACAAGCAAATACCAGCCAGCTGGGGATGAGTGGTCTAGACCATTTCAGTGCCAGGGCTGTTCTCCTCATGTGCTTGTGCAGCAGTAAAAGATTTATTCTCTCTTATGTTCCTAAAAGGACGGTGCTTTAAATGTTGGGAAGCAATAATCTGGTTGGTGACTTTGTATTGTCCAGACTTTCTCACGACTCAGAAATTGTTCTTCATCCTCTCTAGGAGAGTGCCAGTGTGTTTTGTGCTGCCCATGTTGGCTGGGGATGGCAGGGAGGTGACCAAGGACCAGAGAAGGACAGCAGCCAGTGCTGGGAGTTTGGGGAAGGTGCTGAAAGTTGAAGGTTATTGTCCCGCTCTTCCAAACCTCCTCTGGCTCAGATGCAGCTGAAGGCTGCGGCAGTCCCAGACCCCAATTTCACGTCTCTCCAGTGTATATTTAAACACTTAGCCAGTTTGGTAGTTTTTGGACGAATTCTCCCAGTTGCCGAATGCAACAGGGCTGAATCAGGAATCCGCTGCAGCAGCCCCTGTGTGAGGAGGGAGAGGGGCAGAACCCCTCACCAGGGGTGTGTGGAGGAGGCAGGGGCTGCCCGATGCCTCAGCCTTCACTTTTGAGGGCTTGCTTCCCTCGTCGGTGGATCGGGCTGATAAACTGCAGCTCTGGGAGACCCAGCGCCGGCACGGAGCCGTCTGTGCGCTTACCTGGGGCCGGGCACCGGGGCCGCTGTCCCCGCGGGGAGCGGGGCCGGGCGCGGGGGTCACCGCGGGGGCGCAGGAAGGGCCGGGGGTGGCCGGGGAGCCGCGCCGTCTCGGCCGCACAAAGCCGCCTTTTCATCGCGGCCTCCTGCCCCCGCCGGGCCCGTAATTGTCTTTGACAAAACTTCATTAGCGAGCGCGGCGGAGGCGGCGGCGGCCCCGCGGTCGCGCTGGCTTTGAGCGGGCGCAGTGGAGTGTGCGCGGCCCCGCCGCTCCCGCCCGGGGCCATTAGCCCGGCGACTTTGTTTTAGAAACTTCCCACCCCAGCGGGGGACGCGTCAACGAGCCGCCCCCGGGCCGCTAATTGGGGGGCGATGCGGGGCTGCGGCAGCCGGTGCCAGCGCGTCCCCGAGGGCTGCGGAAAGGGGGACACCCGGCCCTTCAGAGCCAACTGGGATGCCGGGAGGGGGTGGCGGGTGTGTGCGAGAGCTGCGCTGCGCTACGGCGGTCCCCCGGCTCCGCGGGGTTACACCTTCCTCAGGGCACCCCGCACCGGCCCCATCTCCCCGAGCTGCGGGCTCCGAGTGCCCGCCTGGCAGAGCCCGACCGCCCCCGCTCCGCTGGACAACCCGAGTTCACTTCTCAGAGAAGTGGCATTAAAAAGCCCATCTCGTAGCAAAGCTCAGACAAGACGGTTTAAATACGTTTATTATGGCATTGGAGGCGCTGAATCTGTTCGTGCGAGCACGTTATTTTACTTTTGTGCCTGGGCGCACGCAGTCTCCGTTCCTGGTATTAGTTCTCCATCAATCCCCGCTCTGGTTTTTAATCAAAACAGTATTCGGAATATGATTCCCGGAGATTATATTTTGAGAGATTTGCGATACATATCTTGCCGGAGTGACAGATTGCAGGGGAGTCCTGGGCGGACGGGATAATCTGCATCTCGCTCACTTGACCTTTAACAAAAGGGGAGTAAAAGTAACAAATAAAAAATAAAAGTCTTAAGACTCCTGCAGGTTACATCCATGCTTACCTAACAGAGAGCCCCGAGGCCTGCACCCCCCTAATTAACTGGGGGTTCGCGGCTCTTTGGCGGAGGGGGAATCTAGGGCCGGGGGCAGAGCCGGCAGCTCAGGGGGGCTCCTGGCTGCCCCTGGGCCGTGGGGCCGTGCAGGTTTCGTCTTCCGTGAGCAGCTCAGGCGGGGGATGTGACGCGGAGCTGCCTCCCCGGGGAACCCCTTCCAAAGCCACCGGGAAACGGGACCGGAGGAAGCCGGGTCGGTCCCTGCAGGACGGGCCAAGGCGGCTGGGACACAGCTGGGAGGGAGGCCCGGCCTGGCTCTGTCGTGCGGACACGCCTGGGAAACCTGCACGTGTTCCCAAGGCAGATAATACCTGTCCTCTCCGGTGGGAAAGGCGAGGCGGAAAAGTCGCCTTGCAAGAACCCTTCGAAAGGGCCTAATACTCTTTATTACAAGCCCTAATCCTTCAAATCCGACTTGAAATAATGTTTATCTTTTCGCAGCTTAATTTCCCCTTCTCTAAGCTTCGGGTCACTGAAATAGACTGCTGCTGCTGCGCTGCTCCTTGTCCAGGGCTGCTCCGGAGTGCGGGAAAGCCCCGTGGCCGAGCATCTGCTGCGGGACTCCCGACGGGCCCAGCCCCGCTCCCGGCCCCGCCATCACCTGCTGCTCTCGTGTGCACTGACCTCCCCCTCCCTTCCCCCCCGCATCCTCCAAAGCCCGACAAAGTTTGCTTTCTTTCACAGTGCCCCCGCAACCGGGACTGCTCCGCTCCCGGGAAGGGCCGCGGCTGTTATCGGGGCCGAAGCCGGGGCAGCCCCTTCACATCTCCCGGCGTTGACCTGCAGCTCCTCCTTTCCCCTACGAATTGTTTCTCCGGTCGCAAACCCAGAGGGCTCCCAGTTATGCAGCCCCACTCGTCTTGAGTAGCCTTTAGTAAACATATAGAAGTCTACTCGATATTCAAGATTGATTTCCCTGATTTATTAAGGCAGAATTCATTGGACTCTATTGACCACAAATGACTTAATGTAAATGCTGACCCCGGTGAACTTGGAAATAGCAGGTATCGGGTTGATCTATAGATGACCTCTTAATTACCACAGTTATTAATTTAAATTATTGCCACTGCTTCTAGAGACAGGAACAAAGAAACATTCTTTCCTCATCCCTGCTTGGTTTATTAGTCTGAACACAAAGTGTTTGATGACACTTTTAATTAAACAGAAATAATGCAGAGATACGGTTTCCCTTTCTCGTCTGTCCTGTAAAGTGCAGCACTGCTCTTTTGACTGACTGACGGCGATGACCCACTAACAACGTCCTACTTCGCCGCCCGGTCGCCACCCGCTGCCCGGGGGTGCCCCGGCCGTGCCCCAGGCCGGGTGGCGGGTGCCCGGGGCCGCTCATCCCGGGCTGTGCCGGCTCCTGGCTGGAGAGCTCCGAGCTCACTGACGGCTTCGTGGCGTTCAGCTCATCCGTGTTAATTAGAGACTCTGAAAAATACTTTCAGTGGTATCTATGTACAGAGACGGGAAAGTAACAGTCCGGCGTAACCTGCGCCGCTTCTCCTCCTTCTCCTCCCCGGGATGGCGCGGAGCAGCCGCAAACTGGTGCCCCTTGGCAGAGCAGGGCGCTGAGCAGCGAGCGCAGGTTTGGGAGCAAAAGGAGAAACGAACCACGACGTGGGGGGGAAAGAGAAAAGATTAGGGTGGGGGGTTTTCTTCCTTTTTGCAAAGGCGTCAATGGGCAATACTGAACACATGGCAGGCGAGCGGCGGGGAGGCGCCGGTCCTGCGGCCGCTCCGCCCGCCGTGCCGCTCGGCCCCATGTGCGCAGCACGTTGTGTCGCGGCGGCCCTTCCCCGGCGAGGGCAGGGCAGGCGGAGCCGCGAGGCCATCCCGGCCCGGGGAGAGCTTTTCCTTCGTTGCGTCAAGCCGAGTGCTTCGTTACAGCCGGAGCCCCGTCGCCAGCGCCCAGGATGGGGCGGGCGGCCCTGCGGGACGGAGAAGCGGCGATAAGCCGAGGCTGAGTGGCCGCGGGTTGCTGCCCCGCCCGGACGGGAGCTCCGGGAGCGGGGCAAAGCGGCGGCCGTGGCGCAGCCCTCGCAGGCCGGAGCCGCTCCGGTGTCCCAGGGCCAGGCGGGCTGGCGTGCGCTTCGTGCGAGGTGGAGCCCCGGCAGCCGGCCCGTCACCTACCTCACCTCCGCAGCACGGGCCGGAACGCCGTCCGCAGCCTGTCCAGGCAGGTCCCACCCAGCTCGGTGCCTCCCGGGCCGCCCTTGGCGCCCCGCCCGAAGCCTGCACAGACACAAGCGGCTCGCGGTGGGCACGGCCCGGTCCCGCCGCCCTCCCCTTGCCCGCTCGCCTCGAGCGGGGAAGCCTCGGCGTCTGCACCTGACACCTGGGCACGGCCGCACACCGGGGGTGTCACTGCGCGGGCGGGCTCACGCCGCGCCCTGTGTCCCGGCCCGGCCCGCGGTCCCGCCCGTCCCCGCGGCCCCGCCGCCGCGGGTACCTTCGCCCGCCGCCGCGAACTGGCACGGCTCCCCCAGGCCGCGGTGGGACGCGCAGCTTCGCGGGAGCGGCTGCAGGTTGAACGGGGAGCTCCGGAAGGCCTTGGCGGGCAGGGGTGGCTCCCCCGCCGCGCCGCCGCCTCCCTCCGCGCCGCGGCCCTCGGGGCTGCCCCTGCGCGCCGCGCTGGCCCCGGCGGTGCGCGCCAGCGACCAGATGCGCGGCTTCTCCGCGGGCGCGTAGGGCGGCGGCGGGCCGGCCGAGGAGGCGGGGGCGAAGTCCGCGGCGGGGGCCTTGGCACAAGGAAAGGCGTGAAAGGGGCCGGGCAGGCTGCAGTCGCTCCTCGGAGCCTCGGGCAGCGCCGCGCCCAGGCTGGGGGCTTCCTGCAGGGAGCTGGTCCGGCCCTTCTCCGGCTTCCCCGCCTCCTCCTCCTCCTCCTCTTCCTCCTCCTCCAGGTCGCTGAACCGCAGGTCCTTGTCCTCCTTGTAGCTCTTCTGCTCTGCTTGGACACACACGGGGAAGAAAGGGGTCGCAGGGCGTTAGTGCGGGTGCGGGGAAGTTGGGGTGTCACTTCGAGCCTACTTGCAGGCGCCCCTCTGCCTCTCCCGCCTACCTCTGCCTTCACCCTCCGCACTGTATTCATCCTCTTCCCTCGGAGTTTCTTCTTTCCTCTCTTCCCCCGCTTTGTTCTTGGGAGACCAGGTCATTTTGTTTTCTTTCTTCAGCCTCCGTCTGGCGTTAGCAAACCAAGTGGACACTTGCGTCAGGGTCATTTTAGTGATGATAGCCAGCATGATTTTCTCTCCTTTGGTGGGGTAGGGGTTTTTGCGGTGCTCATACAGCCAGGTCTTGAGAGTGCTCGTCGTCTCTCGCGTTGCATTTTTGCGTCTGGCTGAACCACCGAAATCCACCGTCCCGTACCTGTTGGGAGATGATTAGGGAGGGGGGGCCGGCGGGAGTCCGGCAAGAACCCCCCCGGCCCGGCCCAGGCGCTCCGCAGGCCGGTGTGGCCCCTGCCCATCTGCCTTCCTGCCCCTGCCCTCCTGACATCGCCGCCCAACTTTGGTTTCCGCTGTCTGCTACTCCCGGGCGCCTCGTTTCTTTTGTACAACCTTTGTCAGGTCGGAGCCCCCCCGTCCCCCTCGTTTGATGTCGGCCGCCGCCTCGCAGGGGGATGCTAATGCTGCCGGGCGCTGATCAAAGGGGTTTTACCTGTCGTACTGGTACTGCCCCAAGGAATGATCATAGGAGTAGTAGGTAGCGGGCTGCGCGATCCCCGAGTGCAACGTGCCGGCGCCGTCTTTGATTTCATACTGGGGGTTCTGCAAGGGAAGCGGCAGCGTTTGGCGTCGAGCAGGACGGGAACCCCGCCGCGCCCCGCAGCCCCGGATCCCCGCGGCAGCCGAGTCCCTTCGCGTCCCCCACCCCCGACGGGCCGGCTCCGCTCAAGCTCCCACGTCCCTCGGCGGTCCCGCGCCCCGACCCCGACTGCGAAACACGAAGTTTGTCCCGCCTGTTGCACCCCCTCCCCTCCGGAGCGCTGCCGGGCGGGCGGGCACTCACCAGCGCGGTGTAGAGCGCGGCGGGCTCGGCGCCGTAGGGCAAGTAGTTGCCGTAGCCCTGGCCGGCGGCGTACGGGGCGCTGTACATGCCCAGCGCGGCATTGAGCTCGGCGCGGCCGGGCGCCAGCAGCCGGCTCTCGTACGGGGCGCAGCACAGGGAGGCGGCGGCCGGCGCCGAGGAGGCATCCGGCCCGGAGCGGGGGGCGGCCTCGCAGCAGGTCGTGCTGGGGCTGGCGGGCACGAAGAACTGCGGAGAGGAGAGAGCGGGACGGCGCCGAGTGACTGTCGAGGCAGCCCCATCGGGGGGAATTTAGGAGCGTGTGCGCGCCTGTGTGTGTGCGGAGGGGGGGGGGGGCGGCGATGAGGAGGGGGATAGGAAACGCGGGCTGAAGCAACTAATTATAGAAACCGGGAAATAAACCGGATGGGAAGCAGGAGCTCTTGTGAAGGGGGCACGATTAATCAAGCAGGCAAAACTTTAAGGAAATAATTGCTCTCGAAAAAGGTATAAGATCCGTAAGGCTCCATCCTTCCCGCCCCCGCTCGGTCCATCTGCATTGATTTAAAGGCAAAAAGTTGCGATTACAGTTAATTTGACAATAGACACAGCAGTAAATATGTCAGCCAACGCAATCGAAGGCATTTGATTTCAATAACTTCAAGGGGACAGCTAACTTCCCAAGCGAGGGAAGCACATCTTGCAGTGATTACCGTGTATAAATAATTCTACCCAAATAAATCGTGACTGGAAGTACGATATAGCTACGACTTAGTTAATACAGGGTACCTTGGTGTGAGTGGGGGATGTCCTTCGTAAATCGCATGGGGGGGAAAAAAAAAACCTCTCGACAGATCCTAATAAAACACAGGCAAAGGACCGACCCGTGGAGGAAGGAAGGAGGAAGCGGCACAGCTCGGTTCCGCAGAAACGCGAGTGAAAGCCCGAGCCTGCCGAGCGCCGGTTCCCGCTGCCCGCACGCCCTCCGCGGTGCCCGGTGCGGCGGGGGCTGCGCCCGCCTCAGCGCGGCCGCTCCGCGGGCTCGGAAAGCGGTCGTAGCTGGGATTTATGTTTTTATTTGTTTGTTGCACTTAAAACTGAACGGTGAAGGGTGGGGAGGAGGGGGAATTACCGGTTTCCTACACGCCTTTGCTGTGCACACTGCGAGTTATTTGTTTAAGCCTAACACAACACAAACGAGACATAAACACACACGCACATTTTTTAAAAAAAGGCTCCAGATGTGCCCTTTTAAAAAAATATTCTAAGTAAGGGAAAGGGAAGAAAAAAAAGGAGGGGGGACAAGACATCTGGACAGCAGCAGCAGAATCTAAACAAAAGTGAGTGCTGCTCACTCGCCTTACCTGTGAAGTGGTGCTGTAGGGGTATCCGAACTGAGAGAAGGACATAGTTGCTCCTTATTTTTGGACCATAGGCAATATTTTCCCCCCAAGATCGATTGTAACTAAACCCTGCTTCAAGATGCACCTTCTCACACACACATTTCCACGTATGGCTTTTTTTTTTTTTTCTCAATTATAGATGATTGCACTTAAGAAAAGCAGCCAGACATCTGAGGCGGGGGGGGGGGGGAGGTTGGTGCCTGGATTAAAAAAATAGGCTACCCCCCACTTCCCATCGCTCTTAATAAATATGTTTGTATAGAGGGAGTTTAAAAAGCCACCCCACATGTATAGAGAGTTTAAGTGCAAAGGGGCTTTTTCAAAGAGGGGGGGAAAATCACGTAGGGCTTGCAAGATACGGAGCTTGCTTGTATTATTTTCTGCTCTATAGGTCTTTAGCGTTCATCGGTGGGCGAGGAGCGGGGTGACGTCACGGCCCTGCCGGCAGCAGCAGCGGCGGCGGGCAGGAGCAGGCAGCGCCCCGCGCCCGCTCCCAGCACTTGTTTCATGTTGGCTTCATGTTGTGCTGTGATGCACGTCAAAGGCGGGACTGGGGGTGCCTTGCGGTTGGTCTCTTTTCCCTTTATTTTTAAACACGATCAAGATTTGTCTTAGGGGAATAAATATCAAGTGGGGACATCGCGGCACCCGCCAGCCCCGGCGTGCCCCCTGCCACGGGCCCGCCGCGGGGAGGACGAGCGCCGGGCAGGAGCTGCGGTGGCAGTGGCGGTGCCGGCGCACCCGGGGAAGCAGCTCTCGAGGCGGTCCCGGCCGACGCAGCCCCCCGGCCCTTCTCGCTGACCTTGCCCCTATCCCCAGGGCCGGGCGCTCCTGTACAGCTCGGCCCCGGTTCTGCACCGGAGCCTGTGGGCCGTGCTCCCCGCCTCGGCGTCGCTGCCCGTCGCGGCGGCCCGGAGCCGCGGGAGCGGGGTCAGATCTCGCCCCGCACAGCGTGCGCTGCCTGCCTGGGCAGTGCAGGGCCGGGGCCGGACAGAACACGGGCCGCAGAGCAGCTCGAAGCCCATTCTCTAAGGAGTGCTGAGCCCCTTGTTCCCCCTTAGCCCCGTGATGGTCCCTCCGGGAGCGGGGGCACCGGGGCCGTGGCAGGTCAGCAGGGCGGTGATGTATGGATGGCTGCCTGCAGCCCGGCCGGCCCGCTATCGCCGCGGCGTAATTGCCTCAATTAACAAATGGAAATGCCCTTGTTTAACCAGCGACTTACATATTGCGAATTTGCCTTTGAGGCGAGATCACCGAGAGGTAAACCGGGATTTTCCCCCCTCCCGAGCCTGGAGCTACCGCGGCGCTCCCGGGTCGGACAGGGCGCGATGTCCTGCCAGTGGCAACTCATAAGGGAAAAGAAAACCAAATAAAAACGCGGCCGGGGGCGGCTCGGTGGCGCTTGTCCCGAACACACGGGGCCCGTGTCCCGCGGAGGCGCTGGGCAGCCCTGGAGCCGTGCCCGTGCCCGCCCCGCCGGAGCCTCTCCGCTCCGCTCCGCCGCCGCTGCGCTCCCCGACGGGTGGCGCTGCCGATCCGCGAGCGATGCGCGCCGGCCCGGCCCGGCCCGGCCCGGGGGCCGCTCCCCTGCGCACCCCAAGCCGGACGGCCCCTGCCCTGCCCTGCCCTGCCCGTGCGGGCGGCGCTCCGCCGGCAGCCAGCGGGCACAGCCCGGGTGGAGCTGCGCGCTCCCGGGGCGGCTCCGCGGTCAACACGGGCACGGAGCGGGCTGCCCGCGCCGTCGGGGCCGCAGCGAGCCCGGCCGGTGCCTGCTGGGCCGGAGCCACACGAGGGGAACGGGGAGCCCAGACCGCGTCCGCCCCGCCGGGGTGAGCGGAGGGGCCCGGAGCTCAGGGCCGGCTGTCATAGCCCTGTGTCCGCCCATAGCCTGGCGAGACGAGCGCCGTAAACCTGAGCCGTGTCAATTGTCGTTAACAGGGGCAATAACTTAAAATTCATTAAAGAACACCTTTGGGTAACATTACTGCTAATTATTTAATTGCAAGAATCCCTATGGGGAAAATTATGCTAATTATAAAGTAATAAAACCACTTGTTCTAAAGCACTTAATTCAGCAAAATTTAGTCTTTTCACCAGAACATTTCGTATGTTATTTGATGCAGGAAACAACATCAGTAGCTGTGTGCTCATCCTGCCCGCGGCTCAGAGCCCAAAGGAGCTGTCGCTGGCACTGCGTTTGTGCTGGCAGGTTGCATGCAGGGCTCTTGTCCTCCTTGCCGAAGTGACGAGCGCAGCGGCCACCAAAACTGGGGCAGAATTCACTGTGCAAAAAAGCGTTTTTATAACAGGCATCACGCAGAGCAACACAAACATTGCGTTTCCCAATCTTTATCATGCACAATCAACGTGAAAGCAATTCTGTTACCTGTCATGTACGTTGTAGCTGAGCTAAGTTTTGGGAGGTGGCCTTTCCCAACCCAGTTAAAGCACTCTGCCCTACGGAGAGGTTTCAGCAGCGTACTTTTTTCTAGACATGCTCAAGAGCCATCCAGATGACCCCTTTAATTGCCCTTACAACCTGAGAGAGTGAATGGCATTCCTATTAACAAACACAAGTTCTGCTGTGCTCCCCAGCTCTTTAGGAGGACACAAACTGTCTCTTTGTGTTCTGAGCACTGCCACCATTCACTCTGCCTGTCCATCACTGAGCAACTGTACTCTGCATGTCAAAGCTGCCAAAATATCTTTCTGTGATTTGTAAATATCGGCATAAACCTTCTGTTAACAAGTTCTTGAACCCGGCTTGGCGGAGGGTAGCAATTTGCCGTTTTTCTCATTGCAGGAAATCAGCTTCAACAGCCCGATTTCCATTCTGCACATACACCATGTCTCGGAGAAGCGCAACTGATGCTGTACATGGTCACTGCAGATCTTTCTTTCTCTGAATCTGTGTCATCTCTCTCCCTGCATACAAGCATATCATCCCACCCACCCCCACAACGTGCACTCCCTTCGTCCTAGCGAGGAGTGTGTGACTACAAACACGAGCAAAAGCAGAAAATGATCTCTCTTGATTCACAAACTTTTGTTCTTGAAAGAGAGGACCGTGAGGCTTAACTGTAAACATTTCTGCAAGGAGTTCTTCTTGAAGCGAGGCAGGAGTTCAAATGCAGCCAACAATGCGATTTTTGATGCTTTTAAAATCAGCATCATTTGGTTTAGCTCTGATATTGCTTTGCTCGGGAGGTAATTGCAAGGGGTGAAAGTAACAGTATGTGCTTCCTACCGATGCAAATGCAGCTGCTGATAACTGCAAATGAAATAATAGGTTAATTGAAATAAGCGGGGGAAGAAGAAAGCAGCTTCAAAAACATGTAGCAGAAATGTGGCTGAGAAGAAAGTGTCTTTATATTTTAGAATACAGGGGGATTTTTTTGGCTGTTGCTTTTTTGTACTGAGAAAATGAAAATTCTTCAAGTCCATGCATGAATAAACAAGTACAGCTGGGCAGCCTAATATATAATTCATACTGATCAGTCACTGCAGATTTAACTGAATAAAGCCAAAATGAACACTAATTGTTTTGACAAACTAAAATAGTGTATATGATGGTTTATTGTGAAGCTTGCTGGTACTGTCCTTATCTCAGTGGCTATTTTCAGGACTGATTTCTGCATGAGAGGCAGGAACATATTAGGACAATATAAAGATTAATATCTTGATGAAGATAAAACCTTTTACTTGCTTAACATACAGTCAGAAAATGGAAAGAACTGTCTTCAGGAGAGATGGGAGAACTGACACAGTGAAGTTTGGGACAAGAGCTGATTTAGGGAGTGAGGTATTGCTGAGGTAATGGATGGTACCTTGTTGGCTGAAGGCTAAGCCTGAAAGGAGCATTTTGGTTTTGTCACATTTGAAATACATTGCGAATAAATTTGCCTTTGTATCCTTGTCTTCTGAAAGGGGACATCCAAAAAGTTGTCAGTGAATTTCTGGAGTTATGTATGCAGGCTCGTTAATCTAAGAAAGTACACAATTTTGCTCTGGTTTTGGTACGTGCAAAGTGAAAGAAATACATGGCTGGGCCTTTGCTTTGCTTCTCCAAACCCTCTCATTGAGATGGATGGCTAAATGAGAGCAATTTAAGATATAATTTGAAAATTAAGTAAGAGACAGACAAAGGACCACTAAGCACCACTTCTGCGTGGGCTCCTTTGTGTGGCAGCGAGTGACTCTTCTTCCTAAGAGTCCTCTGCAGTGGCCTCCCCCTGCCCCCTCGCCCTCCTGCCTCTTCTCCAAGGACTGGCAGCTCCACTTGGCTCCCAGCATCGCTTACCTGATGATCGATGGATTTGCTGGATCTCAGATCATCACTGTGTTTGCTGGGATGAAGTTTTGGGATATGTCTGTAAAATTGGCAGCAGGGCTTGAGTGTAAGCAGACTTGGAGGATGTTTGGACCCAGGGCTTTATTCTGGACCATTCTGTGCCCAGAGGCAGCCAAGTGGAAGCTGGGTATGAATTTTTCCCAGGCTCTGGGGTGGAATTTTCCTTATATCTGGGGCCATCACTAACTTGTGATCACTTGTGAAAACACACTTTGCTGATGAGAGAACACTTCTTTTGTAAGAGAGCTCGGCCTCAGGGTAGTCAAGCACTTCTGTACTGGCTTTCTTCAGGTTATCTGAGGATTATTCCATAAAGTATGGATTCATCTCGTGAAGATACATCCACACAAAACCTGTGAGAACTTCACCTCTGAGAACCTGTTTTTGTGGGTTAATTTATGCCAGGAGACTTAGGACAGCTCTCATTCAGTCTGACCCCTCTGTGGATTTGGTTTCCAGTAAAATTAATAAAAATAATTTTTAATTTTTTTTTTTTGTGACAAAATGATTGCTGGTCTGACACATCTTGAGCAGGTTCATCATTAACCATCCTGCTGTGTCTGTGCTTTCATGGCTTTTGCATCAGCTCGTGTGCAGTTGGTATGAAGGAGTCATGTGGCTGCTAAACTAAAGGGTTTTAATTTAATATCACCTTAGGTATAGTTTGCCATTTTTGTTCTGTGGTAGTGAATGGCAGTTTTATTCCATTACCTACTCTGCCTTGCTATAATTTCCAGGGTTTATTTTAAAATTAGTATGCTGGCTACATGCAACTGTCCCTTCTCAGAAGCTGGTGTTCTTCACCAACTTACGTGCACTATTAAATGTGAATATCAGAACTGCTTCCTTATTTACTTTTATTTGTAATTTACAAAACCCCAGTTGTGTTTGTTGTACATTGGAAACATAGAGATCTTATAATTTGTTCCAAACCCAGAAAATACTTAACCCAAGACAGTCCCACCCCATCCAATCTCTTGGCCTTGAGCCTCTTCGTTAGTTAACATCTGAGTAAAGAAAGGGCTCAGCTGCACTCCCCCTCCAAATCCTCCAAATGAATGAACTCCATTTTGCATTTGCAGAAAGGAGTGCAGAATGGGACCCTCTGGGTAGTTCACTGAGGACTCTTCTGCCAGTCTCCTTCAGGTAATTCAGGTTTTTCTCTGGTCTTTCAGCAGTATTTCAGGCTGTGCTGGGGGCTGTGGGCACTGGGGAGGAGTGGCTCCAGCCCTGGGCCATCTGCAGCCCTCTACTCTGGGGAAGCTGGGACCACTTGCAATTTCACACACAAGCAGCACTAATCTACAATAAATCTTATGAAATCAATAAAAATATGGAAAGTATATCATTTTTAAAGAAAAAACACATGAGATGACCATTAAGGGCACAGCCATTCTAATACCTGTGTCTGGTTGAAACTGCAATTAAAAACATTCCAATAATAAATCTACTTCCAGTCTCGTTTAATGCTTTTAACTTGCTTGAAAGTTCAAACTGGTATCCCAAAAATGTGCCAGGACTTTCACAATGTATTTTATAGACTCATAAATAAATATGGCAATTAATCTAAGCTATATTTCTTTCATATTTGATGACAATTTATTATGACTCTCACTCATTCAGTGCACAAAAACTCTAATGCACTTAAAATCGGATTTCAAACCAAACGTTTTATGGGAAAATATAGTATTGATCATCCATTTAAAGATATCATGTGATGATTCATAACCTGCTATAAAAAAGGATCTTATGAGGACATGCAGAACGAGTTTTGTGGACCATTCTCGCCACAAAATCCAACGTACAAGATCTGTAGTTCTCAGTGATGTTTTCTATTTCTGTTTGGAGTCTTCACCTATAATGTTTTGGTGGTTTATGATAGATAGCAGCTTTAAGATAAAACGTTTTTCATATTTAAGTTAAATTAAATAAATACTATCTAATTTACTAAACATATACTGTTCTGTGCACTTTTATACTGTACATTTACACAAATTCATGCACAAAATTTGTTCTTTTCAAGGATAATTTTCACCATTTTGGTTATGTTAATCGGGCTGTTTCAGCAATACACATTCTGCTATTTTGTCCTTTATAAAAACGTGACCCAGGAGTCACAGGGCTTCAGGTGCTGCTCATTGCTGGTGGTGTGATGCACCCTGTGCAGCTCTGAAAGCTGCAGTGGCTTGGGCTCTGATGTGCCAGCAGCAGTGATCTGCAGTCAGCTGTCCTGGTCCTGTGGGGCATTACTGGAACTCTTTTCAAAGCTGAAAAACTCCAGAAGATACATCCCGAAAATGCAGGCTCCTGGGGTCATTTATGTCAGCTTGGGATGTGGTGCAGCAGGAAGGAAGGGCTTGCAGCATGCTGGCTGCTGTGTGTGGCTTCTGAGATTCTTAATAGAATGATGTCTTCCAGTTTGAGCAGCCCGTAGTTGTTGCCAGCCTAATTATTTTCTGGATATCTTTCCTTAATGCCATAAGTTTTGAGTGGTGGCACCAATGCTTGGAGAGATAGCAGAAGGAAATAAGTAGTGAAGGCTAAAGCACGTGGTTAAAGAAGAGTCTCATTTATAAATCAATTTTAATAACATATTTAAAAGCTCTCACATTTGCCTTTAATGTGTTTCCATTTCCCCCTTGGTCATTAATATTTAAAATATTTTTCTTTACTGATCTTTTTTTTCTATTGTGTCCTTTCTAACTTCCCTTTCTCTCTTTAATCAGTAATGAGTGAGTTTTTGAAAAATGCATAATCCATGAGAAATCCAGATAATTTGATACAGGAAAAACCTTCAATCCCTTGAAAGAAATTTCAGAGGAGTTGAGTAATTGTTTAAAAGTTATTCCAAACAGTTTAACTCATAAAAGGGTATATGTTTTCACTGATAGACTTTCACAATGAGAAAGCACCATTATTTCTACTAGGGAGTAATAATAAGCAATGAAATATTAAAAATAAAGATAATATTATTAATTTTTTTTAAAGAAAGTTAAAACCAAGCTGTGGATAACATTCTTCAGGAATCCAGTTGTCGGCATGACTTCATTCCATGAGTGACTTAAGGGCATGAGATTTGCTGGAAGTCCTTTCAGCTTGTATGCCAGAACCCTACTTTACTTTTGAAAATGTAAATTGGGTTGCATGGTTGTACTCATCTTTCAGGTAGAGATTGTCACTTCAAATGGAAGAAGAGGAAAGGCCTGAAGGAGGAGGGTCAGTGACCAGTCTCCTAGTTGGGCAAAAATCTCAGATATATGCTTTGAAGGAATCATCACTTATTATAAATAATGTGGATTTTAGAAATGATGTCAAAGTGCAGCTGGGATGTGGGTGATTGCAGCCACAGGTGGGGCTGAGTCCTGGCCCTGCTTCCCCACACTTAAACTGGAGATTGCTCAGGGCTGAGATTATTTGCAGCTCCACTTTAGGACAGGGAAGAAGCAGACCTGTGGGGTCTTTGTTAAACAGGTTTGTTACACCTGGAGCAGGAGGGAGGAGCTGGGCTGTGGTTTGGGATGAAGAGTGGTTGGCAGCAGGAGCACGAGGCACAGGGCTGCAGGACTGGGGCTGCCAAGGTGGGTGACAAGTGTGGTGGTGTCCCCACTGTGCTGGCTCTGGGACCGGCAGCACTTCCCAGGAGTCTTCTGCACGTGGGGAGAGAGGGGTGACAAAGGGGCTGCAAAGAGGGGAGGGGGTTTCCTGGGGTTGGAGGTACCTCTATCTGGAGTAGCATACCATCTTGAAGGAGACACGAGAGCTGAATTTAATGTGTTGTAAATTCTCTAGAGACAATGGGGAAACCTCCAGAAAATAATTCATTTATATATTGTGGGGAGGCTCTGTGGACAATGAAGTGACATGCTTTATTGTGGAATAGAATAATGACTGCTTATCAGAGCTACTGGAAAGGATTTTAGACACTTAACAACATTGGTTTGATTTTTTAATTTAAATTTTATTGCTTTAGTCTTTAATTTACTGTGCTTAGGAAGAGCTTATCCTCTTCTTGGCTTGTGGTGGGTTTTATATTTTTATATATATATATACATACATGGATATTATTCTCAGTCCATTATTCATCTACGAATTCTTCATGATTTGTAAATGGGCAATGAAGCAAAGAATACTAAAATGTAGCAAAGATGGAACAGGGATCTGCAGTGTTTATTATTTTTGTGGAAGAGCATAATATGATGTTGTGTAATCTTTGAATGTCTACCCAGGCGGTGCTACAGCTCCCATGGCCATTTTGTTTTGTCTTCTCATCTTTGTAAAATTTGTGCTGGTCTTTGAGTGGCTGGGTTTAGCACCAGAGATCTGTACTGGTGGTAGTGGTGGAGGAGATCTATAAATATCTTCCTTTGGCTGCTGTTGGGAGTAAAGGGTGAATTAATTATACCAAATACGGATGCAGTGAGTGGTGGGTGTGTCTGCCTGGGCACCTGGCTGGGGGCAGTGAGGTGACTGTGGGACTCTGCAAAGGTGACTTTGCTTCTCCAAAGTTTCACTTACACGTCACAGCACAAGTTTCCAAATCTGAACCCTAAAAGATGGACAAAGACTTGTTCCTCTGCTTGGTTTGTTCCTCATGCATCAGCTTTCAGTGCCTCTTTGATTATGCAGAGCTAGCAAAGCCTGAGCAAATGTGCAGTGGGCAGTCAGCAGTGTTGGAATTGCCTTATGAAGTCCTTGCCTGGCTTGCTTGCCCTCGTTGCTTTCTGTGTCATTTATCAGTCAGTGAAAATATTGCCCCATAGATTGTTTTACCTGTACTTTTCTGTTGAGCCTAAATATTTATCCATCCTCCTTCTACTGCTGGTAGCCTCTTATGGGGTTTGGCTGTGGAAATGGCTGTTTGCCTCCCTGTGTGCTGTGCTGGGCAGGGATGGAGCAGGCAGGGCTGCAGAGGGCCCTGGGCATTGCAGCTGTGGGCACAGGTGGCAAACAGCCCCATTCCATCTGCCCCACCTCTCTGGCCAGGTGGCTCCTGTGTGCAGGGCTGTGTGTGCTGGTCTCCCAGGTTCCATTTGGGGCTGGCTAGCACCATGACTGCTGTGGCTGTCTTTTGTCATCTCCGTGCCTTTCATTTGGTCATGTGTGACAAGTAAGCTTTGGACAGTAGCAAGTGCAGTTAAATCTTTGAAAAAAACATAATAGAAAACAATATGAATAATGCTATGTTTAGTGTCAGATTAATTCCTTTATGAATGGCTAAATGCCACATATAGACTGTACACAATCAGTCTCTAGTGTTAATAAATACATGTATAGAAGCAGTGTTCAAAGTAGTAAAAACCCGTGTTTGTAGACATAGTGAGTGAACTCCACAGAGAATGGTTCAAATTGGTGTGGGAAGAATGTTCTTGCTCTACCCAAGGATTTATTTATTTATTTATTTATTTATTTTAAGATAGCATCAGTGTAGTCTGCACTTGCACTCCTTTTTGCCATTAATTTTCCCATAATTGTCCTTTGAGCCTACCTTGTGTGGCAAAGTGATGAAGTGCAGCTGTTTTATTGGAGCATGGAGAATGAGGGGTAAGAGTGAGAGCCATCTGGCAGATCTCTGACCTCAAGGAAATGCAGAAAACTTAAACCCCAGTGTCCTTCATAAGCCAGACTTGGTCACTAATGCCCAATGTTCCTGGAGCCCCAGCAGTGGTGCTGGTGCTCTACTGGATTTTTAATGATGCTGAAGAGTTCTGTTAGTGTTTGATACGAGTTGTGACTGCCCCAGATCTCATCTCCTGAGAGTCTCCCTGCAAATATTACCTGTCCTCAGTAAACTCCAGTCAGCCTAGTTTGTTTTCAGAGTCTTCAAGAAAGATGTTGGTACATTTAATTATTAAACTAGAAAACAAAGAATGTTTTGAGACAGGTAGAGGGGACCAGAACAGGTGACTTGGATTAATTGGTTTAGCATTAGCCTAAAACTGCTTCTGTTAATGGAAAGCTTTGCATTAATTTGGGGGTAGAGTGTGTGACTATTAAACAGGGCTGGTAAATCTCTGGGCTTCTCAGGCAGTGTAGTGAAAGAGCCCTCTGGGAGAAACACCAGCAAAAGAATGGCCCAAACTTCAATCCTTGCATGATGAGAATTATGACCATGTAAAAAGATAAAAATACTTGATGGTGTTGGCTTCTGCCTTCCCTGGCTGTTCTCTGCTGTGTGGATCTGAGTGATGTGCTCTTTCTTCATAGTGAATTGCTTTCCTCTGGTTTGGGCCTTTGCTCTTCTTTTCAGCTTGCTTAGAAGAATTGAACCTATTTCTGCTGACACTTGGTAGTGTTGTAAGAAGGGTTAAAATTTAGGTCTCATAGGTGAGTTTGGCGCAGTAGAATGTGTCTAAAGCTGCAGTGGCCTCACTGAGTTCAAGCACTGCAATTTTAATTTTAATCTTGTAACTCTTTCTGTGTGTACATCAGATTGACTTGGGTGTACTCACTATTGGACTTTAACAAGAGCTAATCAGTTTCAATACATCTGCAGTTGTTTTTTTGCATCAGCTCAATGAGTTCAATTTAAAATTGAATTCCTAAAGCTATCGCAGGGATTCACATATTGACAGGTCAAAGAATTATTGAACACCAAGTTAGTAACAATCCTTAATACCTGTTTACATCCCAATGTAAAGTCACTGTCAGTGCAGACTTCAGGAGCCCCCATTGGAGTCTATAGATCATAAGGGAGAAATAAATAAAAGCAGAGAGTGATGTGAGTAATAATCCCTTTCATGAATCCAGGCCATTGTTGAAAGCACATCAAGCTGTTGGTAGATAAATATTTTTCTGGAGTCAAGAACAGAGAAGCATGTGACATTTCAATTACTACTGTTCATATTTAAATGTAAATAAGTGGCTTCTTTACTCTATAATTCAACGAACCATATAATTATGATCTTATGATATTTTCATAGCACTTGCAGAAACATATGGCACTTCAATAAGCAAACAAGGCAAGAAATGGAATTAAGGATTTCTATGATGTTTGTTTGTGTCTTTGTGGCTGTGTTTTAACCTCTTTGTTTTAAATACCTCATTTCTTAATTTAGCAGTTTATATAGTAGGAATGAATTTACATGAAACAAAACTGAGCCTTGCGGTTGGGTTACTGCTTATGTCTTTAATCTGATTTAGAAGTTTTCTGCTGAAAAAACCCCACAACTCCCAAGCAGCTCAATAGTGGTTAGATGTATTTCCAAAGCTAGATGATTATTAAAGACTGCATGGGTCAGTGCCTTATTAGTGTAAATTATTTTAGCTCCTGCAAATCCTTCTGTTCAGAGCACCGTGCTGATAGAGTTTCAGACTCATGGTCTGTGAAAAGGCTATAAAATATTGATTTGACTTGCAATGTTTCATGATATCTATGACTCAATTCACAAGACCTGTGCAATATCAAGGCTTGAACTGGGGGAATCACTCAGCCCTGACCTGGTTCAGTAAAATGTCTCTTAACTGAATTTTAATAATAATATACAGTAAGGCACTTAGCGCTTGTAGGCTTACTGATCAATAAGGAAAGTGCAGTAATATTATACCAAAAGATTTTGTTTATGATCTCCTTCCCCAGGCTGTGACCCTTGTTCTGCTTTATGTACAAGTTGTTGTTTTCCATGTAGCAAAATACAGAGAAGGGAAATGGAGCTGTGAACTCCTTATGCACAAGTTTGTTGCAGTCTGTCTGTACAGCACCATGGTATTTTCTGCTGGCATCCCAGGAAGGCACCACTGGCTCTGCTGGAGATGGCCATTGCTTGGAGTCACCTTGGAGAGTTTGTGGTGTTTCCTGCCTGTGTCACTGTGTGCAGCCCTTGCTTTAGTGGGGGAATCCAGAGCCAGCTGGAATGTGGGAAGTGAGGTGGCCCTGAAAATCCACGCTCCAGTTTGCAGAGGTGGCTGCTGGTTTTCTGCCAGGTGAAAGCATCAGAAATGGCTTACTGTGTGCCAGAGTGTCCGTAGAGGATCTCAGAAAAATAGATGTTAGCTTTTCCAGCAGCAGAGCTGTAGGAACCCCATCCTGCTGCAACACTCACATTTTAAAAAACTGTGTGTTTTCTTTAAATGCTGCTGGGTGATATTTCACAACAGCAGGGCTAGGGGAGAGCGTGCTCCCTTGGTCACTGGAGTGTGATTTCAGCTTCTGAGATACCCGAGGAGGTTTGTCTTTTCTGGCCACAGAAGTACTTCCCAAGTTTTCAAGGTTTCTTAACTCTGCCCAATTTGATTGCTGATGAGCAAAGGAATGGTAATTCAACTCAGTTGTGATTTAAATAAATGAAAAGACAGGGAGGAAATCAAACTGTACCTTAAAAGGGAGTGCAACTACAATGAGATGTATATCACACAGTCTAAATGATTGGGATGATATAGTAAAATATTCACAGAGCCTCTTGAAGTACATGTTCTATAATATACATTTTAAAATAATGTTGGGTGTTATTGGCTGAAAGCAATTTATCATTCACAGTGAATTTTAGATGTAGGTAGGCTCTTACACTGAGCTAATGCTCAACTTATTCCTTTTATACTCCATGTTTTGCAATAGTCTCCAGAATTAAATTAACATTGCTGTTTGAGAGTTTGAAGCCAGTTCGTGTCTATGTGGCTTTTGTTTTTATTTTTATCTTTATTTTTTTTTAAATTTTCTTTTGTTGGGGGAGGAAGGATGAGAGTTGAGGCTCTGAATGGGTCATTCCCTGCAAAGCAATCTGTTATTCTGGAGCACTGGCTCAAGTAAACTGGCTTTGCAGTTGCTGCTGTTCATGTCAAGGCAAGTGTTGTACACAATATATGAAGTGTAGCGTAAATAATTTAACTAGCTTTTGAACATGGAAATAGCAACATGATAAAGTAGCAAAACATAACAGGTTTCCAGCCAAACACAGCACTGATTAGTTAGCCTAGCTAAAACAAAGAGATTTTTTTTTTCTCAAGTGAAACTGATTTAAATGCAAGGGAAAGGCTGCAGAAAGCCCTTTGCAGATTAACAGCACCCTGGTTATTTGCAGCTGCAATAACTTCTGGAAGGACAGCTGAGCTGGGACTGTGCACTTGTGTTGCAGTTGTGTGTGTGAGGAGGGAGGGTTGCTGGCATCTCTGGCAACATCTCTTTGACCAAGGTGTGATATTTCAGTGACTGCACAAGTCACAGGTCTTGGAAGCTCCTGGGCAAACTTTCAACTGGAATTGTCACACTGACCTCGAGGCATTTCAGATCTGCTCATTCACCTGCAACATTTAATGATAATAGTTTTTCCCGAAATATACAAAAGTAACTTTTATATCCCTGCCAATTAATCTCGCTCCAGATGAATGAGTTGTTTGTGCTATAGGCTCTCTGTACTCTATACCTCTATTTCCAACAGCATGCAGACAGTCAAATTTTAAAAGTCATGGTGCTGTCAGAACAATTATTTTCTTCGATTAAAACCTAGTTTCTGACTGAACCTGCAGGACTGACACTCGTGTGAGTCTGTGCCTGCCTGCTGGGGAGGCTGATGGCAGCACATGTGCAGAAATGCTGAGCTCCTGTTCTGAGCCACAAAGGCAAGGGGCAGCCCTTGCACAGTGGGGCTCTGCTCAAGAGCTCCTGCTTGAGTTGTTGTGTATTAGCCTACAAAAGCCTTAGGCACAAGATTCTCTTCTTGCACATCTTATTTTAGGCATCAGCAGGAGTATGTACGGAAGGCAAATTTACTATTGGAACTATGAATAAAATATAGTTTGTCTGTTAAATTAGTAATTGTGATAAAAGCTCCCAAGGTTTTTATCCTCCCCCTTTTTTTTCTCTTAATAATTACAAAGCCAGTTTTAAATCTTGCTGCAGGTGGAAATGTGCCCTTGTAAGTCGTGTTGATGCTTAAAAATCTGCAGGGTACCTGGAGGCCTTCTTGTTGGCCAATGATGTCAAGTGAGGTCTGAACTAAAACCTAAAAATGATGAAGTTAAATAGCTTCAGATGCTATTTTGGGCTTTTTCAGTGGCAGATGCCCTTTGGGGCTGAGGAAGCCAGCTGAGGAGCAGTGAGTGTCAGAGGATTGGGAGGTACAAAAGTGGGAAGTGAGGATGTTTTAATCTCTGTTTTTTGTTCACTATTGTGATGATAGAAATGGAAGGAACTTTATGCTGTGCTGGCTTATGCAATTCTGTGATTTAAGGCTGAAACGCCTTTTACAATGCTCATTTTCAATGTGATTTCTTTTTTATTTGGGAAAAAAGGTAAAACCCTTTTTCTTCTTGAAACAGCAGCTTCTGGGACATTGGTTAAGAATTAGGGAGTTTTAAAAATGATAATACTTTAAAAATGTTTTCAGATTTTTTTTTGTTCTTTTTGAAGTTTATTTTAATACTCTGGGGCTTATTTTTAACTCCTGGAAAGCTTGGTCTAGAGACTTGATTTGTTTTGTTTGGCTCAGCTTACTGAGAATAAGGATGTCTGGGTGTACTTTGGAGGGAAATAGGAGAATTAAAGACCTGTTTTGGTGTGTAAAAATTATTGTTTATAATTTAAATGGTTAGAAATGGAAATAGGGGTTGTTTCTGGCTCAGTTTGCTGGAGAAAAATGAGCTGAGGGAAAAGGAAGTATGCAGGAGAGGAAGGGAAGAAAATGAAGTATGGAAGGGCTGTAGGAGGTGATTCAGGAGTGGCATCATTGAAATGTGGGCCTTGGGAAGCTAAAGGGTGATGTGTTACCCTCCCCTTCATGGTAAGCAATGCTTGATTAAATTCTCTTCATTGAAACTCATGGCTATGAAGCACAGCAGAAAGGAACAGCCCAGCAGGGAGTGGCCCTGCTCATCTCACAGTCACATCTCAGACCTGGCTCAGTGGGGAGGGATTTTGGAATCCTGCTGCAGTCAGTGCCCCCTGGGACTGCTGAAAGCCTCGGGGCCAGGTTTGCATGGTGCCCTCCAACCTGCTCTTGCCAGAAGGGGTTTGGGGTGGGGTGAGAGGTGAGATGTCACACTGCTCTGATCCAGCATGAACCTCAGCTCTGGGTGGTTATTTGGGAATGCACTGGATATCCTGTAGATATGCTGCAGTTAGGCTACCATAAGTGTTTCAAGGAAATTATTGCTTCTCATCAACAGGAGTTTTTGGATAACTGGAGGAGTAAAAGTGCATTATTCCATGACAATTCTGAGTCTAATCAGATGCACATCTTCAGTAGCAGATGCATTTGTTGCAGGTGCATCTTTCTCATCTTCAGGTGCATCTTGTATCCTCTCTGTTGTCCAATGCATTGGAAACACTGAGAAGAGACTGGCTCTTGGATAAGGGTTTAGTGATTTCTTTCCCTCTTCACACTGCCTTAGGTACTGGGAAAACATTGTGGTTTTGGTGGAGTTTAAAGTTAGTGAGACTGTGGAAACCACTGAAGGGACACAGAGTGAGCCCAATGGAATGGAGCTGCTCCCTCAGTTTGGCAGCTCCCCCGGGCACCACCTGGCCCAAGGCAGGCTCAGGCACTCCCTGGCTCGCTGGCTGCTCTGTCTGCAGCAGCTTTCAGTGCAGTGGGAACGAGCAGCTCACCAGCTACTCAGCTCATCTACCTTTTTCCTCACCAGCATGAGCTTGTTATAACTAGTCCCCCAGGACTCAGCCAATATTGGGTTGACTTTCTGCTACAGAGGAAATTTCAGGCATCATATTGATTTGGCCCAATATATTATATGTGTATTTATTTGCTAGCAAAGACCTAGAGAAATACTACTGCTATGTTTTAATACAAACTCAGCTGTTTGCTGATCAGCAATGACTATTCAAATTGACCAGTCTACCTCACCCTGGCTGGAGATCAAGGGATCAGCACTTAATTTCATTCGTTGAATAAAGATTTTTTTATATATATATATTTATATATATATCTCCACATGGAAATATCAGAACATGAAAGGTTAAATCAATATGGAGTTTTACATTGCTTAAAGGGCATTTGCATCAAAGCAGCCATGAATGCAATTCACTTGTTTAATGAATTTTTTATGCTTATTTAATGAATTTCACAAAGGTGTTTTTCATAAAATGGATAAGGACTTCCAGTTTTATGAAATAATAAAAATGGAACTGAAGTTATGAAATGAGCAATCTCATTAGTTAGGCATGATATATTCATATGAAAGTGTACATGTTTCTGAATTATTGCAAGCAGCTCTATTGCTTGAACTGTAACTCGTTATAATAGTATTGCAAATATGCCTTTAGTTAAGATATCAGAAAGTGACAGAAAGAAATTAGATTTAGATTGTTAATAATGATATAATTAATACTTATTGTATTTAGCATACTATGGATGTGTCTGTCTTTTGAAAATATGTGGTTGCATTCTTCATTGATAGATAGTTAGTGAGATGAACACTATTCCTATCCCCATCCCGTTTTTGCTAGAATTCTGGCTTAATTTTGTGTTTGAGAAGCTTTACTCTGTTTTATTATCCTGATGAACAGAGGAAAATATTATGATGATCTGCCAATAGTATGAACGTGCCTTATTTTGCACCATGGCAACCTGTGATCTAATGTACTTTTGGAATTGCATCATCTTACTGAAAAATTCTTCCAATTTGATGGCACTTCAGGAGTGAGAGGGGATTGTGAGCATTTCTTGCTTAAATAACTTGTCTGATTGTACACTGCAGTGTTTCTGCTGGTGGGGTGTCATGACCCTTTCTGCAGCAACTGCAGCAGTTTGAACAGGACAGATGGATATAGTAATTCTCTCTTATTGTGTTTGAAATCTGTTCTGATTTTGAGCAGGTGGTGTTACCTTTAAGTTCAGTGGGATTGTTCATGGGCAACTACAAACTTGGGCCAAAGAGTTGCTGTGTGCTGAGTGATTGCTGTCAGCTTCTGTGTGTTTCCAGGCTTGCTGCCCACCTGGGTATCACTGCACCAGTTAGGAAATGTGCCCCAGCTCCATTCACCAGCCTGGGTATTTGCACTGTGCTATGGGCACAAATGATTTCCAAGAATGTTTCCATTATCCCTTTCCTCTGCTGCCTTGGCTATTGGAGCCAAACTTTCCCTCTCTTTTTTGCCATTTTGGAATGACTTACAAGTGCCTTATGCAAAAGAGCTGTGGTATAAACAGAATATTGTAATTACATGCAGTGAAGGAGCTCTGAGTGGAGTCAAGGAATCCCACTACCCAGCCCTGCTGGTTTACAGCCCTCCTGCTCTGCCAAGGCAGCAGGCAAAAATATTGCAGTAATAAGAGATAAAGTGGGACTTCAAAATTAATGTTCTTGCCTTATTAGGCATCCCTTGTGCTACACTGTTAAGTAATCTTGTTAAATACATGCATTAAGACACAACAAGGCAGGGCAAGATGGTAAGATAATGGTTTGTCATCAGTGGTTATTAGAGGAAAAAGAGAAATGAAAGGCCTTTTCACCCATGAAGTGTCATTATCCCATTCTTTGGCATGCTTTGAAGCCTTCTTGTGATTATGCAATTAGCCAAGTAAGATAGTTAGAGGAAAAAAGGTATCATTGACATCTGCTCCTGCCCTGTCACCTCCTGCAGGGTGTTGTTGTTGTGCAGGTGGAGCTGGTGCTGTGCCTGTGCTCCAGAGGGGCTCCAGCCTGCCTGGCCCTGCCCTGGGGACATCACCTCTGCTGGAGCCCCCAGAGCAGAGTTTGCCCTTGGGAGCCTTTGCTGCTCTATCTGATCTGCTCTGTTGGTGTCACTTGCCCAGGCTGGGCTCAGGGTGGTTTTGCACAATGCAGGATCTGTCTCTGTTGTGCCTCAGGTGTGTAATTGTTGGCATGCTCTTAGGAGTTAAATACAACGTGCTGTGTCTTTTGCACCTTTAAGGCTTCAAAGATCACAGCCCAGTGTGCTCACACACAGATGGTGTCACCCATGGAGGGGCACACAAGATCCAGTGTCTTTGAGCTGGGGGAGCTGCTGGGCTGCCCAGAGCATGGAGGGTCCTGTCCCTTCCCTTTCCCCTGCTGGCCTCTCTCCTCTCTTTCACAGGCTCTGTGTCCTTGCAAACAGACACTAAACAGTGTTCTGGCCCTGAAGGCAAGGGCATTTTGCAAAAGCAGCAGCAATGGTTAGGGTAATTCTTCCCTGTGCCACAGAGCAAATCTGTCTTTGAGCTGGGCTCAACCAAGGACCCTTTGAGGCCATGGCAGCAGCTTGACTGAGGCTCTCTGGGTTTGGAGCTGAGGCTCAGGAGCCATCCTGCAGCTCAGCCTCATTACAGTGCACCTACTGTGGGCAACTGTGCCCAAGAGTTTCATGGCATTGCACCAGATTTAATAACTAGCTGATATTTAATTTGTGGTGTGAAATAACATCTGTTATTATATCTAACATAAATATTTACTTGAGAGATTCTACTAGAAAAACATTTGCTTGCCTTCAAAGCCTATCAATTTCTCATCTGTGGCTGACAAAGAAAGCTTTGAGTGCTTAAATTCATGTCTAGAAATTAAATTAAAATTTTCAACACTAAAGCTTCTGTGATTCCAGACACTTTCCTTTCATTTTATTGTGTTTGACAGCAACTAGACTCTCAAGGTAAGTGGTGGAGTGGAGTCCCATGTAAATGTGAAGCATAAAATGAAAACTGGGGGGAAGAAAAACATTTAAGGTAGGAAATTAGAACAGTTATTGGGTTCCACACTATGGTTAATGAGTGTGCAGAAAGAAAACATCTTCTTGGCCTAGTGAGCTGGAGCATTACAACTGTTGCAACACTTCTTCTGTTTTTAGAAGGAAATAAGTAATAACCCCGACACATGGGAAGTCTTCAGTTTGCATTTTTTAATGCCTCAGGGGAGTGCAGTGTTTCTGGTTTAGAATCTGTTAAAATTTTATTTAAAAGGCAGGTTTTGTTCTCAAAGCAAAACAAAAATTAACATATTAAGCATATCTGTAGGTCAGGAGTGTATGGGAGAGGGCTTGGCTGCTTCACCAGGACATGGCTCTTTCAGAATTGCCAGCTGAGGTTGGAGGCTGTGGAGGGAAGACTGAAAATTACTGCCCCTGACTGAAACAGGTTCAGTGTATTCAGGATTTATGCTGTGTTGCCCCGGGCATAATTAAAAGCAGCCTGTAATGGCACAGGAGCAGAGGGGGCCTAGGCACAGGTTCTCAGTTTTGGGATACTTTGGCATCCATTTGGAAGGGGAAGCTGGGATGGGACACTGCTACCCAGGTGAGCCCTCTCCTGTTCACTGACTTCAGTGGGAGGGTGTAAATGTTACCCCTCTGTCTGGGAGGAGAAGAGGTGTCCAAAGCTTGCTGAGGATGTGCTGTGGCATCCCATTCAGCCTTTCTCTGCAGGGCTGGTGAGCTCGTGCTGTCCCCACTGTTGCACTTTAAATGGGGTTTTCTTGTGTGCTGTTGGTGATAAAATATATGGACTAAACTCTCTGAGGCTGAACTGAGTCCTGAGATAAAGTAAGCAATTCAGCTTTTAAGGTATATGGCATAACGTTGAGAAGTTGAAAAAACATCTGAGACCTCTGTGAATGCATCCCTGTGGTTGCAGCTAAGGCACAGGGCTGTTTGGCCTGAATTAATAAATGTTGCTTCCCCCGGGCTGATTAGGTGTGTGGGGTGTCTGCTAGCACAGCTTTGCAGCTTCTGCAATCTTGCTGAATGCCTGAGGAGATGCAGCACATGGTTTTGCATGCTGCTGCACTGTGCAGTTTAGGAAAGCTCTTGCACGCTTCCTGTGCTATTTAAAAATCCCTTCGTTCAAAGGTTCAAGTATTTTCATCCAATACTGTTACTGAGCAAACTGTTGAAAGGTGTAAGCAAGTGGATCAATATTTTATCTTTTCTAGGCTAATAAGTTCATTATTATTGACACAGTGTAGCTGGCTGCCTTCAGCCTGACAAATAACATCCCAAACAAAAGTAATTGGAGTTCTTTTAATGATACTTTTATTGGGAAATGTCTTGGGGCCAGGCTGGAGCTTATGGTCGAATCTGGAGAGTCAATTTTTATACTTGGCTAGATATAAACAATACAGGGCAGGGACCCTCAGTCTGGTCCCTCTCCAGGGCACAAAGGAGCCAGGTTGTGAGTTCACGTGCCTAGGGAGTGATTCCTGACTCTGCCTCAGCTCCTTCACCCTTCTCTCCTCTGGCCAGGCATTGCCCTTGGGTCCTGAAGCTCAGGGCTTGGCTGACACCAAAGCATTCTGCAGCACAGCCGGGTTGTGCCCAGCTGCCATCAGACCCAGCCCTCCCTCCACCACCTCCTCTGGCAAAGTTTTCCACTCGGAGCAGGAGCAGCAGGGCTTTGTTTCTTGCTGCCCTGGATGGCTGGGAGCAATTGAGTTTGTGGCCTGAGACTTGCTACCTCTCAAATTTAAAAGCTGCTCTGAAGTTTGTATTACCTTTTTTTGTTTCTTGGAGATATGTGGAGCTTAAAATTCAATGGTTCAAATCTGGATCAAGATTAAATAATTTGGGTCATGTTCTCAGATGCCCTCCAGGAAACACAGTCAGTGGTTAACCTAATCAGCTCCTGTAATTCCACCAAGTTCAGCTGAAGCAGCATTTCTACAATAGAAGTAAATTTAAAGCTTAATAGCAAGCATTCCAATTTTTAAACTTTTCTTGAAAATAGTTTGGCTCTGGTGTTCTCAGCAAAATTCAGAGGCAGTGTCAGGGCATGGGTTAGTCAGGAGCTGGGTCCTGGTGCTTTGTATGTGCTGTGATGCCTCTTGCTTAGTATGATGGAGTAATTAAGTGTAATTTTTGGGGTTATAGTTCAGAAATCATATTTCTGACTTGAAAGTACAAGTCAGTACAAACAGACAAGTTTGCAAACTGAAAATAGAGATTAAACCAAACCAAGAATTTCAGTAGTTGTCAATGAAGTTTTTTATTTTTCTCTGTATAAATAGGATATACATATGCTTTTCAATGCTTCCAGAACTTGCAGCCTTCCCTAGAAAGGGCTCTGATCCATAAAGGCTTGTGCTCCATAAAACACAGTGGCCCTTCTGACCTCCAGCCTGTGGAGCTGCTGAGGAAACCTGTGTGAAATGACAGCTTTTTGCCTGATGGTGCCACTTTATTTTATTGACTTCAAAATCCTTAAGACACACCTTGGGGAGGTCACCAGAGTGTCTACTTCCACTCGTGCCTTTGAAATTCTGCTTTGTCTTGTGATTTGGTGGGTGCTTTTGGCATCATTCCATGTGCATCTAATGGGAAAAGTAAATGGGCCAAGGCACAGAGCAGCTGTTTTGGGAGGCTGGGGTGGCCCAGGTCGATGTGTGACTGTGCTGTGGGCAGTGAGTGTCTCTGCCCCTCCAGTGCCACGGTCCCACTGCAGCTCTTGTGGGCCCTCACTGAGAGACATTTGTAAAGAAGATTTTTCCACTTGCAGAGAGAGAACTCCTGGTTGCATCCAGTGCCTGCTAAAGTAAAAGGAGACTGGCGAGGCCCCAGATTTCCAACTCTTGGGGCTGCTACATATTTCTCTTCATGGGGGAGAGGCCAAGTGTTTGCAACTTTAGATGTGAAACGTAAAAGCACTTGGTTGTCACATGCCATTAGCTGTTTAAAGCGTGACATCTCAGGAAATGCTTCATCGTAATCCTCAAAATGAAGAAATCTGAAGTGAACTTCAAACCGTTTGCTCAGTTTGGGTATCATGTTGCAGGGTCAGATGGTGAACTCAAAGTTGTACCTACTCTCAAATTGGTTTAAACTGCAGTCAGACAGTTCAAGTCCCAAAAAATCAGCTTGTACATTTTCTTTACTTTTTTCTTTACAAGTAAAACCTAGGAGTAATGTCTGTATGGCAAAGCTTGTGCAGATACTCTTCTCCAGCTGTTTTCCCTGAGACACCTTTTGCTCAAGAGCACTGTTAGTTTAACTTTATCATCTGCTTGAGTTCGCTTTCCTGTTCCTGCTGCCAGATGAGTAATGGGAAAAGCTGCTCTGAAAGGATCTATGTTGTCTGCCTGGGCTTCTGCCTTAGCAAGCTGTATTTCATTCCCCCCAAAAAAGCTTGGATCTGTGATGCTACACAAGGAAGAAAGTGGTGCTGATGTTTTTGGTTCTGTTCCTCAGGAGTGCTTGCCTGTGCAGTGGTCCAGCAGAAGACGTGTCTGGTATGTAAGAACTGGCCATCAGAGATGGCCAAGGGGGCCAGTGAAAACAGCTTTGTAGTCATCCTGTTATGAAATTCCTTCACTAACAAGAGTATTAAACATGAAATTATAGTGTTGTGTGGAACAAAGTTTGTAGAACCGTCATGCTCAAAGGTCCTATTAAGCTGTCAGCTTGGTCTGCTGTGTCCTTGGTTTTTCTTTACTGAATTTTGACATGGTTTCACTTCTCAAAGCCAAACCTTTCCATACTGACCTCTGTCTCCACCCTGGTTAATGCCCTTCAGAAAAACTTTTTTAATTTTATTTATTTATTTTGGTTACTTCAAGATGTCATGATTGTTTCTGGTCAGAAGTCCTTCATTCCTTGTTTATTTTTCTTTTTAACATCGTGGTCCATATTCATGCCTGTGTGGCTCTAGGGTACTAATTTGCCTCCAGGAGGGTACTTTTGGCTGCTGGGCTGATAGCTATGAAAGCATGTTTGCTGTCCCTAATGTTATTCAAATTAAATCCAGGTCTGGATGAGAGTATTTGCAGATGAATTCATACGAATCTGTGAAGAAAGCACAGACAGACCTGATAGTGACTTTAGTGATGGTGGTAGTAATAGGAAGTTATGATTGCTGTGATCAGGGATAGACTTTTTTCTTTTCTAATAGGTATGGTTGAGTATTGTATTTATTTCCTGTAAGAACTTTTTCTAACTTGTGTTGATACAAGGAAAACATATTTTCATTAAAGAATGTCTTTGGAGAGATTTTTGCTTCATTTCCATTTTATTCCTTGCTGATTTACTTCAGAGTAACTCTTACTGGCATTTGTTTGTTAGATTGCCTCCCACAATGTACCAAGCAGCTGTGGCCCCCTTGTTTCTTGAGGAGCATTCTGATCCTGACCTGGGCAGACACAAAGCTTCTGCCCAGCTATGTGCTCTGGGGATGGCTCATCCTGTGCTTCTCTGCTCGTGCCAGAGCACCCTGCTCAGGCTGGGCCTCCTGCCACTCATCCTCACGAGATGAAGGTGTCCTTAGGAAAGAGGGAGACCATCCTATCATACAGGACTAGCATTGGCACTGAGTGATCTGTAATTGATGTGACTCTGTGAATCATCTGCTTTTTTTTTGTTTGTTTTAATATTGGAGACCAAGGGGTGGGCAAAGGGAGAGACACCTACGAATTGTACAACATCTGCATGTTATTTTGCTTTCTTCCCTGCTACTTTAGAGAGCCCTGAATCAGTGAGGAATAGATAGTTCAGTTCTTAAAGCAGTGCTTCTGTAACTACACACAGTTGGGGAATGTGCTTCTGGTGGATTTGTTCCATGAAATGCAAGGGAAGGATTCACGAGTACATAAAATAACAGCCTAATCAAAGAAATAAACAAGAACAAGTCTGTAATCTTCACAAAATTGGGGGAAAAAAGTGCTTCTGATGGACTTGCTCCTACTGTTTTCTTTGTAGCTGCTTCCAGAGCTCAGACCATCTGTTCCTTGTTGTAGGTTGTTAAGTGAAATGTGCTGCCAATACAAATAGCTCTGCTTGATGTTTGTTTGCATAAATTGTTTTGAAAGCTTCATGACGAATTTTAAGGATTACTTACAGGGGTAGGACTCTGTGGAGGAGGAAATATAAATTTGATGATGAATGTTGGAATCCATTAATTTGTTTGGAATTTATAATAAAAGCGAACATTCTATGTGTTTGTTGGAGGGAAAGGAAAGAATTTTATCTTGATCCCAGAAGGTAATGGTGACAATATTCTAATTTGTCCACATTGCAGTAAATGTGATCAGTCTGCCTTCACATCTAAGTATAGTTGCCTTCACTTGCCCAAATAAATTATTCAGTATATCTAAATCACAAAATTTCAAAGAAATGAAGCCTGCTTGGGTTTTGTGTGCCTTGGGAATCTCACACTCAGTTTTGTCTCTCTTTGATATTGGACATTTGTGTGGGAACACTGACTTTGAAATGAGTGTCAAAGGTAAGTGAAAGAGGTGGAAGGGAGTCACACCAGTTAAATGGTGTATTGTGGGATCTGTGGTGGTGTTTTCATGTGTGCTATGGCATGTGGGGAGATAATTCCTGCTTCCCAAGACTAGTGATCCAAAGGCAAAAAGAAGAGAAAGTATGCCTAAGGAGGGAGAGAAGATTTGAGTGAAGCCCTTTAAGTCAGTGACAGAATTTGTGTAGTGGAACTTCAACAGGAGGGTGCTGCTGATAGGGAAGTGTTTGCAAATAGTGGGCTTGGGGCAGCTGATACAGAAGCAACTGTTTTTTCCTTGCAGTTGTTTTCCTCTTCTTAATAGAGATCTATTATCTGGTGGTTTATCTTTAGTCTTACGGTCTAGGAACTTCAAGTGGCTGAAAATCAAGTGGCTACCTCCCTTCTCACCAAACTGTTGGGTCTGAATTTGGAATCACTGCCCAGTCAGACGTTCCTCTTGTCTCTGTGAAGCTGTACATTAAAAACACAACCACACATACACACACACACACACACACACATGCTCCTTAGCTGCTCATCACAGCTTTGCAGCGGTAATTCTCTGGTTTTAAGTGAATTGACCTGGCTGCTTTCATCTTCAGGTAATGCAGCCCCAGTTTATAATTCAGACCAGGAGCTTATGGAGATTTAGAAAGAGGCCCAAAGCTTTGCTTTACTGTGCCAGTTAAAGCATTTATACTGATGACAGTTAAATTGTTGAGGGCTCTGTTATTCATTTACATCACAGACACTAAGGTCCTCTGACGACCTACTGCAAATGTAAGCCAGATGTACCTAAACATATCTATTGTACATTTTACTTCATTTCAAACACTTCTCCTGACTTTCAACTCAAACCTTCTGTCTGTCTTGTCATGCTACAGTATTTAATGATATTTTATTGCATTAGTTCACAAAACCCTTGAGTTTTTCAGTTGTCCTAAGCTAATGGACTGGATCTGTACCCATTTGCTAATACAAGATCTTTTTTAGTAGGTAGCAGAGCTATTAAACATAAATCAAGGTTTCCGATAAAATATTAGGTTTCTGCTGCATCTTACAAAAGGAGAGTCTGCAGTTTTACCTGATGATTATATCTTACAAGCTATAGTTAAATCTTGTTTGGGGATTTACTGCATTCCATACCCAGTAATTTCATACAAATCCATAATGATTATTTTGTATGCTCCTTTCATTTAGCTCATAAAAGAAACCACATAGCTTGCTAGCTGTAGAAATGAGAGCAATCCACTGTTACTTCCTTTGGAAGGATGCACTCATAAACTGATTTTTCAATAGAAAGGAAATTTTTTACTATTTAACTTGTGTATCAAAAATCAGACAGTAAAGAGATATCCTGCCTTGATAAGGCAGAGATAGCCAGGCTTGCTACAAGAAGAAAAACAACATGTCACAGCACTCAAAATCTTTATATGTTCTTTTGAAAAATAGGTTAAGATAGCTTTGGTAGAGACTTATGATTTTTTTAGTCATATCTTTGTGAGTAAACAGGTGTCTCCTATTCACCTTTGGAGCAGGGACTCTTCCTTTTGGAAGACAAAGGTTGGTTGTTTGGCATATTCCCTGGTCCCAGCTGTGGAAAGTGCTCAGCAGAGGCTTGGCTTAACATGGGTTTTGGTACATCCTTCTAAAGTGTCTCCACTCCCTGCTGCTATTTTTAAGTACACGCACAAATCCTTCTGAAGAAAATGTGATAGTGGTTAGGCTGTCCTGAAGTATTGTTCTTGATAGGAAAGCACTGAAGGATACCATTAGGAGCATATGCTCTCTCAGTGTGGGTTGCAGAGGATAAAACTGCACTGTTATTTGTACCATAGCAAGCCAAGAAACATGTGACACAACTTGATCTCATTTTTAGCCATGTAAATCTGAAGGATTTTTAAAACAAGTTTTGGAGTTGGTTTAAGATTACATGTTGTGAAGCAGAGCACAGTGTGGCTTGTTTCTTGGTCAGAATGTTCATACACTCAATTGGTGCTGGTTGGGAGCTCCTGATAAAAGATTTCTTTGGAAATATTGATGGAATGAAAGAAAGCTTTCCTGACAGTGGATCTGTCTGAATGCCTTGGGTCTGAAATAAGGGAGGGAGCAAAATGGGGCTGTTCACCCAAAGTAGCTGCAAGGATATCCTGGGGACAGGGGAACCCCAGGTTCAAGTTCTCTCACAGCTCAGGCTTGTGGTTAGCTTTGCGCTTATAACGGGGTGAGTCTGTCCCATTTTTGGGGTGGTAGGATGCAATGTTTGAAGCTCTGTGCTGGAGTGCAGTGCAGAAAGAGAACTAGCTTAGAAACATCAACCATTTCCTTGTGGAACAGGATTCTTGGTTGTAGCTTGCAGTGCAGCTGTCCTTTCTTCAAACTTGAGTCGACCCTGGTTTGGAGGCAATGGTACCAGCACCAAAATTTTTGTCCTCTGCTATAGCAGTATCTATCATGTTCCTCAACAATGCAGGGTATCAAAAGGAGAAGGCCAATAAATGGATCTATGGTGCTGTTGCAAAGCAAGAAGAAAATTCCACTTTTATACAGGTTTTGTGGCCCTGTTTCACAGAGTGAGTTTGGTCTGATGTTTTTATTTAGTTTTTGTCCAGTAAACTTCCAAATGCATCTGTGTTGGGGCCAGGCTAATGATATCAGATGCCTTTATTCTAGGTGATAACACCAGAGTGACCTTCTAGAGACTCTGTTTCTCCAAAGAAAAACATTGTTAACTGTTGACTATGCACTATCATTTGAAATAGAGTGCTGTTTGAACACATGGGACTTGTCATCCTGTATCACTGAAAAAACAGAAGCGAGCATGGTGGAGTTGGTGGTCAGTGGATGAAAGAGGTTTTTCTTTCAACATTTCCTCAACTGAAAAAAAACAACCACCCCAAACCCCACATTTAAGCTTTATGTGCAAACCACTAGAACTGGCAGTGCCAGGAATGTGCTCACCTTTATGAGAATTTAGGAGACAAAGGATCAGCTGAAGGTGGCTCAGGCTGTTGCTGTCTGGGGCTCGGAGTTTGTAGTTCAAGGCATCTCCTACAGCCACTGTTCTGGGGGGAGCTGCTGACTTGGGGGCCATTGCCTGGGCTCTGGGGATGACCCCAGCTCTCCACTGGATGTCAGTGTTCCCCAGGAATGCAGCTGCCAGAGCACTTATCTGGCAGTAAAAAAAAAGGGGGGAGGGGGGTAGAAAGACTAAAGAAAATTAAAGAACAAAGCAACCTTGACTCTTTAGAAAAGTCATTTAGGAACAAGTTTTGTGATTGTTCAGCCTGAATTATAAGGCAAAGCTCGACAGAAAGATCATGTTTACACTAAAACACATCTTACACAACTTCCGGGCTCACATGCCAAAAAGAGTTGGATTTAGTTTCAGAAAAAACAAATGAACATTCTTCATTCATCTCCCTACAGTTTTGATATTTTGATATGCTGCAAAGTGAGTGATTCTGTTTTTGTGTCTGACAGTTTTTCTTTTTTCACTAGCCACAAAAAAATATTTTTTCAAATCAGTGAAAGCATGAGCATGTCACTAAATGATTGATTGCTTGCTGGGTTTCAGCCTTTGATAATTAAGCTTAACACAATGTCTCCTCTTCACTAGAGAATGGTATTGTGCCAAATTCAAAAGACACATGAAAAATTGAAATCAGAAAATAAAAACCTTTTAAAAACCAACTGCTCCCATCTGTTGTGCAGTTCAGAAGGGAATGTAACAGTGGAAGAGACACAGAGCACATAAAACAGGAGGAGGAAGAATGGTGAGCTTGGAAGCTCCACCTTCCACACTCACAGAAGTGCCTTCCTGTGAAAATCTTGCTTCCTGAAGATCTCTGGTTGTTGTTTGTTTGGGTTTTTGTTTGTTTTGTTCTTTAATCCACTAAAATGGATTCACAAAGGGAATGTGAAGGAAGATTTTGCTAAACAACCGAGTGGGGTTTTGTAGCATTTGTCCAGCTGCATCTTGGCAGACTCATCGATGGTGTGTTGGGTGTGTAGTCCTGCATCTCACTTGGAGCAAGCTGTTTCTCACAAAAGGGCAGACTTCTGAATGGAAGTCCAGAAGGGAGTTCTGGCCATGATGTGGGGTATATTTGAGGGCCCTCTCACAAATTCAGAAAAAAAACCCAGCCCAAATCCTGCAGTGCTCTTTCATGATGAGTTTTCTCAGCAATATTAACAAGCCTGGTATTCGTTAGCAACTCTGACTTTACCTAGTCTGTCACAAGGTTATCTCTTTTAGTCAGGCACTAGGGTTAGGCTGGAGTATTTAAACTACAAAAAAAAAGACGTAAATGTGTGAAAGTCCTGGCTGACCTAAGAATTAGCGGGGAGTATAATGGTGAAAGTTCTGATGCTTTGAGTTGAGATCTCTTAGCCTTTAAGTTTCAGAAGAATAGCAGTACTCCAGGATCAGAGTTTGGCTTTACAAAATCTTGAAGATGGGAGTCTTCAAGAGAAAACAAGGAATCTGCTTTGAGAAATACTTTTGGTATGATTTTTAGCCCAGTTAATTCAGTCAATCCAAGCTAAGAATGCTCTTTTGCATTACAGAGCCACTTGTGAAGGAATGAGCTGTCCCCTGGGAACAGGAGTGACCAGCAGTGACAAACCAAGCCATGAACTGACCTTGCTGCTTATGAGAGGGGTGATGGTGTGCAGAGAGAGGCACTGAGCAGCTCTGAAAGGTGAGTAAAGCTTGGAGTGACTGCCCTAGGTGTCTATGGCGTTCCAGAGGTGTTTGTCTACCCCTGCAGGAGTTTCTTACTGTAGCAGTTATGCACAGCACAACGTTGAAGTAAAGCTCTGCTGGAGAAATGTGATGGATAGAGATTGCAAACCTTCCTCTGGAAGTGGCCTGTGCTTGATGTAAAATGGTGACCCCAGGTCTTGAATTTTCTTTGTATTTTGGGACAGAATATGTGTCTGATGTGCAAACTATATAGGGACATGAGAGAGCAAACCACCTTTGCCCAAAAGGCATCTTCATGTCTCTCTGAGATTGCTAGCCAGACCTGATTCAAGAAAGGGATTCTGGACAAAATTGGAAAAACCTGGGCAAAAATTTATTTTGGACAAAACAGGAATTTACCAATAGGGAGTGAATAAACCAGACTGAGACATATTTTCCTGTTGTAGTTGATTGAAGGATTGACTTCTATAGAAGCTCTCCAACCTCTTGAGCTCCTGTAAAGCTATGCCAGAGGGGTTGACTGATACACTTTTTAAAAATTGGGTTACTTTATACTGTTCCTCAAGGTTGCTAGTGTAGTCCAAGTTAAGCTCCTTGTCTTGCTGCTTGTTAAGCTTCTTGTCTTCTGTAAATTCTTATGAACTGTCATATAAAAAGACAAATGGAAATCTCTGCTTTGCATTTTTATCCTCCCCTTTGTTAATTTCCTTGTTTTCCAGCCTAAACTGTCATAATATAGTGGGCCAGGAGTTACAGTATTTAATGTCTCACAAATGTAGGCAAGGAAAACTGCAAGTAAATGAGTTACTGTGTTAAGTTGATTTTTGACTAGTGAATAAAAGCAACTTGTGCATGTGTGACTGATGATGAATTTCAGCTGAGACCATGGTGCTAAAAGTAGGGTCAGGCAAGACACAGTGGAGTTGGAGTCCATGCAGTCAGACCTGGTTTTGAGTTGCAGCAGGAAAGACTGAACCTTGTGACATTTAGATATGATGCAAAGTTATTTGATTTGCTCTTTTTAATCTTCTAGGTTAAGTTTACATATGCAAGTAGAAGAAAATGGCAAACAACATAAATATAAGAAATGAGATGCTTGCCTGTAGCTTTAGGAATTTATTGTCTGACTGATGCTAAAGGTGTCTTCTACTGATTATGGAAATATTTTCTGAATTAGATACAGCTGGGGAACTGTCTGGTAGGAAGCTGAAAACTGGTCTGTCCTGTAGTGCCTGTAGTCAAACATGCTGAGAATCTCTCCCCTCTTCCCCTGACTTTTTTGAGGTGTCAAATACCTGTAAAGCTCTAAGAGCAGCAGACCTGAAGGGATATAAACCTGGTGAACTCTGCTGTATTCACTGAATTCCAATAATGAGTTAAAGGGGCAGATAGAGGTGGCCTGATTGACTGCAGGGCTGGATGCAGCACTCCTCCTGCTGAGAAGCCAGGCTGCAGAAATCCCATCTAACTGACATCAATGGGAAATCGGCATCTGGGCTGCTAATTTTGTGTGTGATTCTTTGTAAAATGTAATCTTTACCATTCGTTCCTACAATGTGTTTTCTTTCCCTGTGACCACCACACAGTGTTTATTTGATCATGCTGAGAACCCACATCTTATCTGGTCTTCTAACTTTTTCCTTTTGAAAGAGATAACGAAGGAAGGGGGATCAGAGAAGTAAGGGAGAGTGGGGTACTGTGAATAAATATCCTATTTGCATCTGCACAGTTAGTCACAGTTGAATATTAAAGCTCCTGTTATTTTCAGCAGCCATTAGAAAATGAGACTTTAAATTTTGTATAACTTTAGTGGAGCTGTAGTTTTGGCTTTTTCTTTCTTTGAAGAAAGATACAGGCGTTGCTTCATACTGGGATGCTTGCGAACTTCAGGCTGTGCATGTGGGAATTAGAAACAAATAGGCTTAATTTCCTAAGGTCTTACAGGACTGTTAATGGTTAAGCATTACTCAGGAACTGTACTTTCTTCCTCTACCAATTCTCTCCCCTTCATCTAGAAGAACATTTTAACTTCATACAGTCACTAGGACAAAAAGTTACTTTGTAAGTGACCCTTGAATATTTTGGTTCTTGTGGCTGACCCTGGGTTAAAGGATACCAAGATAGCTCAAGCCTGCTTTTTGTCAGCGTTTCCACTCTACAGGAACTCCTGGAGATGCCTTGGTGGGAATCCAGTGATAAAACTGGAGCTCATTTCTCACTTACAGAAAGGAAAACAAAACTGAGGAAAGAATGCTTCCTGCTACTCTTTGGTCAGTCGATAAGCTTAATTGGCCAGGCTTGCCTGCTGTACATTGATTGTACCTACTAATAAAAGAGCTATTGATTGGCACTTTATTTAGCACTGGCTTGCATGGACTATAGTTCCTGCTAATGTTATTATTACATCAACCTTTTCCTGTTCCCCAGTTCTTTTGTGCAATAAATTATGTCAAATGCCTCTAGTGTTTTCAATATTCTTGGACAGTTTTCTTTAGGTTTCTGACCTCCTTAGTACACAGTGTGTCATCTCTAGTATGTGTGGAAATGTCTAGTGGGATGCAGGAGGAATGCAGATGCTAACCTGTTGTGGAAAAGTACTGGAATTGTTATACCTATGTTTTGGGTTTTTTTCACATTTGCCCTCAGAAATCAAAGAAACGGATATTCCTTGACATCTATTTAATGTGACTGTGATTAGTGAGCAGTGGTGGCAGGTTAATGGAGACAAATATCTCTATCTGGAAATTTGCACCGTCTTTGTAACCTTGCTACTACCAGTAGTATCTCACTTGTTACAGCCCGGAGCAGTGGTCCTGTGCCTGTCACTGGAGCAGATCTGGGACCTCTTTGGTGGGAAGTGCTGCTCTTAATCTCAACACAGGAGGATTTGGGGCTCAAAAGGTAAACTGGTGTTTCAGACCTGGTATTGGTCGGTCCCAGTCTGCCATCATAATTCCCGTTATTGTGGATGAATGTGATAATTTTCTGCATTCATTCACAAAATGAACATGGCTAGAGCCTAGGACAAAGTCCTGCTTCAGCAGAGGTACTATGTGTGCTATGTAATATGTCTCCTTAATAGGTTTTATAAAGAAAAGCTCATGAACATCAATGAAAGTTTGGTAGAAATGCACAAGAGCTGCTCAGTACTAGTACATAGTCCTTTCTTTCTCTGGATAATAATAGTGAAAAAAACCAACAGTGAAAATATTCACATTTCAAGTTGTACATGAGTTTAGAAGGAGGTTTTTTTTCAAATTTTTTTGTCAAGTTTCAGTCTTTGCAGCTGGATGGAGGAGCTTTGTGTGGGCATTACTTAAAAGCACTAGTGAATTAGGTATTACCTAATTCTTTACTTGCTAAACTTAAAATTCAGGAGATGTGGCTAGAACTGGTGCTCTAAATTTTTTTGCAATCTCCCCCATACCCATTAAATAATCCTCAGATGAAAAAATATTTGTTTAATAAACAGTTGGCAGCAAAATGTTGCTTGTTTCCTCTTATTAAGACTGTTTCTTCTGGCATTTATTTCTAATGCTTTTAAAAGAACCTTGTATTAAAAAAAAAAAAATCACCAAAGCAACCTTCTATGAAGAAAACATTTTACATCTCAACAAGACTAGCAAATAGCTCTGTATGACATTCCAGAGTAAACTGTGTTTTTTCACAACTCTAGAGGTTTAATTGTCAGAACACTGGCATGTGAGGAACCTGACTGGAGGTGTGAAAACCCAGGGCCTTGGTTTTGATACCATAATGGACTTCATAAGGCAGTGCTGATTTACAGCAGCTGAGGATCTGGTCCTGAGGACACTTGACATCCCTTGTGAGTCTTGGGGAGTTTTAGAGCTCCATTTTTGCTTCTCACTCCCAGTATAATACATCCCATGAGGAATAAATTACTTGTGCTTTGCCTAGGAGTACACTGCTATAACTTCAGTGAGTTTTGCATTGCCATGTTTACTTTTTGTTTCAGTGAGCTTTTAACTTGTGAACGTTGCCCTGCATTGCAGAGCTTCCAGAGTGCATCTATGTATAGCAACACTTCTTGCACCCCCTTGTATTTCATGAGTTTCAGCAGTGGGGTGGGGGGTGATGCTTGCTGCAGTTGTTCCAGGTCTCTTTAGCCCTGCTGGGCTGTCCCAAAATACCAGAGGAGTGGTAGGGGCTGGTGCTGTGCAGCACAACAGGAGGCAGGCTGGTGCTGGAAACTTGAAGCAGTTGTGAAAAGTCTGCTGTGCCTGTGCACACTGAGACTTGAAGTGCTTTATAAATCTGACAGCCTGGCTCCCCCTCACAGGGAGGGGGAGGCTCTCTGGGGCTGCCCCCTGCCAAACTGTGACTGCCTCCTCCAAACCCTGCAACAGCTCAAGCCAGAGCTCAAATAAGGACTATAAAATATCAATGTGCACCAAGGCCAGCTATTTTCACAGGGCTGTAACTACTGCAGATAATGGGACAACCCTGTGCCCTGCACTTGTGTAATAAATGCTGGCACTGGGATGCACATAGGAAATGCTCTGAGGAGTACCTGTAAGATTACAGAACAAACTGTGGAACACGACCCATAACAGAAGATGTTAGTGAAGTGATGGTGTATTGGGAAATGCAACAATGTTAACCCAGAAATCGGGACCACGGAATGTAAATGTAGGTTAGAAATGGATGTCTTCTGCTGTTAGTATTCCTTCCTGATGTTCCTCTGCTCTGAGCTTGGCTCCTGGAGGAAAGGTTCCATTCTTTAGCTGGGACAAGTCAAAAAACAGCGAGCTAATTCCATATTTATTTTTCAAGAAGCAAAATTCAGCTTTACAACTTGCATTCAGATATACCAGGGTGAGTTTGACAGGGCTTCATACCTCACGGTGCTCCCAAGGCAAGTATTAATTGCCTCATAAAACACACTGTGTCATGTCTTGTGGCTCAACGTGTTACAGGTCTGTGCAAACTTGTTTTATAGTCCTAACAGCCCACTACTGCTTCTGAGAAATGTTTTCCTTTTAATGGGGGAAAGAAAAACAGCATTTAAAAATATTATAACGGTGACAAGGAAGAAAGAATGCTATAGAATTTCCATGGGCCAGAGAAGCTGTCACAGGTTAAACACCTGTTATAAATGGGTGCACATATTTTATTTTGTATTAAGGGGTCTTCTGTCTAGAGAACAAATCCATCTCCCCTAATTTGACGCCTTACCTGATATCTGGGCCAAATGTTTCTTTAATTTGTCTTAAGGGCACAAACAGAAGAGAGAATGTGCAACTGCAGCCACATCCCCTGGCTCAGCTGTGCTTGGTGCTCCAGAACGTGCCATAACCTCACTGCATACAGGAGCCAATTGCTGTGGATCTGACTAATTCACCCAGGGTGTTTCCACAGAAATATGGCAGCTGGAAACAACAGAGCAGACCTCTTGGCCATCGAGAATTCTGATTGTCCTTTCCAAGTCTTCCAGTTCCCACTCCCACATCTCCAGGAATGACAATAAGCAAGCCAGCGAGCAGATTACAGCCTAGCCCCAAAGAGTCACACATGGAGTAGCTTTACTGGGGTCAAAAAGGATTATTTCCAATGTCTAATCACAAGCATGTGGCTTGAGCCTGATCAGAATAAGTTCTGTTCCTTGGCCCATTCCTTCCTGGTTGTCTTTCCAATCTTAATTCTAGGCAAGCCCAATAAGGCAATTGGAAATTGCTGCTCCTCTTTAAAAAGTATTTTTAGCCCGTTCCTTTCTGTGCAATAAGTAGTTAATACTGGATTTAGTACCTGCTGTGCTGTGAGCTATTACCTTTGTGATATGGGAGCATTTTATAGCCACTTTTCACTCTGTACCACTGGCAGAATGATTTCATGATGTTTATAGATGTTGAAGATTCAGACCTCAGATTTGTCGATGTGTTGCCAAATATCTAGCATAGGCATCCAATTAAACTGCAATTTAGTTTTTCATGGGTTTTGCTTTGCTATATCTGGATGATTTTTCTGCTCTTAGGTCAAAAATGAGGAAAGATCCAAAGATATTTAAGTGACATGTCTCTGGCAATGAGTTCTGACTGAAGTTTACTTATAAAAGACTGTAACAATGCAAGTTTTCTACCAAAGCGAAGCTGAGGATCTTGCTGAGGTTTGGGCTAGAATATTTTTGTTGCTGCCTATGCTGTATGATATACACAACTTCTGTCTGTAAAAAATGCTCAATATTTTCAGAAACTGCTGCTGCACAGTAGTTGAGCAAGAAATTGTTTTTGTTTGCAAGTAATGTGATGTGAAGTGAAAGGATACTCTAATTTATTAATAGATAAATATTGCTTTTAGAAGTGTTAATTCTATTATGTATAAATATTTTCCATTTTACAGTTGTAAAATCGGTTGAAGTTAGAACATAATTCATAAACGTTCCCAAGATTTATGAAGCGTTCCCTTTGTGCTCTCCTCAGGACACACAAGGGACATGCTTCCCCTGCCATATGAATTATCCCTTGTGAAATCCATTTTTTGTGATTTATCAATCCTCTATAGCCTCACTTGCAGGCTAATGTATCTGAGAGCTACTGCGTGTAACAGTCCCTTAAATCAAGGGGAAATAAGGAGGTTTGTTAAAGTAGATTAAGAAGTTGAAGGGGGCAATTCCCCAAACCACTACTCATGCCTGTGTCCTCGCTGCTTCCAAGAGCTCCAGTTATAGAAAAGCTTTGTGCACTTGCCTTCATTCTCAGCCTGTTTGTGCTCCAGTTGAGGCTGTTCTGTGATCTGGGGCAGGAGGCTGAGGAAATGAGCCATTTTTGAGGTCAACAAAACTGCATCTTTTGGATGAAAAAGTAGGGCCAGGAGAAAAAGTTTGAGGAGGAAGACACCTCTGCAATTTAAGACTGATAGAATACAAGAACTGTCTCTGGCCCATCAGATGCAACAGCAGCAAAAAAACAAAGCAAAAATCACCACAAACAAAATGTGCATTCAAACTGTTGTTTCCCAAGGCTTCAAAGTGAGCTCACACATGGACCACGGTGTGGCATGCATTATAAGAAATGTGATATTCTGTCACTTTGATGTACACAACATCTGAAAAAAAGAAAGTTTTATGATCCCGGATAGTTTTGCTTCAGTTTCCTGGCTGAGTCTTGTCACAAAACTCCCAGGTCATGTCCATGGAGTGAATGCTTTCAGAGGCAGTGACTTCTCAGCTGGTTAAAGCTCCAGGACCATGATTTCAAGATGGTATCCTGGGCATAACACTGGAACATTAATTATTCCTTGAGGTTTTCCTTGAGTGCCAGCAGAGCACTGGTAGCACCTGGGATGATCTCGGGTTGAGAGCCTGAAATCTGGTAAAAACGAGGCATTGTGAATTATCACCTGCATGGCTGAGCTGGTGAGAAGACACAGAAGAGACTGATTTTTTTTCACAGCTCTTCTAGAGCAGGGCAGTTGCCAAGGCCATGAAACTCCAGTGAGAAGCCTCAGGCTCTGAGCCCTGGTGGCACAAGTCAAGGGTCAGGGTCAGCCTGGGAAGGGAGGCTGGAGTGAGTGGCTGCTGCTGCTGGGAGCTACTGGGACACTCTTGAAGCATAGGGCGGCAGAATATTTGGGAATATTTTGTTGCTACAAGACCAAAATGACTTTTCATGGGAAAATCAGTGGTAGTAGCAGGATTCAAGATGGTTAAAAATTAGGCATGAGGTAGATATGTTGTTAATATTGTGCTTGTTATCAGTGGAAGAAACTATATAATTTCTTTAAGGGAAGTGACCTGTTTTATTCACATCTAACTTGAATGAGCTTGTGCAAATGCAAAATTAGTTTTCTATACCTGTCCAAGCTATCTGTAACTTTCCAGTGCAGCAAATGAGACTGCAAAGTGCAAGTGGTGTTTGGATTTAGAATTAAAAGTTACCTGTGTTGACTAGATGATACAGCCCACATAAAAATAAATCTCTTTCTTCTCTGGGAAAGTGTATCAAATAATATCATGAGTGGTAGCTCAGATAATACTTAAGATTAAGGGAAAAACAGCATTACAGAAGTAGGAATATAGTGTAATTGTTGTGAATTAAAGTTGAATAGAATGGAGATGTGAATTACAAGGAATTTGTCATGAAGGAAGGTAAAAGGTGAGCTTGAGATTAATTACTGCAAGTTTGCAGCTTATTGCAGTGGCTTTGGAGATGGGATGAGTTAGTGGGTAACCCAGAAATCCCCTCTCACTGAACATCAGGAAAGGAACTTTGCTTAGAAACAACTTGTTGCACCTTTTGTTTCTTTATCATTAGCACATAGTTCTATCCCTTAGTGACAATTCCCCAGGAAGGATTTTGTATGTGGAACTGATGCAGGTGACTGTACGTGTAGATTATAAAATGGTTTTGGCATTAGTTTGAGAAATGGGATCTCAAATAGAAACAGAAATGAGATGATGTTTTGGTATCAAAATATTCCTACCAAATTTGTTTATCGGGGTGGGGAAAATGAACAATATATAAGCTTATGATTATGAATGCAAACACTTATTGACTACTTTGAGCCAACTCAACACTTAAATCACTGGTAGCATCTTTTAATATTGATTAAGGTAAATACTCCACTGATAGCATTAGTCAATATATATGTGTAAATCAACATGTGATGGTTTTACTGTATGTTTAATGTTTTTGAGTTATGCGCTTCTGGTACTGAAACAATGAACCCGAGGCTGGAAATCATTTTGGTCCTGACAAAAGGTGCTGCCTTTCTTAAAACATTTACATTTTAGGTAATTGGCTGCAGCACCTGACAGCACCAGTGTAGCCTGATTGAAGCCGTGTCCCAGCAGTGCCACTATAAACCACAGCACAGAGAGTTCATAACCAGGGCAAATTTGGAGGGGAAAAGGGAGGGCACCAAGTTTTTAAAGCTGCAATGTGATACATAAAGTCTCAGTAACTTGATCATTTTGAAAACATCTCTTTAAATAAATCACGTCACATTTAGCAAAACGTTTAATGTGTTTAATGTGTAGGAATTGTTTGGCTAGAAGTCCAGAGCTAGTCATTCAGGGTAGCTTGATCTGTGCCAAATTAATGAATATCAGCCCATGTTCATGAATATTTAATGGATAGGAACTAATATAATTCACATGGCTTTGCTGCTTTCAACTCTCTGTACCAGTTTCCACATTCTTGCCCAAAGCATCAGTGCCTCCACAGGGGAAATATCATGTGTGTGGTGTCTCATGATGCTATTGCATACATTATTGAAATATCACACTTAGCACTCAGTATTACACAAATTTAGGATTACCCTAAGAAATGTTTTTCAGTACCTGTTCACTGAAAGCAGGATATGGGTTTAGGCTGAGCTCAGGCTGTGGTTTGGCCCCTACTAGCAAATGGCTGAAGATTAGTGTTACTCAGAGTTCCTCCTCTGTGATATCACTGTGGAAGAATAAACTGGTACCAGAAGAGTTGGACCTTTTTTTCTGTTACTGATTCCTGAAAGAAGTTCAACCTTCTTGTAACTAACCACAAAATATCACCAAAAAACCTCAAAACGGGCAAATATACTAAAACAGATAAAATCGAGCCCCAAGAAGTCCAGAGAAACTTGCCATTCCTCTTTTACTATTATATGCTCACTGGCATATTCCCATGATCTGGCTCTCCATGGAATTGTAATTTGATGACACTAATGATTATCCAGGAATAATTTTTCCACTGGGGAGAAAAATGTAGCACAGCCAATTTGGGTGATGACATAAGTGATTCAATGGTTTAAATACTAATAAAAATTGAAATATCTTCGTAAGGGTTAATTGAAGAGCTTTTTTTCCAAGCCCACTTAGCTAAAAGTAATTAAAAAGGAGAGAAAAACCAACGTAATTGAGGCTATTGATATTGTGAGGGTTAAAAAATAAAAAAAATGCTGTGTCAGTTTCTGTCCTTGGAGAGCCTGAGGAACCCTCAGGCACCATATTCACAGTCATTTCAGGCAAGTAAATAACAAAACCAGAAAAATATCTTAGGCCATTGCCTGGAGAAGGGCTTAAAAATATTAAAAAAAGACAAGAACAATAAAATGTCCTTGTAGCTTTCCCTGAAGCAGGAATACCGTCAGGAATAGCTTTTAAAAAATAATAATAATAATAAAAATCCAGGATCTTCTGGGCGTGACTGAGCTTAGCTCTGGTGATGTTTCAGTGACATACATCAAAGCATACCCTCAATGTGTGAATTTGCCTGACACATTTTTAAAGTCTCCGTGGGGCATTTGCTGCTGTTATCAGTTAGACTTGAGAACCCTAATTATTATTGCATTTGGAATTTGATGGTCTGTTTTATGCAGGAGGTCAGCCCAGACTGTAATGGTCCCTGCTGGCCTTTGTATTAATGCATGTAATGAGTGAAACATCTCATCCTGCAAACACTTGGGCAGCTGGATGTATTAGAATACAATAGATGACTTCAGGAACATTAACCACTGGGCTCAGTAAAGTTATTGCTCTAAATATTTGGAAACTCAAACCCTGAATATCTATTACTATTTCCTTCAACTGAAATATTTGCTGCTAAAATGCAAAGGTACAAATTTTTACATGTTTTTATGCAAGGGATGGTTTTGCATTACTTCTCATCATGTCTGTTTAGATGCCTGCTGTTAATGCAGCATGAATTGATGTAGTGGAGATGCAGTAAGGCTAGAGAGGCTTCTGCCCCAATGTGAGTCACCAGCTCTTCAAGGGCTGTTAGCAGGTGAATTCCTACTTTTACCAGGCTTGAGGATGTTTCACTTGTATATCTTGAAACTGCTCCATAAGGGAGCTGACACTATTTTAGCTTTCTGTGTCACCTCAGGGTGCTGCTAATGACTCACAGGTTGTAAAATGGACCTTCTTGATGTCCCTTATGGGTTATTAACTTCTTTGATGCATGAGTGTCAGGAGATATCAAAACCCCAACCTCCTCAAAAGCCTGTTGGAGGGAGTTGAAAGAAAATTCAAAATAACAGTAAAGCAGGAAAGTTGAGTAAAATATTTTTCTTTACTCATTCAATTTAATATGCAGTCAGAACTGAGCCAATGTAGTGATTTTTTTTCTTGTTTATAAGCATATAAAATTAAAAGTTACTGGCTCTCTTACTTATGAAAATTGAGTTAATAACAGATGAAAACCCTGGTGTATTCTGTGTCACAATTTTTCTTGACAGTTCTATTTCAGTCTTTTCTAAGTCCACTAATCGTGAGTAGCTCAAGAGCCACTTAGTATTACAATTCCAATCCAAAACTAAGCAGAGGGATTGAATATTGATTCTCCAAGGAAAACCTAGATGGCACAGTACCAGAGATGATTTGCCTGGCATCACCTTTCCTCTGGCACTAACCAGAGATCAGAGCTTGTCCTTAGAAAACAATGTACTGGAAGAGCTCTATCAGACAAGAGAGCAATTGGTACCAAATTTTCATTTTTACTTGCAACACTCATGGAAATTGGTTTGTGCTAGGAAATAGATGCATTTATGGGGCCCGAGTTGAGCTTCAGTGGGGAGCAGTTACAGGAGGAGGCATTGCCAGACTTTCCTGGGAACATCCAGGCTTTCTTGGAAATAGCTGGAGTTACTAATAATCCCTAAGTACTGGCTGGACACAGTGCGTGGGACAGATTTTCCTCGGTACAGATGTAAACTTGCACCAGGGAGGGAGGTGGGGACTTAGGGATGTGAGATGGAGGTTTTGAAGTGCTGAAGAGAGGTAAAAATCCTGAGGTCAGAAGGCAAATTTTGCCAGGGAAAGTGGCTCACAACTGCTCCATGTCTGAGCTTTGGCTAGATGCCACAATCTAAGCCTAAATAATTTGTGATGGGATGACAAAAGCTCTTTTGACTTTCATGTTACACTGCACCTTTTGAATTTTTTAAGGATTGAGTCCTAGCTGCTTTATATGTGGATGGTTTTACATTTAATGAGGTGTTGCTAATTTTCAGTTTAGTCTATTTATTCTTTCTTATGAAGAGCAGAAGCAGCTGCTAATTCCCCTTGAGATTGCTCATGTAGAGTACCTGCACCCACCTACGTGTCCTCATAAATTGTTTCCTGAACTAAAATGAGCTCTCAGTATTCATTTACTTGCTTTTGGCAGATTTAAGTGGGAATATAAATCTACATCCGCTTTTTGATTCACAAATGCATTTTATTCCATAAAGAATTAATGTGGTCACATATGAAAACTGCACCTCTGTTTCTGCTAAGTTATAGTCTTTCCTTTCTGTCAAGTTCCTTCTCTCCCCTGCCTCCATTTGCTGCTCCCACATTGCTAAATAACTGTAGTTTTAGTGTTGCCAGAACAGAATATTCACTAGCAATTCTCAGTTCTGACATCCTAAAGCCCTAGAGTCATATTTCAGGCCTGGATGGCACTTAAAGGCCCATAATCTTTTGCTGAATGGGTTTTGCAATACGCAAGCTGAGGCAAATTATTCAGTTTAAGGACCTGAGCTGCTCCGGGAATTCAGGGCTCGAATGTGGCACGAGTTGTTGTTTTTAATTATTTATTTATTTAGAAAATGTTTGAGCAGGAAAACCTGCAGGGATGGAACATTTCACATATCGTTAGTTCCTGGCACCGTGGCCTTGGAAAAGAAAATGCAGCCATTACAGCATCCTTGGCATCTGAGTTTGAGCACAGAGTGGGGAACCTTGGAAAAGCCCAGGGAGAAGGGCAGAGGAAAACCTTTGAGGGGGGTCAGTCTCTCCAGTCAAGGAGAACGAGATTTGGTAACAAAAGATAAAATCCACACTTTGTGCTTATAATGATGGGTTGATTTGTTTGATTGAAAGAGTTATGACAGTTTGTGGCCTGGTGAATCCTGGCAGTTTTGCCTGTATAATTTAGTAAAGCTCTTCCAGGGCCTTTGTTAGAAAATCAGCACCAGGATTAATTAAAAAACTCTTTCTGCACCAAAAAATATTTATGATGAAGGCTCGAACTTCTATGTTCCCTGCAAAAAATTTCTCGGGTATCACAAGGATAAAGCTAATCATTTTATGGTATGGTTAATAAAAGATTCCCACTGGTGCTCCAGTAAGTTTAAGGATTACCCTTGTGATCTGGGTCTGTGTTGTAACATAGTACATGAATACTTTTGGTAGCCTTATTGCCTCATAGATAAGATGTAAAATGAGTCTTATTATGGCAGGACAGAAGACTTCCTTAAACCTTAGGTTAGAGAAAAAAAAGGAAAAATATGTTTCTTATAATTAATACTATAAATATGTTAAAATTTTAGTTCCTCAGTTCATTGAACTGTTGCTGCATGTATTTTTATGCTGATGGAGGCAGTAATTATTTTGTGATTTTATCTTTCCCCCTTGCAAAGTTCATGGAGCATTACCCCAGGGCTAATTTGTTGATTACTCCAAGGTTCTGCCCTTATTGCAACATGAGTAGCAGTTGTGTGGTTGTGGCATCAACCTGTGGCAGCAGCCCAGAATCTGGTGCAAATTTCATATCCCTTTGGCATGAAAACTTTGAAACTCAGTACTGCTATTCATTCACATCGCATACATCTATTTCACAGATGCAGTTGTTTCTTGTTTCCAGGATTTAGCTAAAATGATGGGAGAAATCCTCCTCTGTATGTTTTTACCCCTCTCTGCAGTGTCCCATGGGTTCCCAGCGTGGCTGCTGGTGGCAGTGGTGTCCGAGTGCTCCAGGCTCCACTCACACACCGGGGTTGGCACACGCTGCTGGCAGTGCCAGGGCAGTTTAACTTCAGCAACCTGAAGGACCAGTGCTGCCAACACTTTAAAGGCACAGCTCTCACTGAACATCAAGTATTTAAACTCGGATGGTTTTCTACCCCCTGGTAAGAAAGAGTTGGCAGCTTTCACCTTGGAGCTCTGATAATTTTTTTTTTCCTTTCTTCCCACCAAAGTTTATGCAAGCTAAGTGAGCAGTGCCTGAGGTGCCTTCTTTGTGGAGCTGTTCAGTTGCTTCTTGCCAAATGATGGAGTTTCTGTAAAGGGGAATTTTATCACTTCTTAGTTGGTATTTTTTTATGTAGTAAATCTCTATAAATAGCTTTTTGTTTTTCTGGAGCAGTTTAGATGAGATAACTGCAATTAAGACGCTGCTGTCAGAAAACTGCTTTAAGTTGATTTTGCTTATTTCTTTTAAAGTCTGTGGTTTTTTGCAACTCTTTCGGCCGCAGTTCTTATTGTAATTCAATATTTAACAGAGGAGCTAATGGTACCAGTCAGTGTCAACTGAGCTTGTTGCATGCAGGTCCTACATGGGTTTGAGCACGCAGCACTGCTGAGGCCTCAGCCAAAACCCACAACTCTCAAAACCAGGGCTTGTGACTCAGGCCACCTCAGTCTGTCAGAGATTTTCCAGGCTCCCTCCACAAAGCATGGGTTGGAAGGACACAAGGACACGGCCCTGTTCTGGACTGCTCTCCATGAGCTGCTGTGCCCACCAGGGCACCCACTCGCCCCCCAGCACGCTCTAGGCACAGGGTGACAGCCAGGAGCAAGGTGGGCACAAGCCAGCATGTTAAAATAATCATAATCCTATTCATACCATCCTTCACTTGAGCCCACTTTGTTGCCAGGGACTTGGAAGAGTGCTTGGGTCCAGCCTCTGTTTAATTGGTCTCCAGACACTGGCAGCAGTCTGATTGTGACAGGCATGTTCTCAGGTTGTAAGACAGGAATTACTGAGGATCCTGGCTATCTGAGACCATGAATTTTATTGACTTGGCCATATTAAAGCATAGCTTTTTGCCAAGCACTTCACTTTAGTCAGATGGAATTCACTGTTGATGTGTCATACATTAGGGAATCTTACTGAGCTCCTCTGTACCTGTAATAGGCAGTGCTGGTGACACCAGTTAAGACACACAAATGTGGGTTGTGTTTACATTGAAAAACTGTGAGTGTATTATTGGATATATTATTTTTGGCATTTCAGCATGGATCATTGCCTCCAGAAACATTTTGTAAGTTTTATATGCTTTTGCACTGTTAAACTGTATTATGTTTCCTGTATTTGCATTGGCCTAAATCATTTGAATTTAGCTAAAACCCTGGATTTTGTTCAGCTTGCTGGTGGAAATTTATTTTTATTATATATCCAGATACATGAAAAGTCTTGAAAAACTGGGTGTGGAAAATCAGCTGCTTGTTTGCTTAGTGTATCCCAGGAAGAACACAGTGTTACAGGACTTTGTAATAGCTTAGTCCCAAAGCCATTACAGTGCTGGAGACAAGAATTACGAGTGTTGTAAGGAAGACTTTCTGCTTAACTGGGACTTGAAGTTTCTGAGAACATCTAAGACGTTTGCTGTGTTGTGTGACAAGTCCCAAAGCAGGGTGAATTCAGTGGGTCATGGCTGTAAAGGCACATTGGGGTGTCCTGGTGGGGTCTGGGCATCCATGACTGCAAACAAGCACAGAGCAGTGAGGACTTGCTGCCTGTGGGTGTTTCAGGGGTCTGATGGATGAACTTGCTGTGTGTTTCAGAAAAAACATTCAATATTTATTGGCATTGATTGGGAGACTCCAGGGTTTGGGTTGGATCTGGGGTCAAGGCACTCAAAGGGTTTAAGTGCCAGTTTTGATAGAGGAAATGCTATTTGAAAACAAAAAGTGGAGAAAGATGTGGATACCTGGTGATGCCAGCAGTAATCTTAAGTGACTTCTAAGAAAATTGGGATTATTTTGCTTTGGGGATATTTTTTAAAAGTAATTTTTTTTTCTTGAAGAGGTAAAGTATCTTCCTTCATACTTTAAGAACCTTTGTCTTCAACGTGATGGTCCATTTGTGAAGAGTTACTTCATCCAGTTATGCACTGGATTAATGCGTTTAGATGAACTAAATATAACGTTTTCAAACGTCTTGTTTTCCAAGCAGTTGTGTCCAGGAGGGAATTCTCCTGCATGTGGCTGAGATGTGTGTTTATTGTAGCTTTGTTTTCACTGGCAGTGAAGTTCTGAGAAGTCATTTCCTTCAGGTTTGATGCATCCTGGTTGCTTATATGAACTGTTTCCCAAGGTACAGGGCAGATTGATTAGTCGGAGAAAGATCTGACCGCAGAGCAAAAAGTAATTTTCTTATCTTAGAAAGATGTCATTACTGTCCATTCCTAAAATATGTCAGCAGTATCAAAGGTACCTTGAGGAATGTTTGGAGATGGCCATGGCTGTTCTCGGAGGTCTAATGTGTCCAAACTGAAAGAGTCTGTAAAACACCAGTGTGGTGATTTGGGGATTATGAATTTAACACATTGCAGGTAAAGTCTGTGCAACCAAAGTTTCCAAAGTTTTTTGCTTTAGGTTGAGGCTGACTATATATAAAAGATATTTTACTTTCTTCACTTTTAGCAAACTAAAAATATTATTTAAAATAGATTTATGCTATAACTCCTTGATGCAAAATCTCCCCTTCTGCTGGGAAAAAAGATAGAATTTTGTTGAATCTGTTCAAATTCATTGTTTAGTCCCTTATATGTTCCTGTTATCTGTGGTCTGATCACCTTTCTACAGTGTCTCTGGGTAATTCTCAGTGTAATAATTGACCAATGCTGATTTATAGTGTTTTTATAAGCAGTTTAATTCCACATAAGTGTTTCATATCAGAGTTCAACAGAGCTGGACCCCATGCTGAAGTTGTCTCCTCCATTGTTAGAGCCAAGTAGGTAATATTTTCAGGGAAATGATGGAGAAAGGAAAATGCAGGTTAGCATGAGACAAAGCTCAGGGGACTGGGATGTCTTGGCAAGTCAGAGAGATGTAAAGTGCCATTGAACCTGAACATCTATTCCATGGATCTTTTTCACACTCTGATATGGAGATTGTACACTTCAAGTTGAGTGTTCTCTTTGGTAGAAGAATAGTTAATTTATATAAAAGGTAGTTTCCCATTATTATATGTAAAATGGAAAAAAATAAAATGGGATCCTGACTGTATTCTGCAGTATAGATTTAATCTGCTAAAGACGAGGGTGGCCTTTGGTTTTGTTTTGGGTTTCTGGGGGTTTTTTTGGATACACCTATTTATGTGTATGTTTTACTCCAAAGATCCCAGAGTGATACTTGAGCATAGGTAGAAGCTTTATTATTAAGTTTGCTTATCTGAGAGATGAGACAACAAATTATCAACAAAATACTCCTGATGAGTATTGGACATGTAATTTCCTACAACCCAGATACTCCTGATAGGGGAAATACTGTTTGAAGTGGACAAGACAAGCTGCCCCTTTGCTCCTCTGAGACAAGGGAAAAATCAAGTGTTTTGATAAAAGAAAGATGTTACATACATAACGTGTTCTTGTGTGTTTTCTTGCTCCATAACAATCTTTAAGATGGATATTAAAGATAAATTTGTGTTATTGAAGTCATGGCTGTAGGTTTGCCCTCAGCTGGCATGGGTTTATTAACCCTGTGTGCATCTCACACAGGAGGGTACCAGGGCTAGTGAGGATGAGGATGCAGAGCATGTTTGCCATCACAGTTTTGAAGGCTGACACATGAAGCATTTGTCCATCAGAATTAGCTTCAACTATTTAGTAAGACGGACCCTAATATAGAAATATAAACTTTTAGACCCATCTCCAGGCATTGGAGTGTTTTAACAAATGCATGGCTGGGAGCTCTAATGAGATAACAGCAGCAAAGAATATTGAACATAAAAGGAAATGTGAGTTTTTTGTTTGGTTTTTTTGTTTGGTTTTTTTTTGTGTGTTTTGTATTTATTTATTTATTTCACCTCCCAAATATTATTTATTCCAGTTTCTCGATTTAGTTTTCTCATTATGTGTCATTGTGAGATTCAAAGTACTGAAACAATTTTTGCATAAATTTTTCACTTTGAAATGTAATTATGGTGGACATAAATTAACAGAGTCACCTGGAATGGGAAGAACTCTTTATTTACAAAAGATGTTAATCTGAAATTATTTGATTCATCATAAATAAGTTTTATTTTTGTAGTTTGTCTTGTTAATATCATTTTTTATTACAGTCTCTGTGTCACATGAAATATTCTGCATTATTAGGGATGTGCTAATATTAAACACTCTAATAAAGTTGAAAATGATAATTTTAAATACCTTACTTATTGGAATTGGACTTGAAATGCATGTGTGTGTGCCGTGTAAGAAGAATGAGAGAAGAAGAGAATGAGACATCAAAAAAAGCATGCAAATTACTTTAGGAGCTACATCTCCTTTCAATGAATAATAATTTAAATACAAGACCTTTTTAGGGGCTTTAGAAATGAGGCCACTGAATCTGTTTTGATCTGGATTCTTTACAATCAACAAAAGGGTTAACTGCCTGGAAGAAGGTGGGCATTGCTAAGCACATTTTGTCTATAAGATAAAGATCATATGAAAATTTACATGTTAATGGAACATTTAGGGGAAAAAAATTGCTCTTTGTCAATTGATTGTATAAATATTTTATCTAGTGTAATATTAGAGGAAGGCAAGCATGAAGGCATTCAGTTTGAATAGTTTTTGAGAGGAAAATTAGGACATTATTGTTGAAGAAATAATATAAAATAGGGAGTTACAAGCACTTGATCTAAACTGTAAAAACCTTTCATGCACTCTGGCAGAAAGAGCAGATTAAATCCATAATGAAATGGGTAACTTTAGGCCTGCATAAATTTCCAAGCAGTCTCAGTTTCCCAGGAATCTCTCTCTGCTAGATTAATGGCTAGCAGCCTGCCACATAATGAAGTGGTTTGCCTTGGCAATGTGCTCATGAATTTATTATGGTGTCCACAAGTGTGCTATATGGCCTAGACATCTTTATAAATCCTGGATTTAGAGCTGCAGCGATGAGCCATTTCGGTCCTAATGGTGAGGTTGATTTATCACTGTGGTCCTCCACTCCACTCTCCAGCCCCCTCCCTGACAGTTATAAAAGGAAAATACAGGTCATATCACTGATGGAAATGAAATGTGAAGGTAATTAGATAATGCCAAATGGATATGGGAAAAGGTGCACTGCTGAAATTTTAAATATGTTGGTAATTTTTTCCTTGGAGCAATTATATCAGGTTGATTTATTTTTACAGTTTATAATCACTTAACTACCTGTGGCTGATTTTAACCAGAGCTTGTGCCTTTGGAGACAAGAAGTAGAGCTTTTCAGTCTGTGATTGTTTATTGTAAATTCATTTATCTCAAAATACCTAATTTATTATGCAATTTACACAAGTCACAGCTCATTGCTGATGGGAATAATGATTACCCATTTGGCTCCTTGTAAACTGTTCTCTGTGGCTTTATAAAATAATCAACAGTCAAAGCCACAAGGATTTAAAAAATTCTCTGTATTGAAACTAAGCCCTTGTTTTTTTTCCTCTCTAAAAGACACTGGAGAACAGTAGAATACAAAACAAATTATCTAGAGATGTTTCAAATCCATGCATGAGTAGTCCAGAAATTACTGCATCAGATATTTCTGACACATTTTTATTATAAAGGGATTGGGACTTTTAATGGCAATTTGAGCATTTCCAAAAGAAATTTGAAAGTTTTTTAGCAACCAAGGTAGTGGAGCTCTGAAAACAAAAGCAGGATGATGTAATAGTGTGTTAAGGACCAAGAGAAACAGATCAGCCCTGGAATTTGAAAGGGACCTAAAGGAGTTTAGGGGACAGCACTGTGATTCCATAGCCCTGCTGTCAAAAGCACTGAGACTTTCAGTAAAACTCGAGCTACTGTAAACTGCAACCTGCAGCAGGTTGTTCAGTCCTGAGGACATGACTGTCGTGAACTGGCAATCAGATTTTTCTGGCCTGACCTGTAATGTGGGGGAGAATGGGTGACCTGGCTGGGTGTTCACAGGGTTTTGAAGTGTATTTTGACTAGGTAATAAAGTTGGGGTTTTTTGTTTTGGTTTGGTTTTTTGTTTGTTTGTTTGTTTGTTTGTTTTGAGGAGGAGGCAGGCAGTTCTAGAAGTGATATCTTGTTTTTAAAAATGTGCAAGTTGTTATGTTAATTTTTGATTTCATATAAAACTCCCTCAAGGCAGGAGCCCAGCATTTGCTGTTGGCTGGTTGTAGAACAGACACAGACAACTCTTCCTGCATGGTCCAGGCTTCCTCAGTTTCTTCTTAGAGATCATAACTTTTAAACAATAACAGGATGCCTGGTGACAGCTCATCAACTGAAGGAATATTCTGGTATTTCCAGGACTAGTGAGCACTTGAATCCCAAAGGCAGGGAAAATGAGCCAGGCTGGTTGAGTGACATCAAGTTCAAAGTTATATTTTGATACTTGAAATGAATTTTGAAGCTTTGCCTTTGCAATTCTGGAGCAGAGCTCCTGTAAGCAGAGTATAGCACATTACTCATTTGGAAACACGGTTTTAGTGGCTGCCCCCAAACAGCAGGTCTGCCAAGGCTGGCTGTGTAACTCTTTTAGTGGCATCTGTCCCATGAGTGATGGTTAAAGTCCTCACCATCAGTCACTCACCTGCCGTGGGGTATGGAAGGTAGAAATGTGGCTTTGATGTTTTAATCTGAGAACACCTGAATTTAAAGGATATCATATCCAGAGGCAGATGTGGATCCACTGTTTTCAGATTGGATACACCTGTCATCCTTTTGAAATTCAGTTGCTTCTACTTGAGTTTTCATTATAAAACTGATTTGTTTTAATGAGATGAATAACTTGTGTGATGAATGAGTATCTGTTGCTGGGTCTTGTGATGAAGGAGGACTGCAAGAGCTGCTGAAAGGGGAGTTGTAATACCCAATTTTCATTGGAAAATCTATGGGAGTTGGGGGATAATATGGCTTCTTAGTGATTAATCTCAAACATTTATTTTCTATAGATGGTACTTATTTATGATAATATTGTAGCATATACTTATATTGAATTGCAGTTTAGTTTCCTGAAAATGCAGAAAAATTTTTGTGCTCTGGTTCTGGATTTTTGTTGCCTGGTAACTTTCCAGAAAACAAAACTGTAATTGCTTCTACAACTGAAGTTATTTTTGTCCCTGGAGGAGAGTGGAAATTTACTTTCAAATGTGTTTTTAGTAAAGGTGTCTTAGTATAAAATATGAAAATATGAGAATATAATGGTTGCAGTGGTCTGCAGCTATGGGGACTAGAGTCCTAGATTAAACTCCTGAAGTTTAAAAGTTTAGAAGTTTAAAATAGGAGTTTCCAGTGTAGGATGAGAAACACGAATATATAGAAATTCTTATCAAAATACCTTCCCCCTGCTCCTTTTAGAAAAAAAGGAAAATAATAGTTCTGCCTGTTTTGTTGTGTAAATGAGTTACAAATTCTCAGCATCAAACATTCAAGACTGGGAGTAAAAATTCTGCACATTGCTGGAGAAAATTTGATAGTGATACATATTTGATCAAATATTTGTTTTATAAGTTTCCAAACGTTCACACATCCCTTTGAGCTGCCTGGGGCTGGCAGTGTTCCATATGCTGCTCTAGGTAAGCCACCACAATTCTTGCTCTTTGCCCATAAATAAATTCTCACCTCTCTAGAACAGCCAGTCCTGGCCCTTTTAGGTGGTTTTTAGGTAGAATGTGTTGGTATCTGTTATGGGCAAGTCAAACACTGGCCCCAGTTCTGTGCTCTCTATTTATATCCCATGGAAATCTTCTGAGCTAGAAGTTTCCTGCTCCTGTAGTTTATGGGCTGGACTATGGCAATATTGCTAAAAATGCATGATTTTGTCTTGCACGTACCTTCTTGGTTTTTCATGGTAAGGTTTCCTAGCATAGAAAGGTGTGTGGAGTCCCCTGGAGAGCATCTGAAGTAGCCTGATTGCTTATGTCTTCAGTAGGGGGTTTTTTGGGTTTTGGTTGTGTTTGTGTGGGGTTGGTTGGTTGGGGGTTTTTTTATGCCCCCTGTAATTTTCTCTGTTCTGGTGGTTTACAGACCTATTAAGTCTATTTTACTTGATGCTTCTCCAGTAACATATTGCATATTGGTACTAAGGCAGCTAAGTAACTCTTGGAAGCATCTGCTGCCTGTATCTTAGTTTTTCAGAGACTACTGTAATAAGAAGTCTAAAATTTCATTTAACTGAAATTTAAGATTTAAAAGATAAGTACTGTTCAGTTGACTAATCAAATAGTCATAAAAGCTCTTTTCTGAACTATAATTACATTTATTCAGTTCTGGGTTTGATTTATTTTTTATTTTAATTGTCAGCTCTGCTACACCATGATGCTAATAGAAATGTTATTGCAGCCAATATGGGCTAAAATGATGTCTGATGATTATTAATGAGAGCAATAAGAAGGTATCTTCATATAAAGTCAGCATTAAAGGAGTAATTCATTTTACCTGATATAATTGGATTGTAGCATTTAAATAGCCTGGGACTTCCTCTTAATTGTGATTAGTTGTAGCTTCTTCCTTTTAGTACTATATTTAACTCTTCCTCCACTACTACTTCTGTTTCTTCTATGAAGTAATTAAACATGAATTGCTCAGTGCCTTTTAATAAATATATCCAAGGATTTAGTAGCTGTTAAATGGAATAGCTGTTTGTTAGAAAGTTATGCACAGTACCCATAGCTGGAGATGTGAAGCTATCACTTCACTATAATGTTTTATATGGCACATCATTATACAAATGCATCAATTGTTGCTTTGGTTGCAAGAATCACAGCAGGTGCCTTTGTCAGGAGCAATTGTAAAGCTGAATTTTATGAGAATCAAATGAAAGGAGGGTAATTATCATCTTTATTTTACCAAGGGATAAGCGGAATCCACAAAGGCTTGTCTGGAACTGGGGTTGCCAAATGAGCGGGTGTGAAATGTGCTGAGCCCCGAGACCCTGAGCTCTCCTCCACCATGAGGGATCTGGGGTGACTGCACAGTATGTTCTGGGAGATGAATCTTCTGCAACACTGCCCTGTTTTGCTGTCTCAGAAAAATTAACTCTATTTTGCTGTTCAGTTTCTGGTGGAGAAATGATTTGAGGATTCAGCATGCTTTAAAAAAATATATATTTTGCTACTGCAGACACCCAGAGAGTTGACAGGGTGGGGGAAGCACATTTTTTTCTAGGGTTCCAGATCCACAGGATTTGAAACAAAACCTTGTTTCACCCTTCTATTAATTTTATTAGGTTTTGAAGGGCTCTAATGACTTGGAATTTGAAAGGATGGTCACCTGGGAGCTGTGATATAAAACTTAGTCCATATTTATGACACTCTACTGTAAGAAATGAGCATCTATCAGGAGAATAGTAACACTGATGCATAGGAGGGCTCTCTGAGGATAAGTTAGAACCGTTTATCTCTTACTGAGAAATGCACATATTTCTTTCTTACAACTACCAGAGCACCTGGAGAGGCTGAGTCTGGCTGCTGCTGGTAGCTCTCAGCTAATATACATTGATTTACTTTTACTCTAGAGTGCATGAGGGTAGATAAGAATCTGCTGATCTGTCTTCCATGTTCTCTGCTCTGCTGCCTTTATGGTGAAGATAGCTGAGCATTTAGAGAGTATGTAATTCCTTTCTTCTGTGACCTCTGTGCTATTTTTCCATGTTAACAAGATGTAATTTGAAAACATTTGGTGTATTTCCGTGCATATTACTTTGAATTCTGTGCAGTATTTTGTCACGTGAAGAAAATAAAAGGATGAAAGCTTGATGGCAGCAGTGGATGGAGGTGTCACACAGCTGAGGATTCTTTTTCTGTGATATCTAAATGTAGCCTTCTTCCAAGGTATCTTCCAGACGATGTTATTTTGCAGCCATGAAGTTTGATGGTAGCTGTTTTGTCCCCATGGCACAAAGGAGCTGGTTTCTCTAACATAAGTAATATAAATTCAGTTAGGAGTGAAGCTTCTCCAACCCCTTCTTGATGGCTTTGACACGTGTTACTGATGGATGCATAAAATCTTCCCCATGGTCCCTGTTTATTACATCAGTTGCTGGTAAGAGTTAAGAGTGTGGAGTGTGAATCCAGCATGTACATGAGTGCTCACCCTCCCCCCTGCTCCTATGCCTGGTTTTGCATTTAGATGAAAAATAATTAATGGACTTCAAAAATGCCCAGGATAAATAATGAATGAAATTAGGCTACCAGTAATCTATTCCAAAGGCTATAATGTGTTAACAGGAACTGCAGAGTTAACAAAATACTTGTTCTTTCATGGCTGGCTTGAAAGGGTCATTAGTATTAATGACACTTTCGTATCCCATCCAGCATTTTGGAGGGAGTACAAGCAGAGGGGAGGAATTGAGCTGATGGATATTTTGGTTTTCCAAAATTGATGAGGAGTATTAGAGCACCAAATAAGAGCTGGAAGAGCTGTTCTGCCCAGCTTTGCCAACACAGCCTAATTTGGGTGTGCAAATATCACTGCCTATGAGCCTTTCAAGAGTAAAAATGGATGGTCAGGTTGAAATGTATTAGATTGTGTGGTGGTTTGTTTGGGTTTTAGGTGGATAAGTGTGCAGTAGAGGTTGTTGAAATCACTGAATTTATTTACACTTTTAGAAGGTAAAAGTTGGGAAGTGTAAATAGAGAAATGTACATGATTAAGAACAAATGTGTAACTTGTTCTTACAGGAGAAAGTCCTTTTTTTTTTAAAGCTTGTGTCTCCTAGATGCTCTCTGTTTTTACATTCCATTTGGAGGACCTTATGACACTTAAGTATGACACTTGCATTTCGATCCTTGGAGCACGTTTTTCAAATTGGGGTCAGTATCTGCTCATCCTGATATGTTCTGTTTTTCACTGTGACAAATTTTGTGTTTTGAAAAAATGTTTCCCAGATTGGGATGTGGTTTGAGGTAGCTGGGGCAGATCTCAGTCCTTGGGAAGCCAACCAAACTTCTGCCACTGATTTAAAGGTAGGGTTTAATGGACAGCTCCAGCTCTACTGTAAGTCAGTTAAGTTTACAAGATTTTGCTGCGTCTGAAATCCAAACCTGTTTTGTCTCAAATTAGGTACATATTAAGGGGGAAAATGATTGTATGAAATGTTAGATGTAATTGTTCCCTTCCAGGATACTTCTGGTATCTGTTCTCTGATTGGGCACAGGAAAAAAATATTGTTTTGTTACCTAAAGAAACACAGTTCTTTCAAAAAAAACCCATTTTTATTTTTCTCTCCAAATTTTTGTATTTAAAAAATATTGTTATTCCACTTGCATTTCTTAACAACTAAATAACAAGCAAACTGTTACTTCTCAAGCTGTTTTAAACACAGCACAGAATTGTCTCCCTAACCCCTAATTTGAATACCAGAATCTCTCATTTTTCTTGTGCCCCATTTGCACACTCTGCATAATAAATGTTAACATAGGTAGGACTTTACATCATCAAAGAAAACATGCTCCATGAAATATCATGTGTATAAAATATATATCATCTTCATCAGAATAGGACTGCATGTTTTTTCCCTTTCTGTCTTGCATTTTGTAAAACATACATTGTATATTAATGTAATGCTTCAAAAAAAAAAAAATGTTTCTGGTTCATTTAGCCGTGCATGTGTTATCTCATTTTACGAAGCATATGCAGGTCTTTTAATCTGCTATTAACATTTTCTTCAACTTTGCCCCCCTCTCTGTTTTATCCTGGCAGTAGGCGAGGGAGGTTTGTTTATCCAGCTCCAATTCTGGGGTGTTTTCATCTTTAATTGTAGGTCAGGGAGCAGGGACCTCCCTGGCACTTTTGTTTTCCCGGCTATGTAAATGCGAGTGTGCTGCTGCACTGGTGGGACCTTCCTTCCCTCCAGGGTTACTTATGCAGCAGATGCATTGCCAATCCTCTTATTGTACCGATATTGATCCCACCTCCCCATAATGAACTGGAACAACAACTCTATTATTCGCAGGTACCCGATTGGCTGAGGATAATATGAAATTAGCTGGCGTGCATCGGGCCTGTCAGTATCGATTTCCCTACCCAGATTACTTGTTACAAAAGAATAGAGCTGTCTGCACCGTAATTGAACAAGTTAACTCCTTGTCTCATAAAATGTAAGCCCATATTGATTGCCTACTGTAGTATGCAGAAGGAGGAAAGTTATAATGGTATTTAATCGCCATGGTGCTGAGAGGCCTTTTTTTTGTGAACCAAGTGACAGCTGCTGAGAAAAGGCTGGAGGCTTGCTTGCAAACAGAGAAAACAGCAGGATTTCTCTGAGTGATACATAATGAAGGGCTGCAGTGAATAGAGCTCATTGCTGCTGTAGCCTGGCTCACAGTGCTTCTGCCACTGCTGAATGCAGTAATTTTTATTTTAGTTGCTTTGCGAATGAATGGCAGAACACACTTGGGCGTGGGTGGTTTGGTTTCTTTAAGCTGTGGTGTTTTCAGATCTTATTTAGGGTTAGGTATGCCCTCTTTTTGGGAAAGAAATGAAAAATTTATTTGAGAAATAAATTGAAAACCGAGTTGTAAATGTTTTATGAGCAGGGAGGGTGTGAGCTGCCCCATCGGGCCAGCTGGGGATGGCACAGCTCTGGTGGTGTCTCCTGTTGGCTGTGTGCTGCTCTGGGGTGTCTGGCTCTGCTCTAGCACTGCTTGGTCTGCGTTTGTAGCAGCAGCTCCCTGTGTGCAGTGACATTTTAAAAAGAACAAATTGCACTGAGTCCAGCAAGAGTGTGTGACATTAACAGGCAGTGTCACTTAAAGAGCAGTTTGGGAGCAAACGATGGAAGCTCTGAGTGCAGGGAGGAAGGGCTGAGTGCTCCAGTGGCTCTTGCCTATGGTGTTGGCTGTGGTGGTTTGCTGCACTGCGTGGAGGCTCTGGCCAGAGTTTCAGAGATGGGCAAAGGCTTGGGGAAAACTCCTTGTTCGTTTTCAAGATTTTTGCTGTGCCATTGTTTGGTTTTGTTTGTCTTCAGCACTTTAGTTTCCTGTTCAAACTAACCTCTCCACAAATTGATATCTTTCTGCTCCTCTATTTTTTTTTCACTTTCATTTCCTTGAGTTCTAAGTTGTTGTTTTGTTGTTTTTTCTTTTCACCAGAGACAGAACAAGAGGTAAATACAATTCCTAAAGACATTATGCTAGGTTTTTTTACTGTGATATTTTATTTATTCCTCCTTCTTTTAAGCTGGCAAATTTGACATATTTTCCTTTCTACTCCTCTTGTGGACCCCTAAGCATTGCTGGAATTGACCTAGCTGTTACTTTTCCAATAAATACAAGGGAAGTAGGAGTTTGTCTTCACCTGCTTTCTATTCCATCATGCTTTCCCATCAGCTAGACTGGTTAGATTTTTCAGAAGTGCCACATAAGTTCATCTTCCCTCCATTGCAGAATTTATTAGGCAGCATTTAATAGGGATACAAGTGTATGAATAAAGACACCAGATTTGCTAGGATTTATTGTATTTCACCTTTTCAGTAAGGGGTATAAAATTAGATAATTCTCTTTTGTGAAAGAGCTGTGCAAAACTACTGAGAGATCCTAAAGCAAAGTAGAAGAGGTCACAGAAAGGAACAAAATGAAAGAACAAGGGATGCAAACTTGAGGGTGAAGGAGGAGTTGCTTCGAATTATAGAATTGGAGTGTGAATTATGGGATGGGATGCATTGGCATTGATCACTTGCAGGGACTCCCCATGGACCCTTGAGGAAAAGAATCCAGGTTAAAAAGAGGCTAGAGACAAAAAAAAAAAAGCACAGTGGGCAATCCACGCCATTTCTTCAGAAAGCAAAAAATACCACTAGAATTGATAAAAGAAAAAGATTATTTTTTTGCCTGAATTAGGGTTCAGCATCATGTGCCTGTCTTGCCTGCAGATTTTAGTGATTTTACTGAAAATTTGTACATCAAAACATTTTAAGAAAATTATGCATTTATGCATTATATATTTCAAATAAAAGAATGTATACTCATTTAGAATGCTTTTGTATTCATTTTTGAATGCCATATTAGTATCTTTGCCTTGAAATTGAACCACTGATTGTATAGCATAATCTAACCACACAGAGTCTACATGGGTGTGCTAGCAATTGCCACTGGAGATGGCCCCTTCCTGTAGCTCCATGATCCACTGGGATGAAAAAGAAAATTACGCCCTATTTTTTTTTTTTTTTTTCTCCCTGTAACCACCCACACTGAAGGAGATTGGTATGGAAACTATTGCCAGTATGCCATGGCTACCTATGGCATGGCTGTAAGGCATGTGGGGTAATGGAAATGGAATCAGGAGGGTAAGGGAGAAGGAAGAACACAAAGTAAAGTGTGTTAGTGTGTGAAACTGAAAGCAAACTGCTTCACCAAACAGCAGCTGTGTGTTCACTCAAGGTTTTATGAAAGCTTTAAGCTGGAGTGAGGGAGGAGGCAAACGCAGGGAATTTGTGGTCTCTGCTGTGGGTCAGCCGTGTGTGCTGTGAAGCAGAAGGCAGGTTTCTACTGCAGCTTTTAACTTGAGGTCTGGTTGAAAAATAAGATTGACAAGAAATTTCAAATAGACTGCTGCTCCCAAATGATTGAAACAAGGGCAGTTTGCATTCTTTCCCATTCCTAGAATTTAAGAGAGAATCAATCAAATGGTACCAAAGATTCCCCAAAGCTATGGCACTCTTTCTGCTTCCATATTTATCCTGCTGTTGTGGACAGTGAGAAGTGCTAATGATAACTTTTACAATTGCCTTGACACTTTTTAGACTTAATATCTCTTCCCATAGAAAGTACTTTTCTTTTTCTATTTATCTTTTAATTTCTTTGGAGAACATTAGTGACTTGTGGGGAATATTGATCTGGTGTATTTAAAGTCAAAGTCCCATGTATGTTCAAGGTTCATGGCTGTTCTGATGTGACTGTGAAATATTCCATTCTGGGGAAACAGATGCATCTTTTCAGGGTCCTGGATGTTTGCATGACAAGGTCTGCTGGGACACTGTGTGGTAAAACATAACTGTATCTAAGCTGTGTGAATATGCAAATGTGCAGGTTCTTTTTGGCTTATTTTTTGAAACCAGAGATTTCTTGGACTCACTTTGCCACTACTCTGTCTTCCCTTCCCCTCCTTAGGGAAAATGAAGATATTAGAGATATTCAAGAAGCTCAGCAAGCCTATGCTTGTGAAGTGTGGATAGTGCATCCCTCTCTTCTGGTCTGGCTGGCATGGAGCTTAACAGGATGGGCTTCAGGTGATGGCTGCAACTACTTGGTGCTACAGGCCTGCAAATTATATATGGCAATAAATGTGGGGAGCAAAAAATTGAGGCTATGACGTGACCTTAGAGCAACTTAATAAATAATGCATGTAAAAGATGCCAATCAAAAAGAAAAAAACCCAATATAGTATTGCAGGTATTTATTTGGGCTGCAGACTAAATACAGTGGCTGCTGTCTTTGCTTCTACTCTTTTTACACAGGTGCACCTCTGCTTCCTGAATTCCAGTCTCAGCCTTTGCACCAGAGTAATGGTGGGAGGCAGCTTTACAAATTAGGATTTTTTTCATTCTTCTGTATTACTGTGAAGTACAAATGTATATAAATGGCTATTGCTGCATATAGAAAAGACCTGAAGTAAAATGGTAGTATGCAAAATAACAAATAATTTGTTTTATATTAGCCTAGGCTAATCCATTATCTTTATTTTCCCTGTTCCTGAAGCTAGTCTATTTTATTGTATTCTGTAACAATTTTTACATGCTGACAGTTCTGTCCATAAAAATGGGTAAACAAAAAATTTCTCTGTACGCCCGGTCTGCAAGAAGATTTTGGAATTCTCCTGGCCCTATAAAGCCTCCTCGGGTTGGTGCTGCCAGATGTATTTTGGGATGTAGCCCTGAGGACAGGTCCTGAAGCACAGCAGCTCTGGACTGCTCGGGTGGAGGCAGGGGAGATGTTCAGGCTTGTTGTGCTACTTTAATTTTTTTGTACCATAAGCACATTAGATTTGGTGGGCCTTAGACAGGTTAATACAAGAGCAAACAGAGCCAGTGCAATGTTTTCTTCAGCCCAAAGCAGATAAATTTTGCCTATTTTTCTTCCTCTCATGGGAGCTGCCCATGCAAGGTGGAAGTTCACATTACTGAATAGTTGTTTTGGCCCAAAAAGGAGACCAGAC